>NC_079484.1:3383650-4602574 GCF_026230105.1 Diorhabda sublineata | reverse complement strand
AATTTATTGTAAAATCTCTTAATTTGTTGTAAGATCACTTAATTTGTTGTAAAATCTCTTAATTTGTTGTAAAATCTCTTAATTTGTTGTAAGATAATCTTAATATGTTGTAAAATCTCTTAATTTGTTGTAAAATCTCTTAATTTGTTGTAAAATCTCTTAATTTGTTGTAAAATCTCTTAATTTGTTGTAAAATCTCTTAATTTGTTGTAAAATTACTTAATTTGTTGTAAAATCTCTTAATTTATTGTAAAATCTCTTAATTTATTGTAAAATCTCTTAATTTATTGTAAAATCTCTTAATTTGTTGTAAGATCTCTTAATTTGTTATAAAATCACTTAATTTGTTGTAAAATCTCTTAATTTGTTGTAAAATATCTTAATTTATTGTAAAATCTCTTAATTTATTGTAAAATCTCTTAATTTGTTGTAAGATCTCTTAATTTGTTGTAAAATTACTTAATTTGTTGTAAAATCTCTTAATTTGTTGTAAAATCTCTTAATTTGTTGTAAAATCTCTTAATTTGTTGTAAAATTACTTAATTTGTTGTAAAATCTCTTAATTTATTGTAAAATCTCTTAATTTATTGTAAAATCTCTTAATTTATTGTAAAATCTCTTAATTTGTTGTAAGATCTCTTAATTTGTTATAAAATCACTTAATTTGTTGTAAAATCTCTTAATTTGTTGTAAAATATCTTAATTTATTGTAAAATCTCTTAATTTATTGTAAAATCTCTTAATTTGTTGTAAGATCTCTTAATTTGTTGTAAAATTACTTAATTTGTTGTAAAATCTCTTAATTTATTGTAAAATCTCTTAATTTATTGTAAAATCTCTTAATTTATTGTAAAATCTCTTAATTTGTTGTAAGATCTCTTAATTTGTTATAAAATCACTTAATTTGTTGTAAAATCTCTTAATTTGTTGTAAAATCTCTTAATTTGTTGTAAAATCTCTTAATTTATTGTAAAATCTCTTAATTTGTTGTAAGATCTCTTAATTTGTTGTAAAATCTCTTAATTTGTTGTAAAATATCTTAATGTGTTATAAATTCTAAACATCTAGCTTCTTCAACGCCAACTAGCACATAATTACCGACGGTCACGTCTATAATCAATCCATTTAACTATAGTTTCAGCTGTTTGAAATTTTTCTATATCTATATTTATCGTTATTTTTTTTATATATCGTAGTATAAAAGTATTTAAAATTTTGAGGTTATGTGTCATTTGCATATTTGAGGTTACGTGTCATTTGAATTTTTGAGGTTATGTGTCATTTGAATTTTCGAGGTTATGTGTCATTTATGTGGTTAGATGCTATTCAAAATTATTCCTATTATTCCCACTGACCTTCCAATCCAATTCAATAGGGTTCAGTTTCCCGTCAAGCCTGTTCGCGTGTGTCTAAAGTCTAAAAACTATTTATTTTTGTTACACAGAAATATATTTTCCCGTTTATTGTTGTATTTCGAAAAGTATATTTCAAGTTTTTGAAACTTCATTGTATGTAGTAATTTTGGAAAATTGATAATAACAACCGAGCAATGAAATTTAGTTATTATATTGATTAATTTGTATTGTAATGATCTCTGTTACTGATTTAGTGGCATCAATGCGAACGATGCCGCGGCTAAAAGCTACTATATAAATAAATTAAGAGCATTGATACAGCATACTAATTGTTTTTTTTTTATTTGATATAAGCGATAATATGATTAGTTAAAAATGATGTCGTTGATAACAGTAAATTAAATAAATTAGATACACATTGGTTTCAAAATTTGTTAAAACTACTTCAAATACGAATCTAAAAATATACTTGAATGTTTATTCTGACGTTCTTTGTCCTCAATATTATTACTTGATGTTTAATTTGTTTCGCTAATTTTTCGTTTATCCATAGTCACAGTTAACCCTCCATTCCATTTTGGTATTCTTATTATTTTGTCAACCATTTTACTGTTTCAAGTTTCAAGATGTTTATTTTGATTATGGTTGAGTGTAAATTTAATTGATGAAGACAGAAGAAGAGAGAAACCAGATAAATTTCTTTCTTCTCCTAGATTTTCAATTAAAACAGATTAAGCTAATTTTTCCATTATTAGAGACAACATTCAATAATTTTGATTAGAATTAAAAGTTTTTCAAAGAAAATTAAGTGGAGGTGAACTTTCCCTAGAGCAAATATACGATAAGGCGTCTTTTGAAACCTAAAGGTTTTCATTTCCGTAAGTGATGCAATAAACAAAATTTAATGGAAAGGCCAAACATTCTTCATTGTCGTTACAAACACTAGAAGAAGAAAACTTTTGGTATTTGGACGAAGCTTTGGTTGATATTGTCCTAACAATTAAAAAGTGTTGGCAAAGCAAGGAAGTATTTAGG
The DNA here is from genome assembly GCF_026230105.1 of Diorhabda sublineata. Lineage (NCBI taxonomy): Eukaryota > Metazoa > Arthropoda > Insecta > Coleoptera > Chrysomelidae > Diorhabda > Diorhabda sublineata. Next base: position 4,600,184 of record NC_079484.1, on the reverse strand, counting down.
TGAGTTTTGGTAACTTACATACCTGAAAAACAGGTCAACTGATAGCAACTGTTTTATTATAGCAACCGACGTTAATTTCTTGCGAACTTCCGAAAAAAATTAATGAAAATCGACGTAATTTGAAGTGGAAAATTATTTTTGATGGCTCGAATCAAAATCTCTGTTAGTGCTACTCAAAATTAAAAAAAAAATCATAAGGATACGATGGAAACTCGACGCAAAAAACGAGCTTTTTGATAAGGTTGAGCTTGCCCCAAGAAACATCGAGGCAAGATGATTTCAGCGCTCGATTCTCTCGGCGTTCAAATGCGTTTACGTATTTACTGATTTACATAACTGGCGCAGTCAACGAATTAAGAAAAAATAACCTGGAGCTCGTTTTCTGCCTCGTTTTCGTTGACAGCGGCGGCAAATTTCCACAAACATACATTAATTATGCCATTAAGCCATTGAAAATCATTTTCGGATAATTTTTTTCGATGATTTTTAGTTCAGATCGCAAAAATCTAGACCCGTACCTTATGGGGTTTTCCACATGAATTTTCCGGTACTTTCGATCACTTGTTGCGAAGGTTTTCCGGCTTGCAAAGCTTCTTGCGATATTACAGCGTTCTTATTCGAGGTTCAAACTTCAAGTTACCATTTTTTCTACGCCGAATTTAAGAACTGCTGTTTGGTGATGTGGTAAGTTTGTTCTTCCGGTTTACAAGTTGAAATGGCGCGCTAGTTACCGATCTACAAAATTAAAGTCCAAATATCTTGAGAGCCGGAATAGTTTTGTACACTATTATCGTTAATTTTATATAACGCGACATTTTATTATTTCGCTCGATGTCGATCTTTTTAATTAATCATTGGGAGGTTTAAAATATTCTGTTTTTATCGGGTACTCCTAGATCCATAGATTACGTTGTTTATAAACAATTATGAATAACTTTCTTTCTATAAAAATTTACTTTCAATATTTGGTGACCTTGTAATAGTTCGACTTTCTGTTGGTTATTTTATACAATGAGGTAGTCTATGTGCGTACGTGTTGTTGATCATGTAGTTTCAGAATATTTCATGAGATTTCTTATCAACTATATATCAAAGAATTTCTTGGAGTCGAAACTTTAGTAGATAATTAGCAGTTTTAAAGTTTCACTATTGCCTAAATAGTAGTTTCGTATTCTACATCTACAGGGTATAACAACTTCGGTATATGGATTATTTCAAGCACTTAAACACATTAGTATGACCACTGTAAAACCGATTCGGAGCGGCAACTTCGACCGAATTTTTCTGGCATCGGACGAATGTGATTCGTTATATACAAAAAATTATTTCAAACGAAAACGACCAAAATACTGCTAAAATCTCATACGCATTAGACGCATTATTACTTTCATTGAAAAAGGAAGTTTTCAAACTATCCGAACATGGAAAATTGGTGTTTAGACAGAAAAACGATTACTAAAGCCCGTCACAAAGAGTGGCCGCTTCGAGAGGAAAGTCTTGTCGTGTGCCTGATGAATTTATGACGGCTTAGTGTACATCGAAACCATTCCAGATGGACGAACGCTCAATGCCGAGATACCAACCACAATAGCGAGCTGATCTTCGGTTTTAGCTACTCTAAACAACTGTTCCATGTTATGTACACCTGTTCCTATATTTTGCCCTTCATTATAAGCTCTATACGAGGTCTGGTTATTAAATAACGAGACTGCGCGCCTAGATGGCGCCCTAGACGGGTGGGGTATCAACTAGTGAATTAGGTATCTAGATATCTTGTCTATGCACGACCCAAAACACTTTTCCGTTACTATTATAGTAATTGTTCAGTAGCGGTTTGGAACGAATGTGTTTTTATCTCGTGCCGAAAAGCAGGAGCAACGTATCAATATTAAATTTCTCGTTAAATTGAAAAAAACTCCGACTGAGTGCTATGAATTGTTGCAAGAGGCTCTAACTCGTGCGCGTGTTTTTGAGTGGTGTAAGCGCACCCAGGTCGCCCAATGACTGTTTCAACTCCGGAAACAGTAACCAAAATCAACCAAATTGAACGTGCAGATCGTCGAATGAGCATCCGGATGATTGCCGAGGCTGTAAACGCCGCTAAAAAAACGGTTACAACAATTTTACACATGACAAAAGTATGTGCGAAGCTGGTGCCAAAAAATCTGACTCAACGGGTCTGTCTGCTCAGATTTCCTTGAAAGGTCAGAAAAAGATCTGATATGAAAGGGGCCCGGTTTGAGTCCAAAAAAGACTTCCGTCACTGCTTCGATCAATTAAAAAAACGTATGGAAAGGTGTCTCGTTATTTAATACGATTTAATTAACCGAAAGCGGATTCTTACAACAAGATACTGCTAAACTACATAATGCGAAAGTTACGACTGATGAGATCGAATTTTGTGGTATTAAACTCCAACAGTAATTTTGGAACCTACATCGCCAGATTATTATTTATTCAGATCTATAGCGAATTTCTTGCGTGGGAAACATTTTAACCCAAAAGAGACATTGAAAATGAAGTAAATCTAACACAACCTCAAGAATGGATTCATCAAGTAACTGCGAATTTTCTAAGCGATTGTTATTTGCCTTTCTTATTTATTTCGGAAGCATCAACGTATCCCACGGCCACAGTAGTTGATATCTCCAACCACCGTGACATATGAATGCAGCATCTAGTAACAATGTTGACTATGAGCGTATTTTTCCCATCGAGAGCTTCGTTTACCTAACGCCCGACACAAAGTTCTTTCTTATGTAGAATTCAATCAATTGTCAACGAAATTACTTCTGTTATATATTCTGTTAGAACTTATATACTTCCTCGTCCTAATTGCTTGTGATCACATTTCTATATTTTACCTTGAATTGATTTATTTCAATCCAATATTGATCTTCTTTGTCCCAATATTTTCAGTCCCCGATGATAAATACAGTATTATATATTATAAATAAGTAAGAAAAATATTAAAGATAGTACACTTGGTGTTTTTTCGCCACAGTCCCACTAAAAAACCGCTCATAAATTACTTCATTTTGTTATAGAATTTGTTTTTTTCAAATCTAAAAGATATGCAAAGATTTTTTATTAACGCACTGATCATTTTGAACAATGTATTTGTTTTTAAAAATAGACGTATTTGAAATAATCACGTTATTCTGCCTTACGAACGTAATTTTAAAAAAGTTTATTGATTCTACACCACGCAAAAAAAATTTCTAAAAACGTTGACTTAATGCCCTTACTGCTGCTGAAATCTTGATAATTTTGTCTGATTTTCCATGAAATAAACTGTATATGGTAACGTTAGATATTTGTCTTATTTCTGGAGACGTACCAACGTAATAATTCATCTTCAAAATCTGAATACAGCACAAAATTTAGAAGGGTCTTATATTTGCCAATTTCCATGCCCATTACGCCTCCAATTTCATATTTACTTTCCCCAAACCGAATTCTGCTGGTTTCGAGTCGGATGTAATGAACGACTCGCCTTGGCTTAATTAAATTTTAACTAGAATTTAGGGCGGTTTTAAGTAATGCCTTTACAATGCTCCTAACGTTCGCTGCCTCTATCAGTTTATTCTCATGAAGCAGAATTCTCGTCTGTTTTTGGAACAATAACATTAGAGAGAAATATTTGGTAAACTTATCCAGTCAGCGTAACGGACTTTATGATCATCAATTACACATATCTCCAAATGCTATCAGAAAGATAATTATAAATATTACGAGGGTTGTTTTTTTCTTTTTCAACCTCTGATCTGTAGAGAAAATACGTGTGATTAAGCAAAAAATATTGTATCACCAAAAATGAGGTTAAATACGTATCTGTGTACATCTTTGCAATAACTTCTTCATAAAAGGTAGCCGTCGATAATTGGAAATGAGTTGTGAAGGTTTCTTTGAGCTCTACGTCAACTTAGAAGATCCACCCTCCAAGCCACTGCCACATCTCAGGGAAAAGATGAAAATCACTCGGTGCTAAGTCGGGATTAGATGGAAATTTGTATTTTTGGAGATTTAGCTTCACCTGACAAATTATTTAATAAAAATAGTAGGAACTAAGTATGTCCTTTTGTCTTTCGTGTAACAGTTATTGGGAAAAATTGTCATGTAAACCAAACTTCGAAATCAATTCCATCAATTCTGAATATTACGATACCAAAATTGAGATTATTCTTACAACTCGTTCTTTGAATTTTTTAGAATGTCTAAACGTCAAAATGAATTATAGATGGGGAGCTGGGTACAAAAAACAGGGTCGATAAGGTGCGCGCCATTTCAGCTTGTAACCTAATTTTTTTTTAATTCATTATCAGCGCCAATTATCAATTGATTTTGATCAAATTTTTCTTAAAACTTCTGGGAATAGTTATACTTTTTGATAAAGTTGCTCAGTATTGAGTAACAATTCGTGGTGCCCCAAGAAAATGCTCTTAGTTGTGCCCTAAAAACCTAATAAAAAAAATTTCGCGCGTGCACGTTACGAGGTTTTTCGGCCAATTTTTTCGTTCGGGATTTTCATATCCGACCTGTGCTGGCCTTAAGAAGTGGCTTTTGGTGATGTACTAAGTTGGGGCCGCCAGTTTACAAGCTGAAATGGCGCGTACCTTATCGACCCTGTTTTTGTAGCCAGCTCTGGAACTATTAGATCAAAAACAACTTTTTGATCATATATCCAACTCACACTGTATGTATGTTTTTTTGTAATCAATATTTGACTAACTTCCCGTTAAGGAATCAACTTGAAATTCTACATGCTTACTTACATCCGACAATATATGAATCAATTAAAAATCTACTAATTAATTGATCAATTAGTGGTAATTAATTAAGTTGATATTTTATATAGAGAAATTTATTCATGGTTTTTGCTATTTTTATTCATATTAACTCAGTTCAAAGATTTACTTAAACTTTATCAAGAAAAATCAAAATAAAATATTTTTAACATCGTTCCCTGCTAATTAAATTGCGGGGTGGTTTAGAACCAAAAAAAAAATAATAGTAGGATGAAACCCATTGAAAAAGGAGGAGAATATGATAAAATGAAAAATAATTTACGGGGATCTAAGGTCAGGAAGGAGAAGGGGGTGAGTTTTAAGGGTAAAAAACGGTTTATCTCGATTTCCGACAAAACTACAAGTCCTATCGAAAAAAGTAAAGTGACAAAGTTATAGGTAATGAGAAGTTCTACAACTTTTGTATTTACACTTTTCACATATAACTTCAAAATTTATTTGAAAAATGAAAAAAGTATACTTTCTAATAGAGCAGTATTTTTCAAGCGACTGACGCTATCTCTAGGTCACGCCACGTACTTTTCAGACAATCCTCGTACTACTTAAAAGACCCACCGAGAAAACTAAAGTCCATCTTATCGTATTTAACCATTTCGAGGTTATTGAGAAAATGGTGAAAGAAAGAAAAAATGAAGATCGAACTCCTACTTAATGAATCATTTTCAGTAATTGAAAAAATCATTAGGACACTACCCAGACTGCGAATCATTCGGATTGGTTACAAAACGCAAAGCTGATCTAAAAAATGTCATACAAAGTATTGTGAAATAACAAAGTAACAGTATAAATTATTTTTAACAAAACCTCTAGTTGGGAGAGAGAGAAATGCTGTATTGTCAAAAAATTGTTACAATTTGTAAAGAAAAACTCATTTGATTTCAATTGGCAAGTGATTGTGCATTTTTTTGCATTGTAAAATATTGAGCCCTCAATTAATTCTGAACGTGGAGTAGGTAGGTAAAGATTCCTAAGTGGATAGCTGCGCAACGTCCTTTCTGAAATTGGAGATGAATTTTTAATCCTGCAGTGGACCTGCTGTTTGGGACGAGTAAATATCTAGCAGCTCTCCAAACGTGTGCTCAATTAATTCAAATAGTGCATTCTATTAAACACAGACTAGCGAATAGCGAATCAGAGAAAATAAATGATATATTTCAACGCCAACATTTCCTCTGGATGACATTATTATCTCGGATCGATTAACATCATTGATTAATGGAAATTTACACACACACAACAAGAAATTTATACAAAACTGTATTGATTAAGTGACGAGTCGTGCTTTTTTCTATTCATGATCTTCGTTTCTAGTGTATTGAGTTGTTGGAAAAAATAATTGAAAAGGAAACATACTGGAAACTGAAATTTTAATGGTAGATAAACGTTCATCATCATCTTGTGTACAGAATTAATGCAGGATTACTAAAAAAGCAGAAATGAAAGGAGAGGGAATTATAAGGACACACAGGACGAAAAAGAAATTGATGGGAGAGGTAACATCAGAATTGAGAAGAGTCAAATTATTGGAGGCTTTAGAATTAATAGAAAATTATTGGATAAATGAAATTATTTGGTGAAGGTTTCAACTTCATCATCTTTTTCTGTTTACATAAAAGTTTTACGATGAAAATTGCCTTTCTGGAAAATGTATTTGGAATACGAGGAGAAAATCCCAAAATTCAACTAATTTATGATTTGTCAAGAAGACAGAGAAGTTTTTAAAACGCGTTCGCCGAAAATTGAGTTTCGAAAGATGTTTTTTTACTACGTAATTATTCAAAAGGACAAAACAAAGTGTTTCAAAATGCATCAAGAGGCATTAGAAACGAGTCATTTCTTTATACACTGAAAAAGTGAAAAAAACTCATACAAAATCTGTTTCATTTTTACTACGGGAATGTATTGAGAGCGGACCGAGCGTAGTTCTACTAAAACGATTATTGCGCGTAGATTAGGTTAGATTTTTCTGCAGTTTTCAAGGTTTTCACTCCGAACCAAACGCAAAAAAGAGGGTATGAATATGATCTGCCAATTTACTCAGTTTTCCAAATTTCCAACATCACAAATAAGGTAATAAGTCTTATCAAAATGACACTCGAACATACAAAAACGAAGATAAAGGCAAACCAAAGAATATAAAGGCCAACTCAGGATTAAAACAGGAAGATCCTTCATCCACTACGCTATTAAATCAAGTATTCGAATGGATAGTACTTAAAAGCGGTTTAAACACAACAAGGACACTAAAAACAACTGCTGGCATAAGTAGACAATGCAGTTATACTTAAAACGTTGGAAAACGTGCTGAAGGAAATTTGCAGAGCAGAGATGGTGAATCCACGAGTCAACAAAGATAAATTGGTGTCTATGATAATGAGAACACCACAAAGGAAAAGAACAATGAGAATTTTTTAATACAACTGAACGAAAGAAAAATTTAAGAGCTTAGAACAAGTTCAAAGTTATGTATATCTTGGGGTCGTTATCAAGGAAGACGTTGACGAGGGAATAGAGGCGAAACATGGATTCTTAGCAAAGAAGAGGAAGAGAAGTTAGAGAGGAGGATGCTAAGAGGTAAAAAGGAGAGAGAATTATGGCTAAGAAGAACAAGTAATGAACTTATTTGGAGAAGCAGATCTAAGAAAAATAATGAGATCCAAGAGAATAGAGTATATGGATCACGTACAGAATATTCCAGATTTTTGGGCAACAACAAAAATTGTGGACAAAGGAAAAAGGAGGAACAAGAAAAAGGGAAAAATGGTACGCAGAGGTGATGGAAGATCTAAAAAAAAAGAGAGGAATTCAGGACTGGAAATCGAAAGCAAAAAATAGGAAAGAATGGGAAGGAATCCCTTCCAAGCTATGGGTCTAAAAGATCTGCGTGTAGCACCTACGTACATTCAAGATTTCTAAGTCTCTAATTCGAAGAAAGGTGAAAAATTTGAGGATATAGATTCAACACAAGAAAAACTAAAATATAACCAGCCAAGATCATCATCATATATCGGAAAAAAACTTTTGGTAATTATTTAGAATTGGGACTCCAGGCAAAAATCGCTCCAAAAAATTTTTCACCACCTGGAAACTATGCCATTAGATAGAATTAGATAATTAAAGGGGGGGGAGACATGTTTCATGGGGTTTCATCGAAAAAAAAAACCCTTTTTAGGTATAGGTATAGCTTAAATTCGAATAATAAAGTGACAAGGAGAATGGAAAGTGCGCTGGGTAGAGACGACTAAACGTTAACCAAATTATAAACACTCCTCCCCCTCGCCGCTTTTTGCTACCTTCTGAAATGTATGATCAACGATTTGAAAGAAATTCATTCATTCATGTGTAAATTGTGCCATGTAATGTCTAAAATAATTGAAATAATATGTCTCCTCCGCCTTTAATTATCTAACTCTACGTAATGACATAGTTTCCAGGTGGTTGAAAAATTACCAACCATATTTTTCCACTTTACAAACGGTGTAGAAAAAACGATTCGGTTAATAGGAAAGGAACAGAGTTTTGTACATTATCAGGAAATGAAAAATGTCACACTTTACATAAATTTTGTAATACACCATACTAAAAATAAAAGAGAAATAATCAGATATAAAAATGATATAATAAACAATATAAATAAATAAAATAGACTCACTGCCAACTAATGCCATCTCTTAGTAAAGCGTGTAAGCCTCGGAACGAGAGTCTGGCTCCTACAGAATTCGATCGTTGTTCTCGACACTCGCCACCAGAATGCGCTGACATTCTGTCTGCGCAACACTAACTTAAGCACAAACAAAAAATAAAAAATCTGAAAATAAAAATAACGCAAAATAATAAAAAAGAAATAAATAAATAAATCAACGAAATAAAAAATACGCATAAAAAACATTCCAGAAAATCTATTTTAACAAAAAGAAGCGATGTTATAGTACGGAGGACATAAACTAAAAAAATTTAGGTAAGACGAAACAGTTCCAAGTAGAAGACAGGTTTTTTAAAACAATTTATCTACTGGTTTAAATTAAGAGGCGCAAATTAATAATAGTATACGAGTCGATACCCAAAAGTAACCGGAACAGTATTGGCATGGGTGGAGCTTTTGTAGTACTGATTTCTGCCTGCTAGAGCCTGCCTAGCGCAACTCGTCGCCAGTTCAGTGCCGCGCGGGCCGTTGCCACGTTCTGTTCGTCACCAGTGACTGTTTTTGCTAGTGCTATTTCACTGCTGCTTCGTTTTTTTATGATGGTTGTGAAATTTTGTTTTCTACTCGATAAAAACGTTGCTGAAACTGTTTTAATGTTGAAAACTGCTTACAAAGATGATGCTATGGGGAAAACTCGAGCGTATGAGTGGTTTTTTCGGTTTAAAAATGGCGACATGGCGACTTCGCTCTGGACGTCCATCAATAATATCTCGGAACTCGGTTCAGCAAACAGGTGACTGGTTGTTCCACCATGACAACACACCTGCATACTCAGCCATCACTGTTAGCCAGTTTTTGATTAAAAATAATATGGTTCCGCTGCCCCACGCACCTTAGTCGCCTGACCTGGCTCCGTGCGACTTTTTCTTGTTTCCACGCATGAAAAGGGGCATGAAAGGACGACGATTTGAAGACATCAAGAAAAGAACGAGACAGGAGCTTGCAGCCATCTCTAAAGATGAGTTCAAACAATGTTTCGACCAGTGGAAGCACCGCTGGGACAAATGTATTACTTGTAATGGAGAGTATCTTGAAGGGATAAGTTTAAAGAAATAGTTATTTACGAAACAAGTGTCTAAAGTAGCCTGTGCCTCATGCGACAATAACATGAGTCGATAAAAGGCCTTTACACACGAATTGCATACAAGATTTTTTCTACTAGCGAAAATTTTATCCAAATACACGTTTAATTAGTAATTTTCTTCACGCACTAGTGCGTATATAAGATGTATTTATTATTATTTTGAACATTTTCTTCAGGATTAGAACATATTAACAAAAAAACAGACGAATTCAATAAAAATCGGAACGAGTGCAAATCGTACCTGGGACCTCCCGCACGTGAGCATCGAACATCGAACTCTAGCCACTACCCTACGGAGACCTTAATAATAACTTTATTTATTCAAATGTGAAAGTTGAAGCAATATTACTGATAAAATGATCAAGCCACCCATTGGCCTAACTTGGTTACTAACTGATTATAATAGTTCTTGCAATATCAATTGCAGACGACAGTAATGCAAGGAACAATCAATTTTTCATAAATACGCACGGAACTCATACCAAATCAATAAAAATAATGTTTACTCCCCGTATAAAATTCGCCAAACATCTAACAAACCATCAATCCACGTGGGCTCATCATCTCCACTGTTTACCAATGAAAACATCGAATCGTAAACATATATATATTGGCTGAAGCTGTCGGAAGGGGTATGTACACAATTTATTTGAAATATTCCTGCCAGACAGTCTGCGATAAGCAGTGGCGTCGCTAGGTGAGATTCATTTAATTCGTAAATACGGCGTTTTTTAGACCATGGGCGAATGAAGACAATGAAATTGCACAGTGTAGTGTAGTAAATAAATTTTTCATTTATCGAGTGTTCACGAAATGAGTTGCTGTGGATCATTTACAAAACCGAAGAACGCGTAAAGAAAAACTGAAATCAGTTGACAAAGATTTTATACGTAGGACAATTTACACTTTATATAAGGAGTTGCGAAATTAGAAGTAATACAGTAAAATGTAGGAAATTATCCAGAATACATTTATACCAGTTTAGAAACTTTGCGTCAAATTTTTACAGCATGTGGTTTTAAACAGAAAAAATTTAAAAAAAGGATGCCAATAACCGAATCGTCAAGGATAGTTCGATAAAGACAAGATTGCGTCAGATAAAAGACTACCGAAGTTCTAATAGACGAATGGGGTACAAAACGGGCTCACTTACTCACGTCTGGTACCCTGTTTAAACCAAACGCCCTTAAAGGAAGGTACATTTTACTCGTCTATTTACGTTTTATATTTTAATATTCAGTTGTAACAAGTTGAAGAGATACTTGACTACAAAACAATGTGGCATATCGGAATGTATTACAAGGAAGTGGCCTCGTTTATGTGAGTCAGTAAGTTTGAGAAAATTCTTCTTAAATAAGAAAAATTGATTGATATTCATTAACACACCTATCTTCATTAGCAAGAGAAAAGACTGATGTTTAAAAATAAACACCATCTACGTGTGTAATTTCAATTATTTTCTAACATAAACGAGATATATTATCATGGCAGTAAAGTTTGCTGTAATAGGTTAATATTTACGATAATAGTTTCATGGTCGCACAACAACAGTCCAAAACCAGTAGCATTAATTATTAATAATTTACAGGATGTTTCAAATTCAATAGTTTTGAATTTTATACAATATAGTATCTATTAATTTATATTATAAATAGACGATAAAACAAATTACTCGTTATCAACATTCCAGGACAATTCTAAATCGTTTTTCAAGCTCCAGGTTATCCAGAACGCGCAGGAAATTTACTAGCCGGTTTTATTAGGCTAATAAATGATCCGAATACATTTTATGAACTCGATTTTTTCCAGCGCCTGTACTATAAAAATATTTTATCAATACTATCAGTACAAGTGTTGGAATGATGTTGCTTTAATGTTCTTCCAATTAAACTTGTGGCTTCTTTTAATGGATAACAATGGAAATATTAATCTGTTTGTCTATATCCAATAAAAAAGTTGAAACGTCGACATAACAACTACCGAGTGTTATATTTAAAGTGATTTAACAAAATTTATATTCGATTTTTCACAATCTTCATCATTACGCATTCTCTTTAGTTGCGTTAAAATTAATTATGAAAATTTCGTTCTACGAGATTCAAAAATTGGACACAAAATCATTTGAATATTCGAAACTATAATATGGTTTCAAAAATCCAGGATTATTTGAAAGGTTAAGAACTTAAACTAGAGTCTTTTTCTATTTAAAATATCTCTCATGCAAATGCAAGTTTAAGGTTAGAAAGTCAATAGACGCCAGATCTGGTGGTAAGTGGTAACTAATGGTAGACAGGAAATAGGATTGGATATAAATATTACTAAATAAAAGTTTATGGTCTTCAGCATATTAATACGTCACTAGAAATAAATGGACAGAACTTCAAGAGGATCTTCAATTTTAATTGGATACTACATCACCAAGCCACTAGAGCGGATAAGGAAATTAGATGCAGGAATGATTCGGTCCGTGTAAGTTTGAGAATTGAGACAAAAAATGATTAAATATTATATTTTGTCTATGGTGTTGTACGGCGCTGAAATTTAGACACTGAAAGCTACTACAATTAACTGTACAAGGTCTGGTTATTAAATAACGAGACTGGTTACTAAAAAGGGTTTTATTATAAAAATTATTCTACGTTTGAATGCTCCCCTTCAATAAACTCCCCTCCTCTCACCACACACCTTTCTATACGTTTTCTCCATTGATCGAAGCAGTGCTGGAAGTCTTCTTTGGTGAGCGCCTTCAGGAGCTCTGCCGTTTTTAGCTTTACCGCTTCCATAGACCCTTTCAAAACAGTTGTTATCTTCGGAGACAAAAAAAAGTCGCACGGGGTCAAATCTGGTGAGTACGACGAGTGTTATGGGCAAATGCGTTGTCCTGGTGCAAAGTCTACCAGTTGGGCCGTTTTTTACGAACTCGTTCTCTCAGGGTTGCCAAAACTGACAAATAGTAAGTCTGGTTGACAGTCATCAACGTTAATGTCGAAAAAACGATCATCATTGCCTAGAATTGCCTCAAAAACACGCGCATGAGATAGAAAATTGTCCCCATAGGCCTCTCGCAACAATTTTTAACACTCGGTCGGAGTTTTTTTCAATTTAACCACAAATTTGAGATTGATGCGTTGCTCCAAGCTCTCCACGATATTACGCGAGGAAATGCAAGAATGTGGACTGTGTGTCACTCGGAGGTAAGTCAAACAACATATCTAATATATAACCTACCGGAGCTGATTCGAACCTGGGACCATTATCATTGATTTAGGTTAGGTGGATTTTACAGTAGTCGTACCAGTTTGAGTACATTCCAATTGTTTCTCTATCTAATCGTTTGGAAGTGTGTATATCTTCGTTCTGTGGATCGATTTTGATAACTCGTTATTTCCATCGAGTATTGAATGACTGAATTGATTATTTTGTAATCTGACGTCTTTATCTATGGCTTTAACTGATATTAATTTAGTACCGATGCTAGCTCCTACGGATACTTCGGTTTCTTAAAAATTCCGGTGCATCGTTACCATCTTGTACAGTTATTATTACTTGATCTTCGTCGGTGTCGTTACCACGTATACCTCTTGAATTTTCAGCCATTACTGTTAATACTGTTCGACTCTGAGTTTTCCTATCGAGATTTCTTGAGACTTTTATCGTACCGGTTTCTGCGTTGATGCTAAATCCTTTATCGTTACTCCGCTATCTTGGTCTGTGGCTTGAACTCTACCGACACTTGTTCCTACTTCGGGTGATTTGGATACTTTGTACCTGTGATGTGTACTTTAACGATAGTTGTAACGTACGTAGAAAAATCGGGACGGGAATTTATAAGGTTTGTTCCAAACTGTTAGTAGTTATCGGAAGCGTTTATTTTCTGCGCAATCCCCGACTATGCACGGTTCTTGTAACAGTATTTGCTATCAATCAAGTATCGAAAAGACCGTCCAGGTTGGATATCTATTGCGCAGAATCGTCACTGTCCCAAGGACGGTTTTTTGATAGATTGGAACGAACCTATAATAAATGTGCTCGCCAAGACTCGTGTCGAGAGCCTCTAGAGCGTGAGTTTGGACTGGTCATAGAAATTTAGTGCCTGAAAACCAAATTATAGTGAAAATCTGGTTGCATGTACAATATAGGGTTGTTTAAAATAAACCACTAAATATTTAAATCTTTCTAAATAGTTATTGTTATTTTTTATAACGAAATTGAACAATAAACACTTTTACGAATTAAAAAACAATCTTATGTTTACAAAATATAAATAAACAAAAGTTTGTTGAACCAAAAGGAATCTATAATCATCAACTGACCTACACCAATCGTGTATGATGTATAAATAAATAAAGTCTACACTTTTTATACTTAAGTTTAAAGATATGACAACACTGTTGTGAATATGTCAAATATGACATTGTCATAATAAAGTTTGAGACTTTTAATGGTGATCGTACTATGAATAGTGCCACCCGAGTTGTTTATAGATAATAGAAACATTCAACTTGGTCAAAAAATGGAATTAAATCGCAAACATTTTCGTAGGATGATTTTCTATGACTTTCGACGTGGATTAAACCAACAGCAGTGTGCCTATCAACTCGTTTGAGCTTTTGGTGATGAAGAACGATATTGCGTCAACGTGTTTTGCTGATTTTCCGAAGTCAATCGTGGTCGAACTTCGCTACAGGATTAATATCGTCAAGGTCGTTCAAAATCGGATGTTGTACCAGAAAATATTGATGCCCTGGTAAACTGATATTGCAAGATCCTCATGTGACATCCCGTGAGATTGAGGCACACTTGGGCATTAATTCCACTCGCATACATTCAACACTGCATGAACATTTGGCTGTCGAAAAGGTTTGTTCGCTTTTGATACCGCATAATTTGACACTCGTGTTGAAAAAACTCAATCGCGGTGCTCAAAAAATCTTAATAGGCGACGAATCATAGATTTATGCATATAAACCTTAAATCTAACTCAAACGACTGTATGGGTCTTTCAAGACGAGCCATGGTTCCATTAGAGCAACGTAGAGCGATTAATTTTACTACATTTACTTGCCAAAAGTGTTCGAAAAAATCAAGGAAACCAATCGCAGAACACTAATCAATCTACACCACGACAGTGCGAGTTCTCGCACGTCAGTTCAGACAAAAACTGTTTTGAACAGTTAAAACATCGAATTGATAGATCTTCCGCCGTACAGGTACCGCAGATTTTTTTCTACGCCTGAAGAAGCAGTTGATTCGTTCAAATCACATTTTTAGAAGCTACCCCAATCGGAATGGAAAATATGCTTCGACATTTGGATCCAACTATAAACAGAAATAGGATGCAATTGAAAAGATGAACAATTCTAGCGACTCAGTTTTTTCTGCTATTGTTTGGATGGGAAACTCAAAAGCTCTTAATACATTTATCACCGAAATCTTATATTTTAGCGTCCACCGTGAAAAATTGATCTAAACTCCTCTGTACGAACCAACTAGGTACAACTACAACAAAACCTTCGAAAATATTATGTCATTTCACATTTCCTACGAACAATAACTGTCTAGACTTTCATCCATGATTTATTATACTTTCCAAATAGTGGAAAGTGTTACGTGAAAACAACTAGGAAAAAACTTTCGGAGATAGAATTGATTAGAACGACCTAGTTTGGGCTCCGGCTCGGCACACCTTCAAGGTCATCGCGGTCTATCGATCGATAAGCGCATTTTAAAAATTGATACCCCTCCGAATCTGTGTCATTCCAATTTCGCGGAAAAGCTGTAGTTCAAATAAACCCTCGGAGAATTGTCGAGCGTATATACTTTGGTTCTTTCGTTTATTAATATTACATTCAAATTACAGATGGTATATTCTCACGATAATAGAAATATTTAAACGCAAAAGTTTTACCAATAATATGATTAGATAATAGCATATTGTATAAAACAATTGAAAATGAAAGATTCGACACGAGTCCGGAGAATTAATCCACGAACCGTAGGCGAATGGCGTAAGAAAACGATTGTGAAATCGAATTTTCAACAGATGTTGTACACAATATTTTTCCGACAACCACAGAAAAACTCGGTAGTTCATAGTTCGTAGGTGTGGGCGACCGTGAAGCTGTTGAGCACATAGGTCTCCAGATAGGCCCGTCGTGCCCCACTTGACGTCACCAAAGTCCGATGTCCTTTGAGAACCCGATCAGGCGCTTTGGCTTGAACACTTTGATATCGTTAGACAGGTTGTAGGGTTTGTCTAGGTTTTTAAAGCGAACCCGTATAAGTGCAGGGCATTCACAGATAACGTGGTCTACAATTTCGTCCTCTTCCATGCACCAACGGCACTCCGGATCATCCGAGATGCCCATGATTTGAAGATGACGTCTTAGATGGCAGTGTCTCCATAGGTCTCCAGATAGGCCCATCGTGCCCCTCTTGACGTCACCAAAGTCCGATGTCCTTTGAGAACGCGATCAGGCGCTTTGGCTTGAACACTTTGATATCGTTAGACAGGTTGTAGGGTTTGATCAGGTGTTTAAAGCGAACCCGTATAAGTGCAGGACACTCACAGATAACGTGGTCTACAATTTCGTCCTCTTCCATGCACCAACGGCACTCCGGATCATCCGAGATGCCCATGATTTGAAGATGACGTCTTAGATGGCAGTGTCTCCATAGGTCTCCAGATAGGCCCGTCGTGCCCCACTTGACGTCACCAAAGTCCGATGTCCTTTGAGAACGCGATCAGGCGCTTTGGCTTGAACACTTTGATATCGTTAGACAGGTTGTAGGGTTTGATCAGGTGTTTAAAGCGAACCCGTATAAGTGCAGGGCATTCACAGATAACGTGGTCTACAATTTCGTCCTCTTCCATGCACCAACGGCACTCCGGATCATCCGAGATGCCCATGATTTGAAGATGACGTCTTAGATGGCAGTGTCTCCATAGGTCTCCAGATAGGCTCGTCGTGCCCCACTTGACGTCACCAAAGTCCGATGTCCTTTGAGAACCCGATCAGGCGCTTTGGCTTGAACACTTTGATATCGTTAGACAGGTTGTAGGGTTTGATCAGGTGTTTAAAGCGAACCCGTATAAGTGCAGGACACTCACAGATAACGTGGTCTACAATTTCGTCCTCTTCCATGCACCAACGGCACTCCGGATCATCCGAGATGCCCATGATTTAAAGGTGACGTCTTAGATGGCAGTGTCCGGTTACTAGTCTCATTTCGCGCTTAAAAACTCAGTATTTATTTTTTTTTATTAGAGTTACTACACTTGGTACTTGATACAGAATTTTGAATTTTATGCGTATCAGACTGACAAGTCTTTTCTGGTGCGGCAAGTGTAGATTCAAAAAATGGCGACGGTTGGTTTGAAGAAGATACACGAGAGGATCTTACGGCTTCTACAATATGTTTAGTGATTTCTATCTTCTTACTGCCTTGAGTCTATGCACTTTGAATCCATTCTTTTAAATTATAACTGGCATAGCAGTCACTTCGTTTTAGTTTGGATTGTTAATGTCAGTAACATTAGTTGTGTCAACATCTTTTTCATCCAAACATACAGCATCATCGTCATCATCGACACAAAGAAATTTTCTGGCACGTCTAGCAGCAATTCTTTGAGGACGAAACTTCGCGATAGGTAAAAATCTTTGTGTTTATTAATCGTTTTGTATGATGCAAAATATAGTTTACGGTAAAGATTGTTTCGTCAGTTAAGAATCACAAAATAGTGGTTGAGAAAACGATAAATTGGTATTTTATAGTTACCACAGATATAGTTGTATATGTTTTTGAGGTTTTCGCATTTTAACATTTAGATTTAGGATCACTCCCACCCCTTTGTCACACAATGTCACACTTCGACTAACCCCTCCGACCCCCTTAACGTGTGTCATCATTTATGGATGGCCCCTGAGGAAACAGTCAGAGAAGAAATAAAAAAGATTGCTGAATATCACGAAGAACGATTACATAACCACATAAACAACGTTCCGCAGGCTCAAACGCACCAAGCCTTTTGAACATGTGTGACAAGTGACAGTTATAACCCAGTTCAATAGTTAGCGTCTAGTTCTTAAATGAATCTTTATTAGGTTAATCGTAAGATTATTTGTTAATAAAAAAATTCCTTGAAATCATTGTTTGATCAAATTGGAACTATATGTTGATGCATCGTTAAAAAATCATAATTCATGCCATATCATTACAGCAACTAAAGTTGCAAACTGAAAAGCCAAAACGGATTCAAACTTGCCTCAATGAGGTAATTTTCTATCACACCTCGTATTTCATCTTTTAGCCAAATTAGTTTTACGCAGTTGCTTGTATAAAATTCTTACACTGTTGTTACACAATGTGAAAACAGGAAATATAAATCAACCTACTCAAAGAAAGAAAAAATATAAAAAAAATCATCATTTGAATACAATTAATAAAAACGAAGGTCAGGATTATAATAAAATACAAAACGCAGTGTAGAATACAAGAAACAGATTATAATTTATATTAACGATTCATTAGATTTGAGATAGAAAACGATTTTTTTTATTGGTAATTACTTTTAGATAAAAAAATCAGTATTTCGAAACGCTTTCAGTGTTTCATTTTCCAAAAATCAGAACCAAATGTTTTCTTATAATATTTTCGATTCGGAATAGGATTCCTTTATCAAAATTGAGCGACATCTAACCGTTAAATAGTAAACGAGGAAGAAAATTGAAGCAATAAGAAGGGCGTTCGATTAGTTCTTAGCCCAACACTTAGCTTTAAAAATCTATCACAACATTCCACTCGATTTTTCTGTCTATTCGCAGTGCGCTGAGAATTCAAGACACACAACTTGCACTAATTAAATTGTGTGAAGCTTGTTGAGATTTTGACGCGTGCATAAAGATTCTTGAGAACGCAGTCTATTTACTATATGATGCCAAAAACTACGTACAATCGAAACAAAACGTAAAAACGTCTTCCCTTAAATATACAAATATAAATCCGCTCTCTGCTTCACGAAACCATAGCAATACGGCAGAATCCTTTGTTATTTTTCTTTTTTTTTCAGTATTTTCTGCCCCTTTAAGGAAGAATAGAATTATCGTGTAAATTTAATCGGCGCTAGTCATTGGCACTCAAAAACAATCATCATCATACGATACATAAGTTAAGTGACTTTAAGGATATTTTTCATTTCTGTCGGGCAGTTAAGTGTTTCCTTGAGGATGGTTTTCATATCAATCTGTTGGCATGCGGTGGGGTATCAATGAGGATGTGGCTAACGTAACGTAACGTAACAACTTTTGCAGACAGAACGACTTTCTGACGAAATCCAATAGCCAAGTTTTAGAATGGTCTTCTTATTGTCACAGCTTCTTTCCTGGGTGGATGTTACATAAAGCCGTAGTACTCTTGTTCCATATATCGCGCGAAGATTCCCGAATGAGGTTTTTGAACTAAGTCTTCAGATCATTGGCAAGCTGAACTGGGATGTCAGGAAGATTTTTTGCGTCTTTTTTGGCATGGCTATCTGCAGATTCGTTTCCAGCGATTCCAGTGTGCGATGGAAGCCAGATGAGTGATACTGTTATACCAAGAGTAATGAGAGTTTGGTAGATGTCGTGGATGTTTTGGACTATTGGATGATCTGTGAATATGGTTTTAGTACTTACCGTATCAGTCAATTTCTCAATAAACATTAAATATTATTCCTAACTTCTTCAGAGTCAACGTCCATAGAGTTACACTAGGAGACAACATTAACAAAACAACGATTAATTAATAGCCATTTAATTTCATCCAAATCAACCGATTTGATAACAAGTATTATGTATAGGTGATCACTATCTTTAATACCTATGACATAAATGATCTTTGAATTGTAAAGATAATTCTGAACTGATACCCTTGACACAAATTATAGATCATATCATTTTAATTGCGTTTATTGTTTTGATGTATCATATGATTAGTTCTATTTATAATTTGGAGTACTCTTACAACTCTTTTCGCTATACGAAAAGTTATTATTGTGGGACTGTAGCAATCAAACATCTAATTGCCTTTTTAATATGTATTCCAAATATTTATCATCAGGAACGGAAATTAGGGACGAAATCTAACGTGGTATATATCTTTACATGAAGATATTAAGGAATTTTAAAACAAACGTTAATTGACAATAAAAGGCCATCCATAAATTACGTCACACGAATTTTAGGACGTTCTTGTCATAGATTGTCACATTTTTATAATCCCCCTGTCCTCATAGAATGTTACACATTTTTAAATTGATGCATGATGCATCACATAACCAAAAACACAAACGACTAATTAAAAACGATAAACGACTAATTTAATTACTATTGACGTTACAAAACTTAATCCCCCTTTACTCCCCCCAACTCTTAGTCACACATTCACCCTCTCCATTAACGTGTGACGTAATAATACATCACTCAATAAGTCGTATGACTGACACACAGATGGCGCTGCCATTGTCAAATCCATGTGACGTTTATGAAGTACCAACTATCATAAGACTATGTGTAAAATCTTATGACATTTGGATTAGTCAGTGACAGCGATTTGGTTGTACAAGCTCAGCAATGGCTTCAAAAGTGTTATCCGGACTCTGCTCTACAGACACTGATGATGGTGAACGTTCTGGTCGTCCAGAAAACATAAAAAGAGTCCACAATTTGGTTAAATCTAATCGTAAAGGCCGTGAAGATATTAGATGGCAATGTGTTTACAATTATGCCCATGAGAAAGCTTCTTTCAAAGTGGGTGTCGCATTTACTCACAGTAGATCAAAAACAACAACGTATTGATGATTCAAAGCAGTATTTGGTTATGTTTACACGTAATAAATCAGATTTTTTGCGTCGATATGTGACAATAGATGGAACATGGATCCATCGCTTCAATCCGGAATCAAAACGATCATCATCTAAGTGAACTGCACGTCCAAAGCATCCGACAACAGTCAGCAGAAAGGTTATGGCTGCAGTATTTTGGGATGTACGTGAAATATTGTTCATCGACTAACTCCTAAAAAGGAGAGACAATCAATAACGAATACTACAAAGAGATGTCGGATCGTTTGAATGCAAAAATCAAGGAAAAGCGGCATCATATGTCGAAGAAGAAACCACTGTTGCACCAAGACAATACACCGATTCACAAGTCGATGGCTAAATTGAATGAATTACACTTCGAATTGCTTTCTCATCCACCTTATAGTCCAGATCTGGCTCCCAGTGACTACTGGCTATTCTCCGATCTCACAAAAATGCTCGCCGGTAAAAAATTCAGTTCAAATGTAGAAACTGAGGCCTATTTTGAGGCAAAAGACAAATCCTTCTACAAGCACGACATCGAGAAGTTAGAGTAGATTGTATTGCTCTTGGAGGACTTATTCAGTGATTACTTTCGTTGCTATTCAATAGTTTTTTGAAATTGATATCCATCCAATTGAAAGTTATGTTAGTTTAGGTTGTTACGAATGATATTGAATTTTGATAAGTCATGTTGTTACGAATATCGTTGAAGTTTCATACAATTTGTTTTTTCAAAATATAAAAAATACACTAAGGTTATTTCAAACAGTTTCAATTATCATTTTGAGCAATATACGTTGTCCCTAAAATCGGGCGTAGTTTGTAGTTGTTTCCAATTGTCGAAACTTTGGCAGATTCATAATCCATAGAAAGACCTTCATAGAAAACGTGTACGGTCAACGAGCATCTGTCAGGATATGATTTGCTTTCACTTGTGTGAGGTTATCCGATTGGTGAATGTCCTCTTAGATTAACCAATGTATTTTTTATCACAATTTATACAAGGATTTTCACAAACTATATTAGTCAATTAATTAGTTGATGCTTTTACTTGTTTATTGGAGAGGAAATATTAACTCTATTAACGTAAAATATTTTACGTAAATTTAACATTTTATTGTCCTACTGTGTATGGTTTTTCTGTCGGTTAATAATTCACAAAGTAAGCAGGAAATATTAATATTTTAGTTATATGCAACAACAATATGGTGTGCATTTGTTTACTAGTCATCCAATTATGATAATTTAATTTACATCAAACTGCTGACGGAATAATATCATCAAATTTTTTTATCTGAAATGCGACAAATACGATCCTACCAACTTATCTAAATCTCTTGAAACTAAACCCACACATTATAAATCGATCTCACTAATTCTTCTCGAAATAAACTTATTTATTTGTTTAGAATTCTCATCAATATTTACCAAGATTAAAAACAGAATAACAAAATCAAATTACAGCTTCTGTTTATACTTTCAACAGATTATTCCCTTTACGCACAACAAACAATTTATCAGAAAATATTTGTGTCCAACAATATCCAATTTAGAACTCATTGAAATAATCACGATCGGATATTTACAGAAGCCGAAACGTCTTAGCTCGCTGCTCTTTCTCTAATTGATTACCCAGGAGGCTATTAGATAAAATAAACTGGAGAGAATTTCTCCTAAATGTTCATTTAATCTACTTTTTAACTATTATAAATCAATTCAAATGAATACGAAATTTCGCATTTATTTTTGGATTTGCAATTTAACAAATCTTAAGATAAATATAATTGTTTCATGCTATAATTTTATTACATATTCCACCCCCAAGAAGGTTATCTCAGGTTGTTCTAGCTTTGTTTTACCTTATTTCACAACGGCATAGAATCGAGAAAAAAACTTTCCGGAAAAACAGTAAAAAGAAAATATTTTTCAGCTGGGACTCTTAAGTTGTCGTGATTCTGGCGTTTTTTCAGTGTTGTTCTAGGTATGTTCTATATTTTTCGAAAATTATTCGCAAATTATTTTTCACAAATTTCGCGAGAAACAATTTCTGAGCTAGCACCGCATTTTCCAGCTATCGCGACATCAACTTTGTTCTCATTTGTTTTAGAATATAGCTTTCGAAGAAATTTGAGAAAAATATATTTTTTCAAACGCCATGCTTTGAAATAATATAGAATAAATCTGGAACAAACCTAGAACAACCCCAAACAACTACGATATATCTAAAATCGTATGTTTTGGCAATTTTCTCTAGAAGTTTCGTTCTTAACCATATGCTGTTCTGGAACAAAGTAGAACAAATCCTAAGAACAACAACTAAAATCTAGAAAAAGCTAGAAAATTCAGAACAATTCATGTAATAGCAATTTTTCGATTGATTGAGGTGGTACTGAGATATTAGTTGAATAATTACAAGTTTCTCAAAAATTTCTTTTCGAAAGCAATATTCTAGAATTGAAGAGAACAATCTTGAAACAATAATGATCTTAATCTCGATAGCTCGAAAATGCTGTACTAGCTCAGAAATAATTTCACTCGAAATTTGTGCAAAAATAATTTTTTTCCGAAAACAGTCGCCAAACTCGCACTGTGTGTGTGCAGTCCCAGCTCAAAAATTTTCTCTAAAAGTAGAACTAACCTAAAACAACTTGGTAAAGCCTTAATTTTTTTTACTCCAAAATAAGCTGCTTCCATGGCATATCTAAACCGGATCTTTTATGTGGTTTTACCTCCCATTGGTCTATCTACAATCAGTGGAGATTCATGGAAAAAAATTGTATCAAAAAAAACATTTTTGTAAAATTTCCATTGATTTTATCGACGTATGTACTGAAACGATGGATTGTTGGATCGGTTGGCACACTTTACTACCTTCCTTTAATTATATTTCCTTAGAGAATTCGCAATATTTCAATTTTCAAAAATGTCCTCAACAACTTGAACAGATCTAACGCTTCCACTAGCTTAATAATGTCGAGAAATATGGACTAAACTGAAGCATGCTTCGGGACTGACTAAAAGTTGCATCTAATACAACAAATCCAACAAATTGAAACATCCTATTCGGCTTGTTAAGTTTTTTATTTTGATTATTCCTTTGTTCACTTATTGTGGCACAGTTGTCACTTCTGTTTCATTTATTCTATGATTCCAGTTTTTAAAGACATTAATTTATTATCGACCTCCCACCCTCTTCGAAGAAATCAATAAGACTCCAGTGTCGTTGCTAAATCGTCCTCTAGCTACCTACACTCTAAAAGTGTTTATATCAAACTAAATTTAGTAAAATTTGTGGTGATGTTATTCTTTATATTCGCTGTTAAGTTTTTTTTTATATTTTTTCAACGTTGCTTTATAATAAGCAAATTTTGTATAATAGTTTTCATATAAATTCGTATTTTCTACTTACTTGGGGATCAGAAAGAACAAACTAGAACAGATTTATGTTTGGTTATATTTAAAAAAATATATTAATTCAGTTTTTTTTAGCACAAGCTCCTTTTTAGTCAAATCTGTTTTACCTACTCGTTTATTCTTTAGTAATTTTCAACTGTGTTTCCGTTCGCTTCTTTATTTTTTTGTTTCAACTGGCAGCTGTAGAATTGCGGAAAAACACATGTCTCAGGAGTAAAATGAAAACACAGATGGAAATTATTAAAGAAGGAACGAGTAGGTAGAACAGATTTAAATAAAAAGGAGCTCAATATTTTTTTAAAATATAACCGAACAGGAATCTGTAGTAGAAAATACGAATTTACATGAAAGCTAGTATACAAAATTTGATTAAAACAAAAAAAGAAATCGATAGGGATAACTGGAATTTAATATACAAAATGTTTGAAGAAAAACGTAACAAACCGAATGGCATATACCACGGTTATCGAAAGTATCGCTTTATATCGTTTATCATCAAAAATAAAATGAAACTGAAGTAAAAATATAGTAAGTCCAGCCCTGTCTATCTATTACAAAATAAAAGGCCTGTTTACGGAAAAAGGAAAACGGAATCTCCTCAAAAGAAACCCTTTCGTACTTATCTCTTCAAATAAATGATTCACATAATCAACTTGCAATTCTCAAAATTACATCGAAAATTTAACACCCAATTAAAGTTTCCCCGGGGTAGAGATTAGTAACAGTCGTCGGATTACTAGAGATGGTCATATGAAAAGAATCTTGGATGGATATAGAGGTGGAAATATATACGATAACGGTTAATACAAAGAAGCTGAGTCTCTGAAGACGATAACTTGGTTGTCCCACTGTGTACAGTGTAATAATTGTGAGTGTTGGTGTAGTGGTAGCAGTATGAATATCATCAAAGGTTATCCTGGTTAATTGCTGCATAAGAACCCGAGCTTTCTTACACTTTCTTACTATCCGTTTTGGTAAATATTTTGATGGTTTTTGAATATTCAAAATTCAGACAGTAGGAACAAAATGCATATTCTTAATCTAGATACCAACTAAAATTTCGGTGACGCGATATTAAATGCATTTGATGCTGATCCCACAACTAGCATACGCCAGATGTCACTACAGTTTAACGTATAAACGTCAACTATTCGTGGGATTCTCCAGGAGCAACTTCTTTGTCCCTTTCACATCCAGGAAGTGCATGCCTTGGAAGTAGAGGAATATCCAGCAAAACTGGCCTACGCACATTGGTTTCTAAATGAACGAGTTGATAATACATTTGTTGTAAAACTATCGTTTACTGATAAAGCTGGTTTCACACGAGACGGTTTTAGTAATTCCCATAATTTACATTTATGGGCGGATGAAAATCCACACGATACAATTCAAACAAAGAAACAACATCGATTTTGTATTGATTTGTGGGCAGGAAAAGTGAGTAATAATTTAGTAGATCCATATTTTTTTGATAATAACCTAATTGGTCAGTGATAATTTCTCCAAAATGCACGATCGAGCCCCTTCCCACTTACTAAATGATGTAAAAAATAACGTTTTTCCTAATAGGTGGATTGTTCGAGGAGGTCCAATTGCATGGCCACCACGTTTCCCTGAGTTAAGTACAATTGATTCATTTTTGAATCTTGAAAAGGTCATGCAAGTTCAAAGAAATATCTTCCGTAGACTCCGAAAGTGTGTAGAAGTACAAGGTGCCCACTTCGAACATTTATTATAGTTTTTTTGTCACAGCATTATTTTGACGTCACCTACTCACTCTGTATACTCTCATTGCATCGATGAGTCATTTTATAATTAAGAGGACGTTGCGAAATCTACTTTTGCGCATTTTTAAGCATAAAACTTTCAATAATCGTATGTACATAAATGTTGCACAATAAAAAATTGTGTTAACAAAAATAATTTTTCATATTGTTGGCCATGAAAACGTTTCTAACAAACTCAGCAAAATATATAGTAATACAAAGAATCGGGATGTTTTTCTCTGACCAATCGCTAAAAAAAAAATAAACCGAGAGGAATATAAACAAATACGGTTTGGTATAAATAGTCCAACAAATTAATTTCTCCGACTTTTTTTTCATATGTTTTTCTGGATAAATATATTGGACTTGGGGTTCTAGGTCGCTTGTGATACAAAATTAGTTTCAAAGTATAGGTGAAAAAATTGACGTTTCGATGTACGAGGATAGTTCAACAAAGAAAACACAAAAATTTTCGGAAAAAATATATTTATTTTTCAACGTAACCTCTTTTCAGCTCCATACACTTTTCTCAGCGATGTTCAATAAATTCCAGATCCTTTTTATAATAGAAATCGTCAAACTCCTTAAAAAAGCCATTAACTTCCAGAATCTTTAACCACTGAAACACTTTTAAAGTCTGGAATAGACAATAATCCGAAAGGGTTAAATCAGGCGAATATGGTGCATCAGGTAGCAACTAAAACTTTAATTTATTAATCTTGGTCATTGGGAAAAAGCCGATGTGTAAGTGGGTGCATTGTCTTGATGAAACAATACTTTCTTCTCAGCCACTGGCGGCCGTTTTTGCATAATAATCGCCGTAGATAATATTTTTTCAAGATGGTCATCGCATCCCAAAAAACCAACGCAATAACTTGCCTATAGACGGAACGTTCTTTGCTTTTGGCTTTATTTATGTGAAACATTGGCAAACATTCGATGGAAACATCTTTACGACGCTAATTTTGTTCCACTGGGAGCAAACGCGGTTTCCATCTTGCGCACAGCTTTCTTATGTCCAAATTTTTAGTTAATATGCGATGCCTACTATGTTTGCACTTCCAATCGACGATTATCCAGATTTTCTTCAACATTTCTGGAGTCGTCACCTCATTTGATCGACCACTGCGATGCTGGTCTTCGCAGATCGTACGGCCTCACTCAAACTCTTCAACCCAATATTTTACAGTTGATAATCAAAGAACAGTCTCACTCAGAGTAGAATCTAGTTCAGCTTTCATATTTTTCAAGCAACTACCTTCATCTTCAGGTCAGGCAAGGTATTTCTGGGACCATCCTCGTACAAATTGAAATTGCATTACGATGTAATAAAAGAATGCAACGTAAAAAAAATAATATCCGGGTTTTATTAGTATCAGCAGAATATTAAATTGCTGATGAAACGTTGATGCAATTCAATGTTTTTTTAGAAAAACAATAACAATTATAATTGGGTCAATTTAAAATTAACTCAAACAAAGTTATATTGTACTCAATCGAGATCCAAATCATGAAAGCTTCTATATAAATATAAGGTTCGTTCCTTGGTACCTTGACGATTCTGCGCTTGCTTCATGACAATGCTCCAGTCCACACTGCTTCGCTTTCCAAGGCTACTGTACACGAATGTGGCTTCACAGAGATTAAACACCCACCAAATAGCACTGATCTGGTCCCGTTCGAACGTTTTTTATTCAAAAAGCTGGAGGCTGAGTTAAGGAGTGAAATATTTCACAGCAACGATTAAATTAAACGTGTACAAACATTTTGTTTAATCTAAAATCTAAAACCCACCAACCATGAGGATTTTTTTCCTCTCGGAAAAGTTGGGGTATATTTTCGCGGCTGGCCTTGCTATTCTTGGTTTAAATTAGAGTTTAATCTATAATTTAAGCTTGATATTAATCTCCAGTTTTACCCTAAGTTGTAAAATTGCTCCTAAATGAAAACTATTCAAAAATAACACGACGATCTTACGAATTTGAAATTTTCCTTCCTCAGCAGCCTTAAGACAAATTTGGTACACACTCAACTCATTTGCAAATCAACTTTTAAAATACTTTGTACGGTCATAGTTTTTTTTTTCGCCCTTGAAGTTGTCAAGAATTGTTATAAACTACGTTAGGTAATAAACTTTTGATGGACATATCTCTCTCTATATATATATGAATAGTTGATGTCTTCACTCTCAGTTTTCACCTTTCAAAACTTCTTTTTCGCGAATTAAAGTATACATAAAATATAACAAGGATCAATCGATCCAAAAACGTGGCAAACGGTGGCAGCTTCGTCGAGATACAGGGAAAATTAGGAAAGTAATCTGGGTACATAATAGTAGACGAGGGTTATCTGAAATGTTTCCAACTTAATAACGAAACAAAACATTATTTTATATATAATTAGTGACGATGTTCTAACCTTTTTACCACTTAATTAGGTTATTAATTAGTAGCGCCGACTGTTATGTTGCATTGAAAAATAGCATTGGTAGTGACTCAATGGGGTCTAGATAATAAATCGCGTCATTAATTAGTTCTAAATGTGTTTATAAGGCCTAAATATCAACGAAAAATATACAGACAGACAAAAATATTTCTCCTTTTCGATAATGTTGATTCTACTGTGGATATTCGACGGAAATAGTCGAAATACAGATTCCTCGTACTTCAATTAAAGTCTAATTGAATTTTTTTATATATTTCTAAAAATTAATTAAAAGAAATCCCGAAAGTTCTTCAAATTAATGACTGACCACTAAATATTTTATAGCCATTAATCAATTATTTATTTAACGATGATCTCATCTGTATCACGCGCAAATTCATGTATTAAATATTGTGTTACTTGTTATTTCAATAATTGTAAAAAAGTACATAACCCAAACATACAAATTGTAATGCGAGCTTGGGAGTAAACATGACGATTGGAAAACATTTGATTTTAAATTCGTTTAAAATCAGGCGTCGAGTGATTTAAACAAAATTTTACTTATTTTCATCACTATTCAAGTACTTTAAACGGGTTTTGGATAAATCCTTACTACTTAACTCAGATCTAAACGTGCTAAGGTATACATCGCAAAATTTTCTAAAATTCTTCGCAAACATTCATTTACGATGGTTAATTTTCGCTAGGACACCTTGTATAGTGATCTAAACAAGACATGGTTTGTTAGACAGTTAAAAAAACTGAGTGCGTTATCAAACTATAGAGGAAATTGAAACGGATTTGTACCCAATGTGTATCATATACGTGTATCAGTCTTCTACTTATCACGAGTTGGAATTGGAACTTTACTTAATGTTTATACAGATATACAAATAAAATTAACCTCGATTTACTAAAATTAATTCGTTGGAAATTAATAATAACTAAATTTCATAAACTAG
The DNA here is from genome assembly GCF_026230105.1 of Diorhabda sublineata. NCBI lineage: Eukaryota > Metazoa > Arthropoda > Insecta > Coleoptera > Chrysomelidae > Diorhabda > Diorhabda sublineata. The sequence continues at coordinate 4,571,176 of NC_079484.1, read as the reverse complement.
TGGTCGTACTATGAACGTACTATGAATTTAAGTAACCCAACATCGTTCAAAATAGTAGTTTCGAAGGAAAATCAATGAATACACCATTAATTTAAACATATTATTCCTGACTACGTTGGACATTTCTACAGCAAACAGATTACAGAGAATTTCTAAGGGTTTAGTGATTAATGTCGCAATGAAGGTTACTAATATCCTCTTAGGGCATCCGCCCTCCCCTATCGGCCTTGACCTTACCAGCTGTGCATACAACTTTATATTTAAAATTTAATCCAAATTTAATAATATTAAATTATTTCACGAATATTATTCAGTTGTCATGAAAATCGTAAACAAATTATCCTATATGTATTAATTAAAAAGTAATCTACGCATTCTTGAGATAATTCGAGTGATCGTTTTATGTAAATATTATTATTTTTGCTGCAGAAATGCAAAAAAATGAGTATTGCAAAATTACTTACATTGCAAATGTTTCTATTAATTCTTCTGAGAAAAACGAATCACTTCCATTACCCGATAAAGCACAATATACCGAAAAATAAACTGAATGCAATAGACACAACACGGAAGTTTAAAATAACAAATAACCAACAAAAACATGCATTGTTAGTAAATGCCGACTACTAAAAAGCAGGTTAGGTTTTTATGACAACTCGTTTTACATTATAGTTCTTGCACAAAATCGTATGAAAAAACTCGAAAATCGTTTTATGTTTAGATTTTATCTGACAATCACAGTTTCCGAGCTAAAAAATAATCAATATATTATAAGAATTCTCGAGCTTTCGCGGACGTATACAACTTCTGTTAGGTTTTGACAGTGACAGTAGACTTCCAGTTCCATCTCCTTATTATGAGCTTGCGCAAAGGCTTCATCGATTAATTTTTAGGTAGCCTTGATGTCCATGAAACCAATACGGGGTGTTTTTGAGCATTTACTACAATAAATTATTATACTGCTTTAGTCAACTTCACTGTAGCCCGTTTTTAAAAAACTTGAACTTCACCAAACAGATATTACTTAAAAAGTTGCTTTATTGTGAATAATGATATAAAACACTAGCCGTACTAAAATTATACGGTCTGAAAATAATTAGTTAGGTACCCACGAAATAAATAGCTAATAAACAATGTAAATTTAACCATTAAAATTTCCTTTCAATAAAAAAAGTGGTTTTATAATTTCTTTAAATCTTAACATTATTGTGAATGCTGAGTTTGCTTCTTTTTTAGTGTGATTTATTTTTAAAAGACATTATTTATTGTTTCAACAAAACTTGTTATTTTTTGTGTTGATATCCCTAAACCAATTTCAACAACTGCGCAGTTATTTAAACCAGTATAATATATAGTTTTCTTTTCATTATTTCTTAAAGCTTTCTTAAAAAGAGTGGGTTTTAATGATGTTCTGATACGAGCTAGCTTGTTCTTAGGTAGCTACGGAAAAATAACTGATCAGAACAAATAACATTTTCCTTCGCTGATTTTTCATTTTCATTCTTCTAACGAAAAAATAAATGTTCGGTTGATTGAACGAAAGTTTCATCCGCAAATTCCGATGAAGGATAGATGAAAACGTGTATACCAGCTGTATACGATAAATAATAGTTCAAAAACTTTCCACGTTAGTGTTGTCAAAAGGTATTGTATGAATGTAGCAATTGTAAATGAATCGAAAGTATAAAGCCTTTTATGTAACATCATGATTTCGACGGACACGTTTCATTTACATATATTTTTCTCCTTCTCTCTACCATCCATACCGTAATGTAGATTAAATACTGTGACAAGTTATTCTTCTTTACCCTGTAACTTGGCCTTTTCATTTAAGATTACACAGTTACCAAATATGTCTCTGGAACTGTACTAAAGAGCATATTTCAGGGCCGCGAATTAATTATAAGACCGAAGCATTACAAAAAGAGGGTATCGTGGGTGTTGCAGGTTTTCTGGGATGGGAATAATACCGCGGAAACTCGGCGACCCATTTTTCAACCCCATTAATTGTTTTCTATACCTCACGCGGTTGTCCTCGCACACACACATCATAAGTTAAACCATACTAAAAGAAACCAGTTAAAATCATCACAATTCCAGCCCTGCAGAGGGAAATTTTTTCCTTTATTAGTGCCATTTACAAAATTATCCAAATCATGTATAAAAATGTCCCTATTTCTCTAAAAACCGATTCAACGACTTGCTTTGTACATAATAATGTAAAATATATAATATAATAGCATTTTGCGCAGAGGCTAATATGGCGCCACCTTTATTTAACGTATTTCGATCGATATTTTTCCTATAGGGGGTAGAGGTAAGGAGTACCATCTCATATGGGAGTCTAGCTTAAAACTGTCCGCTTGTAGACGGTAAATTATAATTCAAAATTTGACCAGAATTGACCTTGACCTTGACATTATGAAACGTCACATTTTTCATAACCTCCATATATCAGTCATGAAAAGTAGTTATTTAGAAACTTAAAAACTACGTAACTATTCAAGTTTCTAAAAATAATTTAATTAATTATTGTAAAAACTGACGATTATTTCATTATTTAAACTGCCAATTAACTCATTATTCTAATTCAATAGTATTTTAAGATTTATAAACATTGAAAACAACAATATAAATAATATATATAAATTCTTTTCTTCGGCTACAATGTTGGATTTCCATCATCCGCGTTGCTTTATTTTCCGAATGTCTAACAGGAGAGACTCTGATGAGCGTCTCTACACACTACTGCTGTAGTCTACAAAGTCGACGTCATTAATGTTTTTAAATTTTCAAAATAGGCAAGTTGATGTTCTTTATATTTTTCAATTCGCACTATTTTTCAAATTTTTGGTAGGTCAGGCTTTTCTGCTTCTTGATTTTTCAGGTATTAAACTACCCACTGCACCATTTGCAGACTCTCTTACTTCAAATGAAATGTCTAATTCGCTATCTGAAGACCTTCCCAGTAATTACTTCTGACTTGTTTTGAAAAATCGTCGTTTGCTTCCATAGTAACAATACTTCCTAACACCATTTGATTCCACATTAATATTTTCATTGTAATTCAATAAATATTATAAAATCGAATTAGATAAACGTTGTACACTTATCGAACAACATCGCCCTTTTCATAACTAGTTACTTTTCTTCGTTCATGTCACATATTTGTAGCATTCATTGATTATCTTATATTTTTTTCACCCGTTTTGCTCGAAAATCAAATAATCTCTGGCTCCCTCAATATACCCTTCAAAATATTTCGTTGAGGATTTGTCCGATAGGTTTCAAGGTTTTCAATAAAACTCGTTTAATTATCAACGAAAAGAATACATTTCAGTATACTTTATTATCTTTTATAAATCATGGAAATTGAAAAAATACAATTAAAAATGGTTTACAAACACAATTCATATGTTCCTAATTATAATTGAAATAACTTAACCTCTAGGTATATCTTATTCACTATCGTCATGTCTCTTAGACTTCTTCTTCCTATGTGACCTATGACTAGGACTCCTTGATCGAGATCTATGCCTTCTAGACCTACTCCTTGATCTGTCTCTTCTATGGGATCTAAAAAAGTATACAAAATTTTGAATCAACAAATTGACATTATAGACATAAAACTATTTTTACAAAATAGATACCTTTCGCGTTCTCTATCTCTTTCCCTATCTTTAGATTTTTCTGATCGAGTTCTAGATTCTCTTTCACGATCTCTTTCTTTATGAGGACTACCATCACGTCTGCTACTTGGAGATCTAACGCCCATACCAGGTGGTGGACCCATATGCATCGGAGGAGGTCCCATAGGAGGAGGGCCTGTTAAAGTTTTTAATTCTGTGGGTGCCCAACCAGGAGGTGGCTCGTTACCTGAAAATATACCTGAGATTGGTTTCAAATACTTTAGATGAGGCAATCATTTTAACACTTAACTGTAATTTGGAAAAATTGTTCTTAAAAGAAATTGGAAGAGGATTAAATGTGAGCTTATATTTTGTTTTGATATTTGTACAACAAGTTGCAAATATAAAAATATTGGAAATAAATGATTTATCAAAATGATTACATTGGTGGTTCCAAATGCCGCTGAAACTATAAGACTAACAAATATAAACAAAGAACAACTAAGGATATACGAGAGAATAATTAGGAAATTTTGTGGTTCAGTGAAAGTTGGACATGATCCATATAGAGACTTATGAACCATGAAATTAAAAGTATGTTAGAAAATGAGGATATAGTAAATAAAATTACAACAAAAAGAATACACCATTACAGACACAATAAAAGTATTGAAAAACGGCAGGATACAAGGAACATTACAGAATAGAGAAAGATCAAATTGTGCAAGATATGCAAAATCTGGGAGTACATGAGTGGAACAAACAGATGCAGGATAAGAAGAAATGGAATAAAATAGATAGGGATAAAATATGGGCTGACCACCTACAAAAATATAAGGTCAAAAGAGCTCAATTTGAATGGCTACAATTCTCAATAGAATGTATAGCCTTGTATATATGCTATGTATAGATGCTATCAAAATTCAGTATGTTAGTTAAATTAAATGAAAACCACCACATTAGAATAAATATAGAATTACCCCATTGTGAATCTTGCGTTGGTTCATAACCACCATAGAATGGTTCCGGTTCAGGGTTGAACCCATATTCTGGTTGAAATGTTTCGAAATTTCCGGGTGGAGGAACAGTCATATCAGGAAAACCCGGTTTTCTACTATATTCTCTTCTGTCGGCAGTCATTACCTAAAATTTTAACCCAAAAGGTGTTTACAAAGCGTGTGTATTAGAAGAAAATATTCAAACAAGAAATTGCTAAAAAAGTGAAAATAATCTCACCTGAATTGTATTAACTTTGGGTAGTTGATCACCTTTATTCATAGGTTGTTGCATCCTTTGATTGTTTCCTGAAATATGTAAATGTTCCTATATAGATCACAACGTAACGCTTACCTAATTGATTATAATTAGCACCAAGATATGGAAGAATTTTTAGTAATTAATAATACAGAAAGCAACTAACTATACAATAATATCATTTATAAATGAAACAACAGGTGCCTTGTTGACTTTTTGGTTTTGACCAAAGTCCACCTATGCCATTTTGGAATTCTGAAACTTGAGCATGGTATAATCAAAATTAGTATTCAATAAAATTTGAATAGAAGCGTCAAACTGTTTCATCACTAGATATATGGATAAATACTCTTAATTGCGATGAAAATGGAGGTTAGCCTCATGTTATAGAAAAAAATTGAGTTGAATTATCACTAAGATCGACTTCTCATATGTTGCCATTACTTTCCCAATATGAAGGAACATCTGAGGAACTGTTATAAATTATAAAAGACAGAACCAATCATATTCCTCTGAAAGACCACAAAAATAAGCCAGAGATTGATAATTTGTTTCGCCATACAAAAAAGTCGACTCTAGTTCAGTGGCATGATAATATTGAGGACATGGCTACTAATATATTAATCCTTAGAAGAACACTTGGAGAAACCAGAGTGGCTCATATGAGAAGGGAAAAGGAAAATAAACAATGTCATTGCTTTTCAGAGATGAAGAAATGGCTAAGGAAGTATAAGAAGATTCCAAAGCAATGCAAATTATCAATAAGTGAAGTGTTTAGAAGAAACACGATTGAAATTTGAGGAACGATAAAGCAATGGATTCAATAGAATCAAATTTGATTTTAAAATTAGGGCTACTGATATAATGACTTAATACTTTTTTTCAACTTTTTACTTCTTACACTTTTAACTATGTTTTTCGAGATGATTTATCTTGATTTTAAGTCTCTTTTGATAGAAAATCAGTTTTGACTTTTCCCTGTCATTTACAACTGATTTTCTATCAAAATATACCAAAAATTAAGATAGATCATCATGAAAAACTTATTTAAAGTTCTAAGTAAAAAGTTGTAGAATAGTATTTAAATGAATACTTGTATGGTCTTTATTACACAATAGCAGGAATGTGGACTAGAGCTGTTAATATTTCATACATACCTAAGAAATTACCTGTATATTTACTATTATCGTTCATAATAGGGACTGGTCCTCTCGGCATTGCTCCCATCATATTCATAGACATTATACCAACTCCCGATTCATTCACTCTCATTCTATACAAAAACATTTGATTATTCTTACTACTAATATATCACAAATTGATAATTTTTTCTTTATTCTAAATACCGAAAAACTAGAATTGTGGAAATGTGTTTATAAAATGAAAAATTTGTAAAAACCTATATAAATTCAACAATTTCTACCTTTTCTGCCTTTCACAATAAGCTCTCCATGTATCCTCATTGAACCCATAATTAAAATAATCAGTAATATCTGCACCAGGTTTTTTCCAAGGTTTATCTTCTAAACTATCCAAGTTAAATTCTGAACTTAGTACCCCATTTATGGTACCAATCTGCTCAAACTCTTCTACTGTAAATTTTCCAGGCTGCTGTTGTGGTTGTTGAATTTGTTTAGTTTTGTCACTTACAGAAGTAAGTAAGCCACCTCTTTTAATATTTAAAGGTGTATACGAAGGTGCTGTTGTTTTAATATCCCCTATAACTACGTTAACGTCATCGTCACTATCATCATCTTCGAGATCTTTTTCGCTATCCTCTCCGTTTTGTTGTACTTCGCCGTCTTCCATACCATCCTGGCTCGGCTCTTCAATTTCTTTCTCTTCCGGTTCATTAGTGTCCACTTCTTCATCTGCTACCGGAGCTTCTTCTGTTTGAGGCTAAAATAAAACATAGGTTATGTTTGAGACAAACTTAGAAACACCAAAAATATACTTCTTGTTGTTCAGACTCTTTTTGTTGTTCCTCTTGTACTCCATTTTCCTCAGTTTCAACAGGTTCAGAGATTGGTGGGTCTTTAGAAGCTTCTTCAATATTTAAATCTGGTGTTTCACCGTATAACCATTGATCATCTTCTAATTCATCCGCCATTTTTAATATAATATTTGACGTTGACTAATATTTACATTTTTCACAATGTGACAATCGTTTTTAAAATTACCCACTGATGAAACTAAAAAAAATTAATTTTGTATTTTCACAATTTTTTACTATTATAATAAAGTAATCTCATATTTGTGACAAAAACTCGAAATATTTTAAGAAATCAATATTCTCCAGACAAAACATTTTAAATATCTAGGGGAAAATCTTTTATTTCAACTTGGAGATTGGCTATACTGGTGAAGATCGGTAAAGTAGAATTACCGGAAACCCTTATTTGACGTTACTTGATTTGACGTACTCTGTTGATAACTTCCTTCTAGTCCTTTAGTTTATTCGTTTAGAATGGGTAAGTTCAGTGAAACAATTTTTATTTGAATCTAGTGCATCGTAGTGAGTTCTATATTTATTTTTATAAATTATAGTAATTACATTATCCCTGAAAAAGTTTTCTTAAATAGTTTTCATGTTTTTGTCTTTTTTGATTAAGAAAAGTGTTGTCCCAAAACATAACCAAATTTTTTGAAGTTCTTATAAACATATTTTCATGATGATATCTATATTATATTTTATCCGATGTGTTGTGCTGACGACTCAAACCATCCCACAGCGATCTGAATTATATGTTTTTTATAATTTTCGAACGTTTTCGGAGAATTTTATTTACTCTATACTAGGAATTTTTTAGGTATCAGCCGAGATCATTGGCATAAACGGAGAGCTACCGGAGGTAAAAGAAAGCCCCTCCGTAAGAAGAGGAAGTTTGAATTAGGACGTCCAGCTGCTAACACAAAGTTAGGACCTCGCAGAATCCACTATGTCCGTACGCGAGGGGGTAATTTGAAATACCGTGCCCTAAGATTAGATACCGGTAATTTTGCATGGGGTAGTGAAGGTACTGCTCGTAAAACTCGTATTATAGATGTTGTTTACAATGCCAGTAATAATGAACTGGTACGTACCAAAACTTTGGTAAAAAATGCAATTGTGGTTGTTGATGCCACTCCATTCAGACAGTGGTATGAAAATCACTATATTCTACCTTTAGGGCGAAAGAAGGGAGCAAAGTTGGTAAGTAATAATAATTATTCAGTTTTATTTTATAAATAAATGATGTTATTCAATGCGTGTCATATGATAAAAATGATTGGAAATTAGGCCATTTTCAACTGATTTTTGAATTTTTATGATAACTTGAAATGATTCCTCATTGTTTTTAACTCACATGTTTTATTTTTAGACTGCCGAAGAAGAAGGTATTTTCAATAAAAAACGTAGTAAAAAAGTACAGAAAAAATATGAAATTAGGCAAAAGACAGCAAAGGTGGAACCTGCTCTTGAAGAACAGTTCCAAACTGGTAGATTGTTAGGTAAGTAGATTTTTATATTTCTAGATTTTAAAATTTCATTCCACCTAGTAAATTATCCAATATAAAATTTATACCTTAATAACAATTAGCTTTTTGTTGAATTTATTTTTTGTAACAGATTTGAAATAGAAACATAACATCCTATATTGATATATTTTCAAGATTTTTAATGATGATAAAACATAAGCGAGTTCACATTTCAAAGTTTTATTTGTTTTGAATAAACCTTGTGCGACAATGATCTGCTTGTCATAGTTACTCTGATCCCTAAAATCGTTAAACTGTGAATTATATATATTTTTTCAAATGATTTAAATGATTTTTTTTTATTCAGCTTGCTTAGCATCAAGACCCGGTCAATGTGGAAGAGCAGATGGTTACATATTGGAAGGAAAAGAACTTGAATTCTACATCCGTAAAATTAAGTCTAAGAAAGCTAAATAAATGTTTTTATAGGTGAGACAATAAAACTTAACAAACACGTATCAAGTTTTTTTACTCTTTCCTTTAATTACATTAAAATGTTTTTGGAGAAATAACCATTTTCTAGGAAGATATTCAACTTTAGCAGAAGTAGAGAAATGAGTTGGACAATAAAAACATTATATAGAAGCTATTTATTACATTAACCCTTCAAAAGGAGCATCTGTCTGTCAGATGGAAGTTGTTTGTAGATTTGGTACTAGAGGGTAGAGCGGGCCGACTGGCTATGTTTGTCCATATAACATATCTTTGAGAAGGGCCAATCATGGAAGAAACTCCAAGGAAGTGGTTTCCAAAACAAGGCGTTATAATTGCTAAAGAAAACTATCAAGGCGTTTGTATTTTGAACTGGAACAAAAGGGACGTCCTTATGCTCTATGAAACATACCAAAAAACCTACCGTGGTTCAAAGACTGGAAATACTGAAAAACTATCAATCTCTAGGATCAAATGGCAAGTTACAACAGTTCTTGAGAAATACAGTGGTATAGAAAAATTGCGATAGTGTTTATCTTGGCATTATAATTGTGTGCTCATTACCTTTATAAAAGCATTAATGTCCATAGCAAATGTTTGTTCATACTCTAGTTTCTTCTATAATCAAAAGTCCATAATTTAGAAATATAATGGGATGTGCTTGTTATGAAATAAAGAAGTTTTTTCCCCAGTGTCAGTCAATTGTGTCCCAATTTAAATATATTATCTGCTAGATTTTTAAACTGAATGAAACAAAAGAATAATTTCAAAAAGTTTATTATACAAATAAAATATACATCGCATCAAAACAAATGTTCTGAACAAAAAGATCACAATTTTCTTTTCGCACTGTACTTTTTCTTAGATATAAACTATACATATTAAATAATGTAATATCAATATTTGCGTGTCACGAGTAGAATTCAAATGTATCTTTTCACATGAAACCCTAACTCCAGATTAAATACTGCAAATATAACACTGCTTTGATTTCTCTCAAAACGCCGCTGCGACCTCGAGACATTTAAATCTGTTATGTTCAGCGTTACCTCACTATCAGGCCGTGAAATTAAATTTCACAGCTGTTTTTAATCGAGTGCGCCTATCGTTCCTTCAAACCTTTTGCATCTTTCTCATAATTTCGTTCCTCCGTCTTACTGAGACATGTGTAGTATTTAATCTGGGTATTAACACGCAAAGTAATTGATTGACCATTCTGAAAATTGATACAAGAGGGCTATTAGTGATAAATGATAGCCATAAACTAGTATTTATATAGTTATTTCTTCACGTGCATGTAATAAATCATCTGCGGCTGGCTAAATTGTGACACTAAATGTTTTATAAGAAAATTTAACAACCGAGAAAAACTATCTTCAATCCACGAAATTTTTGAAAATGGGAGTGTCTTTAATTCTGTTTTTTAATGAGTACTGAGCCAGAAATAATTACAACTATGTATACATATATTAATAATCCTAATGATCATTTAGTGATCAGTGAGGATAAAATTGTAACAATATTTACTTTTTGGGTCAACTAACTCCTAATTTCCTCAAGTGTTCTTGAAAAAATAGTATATTATATTATAAGGATTAAAAGTGGATGCAAAATTGCGAGGGTCTATTCTGTAACTTTTCGGTTATTTGTAACCATTTGGTTACTAATATATTTATAACTATATCGGTGAGTTTTCTTATTGTTCAGTTTTAACTACTTGGTTAATTTTTAACCTTTTAATCTCACATATAGGTTAGAAGTGAAAGTAAACAAAAACTTGTAAGAATTTTCGATAAGAACATTTAAGTGCAACAGGCTCAGTTCCATAGTCAAATGATTTATAATATACACATAAACGATTAAAAATGCTTTTGGCGAGCAGTTATCACTGGAAACTATAATTCGCACATAATGATCATATTTTATAAAATAAAAATAACCCAATTAAGTCACTAAAATTATTTCATTTCACTAATTATGAGCAGCAATGAAATGTGACATGTAATACATAAAATTATAAAGTACAAAAAATTTTAATACTGATGAAACCAGAACACCAATATATGGAATACATGGAAATGTGCACATTTATAGTAATTATAATAAATTACTTTCAACATGCTGATCCTTTAATCAAATTGATTAATATTACATCTCCAGTACTGCCAGTATGATATGAAAACATATCAATTAGACACTTGTTTACTGCATATTATAAGGAGGCGGTTGATGATAAGGATTTTGATTCATTTGTTGTTGTCTTTGTAAATGAGCTACTAAAGCTGGAGATGGTTGATTTCCCTGAGGTCCACCTTGCTGTTGTTGCTGCTGCTGCTGCTGCTGTTGCTGCATCGCCATTAATCTCATTCTTTGTTGTTGAAACTGACTTTGATTTTGAACATTCGTTTGCATTCCTTGAGCTCCCGTTCTCGAATATGGCGGGGCTGCAACTCCTTGATTTGCCATTCCACTCATCGAACCCATGTTGGTGTTCATAGTTACGTTAGGAGCCTGCTGCATATAAGGAGCACGTGGATTCTGTCCCATTTGGCGATAGTCCGGTTGAGCTGGCCTGGGCTGTCCAAAACCTTGAATAACAATTTAAAATGATCATTTTCCACATAAAAAATGTTACATTTTGTATAAGGAGAGTTGAAATTTTTAATATGAATGAAATTAATGAAAAACGCGAGGAGCCTAAGAGTAGTGCATGATTACACGCACTAAATGTAGATCATTCATAAATATTTAGAGTTCTATTTATCAATTTTGAGTTCAATTTTATTTTTGAACCACATTTTATATGTTTTTGACTTATTATCAACTTAAAAACATCCAAAATTAAACCATTGGTCCTTCTAGTCAGATTCAGTGAATTTTTCCAATCTTAAGAGCATTGGGTCCTTAGATTCCGGTATCTAGAGATATTTGATAAAAAATACACTATCTACAATTTAAAAAAAAAATAACTTTGGACGCAGGGGAAGCTGGAGCACCTTCAAATCGGAGATAAATTCGTTTTTTTCGTGGAACAAATCACTAATTATCAATATCAGATTTTTTTCAAATATCAACTAACGTAACAAACATTTCTTGAAAAACTTTCTGGTGATAAATCAAAAATTGTAGTGGTAATATTCAATAAAAATGGGTATCTTCTACATTTTTTTTTAGAGAGAATTACCTTGCTGCTGTCCTGCAAACATACCACTTTGTGCCCCCTGCATAATTTGTTGATTTCCCGGCATATTACTTTGCATCATAGCCTGTGGATTTGCACCATAATTACCGTATTGTTGCCCCATACTACTTTGCATATTGCTATATTGTTGTGGAAACATGCTCTGAAAATATTAGAATCAAATTTTATATTAATTTACTCTCATGTATATATCACAAATTTTACCATTCTAAGCGATATTTTTCATGTTTTTTTTTTTTAATTTATCAGTGCATTTAATTTAAACAAAATAAAAAGGGTGGATTCGGATTAACTGATTGCATGAGGTGATAAAATTACTATCAACTCCGTACTTCAGAAAAACTATGGTATTCAGAAATTAGAAAACAATGAGCCATCCTGAACTATATTCTTGTCCCTATTCTATTTTCCATATGAGTATACCATAAATGATTATATATTCTTATCAAAGAATTTTTATTTCATAGATAGAATAAAACAAAATAATACTCAAGTGATCTAGCACAAGTAAGTAGGAGTAAATGGAAATAGAAAATTGCTGGACAAAATTTGCCGCCTCTTGAAATCTGCAGCCTGCTGGTTAATTCACCACTGCATTAGTTTTATACAACACAAAATTACAAACATTGAATTCGAATATTGTAGCTATTTGTACCAAATATTTTATTATTAAACAAATATTTCAAAGAAAATAATATACTTTTGATTTTACCTGGTTTGGTTGCATTGAACCGGGATGAGGCTGTCGCATCGGTTGTCTAGGGAAACCTCTTTGCATTTGGCTGTAATTTCCAGGTTGTTGCGGCGCTGCAGGATTATTTTGCATACCGGGAATGTAGGTATTAATTGGATGTCTAGATCGAAGCATATTAGATAAAGCTTGCTTCGATTGATTATTAATTGGTTGCGGCGGTCGCTCGAATCTATTGACTGATAAAAAAATATTAATTTGAAATTAAGTTTTTTTATATAAATTTTATAGTTACTAGCATCAACTATTAGTTAAATACCTGGCATTGGTGGATATCCATATCCTTGTTGTGGATTTTGTCCAAACCAATTTTGTTGTCCGGTATTTCCTACATATTGTTGACCTTGCGTCTGCATACCCGGTGCTTGCCCGTATCCACCCATATTGTGTCCAAGTTGGGAATTACTGTTTTGAACTTGCATTGGCATACCAGGCTGTCCTTGTCCTATTGGAGACTGTCCTAAAGTCATAGGATTTACATGCACTGGTCCTGGAACTTTGGGTTTGCGAGGCTTTCTTTGACCTTTACCACGACCTTTTCCTATAGCTCCTGCTGGACTTTGATCAACTGAGGTAGGTGTATCGGCCTAAAAGTAATATTAAGAATCAAGTTCATAAAACAAGCAGAAAATCCAATTACCGGTTTATCTGGTATTGGTTCTAGATCTTCCGGAGGTAGTGGAGGGGGATCTAAATAATGTGAAGCAGGTTTTTGCAAGTTATGTGTATGGAATTTTAGTAATCTGAAAGTATCTTCACACGCTAGAGATTTTCTTTCTAGTCTCACAGCTCCAAACCAAGCCCAAGATAACGGTGCCGGATTTTTCATACCTTCTAGTATATCCCAATTGCTTACACGTTGTTTATCCGTTACCTATAATGCAAATAATTCATTGAATGAAAGAAAATCAGGAAAAAATTGTTTCTAATAATACCTGTAAATCGTGTTTCTTATCAACGCTGTCAAAGGTCATCTTATTACCTTTACTTGACCCCGCTGGTTCCACAGCGATGACTTCTGTTTGTATCCTTGGTAAGGGAAGCAATTGTCGAATGTGTTGCAGTGAAGCATTTTGTTTCTCCCCAACCTCTTTCTTTAGTTTTTTCAATAAATTAGGATACATTTTTCTACTATCATCCTAAAACAAAACACTTATTTAATTATCCAAGGGAGATGGTAATAGGGATAAAAATACAAGATTTTGTAGTCTCTCTATTTTCTAGTAAATATATATAATAAAATTATCTACTCGTTGTTAAAAAAATTGATAATACCTGGCTGTCAGTTGCTTTTGCGGAATGAACTAAAGTTGCTAACATATCAATAACTATAGTAAACAAATCACTATGAGTGTGGAGATCAATTAGTCCGTGAGTTACCAATTGCACGAGCAATAGTGCCCAATCCGTCGTAGCAGAAGGATTTCTTTGGAATGCTTCAAATACTCCTCCTACCAGAGCAAAACGTAACTGAAGACCATCTAAAGTTCTTTCAGTACCTGTAACATCCTGAAGATTTCCTTCTTTCGCTTGCTGTATGAGCTGAAACATAATTATTTCTTAGGAATAAAAAAATCACTGTTGACTAACGGGAAGAAACGTGTCACAAATAATTTTTCGATTTACCTTTTCTTTCAGGTATTGAGAACAATTATAACCGAGTTATTTAGCCTTTATATTACTTTCTCACCCTGTATATACGTTATTAGATTGTTTTCTATATATTGAGTCCTCTTCATACCTTACTTAGTTATAGATACATTTATTAAAAGGAATACGTACCTGCGACAGTTGTTGATGCAAGGATGATAGTAAACCTTCTCGTAGCCCTTCTTCTTGTCCTTTTAGACATGTCAAAACCAACTGTAAAAACGGTTGATGCGTCAGTAAACTCTGACTTTCCCCGCCACAAGTTTTAAGCTTGTTTTTTTGCTCTTTGCACCAACCACCACTCTCTAAAACTTGTCCAGCTATTTTTAATACACGTCCTTGAACTGCAGCTGGTAGTTTAGAAATTAAAGGCGCTACTAGCCAGATCGAAACCTGTTGTTTCTTATCGTTCTTCTTTTCTTCGGCGGGTATGTCGTATGGAGTATTCAATTGAAAAACATCAATAGCCGCTTTGGCGACAGTGTCTAACCATTGAGAGAGTTCTGGAGAATTGGCGCTAAATTGTTCGAACATTAATTGGAGATCGAGGATTGACATCCGTAACGTCCACTGTTCTAGATTCTAAAAAAAAAATGTACTGATAGTGCTGTTCCTTAGCGAAAAACAAAATTAAAAAAATATATATACACTACCTCTAGTATTCGAGTTATCATTGATTTCTGATCCAAAGAATCAATACTGGAACCAGCATCCGGATAGCATATCATATGCAATAGTCTTTGAGCTTGAGAATGCGACAATAATGGGTCTAATAAATTATCCACATGGCATAATACATCGGATGAAAGACAACGTTCTAGTACCCATTGTTGGGAGCAGATTTCTCTTAAAACATGACAAGCGAATGCCGAAAGTGATGCTGTACTTTCTGCGTTACCAGTACTGGATTGTCTAAAGAAATAATTTTTTTATATATTAGTTTTCAAATATTTTATTTTTTTAAAATCAATATGTACATATAAAAATGGATTAAGGGACGAATTCGTTGTAGTAAAAATGTATTATTATATTGACAACATGTCAACAAAACCACCCTATTTACAATACAAACAACTATCACTATACGAACTGTTAAATAAATCATTTTGAAAATTCTTTTATCATTAAATTAATTTTTGTATTTTAATAAATATATTAATCACTGACAGAAGATGCTTTATTTATTTTATTCATTACTACAAACTTGTGAATCCCAATTTCTATTCAACTATATACATTATGTATAAAAATTTTTGCAATAAAAGGAAAAATTTATGTTTAATGTTACAGATAAAATTAATGTTTATGAATAGCTCTTGATTCTGGAACCGAATATTAACACAAAACGAAATGGAAATGAACGAAAAGATAACCAAAGTTATGGTAGTGGAAAATGCAAAAGAAGAAACTGGGTTGAAAAGGAACATATAAAACAAGTTAGTAGCTTCCAATACCTAAGAATTATATTGGAAAAAACAGGAAGCCAGAATTCAGAACTAAACAGTAGAATAGAGAAGGCGAATAAGGTATACCACTATACATTAAGCAAGTGGCTCATAAACAAAAAAGCAATTCCCAAAGAAATAAAAATGAATGTGTTCAAAGCAATTTACAAGCTATAAATCTTGTGGATTAACAGAAAGAGAAGAGTAAAATTGGAGAAGCAGGGATAAAATAACTTAGAAAAGTGAAAGGAGTAATTAGAAATGATAGACTCAGAAGCTCGCATATAAAAGAAGATCTGGCGAACAAAGGCCGGACAATTTCTTTCCTAGGACCACAACCTTTCATAGGTTTTCCAAAAAGCCATCAAATAATGGTAATAAAAAAGTGGGGCCATGGAATAAGACCTCTGGTCTGTCTGAAACAATCTTATTTCTCCAACTGGTCTAAAAAGGCCCTTTCATTGAACAAAGACGAACTAAGCAGAGTTACTGGTATGATTACTGGGCACTGTCCAGTGAACTACCATCTGAAGAACATCAAAGAAGCTTTCCAGAGCTCTTGTCACTTCTATAAAAGTCAAACGAAACCACCGAATACTTCCTTTGTGAATGCGAGGCAATTCATAAACAAAGTCTACGGTATTTACACTCAAGCTTTGTAAAGCTAGAAGAGGTAAGCCGCATAGCCCCCAGATAGGTAGTTCGCTTTGCAAAGTCGTTGCTGGTATTGGATACCCAATAGTTCAAAGTGTTAGCGAGGTAAATTCACGACCTTAGAACCCAGCTCATCTAATCCAATCATTTAGTAGCAAAAATAATGTCCATTTAAAAAGTTGTATCTTCCCTATTTTCAGTTTTAGCAAACATTTTATATAAAAGTTGACACACTACTAGTTCTAGTGGACCACCTTTTTGTTTTTGACTGTTATATGTCAAGTTTTAATGAGCCCAGATTTTCTAAAGTCTTTTAACATGTTTATAGAACTTTTATTTATTTATTTGTAACAGTTCGAACAATGTTATATAGATATTGATACTTAGTAACAAGTTTTTAATAGCGAAATTAATTACTCACTACTACTTATTTACAAGTGAAAAATGGAAATGGATTAATCCACTTTATTAAAAAAAAACACAAGATAGTTTACAAGAAAAATCAAAATTGAAAACGTTTCCACTTATTTAACAATACAAACTTATTGTTATATATTATAAATTATTTCAGTTTTTTTTTAATTTTTCTCGTATTGAAATACGTTCCAGAAAATGAGAAAACCCAGTGTTTTAAAGAAACAGTCACAGGAACGAGGTATTAATTCATTCTGGTGGATCGTGAATGTACAAGCTTTGCAACGAAGATACAGACACACAAACAGAACCGCCGAATATACTAATAAAAAATACTTTTTTTTCAAAAATATCCATTAACGCAACTATCGACAAAAATATACAAATTTATGTGCATCAGTGTTGATTAATTCAATAACGAAAATAATATTAAAAAATCTTAAAAGGTGTAATATCATCTTAATAGATAAAATAATAATACAATGACCCATCTGCAATACGGTATGGGAATTAAACCCTTATACCTTTTTATATGTCTATGACAAAAACTTATAAAAACAGCTGGTAAAAATCGAACATAAGGGACTCAAAGTATTTTTTATAAGTACTTATTTGAAGTATTTTGGTAGTTCTATATAAAAAAAAATAGGACGGTGCAAGCGTAGGGTGACACAAACAATGCAAAGCGATGATCTTAATTATTATCGATTTGACAAACCTATGTGTCGTCCTCGATCCGCACACATCCACGTTCATCCTAACAAAAAAAGAAATAGAAACAACAAAAATATAAACAATAATAATATAAAATAAATCAAAAGATGTGTGATGATTCGCTATTCTAAAAAGAAGATTACAAAAAAATATTGTTTGTTTTCCTATTTATAAAAATACCAATATTAATTTTTAATATTCACTAAACAATAAGAATCTGAATCCGAATTAATCTAGAAGATCTAGTTTTTGAGTATTTTTAACCTAAAAGTGTAAAAACGACCTTTCCAAATTTAGGAAACTTTATTTAACCTTGCACCAGAGTTCTGGTCTAAGAAGAAATATTTTACAAATTCCTACAATATTTTAAATTCAATGTATTGTACAAAAAAGAAAAAGGAAATTGAAATTTTTGGTACCAAATAGGATTTTCAAGTTTACTTAATCATTGTAATGAAAACATGTGCTTTCCTGTAATCTCCTTTCAATATTGATACATTTCATTATATATACACTTACGGTAAATCCAAATTCGGACCATCAACACCACTATGGAGATCACTTGTTCCTAAAATATTGCTCAAACTCAGTTCAGTTCCCTCCTTCGCAGTTGCATCTCCAACTATTAACACTGCTTTCAATACAGCCAATACAGGACCAACGTGTATATTCCTATTAACAACATAGAACAAGTTCTAAACATTCATATGAAATTGAAATAAATTTTATGGAGTTAAATTGGAATCCAATCAGTTTAATCATTTGCAATGGAACACATCTGATATCGAATCAGGTGGATTGGTCATACAAGAATCAAATAGACCAGAAAAGAATAATAATTGTGTTCTATTGTCCAGAAGCATTTCTGTAGTGAACGAAACTGCTCCTATAAGAGTTTTAGATAATGTGAAACCGAAAAAGAAGTACTCTGGTGGTGCCTTCCCAGGTTGAATCTCAATAAAATCAAGCCCCAAACCCATTACATTCAACTATCACTATATTTTTATATTCATGAAAGATTAAGATATTAATAAATACGTTTTATACTAAATTGAACGACAGTTTTACCTATGTGCAGCAGCTAAAAGATGACGATCACAACTGAGTCTAACTCCCAACGGTGGTCGTGGTGTAGTAAGTGGTGGAGATCCGACAGAATAAAGTCCCGGTTGAGGGCCTTCGGCTGTTCTAAATAATCGTAGTAACAAATGGCAAGTTAAACGCATGCCTCCTTCAGCTCTACCTTCGCCATTGTCCAACGATTTCACCTGTAAATTGATTAATCAACAGACAGGTATTACTTTATACCAAATGTCTTACATTGCAAACAAAAATTGGCATAAAAGGGACACAGAGATATTGACTCTCCCGGATATTAAAAACAAAGTCATAATTTATTATTTATCAAGCTTTCCATTATAGTGACATTGAATAAATAATAAATGAGATTTTTGTTGGATAATATAGGGAAGTAACCATATAAGTATTCATTACAAATTTTAGTACTAATGAATCTTCGATAAAAACCATTATATAAGATAGAACCACTCTCATTTAAATTCTATTCAATAATATCAGTAACAAGACAAGATTCAAACGTAAAAAGCAAAATTTCATATAATTTTTAGAAACATTTATCAAAGTTGGAACAGAAAATGATATTTTATTTAAAAAAATTTCAAATTCGAATAGATAAATATTTTTAATTGATTTTTACTGAAAAATAAATATAGTTAAATACAGAATGGGTTAAAAGATTTTTAAATTGAAATTTATAAATTTAGGTACTGTGGCCAAAATACTATTACGAAAACGAAGAAAAAATATTAAACATACATTATCTAACCCATTCTGTGAAACATCTAGTTTTTAATACAAATAATATAGTTAAAATAAAGAAACATTCAAAACAACAATGCAATCACTACTAACGTTTGGTAAAAACATCTTGAAATCCTGAGGATAATCATTTTGCAGCTGAAAACCATCAGAAAAATGATTTTATACTAATAAACGATATTAATAACACAAGCGATATAGTAGGTTTTTTTTATATTTAAACTTTCCTTACCTTCAATAAACTAGGCAAAGCTACCCTTCTTACGAAATCTTCAAGAGAAAAACAATGTCTTGCTATTAAAATACATGTAAAAACTGCTAAAGCATTGTGAACGCTTACATCCTGTAAAAAAATATTACATATATAATTAAATGGGTTAACACAAAATTTAAAAATATTGATATATCGCACATAATATCAACATATATACCATCATTCAGTACTTGTAGAAAGCTACATCTAGAAAATTTATTGAACACTTTCCTTTCCAAATGTTTTTCCTATGATGCTGTTCAGAATTCTACTCACTTGAGAGGCTTTCTCAAATCCAAATTTCATAATTTCAAATAATTCTCATTTTACAAGTAACAGTAAATATTCGATATTCATAATATTTTCAATTTATCTTCTATCACACTATTGACAAAATCCCAATCCATTCACCAGTATTCTTGAGAACAAACAGAGAAGAATGTAAGCCTCCTGCTTACCTCAAACAGACAACACACGTGCCAATGTCAATGAGAATCATCATTTTAAATTTTAATATGTATTTGAAAACTGCCAGTACGGTGAGATTTAGTTTAAAGTATGATGATAAGCAAACTTCCAGAATTTCAAGGTAAGTGAAATTGTTAAAAGCTGGAATTTCTTGAAGCAATTATTTTTCTCAAATGTAGTCAGGTTGTTCCTTCAATTTTGTCTGAAAAAATCAGTAAAATGGTACTCTTATATTCTCTTTTGGCATTTCATTTCTTTTGTAAGGGTTTCAATTTATTTTCTAGATGATCCACAAACCTATTAGGTTTTGTCGAATTTGTTCTGTCCTTATTCTATTTCTGTTGTTTTGGGAATACCAAATTTAAAATTCAATTAACTAAATATTCACAATAAAAGGAAATTTGGATTACCTGTATATCTAATTGGCTAAGCACTTCCGTGTAATATCCAGGATGTGATAAAGGGCAACAAAGGGTAAGAATGACGCCCAACCATTCAGATGCTAGGGAATTACAACATGCAGTCATTTCGGCACACAATATTGCTAGATCATTTAGCCTTTCATTTTCCATCTCTCTACATACTTGAATCACAGCATTACTAACAAATGAATATCTGAAAAAATTTACATATAATTTTTGTAATTTTATATTTTCAGTCTACCATTTTTTAATCAATAAAACCCTTGATGTAGATTGTACCTGGAAGAAATTAATGTCCTCTTTTTGTCTGAACAAAACAGGACCAAACTCAATATTTTTTATTATTTATGGTGCATTCAAATTACAGTTCTCAGTAAATTAATTGAAACCTATCAGAATATATCTACTTATGTACTAAATACTTATTTTACCACAACGCATAAAAAATAAATCATAGTACACACCTATTGTTACCATTTTCATTCAACTGTTTTGCCAAAACACTGTCAATTCGTCCAGCTCTTCTAGGATTAATAAATAATTCTTGCATATACTGGGCGTTGTAGACATAAATATTGGTAGGTGTCGGCTGAGGAGAAGTATATAAGGCCTGTTTAATTTTTGGATAGGCGTTACCGAATGGCTCGACTGCGTGTGGTTTTGATTTTAATAAACTGCAGGAAGAATATAAATCGTACAAATGAGCCAGGATACATCTTTCTGCCGAACTGCAATCCCCTGGGTTCGATACATGTTTGACAACTTTACATAAACCTTCAAAAACAGCCGAAGTTTGTTCTGGTGATACTAAAAAAATTGATATAATAATGACTTACAACCTATTATGAGATTTTTGTTGACATATTATTACTACTAGATATTTTGAGGACAAAATTGTAGTTTTACCCACAATTTACCCCCGATATCTGAAGAATATAAGTTGATAAACAGTGTACAAATTATAAGCTGATACTTACATAATAAACAACAATGATACCTTCTTAGTACTCCTACAACATACAAACTTAAAGAAGTTGTATAATTTCTACTTAATGTTAAATTTTTATTATACAACTGGGTCTCGACATCAGGTAACTCTTTCAAAATCTGTATACAAACTTCAATCAACCCATAAATATTCAAGGCTAATTCCATGAGATCAAATAGAAATGCTACATGTTCCTGTACGGGTAAATAATTGGAGTTTCCAGTTCCAAATGAATTTAACATCTCTATGACAGTAACACTACATTGCCAAGTAACCAAATGTTGATCAAAATAGCTGAGACTTTGACATTTTTGTGTTGTAGCCTCAAAATTGAATTCATTGCGTTGTTTCTTCACTTTGCCACCTTCTACGACGTCAACACTGAATTTTTTTGAAAACAGTTTACAAATTTCCTTGGACATCTTTTTTACAGTGTGTCTGCAAAATAAGTTTATTATCAACTGAATCAAACACAATAAAAATAAATAATAAACCACTTAGAAACCTTTAGAAACAATCTCCTGGGAATTGAAAACAAATATCAAAAATACACATAAAAAACTAAAATTGATGAAGTCAGAATAACAACTGATGAAGAGGAAGCACAAGAAGCGGAAATCAACACAGGGTTAATGTAAAATGAAAAATAAAACAGCATACTAACCTAGCTTCATCTCTAATTTTTCCAACACCATACAGTAATACATGACGTTGATTAGAATCATGCTGAGAAAAAGGATCATCCTGGCTTAAAGGAAAATGAGTTGTGTATAGTAAATGCCTCGATGGTTTTACTTTATGATCATTGTGATCAGTTTCCATAGGAACATGTCCCATTGAAGATGGAACATGTGAATGGTGGCCATGGTCGTGTTCTTTGGGACTATCTGGAAAGTCCATAGAATTCTGCTGGTCTTCTTTGATGTTTTGAAGGATTTTGTCAATATCATGATCAATATTGTCATCACAGTCCATTGGCTGAAAATAATAAATGCCATTATAAAATAACATAATCTCAAGAGTTGAATAAATTTTGATTCAAATTACTAGCCTCCATTTTTGTGTGGTGGTGATGTAAGTTGCTATCTGAATTTTCGTCAGGTCCTAGTAAGTCTCCTCTTGATATTAAGGTGCACATATAGGCATCGTGAGAAAATACATCTCGACGAATAAGTTCAGTAAAAAGATGAACCAAATTTGAAAATGCAGTCTTTTTCTAAAATAAAATATATATGTAGCAATATATACGCCAATATTGAAAAAGCATACCATTGAACAGTCATCAGGGGATGGTACAGGTGCATCATTATCCAAAAATTTCATTAGTAGTGATTGAAACATTGGAGGCCCACCTGGAACACTACTACTTGAATCTTTATCATCACCAGGTGTTGTTTCCTGATCTGCAGAACTATTCATATCAGACTGTCTTCTATCAAGTAGAGCAGCGACTGCTAGGGCTCTGTGCTCTCCTGTTCTCTCTGGAGATACTGCCCATTCACATAATAATTTGACAACAGCATTTTCTTGATCATTGGATCCACTGAATATCTGTAAAGTGATCAAATAACAATGAATTGGGATATTTTATAGATGGACTACTATAAAGATATGGACAACAACAATAGGTGGAGTTTACAAAGAATACTACTTCTAATATTGGAGAAAATAATGAATAAAAAATGGCATAGTTTGAAATACTATACTAACCTTTGCATATAATGTATCTAATGAATTTGTGGAATCCATTTTATCAAAACGATGTCTATCTAATGCGTCTAGAGCTGCCAGTACTTTTGTTGTCACTATACCTAAAAGTGTACCAACAGGAATCGAAGACTAAACAAATGTAGACAAAAGTCAAACACTAACCTTTACTCTTCTATTTTAATAAGAAAAATATTTATCGGAAACACAAAATATAAATTTTTTCTTACCTGCTGGTGACACTTGCCATTTTTCTGTACACCATCTGCCTTCTGCTTTTTTGCTTCTTTCTCTAATGCAGCTCTCCGCATATATAATTTGCTTTTTAAATGTATCCATATCACAACGAGGAGGTACTGGTAGTAACGAAGGTGAAACTGGTAAACTGTCTAAAGGAGAACCATGCCAAATAGTTCCAACACCAGTACTACACCATACAAGTGCAGTTGGACATTCCAATACTATTGTTTGAATTATAGTACTCAGCTGCAAAACTGTAGAAACAAATTATTATAATCTCAACTATTCCTCCATTACAACTCACCAATATCACGATGATGAGGACAATTTTGATATTCAGCAATTGTACTTTGAAGTGGATTGGTAGTTGCAGTTTCCTTCTTATCCTTTTCAGTTTCTTTTTGTTCAGTCTTACTTTCACTAATTGGTGATGTCATAATGTTAGTTTCAGCAACATTGGTCAACATACTTCCTAATTTTTTGGCACAAAAATGTGCTAGACGTCTTGACAAAAGCTCAGATTGAACGAATTCATCCAAATATTGAAGAGTAAGAGGTAGAAATATCCTTAATATGCCATCGTCTCCAGGTGTTTGTGATTTTTGTTTTTCTAGAAGTTCTATTATCCAGTTTAAAACTTCTTGTCGGTCCATAAGTCCTAACAAAAACATAAAAGGTACATTATTATGCATAGAATTTCCAGTCATAAAATGTTCAAGATACAATGCAATGATATTAAGAAATATATATTCAAATATACCTTCCTCATACATATATTTTAGTAACCTTGTACAGTAATTCCAGTGTCTCATTGCAAGCTTTTGTTCAGTCTCATTTGTATGAACTGTATTCAACATAGAGCTGACTGGTTTTTCAGTTTGAGAATAAAGCTCTTGTAGCTTTGGTAGTTGATCTTTAAGGAACTTTAAAGTAGTACCTGTCCATTCTGAGAATTAAAAAAAATAGTAATTGATATTAAATATATGAAACAGTTTATTAGTCTAGGTAATGAACTAACAAATATTATATAAATTTGACTTTCAATAATGAGTGGAGATAGAAAGAGAAGCAATAAAAAAATTACAATAAATATCTTACATTTCACTGTGAATTTAACTAAAATAAAGACTTTTCCAATATGGCACTAACAATTAATCAAATATAAAGTGCTAGTTTTGCTTATTTGTTTTGTAATCATTTTGTATACTAAATATTTATAATACATTATAAATATATAGAGACTTATACAGTTAAAATATATTGCATCTCCGCTCAAATAGTGTCATAAGTAAAAAAATTTAAAAACATCTTTTATTGTACTATTGGTGCTAGAAAATATAGAAATCTTATTTTAAATACTGTCACATAAATATTTAATATTACAGTAACTTTGTCAGTTTTTGAGTTATCAACTGAAAAGTGTGATATACTAAAGAAAATTCGTCGGTATGTTGCTGAAAATGATTTTCTTAAGGAGTAATAAATTTAATTAAAAGAATTATGTCATAGTGATAACAAAACTAATGACCTAATGAAATCTATTATGCTCACCAGTAGTTGGATCGGGCATTTGTCTTTTTTTAATTTTAGCCTCTGAAACAGCAACAGTATAAGCTGAACTAAGTTTGATAAACCAAGCAGCTCTAAGCATTGGAACTTGATACTCAGTCAACATCACAAATATTTCTTCCTTTTTATTGAAATTGGGTGCTCTCTTAGATAAATTCATCAAAGGTTTATTCCCTGATAAATCTTTAAACCAAGCTTCTATGTGGTTTTTTGTACGATTTGTTACTGGCCAAAAATTATCTTTTGGATTTATTTGTTGTCTTTTTTTACCAGAATCTGGTAACATTGATAATTCCTCTTTTCGTAAAATAATTGCATTGAAGTAAGCTCCAACCTGAAAATTCAATATCAAAGACTACACAAACAAAGCAAATAATTAAGTATTTCTATTAATTTTATAGTTCTAATCCATCTCATGTATAGGAAATTAGTTGAGACCAGAGCAGCTATCAGTTGATACACAGTCTAAAATTACTATTAAAATAGGCAAAATTATCGAATGATAAGAGAACTAATAGCACAAGTAGTTCCAATTTGTGAGGTCTTTCAAAACATGAAATTACAATTCAATGAATTCTTATACACATCATAAAATAATGTCATTTAAATAAAGTCTTGTACTAAATCTAAATATTCATAGATACCTTGCTAGCAGTGACATTACAATTTCTAGCTGTTCCAAATTCATCGCTCAAATGAGTCATCGTAGGAAATCCATGCTTTACATTCATACTAGTCAATTCATCCTCTTTTTGTTTTGGTTCTTGTGGATATACATCAGGGGGACCGATTCGCTGTTTCTTTAAAGGTCTTTTCTCATATAAGAAATTCGTACTCAACATTTTGTCCTAATAAAGTTAATTCGGTGTAGTTATAAATATTTTATTAAATAAAAACTTAGTTTAAGTTATATACTATACTACTATACACTAATTATTAATTAAATAATAAACTATAATGTATACATTATGCAAACAACTTCGAGCTCATCTCGTATTAAACGTCACTGTCATAAATATTAGAAAAGTCACAATTTTAATTTTAGGCAATTTCCAACGGATCAAACATCATATGGTACTACTTTAATCATAGACAAAATAAAAACCACTGTCTTATATATTTATTTCTTGAAGATTAGTAGATTTTGTTCACTTTTTTCTGCAGTTTTTGAATTGAAACAAGACTGTTCCAATTGGATATGAATAAATCAATCATATAAAAAAAACTTTCTAGTTGTTCACAATGAATCTTGATTATGTTGAATTTGACAACAGTGTATAATTTTAATATAAGCAAGCAATGCCAACTGTCGGCAGCAAAAATATTCCATATCTAAAAAAATTCTATTGAAATTCAATTCAAATTACTATCAATCAGTGAATCAGTCATGATTTCAATACCAAATATTTTAATCATTTCTATCTACTTTATAGAATATGATAATTTGTATTAAAGCTAATTAAAAAAGAAGAACTGAGATTTAATAAAATTTTAACGGTTACGAAATTTTTAATAAACTATTTAATGACAATTGTAACTAGATAACAGAAGTGGGTTATTATGAGCATCTTTATTTATATTACACCAGAAATTTCATGTGCACGTGTTATAAAAAGCGTGAAATATTTTTCCTAGATAAAACAAACAAAAACGTTTTTCAAAATGAATGTTGACACAACTATTAAATTTATTCATATAAGTGATATTTGAAGGATAATATAATTAGACAAAAGGGTCAAAAATATTTCTTAATAAAATTATTATATTATTATTAAATTATTATACAAAGAAAAGAAATTGATATCGCGCGTGTATGTCACTTTCTAGTTGGTAAAACTGATGTGGAATCTTGGTTGAATGTGAAATATCTTTCCGATAGTGTGAGTTAACTAATGCAAAACCGTAAATATTTCTAAGTTGTTTTCTTCGTATAAAAATATCTAATTAGTCATTTATTCATATTACAAACAATGGCTGATGCAGCTGGTGAACAATTGTCAAAAAAGTAAGTTCAATATAAATTGGGATACCATTCAATCTGTTCAATGGTATTTATAACCTAAAACCATGATGCAAACTTTACAATTTATGAGGAAACAAGTATTTTCTTTTAATTATGGATTATTACAAAAAAGTAAAAGGTAATTTGGAAGTATATTTTGACCTAAACTAATTACATTTTTTTCGTATTTACAGTGAATTGAAGAGGCGTCTTAAATCGGAACAGAAAGCTAAAGAAAAGGCCGAAAAAGCTGCTCAACAGGCTCCCCAAGCTGTGAAGCAGAAAGAATCGAAGGTTAAAGAAGAAGAAGTTAGTCCTAATGAATATTACAAACTTAGATCGACAGCTATAAATAAACTTAAAGATCTGGGAGGTGAACAATCTCCTTACCCACACAAGTTTCATGTTTCATCATCATTGGAAGGTTTTATTGAGAAATATTCATCCCTGAAAGAAGGTGAGATATTGGAAAATGATCGACTCAGTGTAGCAGGGCGTATTCATGCTATTAGGGAATCTGGTCCTAAACTAGTTTTTTATGACTTAAGAGGCGAAGGAACTAAGTTACAAGTTATGGCCAATGCTAGACTTTATGAAGATGAATCAAAATTTTTAGAAGATACTGGTAAGCTCTTAATTATTTTTAAATTAAATGTAATTATTGTTTTTGGGGATATGTGGAATCAGGCAAATATTAACAAAGAAACTGCAGTAGTTGTTCATGCTACAAAGTCTGATTTCCAGTCAAAAAGTATAGACTCAGATACAGAAGGGGCAGTTTCCATCGAACATGGATGTAAGCGCTCTTAAAGAAATATAATTGGTATCAGTTATTATTCATCTTTTACAGGCAAGATTGTGCAATCTACATCAATAAATATAATTTAATGTGTTAACAACTTTACCAATATTTAAAAATTTAATGTTGTACTCATTATTTATATCTATCATTTGAGTTTGGTTTATTATCTGTTAATGCTATGTGCTTCTGTCAAAAATGATCTTAATTAGCTTTTTCTACAAAATATAAAATAAATTCTTTTTCACAATGATTTATCTTGATTTCAAGTCTTTTAAGAAGTAAAAAGTTGAAAATAAACTCTTTTTTAATTAATTTATAAAAATACTTTCTCATATTAATGTTTTAACAAAATTATAACATATTAATAGCCTTGATTTATTTTAGGTAAAATAAGAAGAGGTGATATAATAGGAGTTGAAGGAGTCCCAACTAAAACCAAAAAGGGTGAACTTTCTATTTTACCAAAGAAAATAAAATTGTTGTCTCCTTGTCTCCATATGTTACCCCATTTGCACTTTGGTCTTAAAGATAAGGAAACACGATTCAGACAGAGATATCTAGATCTTATATTAAACAATAGAGTACGTAAAATTTTTGAAGTAAGAGCCAAAATTATTGCATATGTTAGGAGGTTTTTGGATGAAATGGGTTTCTTGGAAATTGAGACTCCTATGATGAACATGCAACCTGGAGGAGCTATAGCTAAACCTTTTATTACCCATCACAATGAATTAAATATGGATTTGTATATGAGAATTGCACCAGAATTGTACCATAAGACTTTGGTCGTTGGAGGGTTAGATAGAGTATATGAAATTGGAAGACAGGTAAAGCAGGAAATT
This sequence comes from Diorhabda sublineata, assembly GCF_026230105.1. Taxonomy (NCBI): domain Eukaryota; kingdom Metazoa; phylum Arthropoda; class Insecta; order Coleoptera; family Chrysomelidae; genus Diorhabda; species Diorhabda sublineata. Next base: position 4,542,380 of record NC_079484.1, on the reverse strand, counting down.
ATTTTGAGAAAACATGGAATATCATTATCAAATTTTTAACCAGCATAATTTCAATCTACCCACTCTACTTTTTAATTATAATTTACTATATGTTGATTGTTAGCTTCAAAAGTAAATAGTACACAATAAGATTAGTGAATTGGGTTAACAAAAAGAAATTTTTAAATTAGTTACTGAATTAAAAAGATCACATATGACATGATAAAATAATTCAACTAGAAGAAATTTTTTGGTCTTTCAAATACCTTAAAAATTATATGAGGATGAACTTTGTGATCTGGGAGGCCACTTGATTGCACCAAGAGAAGAAATAATTTTGGAACTAATTGTGAGCAGGTCAATAATTGTAATGAAAATAATGAATTTACATGAATTTAGAAGGGCACTGTGATGCTTACCCCCAATTTACCATTTAAATGTTAGTTTTTTTGGGATATTGATACAGGAATACTCAGTTGCTAGAATCAATATTACGTTGAACAGATTATATTAATCTAATAACTGTCTGATGAATTTTTTAAAATTTCTATTAATTTAGAAGGTCCCCATGATGTATACCCCCGAATTTTTGTATAGGGCTGCTCAGGTTTTTGAACCAATATTACATAAAGAAAATTTATTTGATTTTGAATAAAAATTTTATAAAATACATTTGATACTCTGGAAGTAGTTATAGGCTTGTTTACAGACATGGTAGTGTAACAGTATTGCAGATTATGGCACTTTAAAAAGAATTCAGTCCAGAGCAAATGTTTTTCTTCCACATTTCTTTTACACTCTTGTAAAGTGAAGTGGTAATCAAGTGGAGCAGGATTGTTATAATTTATTATGGCGTTCTAATTTACAATAGTAGATTGTAATAGAGTTTGAAAATGCTTTTGTATGCATATTTTATTAATACACTTTAATGTTTAGTTTAGGAATGAAGGTATAGACCTTACTCATAACCCAGAATTTACAACTTGCGAATTTTATATGGCTTATGCTGATTACAATGACCTTATGACAATTACTGAAGAGATGGTATCAGGCATGGTGCATAGTATACATGGTAGTTATAAAATTATGTATCATCCTAATGGACCCGATGAAGAAGCCGTGGAAATAGATTTTACACCTCCTTTTAAAAGAGTTTCTATCATATCTACTTTAGAGAAAGAATTAAATGTTAAATTTCCTTCTGATTTGGATTCTAGTGAAGCTCAAAAGTTCTTGAATGATCTCTGTATAAAGCATAATGTTGAATGTACTCCACCTAGGACTTCCAATAGGCTGCTGGACAAGCTAATTGGAGATTTCATAGAGGAAAAAGCTATTAATCCCACTTTTATCATTGAACATCCACAAGTGATGAGCCCATTAGCTAAATGGCATAGATCAATTCCTGGATTAACGGAAAGGTTAGTATACTATTACAGCACTGATCATTATCAACTTAAATAGTCTAAATACCTAACATTTCATGCAATTATAATATTTTACACTACATAGTTTAAATGAATATCTTACACTACAATGATAATGTGAGGGCCATGAAAATAATTTGTAACATTAATCTAAATTTTTCATAGATTTGAATTATTTGTTATGAAGAAAGAAATATGCAACGCATACACTGAATTAAATGATCCTGTTGTTCAACGTGAAAGATTTGAACAACAAGCAGCATTGAAAGCCGAAGGAGATGATGAAGTACCTTTGTTAGATGAAGACTTTTGTAAGGCTTTAGAGTTTGGACTTCCTCCAACAGCCGGTTGGGGTATGGGCATTGACAGAGTGACAATGTTCTTGACTGACAATAACAACATTAAGGTTTGTGTTTATTATAAAAAGTTTTTAATATATATAGAAGTACTTTTTTTAGGAAGTTTTGCTTTTCCCAGCTATGAAACCAGATGATCCTAATAAGAATAAAGAGGAATCTGAAGATAAATTGGTAGATGGTGCTAAATAAGTGTATACTTGTGAAAACACTATTTTTTTTTGATTTGAAATAAAACATGAGTTCACTCACAGATCTCGTACTTTCTTTTTATTCTATTCCAACATTTACGCTATTACAAATATTATTGATGCAGCAGCTGGTCTACTAAGTGGCTGCAGTACATCAGGAATTTAAAGAAATCTACTTTCATTACTGATAGGAATGTTGTTGGTCCCCTAATTCCATTACTAAGTTTTCATTTCATAAGTCAGATTTCGCGCCTATTGGACCTTTTTTTAATAAGAGAAGCAGACAGCAACACTCAGAGGGTGCAGACAGCCTTTTTAATTTTATTATTTAATGTGTAACCCAGGAAGTGCGCATTTTAAGTATAACTTCCAGGGTTTCTCTCGTATGTGTAGCCACCCTCCTGAAGGGATATTGAGCTTAATTTGTTGCTGTGCTTACTAACTAGAGCCTTACAGAGGCGTGCAGTTACCACTCACTAAATTGTGAAATGATTGGGTTGGTGTAACTACTAATTCAGTGAATCTTTAAAAGTCTAATTACTACAGTATTTTATATCAAAAATACTGATTGGTAACCAGGGATTCAGTTCAAAATACTTCGCAATATGATTCCTGATGGAAAATAAATTTTCTTGTAGCAACTTGTTAATTATTACTTAGGTGCAATTGTTGATGTATTTATAAATGAAACACTATAATTTCTAATAAACAGAGTTTTTTTGAGTAAATTGGTTGTATACTTCACACATCATTTAAAATTTGTTTACATGCATATTGTATATGGTAGGTAATGATAAATTAGAGACAGATTTTAATAGTTATCGTTTTCCAGTCAGTACAGTATATAATTGTCATATATTCTTATTAAATTTTCTAATTAGAGCGATTGGCAGTGATTTTCATATATCTTCATCGTCTGCAATTGGGATGGTAGAATTATAATGTTCTCCTAATCGGTATAAATATCTATGGTATGTTAAAATTAATTGTGGGGCCTTAAATTGTTCACCTTGAACGGTTGGAGGTCCAGCAGCTTGAATGACTTTAATGGGACATGTTAGAATGTTTGACAAAGCTCTTAATTCAAGTTGTCCACCCCATAACTTAGTTGTAGCAACATCTCTGCAATAGTTTTCAAACTGTTCTTCACTAACTACTTCAGATTCATCTAATTCGTTGCACATGAATGGTAGAAAGTCGTCTTTATTTTTTCTCATGAATTCTGCAGTCAACTTCCTTCAAAATGAAATATAGAATTGTTAATAAAATACAAGGTGGTCCAAAGCTATTTTTAATTATTCAAAAAATTGTTTCCTTTTTACAAAATTTGTAAATATTCATGTTAAAAATCATTATAGATAGAAAGAATAAATACAAGATCACCCTTATCACATAGTTAAGCAAGCAATTTTTTAGAATGAATTCAAATAAATGAAATTTTGTAAACATGAGTCCATTATTTCAAATGGCAGTTGATTCTAATAGTTAAAAGATCCACTTACTATTGATCACTAAAAGAAAGATATCTTCCCAATATACACAATTTGATTACAATACAAAATTTCATACCTTAAATCATTAACAGATCTGGTAGGTCTACCAGTAACTTGTAGCTGATGATTAACAGCTAGATAGAGACAATTTCCATCTGCAGGAATATTGTGTAGTTTTAAATTCATAGGTTTGAGAGCTTGTTTAATTGCATTAATTTCCAAATGTCTTGGCCCCTCTTTATTTTTTTCAGCTTGTTCCAGAATTCGTTTCTCTCTTTCTTTTGCTTCAAATTCTTTTTTGTTCCTCCGTTTTTGAGCTCTAGATACACGAGTATTATTAGCTACAGTATCTACTTCTTGATCTTCAACAATTTCGTTTTCTTCACCATTCTCTGTACTACTGTTTAAAGGTTCGGTAGAAAAGTTATTTTCACTAAGTTCTTTATTGTGCTTTTGGTCTAACTCTAATTCAAGTTTTGCTATTTCTTCAGTAATTTCCTTTTTCTTTTTTTTATCGCCTTTTGGAATACTCTTTTTTAATGACTGTATTTTAGCCTGTAGTTCTTTTTTTTCTAATTTATGTTTTTTTAATAATTCTTCTTCAGTAATAATATCTCCAGAATCCATTGCGCTTTTATTTGATATAGTATAATATAAACAAATTAATAAATTTGCATTGACGGTAAACTTGGATAAATTTAATTTGAGGTTAAAAAAATATTAACATTACAATGTTGCCAAAAGATAATTCAGATATACCATTTGTTTAAAGAAAGCCCCCGATTAGAATGTATTTGATATTAAGCTAATTATAAAAGTAAATGTTATTTTATAAGAATCTGTAGCATAGATACTTTTCTGGGCATAGTTAAAAAATTATCAAATTAATTTTGAGTTCGCAAAGATATGCCTGTTACGTTATATGGAGCTGAACCTTAGAACATGGTACGTTCTAAGAGTTGAACCCACGTGAAAATGTCAAATGTCGAATGTATAATGTCATTTTTAGGTTACTAAACAGTACTTAAAGTTCACTTTTAAGGTCAAAGTCCTATTTTAGGTAAAATTGTCAACTTTGTACTGGGATCTGACGGTTTCAGTTTCACAAAGTTTAGTGGAATTACCTTACGATGTCTACCATTCGGTTTTTGGGAGCCCTTTCTAGGTCATCTAAACATTTTCAGTTTTATAGTATTTGTAAGTAGTCCCGAAATCAGTGTAGTTATTCTGTTACCATCGGTTACAAATATGTTATTCCTTATAACAACTTATAATGCAACAGATATATTTTTGTAGACCAAAAAAGATGTATGTCTTCAGCGGAACTTAAACATTTTAAACTAAAGGTGGTTGATAATGTAGGTGTGATAACAATAGATTCTCCCGGAGTTAAAGTAAGTGATTTTTTGCCTTTTTTAATTGTATTATTCACTCATGACCTTAAAACAGTGTCAGTATTATTATTAGTAATCTTGTTGTCCATGAATTTCCAAATTTGGAAATGGCAGATGTCAGTTTTCTTTCACATTAGTTTTGAAAAACACATTTAATATGAATGTTCTTAGTGTTGGATGTACAATAAATATAAAAAGAAGTGATGGACGAGTTCAAAGAGCTGTAGTATCATCTATAGATTATGAGCTAAATTGTGTTAAAGTTGAATGGTTTGAAAATGGGGAGACTAAAGGCAAGGAAGTTCATTTTGCACATATAACACCACTTAACTGTGATTATCAGGTTATTAAACTTGCTCCAAAAAAAGAAAATTACAGTTCAGATGGTTGTAAAATATTCGATGATAGTTTGATAAACAAAAATAAAAGAAGACTTTCAGCATCAAGTAAAGATTACAGAGCTCATTCTGCAAAACCTAGATTAACACAAGATGATATTACTCTGAATTCCACTGAAACTAGTGAGATAGTTGTAGATGGCAGAAGAATCCCAAATAACAAAACCACACATTCGGCAATAGAATATAATGGTAAATTAAAAGAATGTTCAACTTTAAAAAAGTTGAGCAAACTAGAAAAAGATCGTATAGAACGAAGAAAGAAACATGCTGAAGTGAAGGCAGAAAAAGAAGAAATTGTTAAGAAGAATCAAAATAATCCTCACTGGGAACTTTCAAATATGATAGCTGCTTATCAAAAACAAATTGAGTTTAAACCACTTTCAACTAAAGATGATTATATTGAAGAACATTTAATAACAGTAGCAGTTAGAAAGAGACCATTAAATAATGTGGATTTGTTCAAAAAAGAAATTGATATTGTAACTATTCCCAGCAAAAATCAACTTATAGTGCATGAACCTAAATACAAAGTGGATTTAACAAAATATCTCGAGAATCATACGTTTACATTTGATTATACATTTAATGAAAATTGTTCCAATTTTATGGTTTACAAATATACAGCACAGCCGTTAGTGAAAACTGTATTTGAAGGAGGTTTTGCAACATGTTTTGCATATGGCCAAACTGGCTCTGGCAAGACTTATACAATGAGTGGCAATGTCAATGATGCCAAAGAAAAAGGTATTTATGCATTAACTGCTGCAGATATTTTTAATGAAATTCGTTCACCAAAATATCGAAATTTAGCTCTAACAGTGTCTTGTAGCTTTTTTGAAATATATGTGAAAAAAGTATCTGATTTATTGAACAACAAAAAACCATTGAAGATACTTGAAGATGGTAAACAACAAGTTCAAATAGTAGGCTTAACCGAACGGAATGTATCTTCCGTTTCAGATGTATTGCAATTGATAAACATAGGTAATGAAGAAAGGGCTTCAGGACAAACATCAGCAAATGCCAATTCCTCAAGATCACATGCAATATTCCAGATTTATTTAAGAAGCAATACCAATATGAAGAAAATTCATGGCAAGTTTTCTTTGATAGATTTAGCAGGAAATGAACGAGGTGCAGATACATTTTCATCTTCTAAACTCACAAGATTAGAGGGTTCTGAAATAAATCAATCTCTACTTTCTCTAAAAGAATGTATTCGAGCATTGGGAAGAAAGGGATCACATTTACCATTTAGAGCATCCAAATTAACTCAAGTGTTGAGGGATTCTTTTGTTGGGATCAATTCAAAAACTTGCATGATTGCAATGGTTTCTCCTGGTGTCAGTTCATGTGAAAATACATTGAATACTTTACGATATGCAGATCGAGTCAAAGAACTAGGAGGAGGAGGAGATACATTAACAATGACCACAGAAGGAACTGATCATAATTCAAATAGTTGTTATAACCTGGAGAATAATAACAACGTGCCGAGTGTTGTAAGCATCCCTGGTAAAATTAAATTGGAAAATAAGATTATTAATCTTCGTAAGGAAGTTATTCAGAAACTTCATAAATGCGTAGAAAATACTGTAGAGATAATACATTCTTCAGGTGAGGATACCAAAAATTACAATCAAATTTGGAACAATCTTATTGATGATGTTGTGTCATGTTTAACAAAAGCCAAGATGTAATTATATACATTAAATTTATTTTATTTACAAAATATTTTATTTACTTACATTGAAACGCTTTTAAATTGAATAAAACCATTTATAAATAACAGGAAAAAATCAACAATGCATGTTTATTTATTATGTATAACTAGTTTTCATTTTTATTTAATATAAAATTGTAAAATTCAACACTATAAATTAAAATAAATTCTCAAAATTAATAAGTACTTAATATTTCTTATTAATTATAGAATGGATGTAATAAATATTAAACAATTCCCTTGGTTTTTGGAATATCCTTATCCTACTTTTCCAAATTTTTAGGATGTACATGTCAATATAAAGAAATAGAAATAAACATGTAGTAAATTCCACTAATTATTCTCAAGTACTATTAGAATATATGTATCACAATTTATTTCCTTATGGTGAATAATTACCATTGAAGTTTGAATGCCAATGGTCCAACCATATTTTTTTTATTATAAAAATAAAAAAGCAAATATAGATCTTATTATATGATACAGTTTATCCTCATTATTTGATAAAAGTGAACCATTTTGTAATGATGTCTGTAAATTCTATTTTTATATATTATGTTGAATTATTCAAATGGTACACATTACCATAATTGTTTTTCGTGATTCATATTTTCATAGGATTAGATTAGATCTAGACAAGGTCAAATTCATAGGTACTACCTATTGGGGAAAGACAACTTCAACATGTTAAAAAATCAATGGGGGCGTCATCGAAATATGTTTCGTTTCGGAAGTTTATATAAAAGTTTTTATAAAAGGTGTGTCAAGAAACAACTTATTTTAAATATTATTTCTATTTTTAAATGTCTTTGATCTTAAAAAAATTATAGACTTATTATATCATTCTTCCTCTATTGATTTTAATTTTATCAAAAACTCCATTGATTTAACAAATTAAAAACCAATATTTCACTGGTATTAAATGGAATGTTTTATACAAGAGATATATAAGTACATGACAAAGTACCGAAATCATACAACAATGTTATGACCTTAATGATTTTATTTACAATAAAGATGCGACAACAAAAAATAAATTTATAGTGTAAATTTAACATTTAAAATTACAATCTGTAGGATAGTCTACATAGATGATATGCAAAAAACGATTGAATTAGCATTTACGACTTCCTGTTACTTTTCCCTATACCGTTCCCGTTAGTCCTCACCAAACTAAGGTAACCTTAAACAATTATATATAACGAAGTGTTACTAACTGAGAAATATTTTTTAAGGTAAATTCGTTCAATGAAGAAGTAATGAATGAAATAAAAATTTTGTTTCCTAAGATTCAAAGTGATCCACAAATTCAAGCATGTGTTATAATTTCTGGTAAACCAGGATGTTTTATCGCCGGAGCTGATATAAACATGTTGGAATCTTGGAATAGTGTGGACGAAAGTATAAAAAAAGTTACGGAGGGCCAGAAAGCGTTACAAGAAGTTGAAGATAGCCAAAAACCTTTTGTTTCAGCTATTCAGGGTTCTTGTTTTGGTCTTGGGACTGAATTAGCATTAGCTACACATTACAGAATTGCAGTCAAAGATAGAAAGACTGCTTTGGGATTACCAGAAGTGATGTTGGGTGTTCTTCCTGGTAAGACAGAGTTTATTCTCAATAAATTTTCTTGTACCTTACTTTACAATATTTGATAACAGTTTTTTATGAGCCAGCATAGATATTTCTGCATTAATTGTATAGTAGATTTCTGCTTTATTTACCTAATCATTAAAGTATTTAGCAGTATATAGGAAGTATTCCAGTATAGTATATTCCAAGTTTAATTTATATCTTCAGCCATAACTATTACAAAAAGTAGTTTAATGAACAGAAAGCACTGGAAACTACATTTTCACATTCAAATATTTAAAAATATTCCCTTAAGAACTAATCTAACTGAGCTAAATCTGGAAATCAGACAGGCCCAAAAAAAGTAGAATCTCACTTTTCAGGATGTGGTGGTACTCAAAGGCTACCTAGGTTGATCTCGTACCCAAGTGCCATGGATCTCATATTAACTGGAAAAAGTTTACGTGCTGATAAAGCGAAAAAAATGGGCGTGGTAGATCTTTTGGTAGATCCCTTAGGTCCAGGCTTAGAATCGGCCGAAGTAAATACGTTAAAATACCTTGAAAAAATTGCCGTAGCAACTGCCAAAGATTTAGCTTCTGGTAAACTGAAACCCAAACGAGAAAAGAATTTAACAGATAAAGTATTGAACTACGCATTACAATTTAATTTTGCGAAAGATTTCATTTTTAATAAAGCTAAAAAGCAAGTCATGAAGATGTCTCAAGGACTATATCCTGCACCTTTAAGGGTAAGTTTGAAACAGTTCATTTTGTCTAGTACTTTATATTATAATTCTTTATAGATTCTAGAAGTTCTTCGCACAAGTTTAGATAAGGGTCATACTGTAGGCTTTAAGGAAGAAGCTAGGGCTTTTGGCGAGTTAGCTGTAACACCACAATGTAAAGGATTAATTAGTTTGTTCAAAGGACAAACTCAATGTAAAAAAAATCGTTTTGGTAAACCAAGTAAACAAGTTGAAACTGTAGCTGTATTGGGTGCCGGTTTGATGGGTGCTGGTATAGCTCATGTTAGCATAGACAAAGGCTATAAAGTCATATTGAAAGATACTACTTCTGCTGGTCTGTCTAGAGGTGTTGGTCAGGTTTATGCCGGTCTTGATGGTGCTGTTAAGAGGAAGAAAATATCTGGGTAAGTTTATCGATAATGCACATAAAGATTATGTAATGTTTTGAGACATTTTTCATTATTTGAACTTTATCGTTAACCTTAACAGTGTTTTGGTAGTAATATTTTCATTTTTTTAGTTTGGAGAGAGACAAATATATGTCTAACTTAAATTCTACTTTGAATTATGACGCTTTCAAAAAAGCAGACATTGTAATTGAAGCAGTATTTGAAGATCTGAATATTAAACACAAAGTTCTGAAAGAAGTGGAAGCTGTTGTTAAACCAGATTGTATATTTGCTTCAAACACTAGCGCCTTACCCATTAATCAGATTGCTGCTGCTTCTAAGAGACCAGAAAATGTAATAGGTGAGTGTTTATTTTTTCGATATTCGGAAAGCCACAGATCCATATTTTATATATTTTTAGGTATGCATTACTTTTCCCCAGTTGACAAAATGCAACTATTGGAAATTATAACGACAGATAAAACTAGCAAAGAGGCTACCGCCATTGCTGTAGATGTGGGTTTAAAACAAGGAAAAGTAGTAATAATTGTTGGGGATGGTCCTGGTTTTTACACAACCAGAATTTTATCAGCCATGATGGCCGAGAGTATAAGACTGCTACAAGAAGGAGTTGATCCTAAAGACTTAGATTCGCTGACCAAAAAATTCGGTTTTCCTGTTGGTGCTGCTACCTTAGCAGATGAAGTCGGACTGGATGTAGCGGCACATATTAGTCCTAATTTGGCAAAGGTATGTACATGTAAAATACACGAATAAGTCTAAATACATGTCATTAGTATGTTAGTTAGTAGGGAATAATTTTAGGCATTTGGCGAGAGGTTTTCTGGAGGAGATTTAGGTGTTTTGAGAGATATCGTTCAAGCAGGATTCTTAGGTCGTAAATCCGGAAAGGGAATTTACGTTTATGAAAAAGGAAGCAAAAATCGAGACGTTAATTTCGAAGCTTTAGAAGTACTGAAGAAATATTCAATTCAGCCAAAAGGTGATTTTGAAGATGAAGATAAGACTTTGAGGATGGTATCAAGGTATAGTTAACATATAGAATAAATAAATATACCTACATACCACATGTGTTGTAATAAAACAGGTTATAATATGTGAATGAAATGTTGGCAAATATAGATTTGTAATAGGTGTAGTGCTGAATCAGTAAAATTGACTTAGCCAATGATTAATCATTGCTGCCCAAGTTAGGCATGTGTGAGTGATCGTAAAATTTCAATAAGGCAAAGAAAAGAGATTTCTGTTTATTATTTCCTCATCATATCAGACGAGTTTCGGTCAACCTAGTCACTTAGGGCTCTGTTTCACGACACTAGCTACGTCTCCTGACACGGTTATGGCTTTGTTCAATGAACTTTGTAATTATGAGTTTTTCAATTATTCTAGAATGACCAAAGTATCATTTTTTGAATTACTGGTGCGTCAAATGTTAAACAGTGCACTTCAACAGCGTGGTGTAGCCATGGCTTGGATGGCCAGTCATCCTATAGTTAAGAACAGTTGATTCAGTGTAAACTCTTATACTTTAGGACGTGTCAGGCCACCATAGTGTAACAGGTCCCTTAGGTAATCATTCACTAGCATTACAGAGCTTGCTACACAGTGTATGAAAAATTTGTTATTCTATTAAAATATTTCTTAATTTTTCAAATCTCTGAATTATATTGTTAAATTGAAAAAACTAAGAAGGTTGTTAGAATATCCAGGTATTATTTATTGCCTCAATTTGACCTAAGGAAAAAGTTTGATTTGAATTTAGCTTACTCAATTCTTGTCTTAAACTTATTCTAATAAAATATTAATGAAAAAGTGGTTTGGTAAAAAATTATATCAAGAAAATTTAAATACCAATTAATGAGTAATGATATAAATTCAGTCACTAGTTTAGTACTTCATGCTAAAAGGATTTCACATAAAACGGATACATTTTTTGTATTTTGTTGTTTTCGAAGAAGCAGAACTTTTTAATGAATTTTCTACTAAAACTAAAAGTGTGTTTCTTCACAGCCGCAGTGTATAAAAATTTCACAAATTATTAGAAGTTCAATTTGATTTTGTCGCTCTATATGTTACATCAGAAAAATTATCAAGTAGAATAAGAAAAGAATCTGTTTATTCAAATTCAGCCAAATGAAATACAAAAATTCTATAGAGTTTATTTGGTGTGGAAGATATTATATCTGGTTAGATTTTTAATTGAGATTCTTTTGCAGATTTGTAAACGAAGCTGTCCTATGTTTAGAAGAAAAAATTCTAGCAAATCCATTGGAAGGAGACATTGGTGCGGTATTTGGTTTGGGATTCCCACCATTCTCTGGAGGTCCATTCAGATGGGTAGATCAATACGGAGCCGCTAAATTAGTATCGAAAATGGAAAAATATCAACATTCCTATGGTTTACCTTTCCAACCTGCTCAAACTCTCATCGATATGGCCAAAGATCCCAGCAAAAAGTTCCATCCTAAGTAAAAATTTAATACTACTGGATTGTGCCTTCTTTTTTCCATTAACTATCCTATATGTATTTTTTTACATACTTCGTTATAAGTAGCATTTGTTATATACTATGGATAAATTTTTATAAGTCTGTATATCCTAAGAAATATATTTTAATACTGTTTAAATGAGTTTTATTTACAACCTTTTCAATAATTACTTGTAAGTATACGATACGCCGAGTAATCACATAAATACACATAGGTTCATATTTATACTATCATATATATACTATTTTGCATTTAGCAGTATTAACACCCAGTAAACCAAAGAGATACTGAACACATTGTTCCTCGACCAAAAGTAAAAATAATGAGATATACAAGAGTTTTTTTTAAACTTTAATCAATGAGAATTAATAGAATAAAGCAAGAATAACATTATGAATTCAAATTTTACATAAAAGAGTAGTAGTGGAGTTCTGTACAATTCAATGAAATCATCTAGTTACTTCCTTGGAATAAGTCTCTATTCTGTATATTAAACCTAAGTAAGGATCAACCACCAGTAAGTTTTTGCATACAGCTCTTTTGAATGCATCAGAAAACACAGTAATCATTCAGAAACAAACTGATTCTAAATGAACATACCATCATAGTAGGGATTTCAACTCAGTTAATTACCTCATCGTAAAGAATATGGGAACTTTGGATCTAGGAACAATAGATCTCAAAAATAATAGAAAATCGATTAAATTCCATTATTCACAAGTTATTTCCTTTCCAACCAACTAACAGCAAAAGCAACATATATTAAAATATAATAAGTTAATAATGGCTATTGGAAGAAGGGAAATCGATATGAGACAATACTCAATTTGTTCCAAAATGTAAATGACTATTGAACCTTAAACTTATTACTTATAATACAATAATATCGTGCAATACCTATTGCGATAATTATTGTTTCTGCTGTGTTTTTCAACACAAAATTACCTTAATTATAGGTTAGAAACTGTTTAACTAAAGATTAAATTAGTTTAAGCCCCCGGTTTTGAGGGTTTAATTTATTCATAGTTTTAAGACTTTGGTTTAACACACGGTGCAATTCACAAAACAGAATTAAGCCAGTGTTAAAATTTAACCATTGTTAACCTTACGGTGCAAGTGGCCATAGACAGTGTTGTGTCAGTGTTGGTGTAGTGGTAGTGTAAAAAATGTGTTTAGCTGAATGGTCGCATTCAGCGGACGCAACAGTTGTGCAACTATTGTACAACACTAGTAGAATCGTTCGGCGAGACATATACTACGAACTATGGAGGGTAGAGGTACTTCTACCATACTACAAACTGAACACGTTTTGGAGCGAACGCCATGTTCCGTAGCGCTTTTAATTTATACTGATCATAAAAGAATTCACAAAAATATCTATGTCTAATCCATAGATATATTATGTGTTACTATATCTATGATATAATGAAATCAGGCAACACACATTACAAATTAAATAATCAATTTATGCAACAGACATTACATAATTTGAACTTGCCTAGAACGTTATCAAGATTTAACAGAACTGTAGCCATTTGATAATTTCATGTTAACGTAATTTTTTTCATTAAATTAGCTGGAATTATATTTACATGACAAATATTTTGACATTGCAAGCCTTTGTTATTATTCAACAAATCATGTTTTTTGCAGTTTTAAGCACAATTTTTAACATTATATTTGTTTCAGAAAATAATTTTAAAAACGATTTCAATAACAAATTCTCCACCTTTTTAACATTTTGCTTCGCGGACTCCATTTTGATTTCGATTTTGAGGTATTTAAACATCTCAAATCCTTTTGATACTGATGATTCTCATTATAAAGGCTGCATCCACAATAATGAATATTTTTTGCACAAATATCATATGTTTAGGATTAGTTTTATTAAAATACCTTTGTTTCTCACTAGATTTAATTAATTTTTTTTTATTACGAATAAAATATTTCACAACATACGTATATAGTGAAGTTTTTTCATGTCTGATTTTCAGAACTGCTTTCAGGTTTTGCAGTCAAATCAAACATTCTCAGGTTGTTATTATTAAGTACAGTTTTTAGTAAACAAAAATCAAAATATTCCGGATTTCTTTTTCTGAAAGTCAGATAAGTTAGCAGTGTAGAATAATGAGAATTGTTGAAAATTTGTGCAGTTTTAATAGAACAAATCCATTAATCTAACGCCTAACTGTGTAGAATGCGAAGTTAATTTATTTAACTGATGTAATGACAGCAAATAAAGTTTAAACATTTATTTTTTTACGATGTATCCTCATTAATTCAGATTATAGATTAGTGGAAAAGAGACTTCAGGTTAATTCCACCATTTTTTGAATTATTATCAGTTACAGCTTTGAAAGTTGGTTCAGTTTTTTCTGTTTCTACTTCATCTTCCATTTTGTTTCAAAATCTGGTATCTATATTCAGATTTGGCATTGTATTGTTTTTTTTTAAATCAACATTTTCTGTTCACCTCCAAATTTGGCTTGTGTTTTGCAAAAATTAATTACGTTTATTTATAATATATGTTTATGGAATTTGAACTTTTATCATTGAACTTCGAACGAAATCGAAATTTCTTTCGTGGGAATATTTACTTCCCGAAATTGTTTACTTTTTCATATAGTCGTTATTCTGATCAGCTCTCGAGTTTGTGATTTAATTCCCGCAATACCCGCTACTGGCATCCAACTAGGCTACGGCGACGCAAGCGTCGTGGTGTTTAAGAGGCGTCACGACGTCCGCTCAGCTGGTCCCCGGGAGTCAGTACGGCCGCGTCGACCAATCGGTTATTGCGAAATGACGAAAATATCGTCACCAACGAGCTGATAGACAACCTCTCGAAAGTTTAAAAAAATAGCTTTTAAAAAATATTAAAAAAAAAATTAATAAAAATCGAAAAACACATTGAAACGAGACGATGATTTTGTTCGCGAAGCCTAACACTGTAGTGCTGTGAAATGCAAACGCAACCCGCTGAAAATGGGGCCACTTCCACGGGGGCTACGGGCACGGCGACCACTAGGAGTCACGTGAACGGTGGCAGATTTGATTTCGATGACGGTGGGACGTATTGCGGGGGATGGGAGGAGGGTAAAGCCCACGGACATGGGGTATGCACTGGACCTAAAGGACAAGGAGCCTATTCTGGATCTTGGCATTATGGATTCGAGGTATCGGGAGTCTATACTTGGCCGAGGTAATTTTATATCGTTTTATATATTATGCCAGCTTAAGTAGACATGTTTTCTCTTCAAATAATATTGTATCAGCGAACGATTCGAAAAATTCACATGTGGCAATCTGAGCGTCTGGATTTGTAGGTCAAGTTAAGTTGTGAAACATTAGCAGTTTTGGCCCGCATTTCTTTTTTTATAACAATACTGCCAAGAATGATGGTTTAAGATAAATTAGAAGCGGCAATAAAATTCGAACGTTACAACATAATCTAGTCGAACGTATAAATTGAAATTTTTGATTATCGGAATGTGAAACAAGTGGATTATGTAGGTACGTCAAGGTCTGTCATGTCACTGACATTTCGATGTACAAATAATATTGTGAATACAGTTTTATATCGGTATTGGAATTAGATTTGATTAGATTCTTAAATATTCATTAATCGCCCCTAAGTTTACTGCGCAAATATTTTATTATATCTAATGAAATTATGAAAACAAAACCTTTTTTCAATAATTAAAACAAAATTTACAAAAAAAGAGAAGTTTTCCCATAAATATTGTGGTTGCTCGATGTCTATATGTAACTCCAGTTGCAAGTGAATGTCTAGCTATTTTCTAACGAATTTCGTGGTGAGAAATACATATCAATTTCAGGATCACATAGATTAGGTTGTAGGATAGGTATTTGAAAAGTATTCTAAATTAATACACTGTTTTTGAGATTTATGGGGCACTCAGTTAAAACTTCTTCAACTACTTAACAACAGCTTGGATAGTAAACTCTTTCTTTGGATAATTCTTAAAATTATTATAATAAACACCTCTGATGTCTGTAGTCTTAAACATATTAGGTGTTAATACTGAGGTTTTTAGATATGTTCGGCTCAAAAAGAAAGAAGTTAGATGGGAAAATGAAAATATATTTGCATACCTAGAAATCGTCCCACTGTAAACTTTTGACAAAAACTTTTTCAAGAATTAACACAAAATTTACAAAAAAAGAAAAGTTTTAGGTTGTAGGATAGGTATTTGAATAGTATTCTAAATTAATACACTTTTTTTGAGATTTATGGGGCACTCAGTTAAAACTTCTTCAACTACTTAACAACAGCTTGGATAGTAAACTCATTCTTTGGATAATTCTTAAAATTATTATAATAAACACCTCTGATGTCTGTAGTCTTAAACATATTAGGTGTTAATACTGAGGTTTTTAGATATGTTCGGTTCAAAAAGAAAGAAGTTAGATGGGAAAATGAAAATATATTTGCATACCTAGAAATCGTCCCACTGTAAACTTTTGACAAAAACTTTTTCAAGAATTAACACAAAATTTACAAAAAAAGAAAAGTTTTAGGTTGTAGGATAGGTATTTGAATAGTATTCTAAATTAATACACTTTTTTTGAGATTTATGGGGCACTCAGTTAAAATTTCTTCAACTACTTAACAACAGCTTGGATAGTAAACTCTTTCTTTGGATAATTCTTAAAATTATTATAATAAACACCTCTGATGTCTGTAGTCTTAAACATATTAGGTGTTAATACTGAGGTTTTTAGATATGTTCGGTTCAAAAAGAAAGAAGTTAGATGGGAAAATGAAAATATATTTGCATACCTAGAAATCGTCCCACTGTAAACTTTTGACAAAAACTTTTTCAAGAACTAACACAAAATTTACAAAAAAAGAAAAGTTTTAGGTTGTAGGATAGGTATTTGAATAGTATTCTAAATTAATACACTTTTTTTGAGATTTATGGGGCACTCAGTTAAAACTTCTTCAACTACTTAACAACAGCTTGGATAGTAAACTCTTTCTTTGGATAATTCTTAAAATTATTATAATAAACACCTCTGATGTCTGTAGTCTTAAACATATTAGGTGTTAATACTGAGGTTTTTAGATATGTTCGGTTCAAAAAGAAAGAAGTTAGATGGGAAAATGAAAATATATTTGCATACCTAGAAATCGTCCCACTGTAAACTTTTGACAAAAACTTTTTCAAGAATTAACACAAAATTTACAAAAAAAGAAAAGTTTTAGGTTGTAGGATAGGTATTTGAATAGTATTCTAAATTAATACACTTTTTTTGAGATTTATGGGGCACTCAGTTAAAACTTCTTCAACTACTTAACAACAGCTTGGATAGTAAACTCTTTCTTTGGATAATTCTTAAAATTATTATAATAAACACCTCTGATGTCTGTAGTCTTAAACATATTAGGTGTTAATACTGAGGTTTTTAGATATGTTCGGTTCAAAAAGAAAGAAGTTAGATGGGAAAATGAAAATATATTTGCATACCTAGAAATTGTCCCACTGTAAACTTTTGACAAAAACTTTTTCAAGAATTAACACAAAATTTACAAAAAAAGAAAAGTTTTAGGTTGTAGGATAGGTATTTGAATAGTATTCTAAATTAATACACTGTTTTTGAGAGTTATGAGGCGCTCAGTTAAAACTTCTTCAACTACTTAACAACAGCTTGGATAGTAAACTCTTTCTTTGGATAATTCTTAAAATTATTATAATAAACACCTCTGATGTCTGTAGTCTTAAACATATTAGGTGTTAATACTGAGGTTTTTAGATATGTTCGGTTCAAAAAGAAAGAAGTTAGATGGGAAAATGAAAATATATTTGCATACCTAGAAATCGTCCCACTGTAAACTTTTGACAAAAACTTTTTCAAGAACTAACACAAAATTTACAAAAAAAGAAAAGTTTTAGGTTGTAGGATAGGTATTTGAATAGTATTCTAAATTAATACACTTTTTTTGAGATTTATGGGGCACTCAGTTAAAACTTCTTCAACTACTTAACAACAGCTTGGATAGTAAACTCTTTCTTTGGATAATTCTTAAAATTATTATAATAAACACCTCTGATGTCTGTAGTCTTAAACATATTAGGTGTTAATACTGAGGTTTTTAGATATGTTCGGTTCAAAAAGAAAGAAGTTAGATGGGAAAATGAAAATATATTTGCATACCTAGAAATTGTCCCACTGTAAACTTTTGACAAAAACTTTTTCAAGAATTAACACAAAATTTACAAAAAAAGAAAAGTTTTAGGTTGTAGGATAGGTATTTGAATAGTATTCTAAATTAATACACTGTTTTTGAGAGTTATGAGGCGCTCAGTTAAAACTTCTTCAACTACTTAACAACAGCTTGGATAGTAAACTCTTTCTTTGGATAATTCTTAAAATTATTATAATAAACACCTCTGATGTCTGTAGTCTTAAACATATTAGGTGTTAATACTGAGGTTTTTAGATATGTTCGGTTCAAAAAGAAAGAAGTTAGATGGGAAAATGAAAATATATTTGCATACCTAGAAATCGTCCCACTGTAAACTTTTGACAAAAACTTTTTCAAGAACTAACACAAAATTTACAAAAAAAGAAAAGTTTTAGGTTGTAGGATAGGTATTTGAATAGTATTCTAAATTAATACACTGTTTTTGAGAGTTATGAGGCGCTCAGTTAAAACTTCTTCAACTACTTAACAACAGCTTGGATAGTAAACTCTTTCTTTGGATAATTCTTAAAATTATTATAATAAACACCTCTGATGTCTGTAGTCTTAAACATATTAGGTGTTAATACTGAGGTTTTTAGATATGTTCGGTTCAAAAAGAAAGAAGTTAGATGGGAAAATGAAAATATATTTGCATACCTAGAAATCGTCCCACTGTAAACTTTTGACAAAAACTTTTTCAAGAACTAACACAAAATTTACAAAAAAAGAAAAGTTTTAGGTTGTAGGATAGGTATTTGAATAGTATTCTAAATTAATACACTTTTTTTGAGATTTATGGGGCACTCAGTTAAAACTTCTTCAACTACTTAACAACAGCTTGGATAGTAAACTCTTTCTTTGGATAATTCTTAAAATTATTATAATAAACACCTCTGATGTCTGTAGTCTTAAACATATTAGGTGTTAATACTGAGGTTTTTAGATATGTTCGGTTCAAAAAGAAAGAAGTTAGATGGGAAAATGAAAATATATTTGCATACCTAGAAATCGTCCCACTGTAAACTTTTGACAAAAACTTTTTCAAGAATTAACACAAAATTTACAAAAAAAGAAAAGTTTTAGGTTGTAGGATAGGTATTTGAATAGTATTCTAAATTAATACACTTTTTTTGAGATTTATGGGGCACTCAGTTAAAACTTCTTCAACTACTTAACAACAGCTTGGATAGTAAACTCTTTCTTTGGATAATTCTTAAAATTATTATAATAAACACCTCTGATGTCTGTAGTCTTAAACATATTAGGTGTTAATACTGAGGTTTTTAGATATGTTCGGTTCAAAAAGAAAGAAGTTAGATGGGAAAATGAAAATATATTTGCATACCTAGAAATTGTCCCACTGTAAACTTTTGACAAAAACTTTTTCAAGAATTAACACAAAATTTACAAAAAAAGAAAAGTTTTAGGTTGTAGGATAGGTATTTGAATAGTATTCTAAATTAATACACTGTTTTTGAGAGTTATGAGGCGCTCAGTTAAAACTTCTTCAACTACTTAACAACAGCTTGGATAGTAAACTCTTTCTTTGGATAATTCTTAAAATTATTATAATAAACACCTCTGATGTCTGTAGTCTTAAACATATTAGGTGTTAATACTGAGGTTTTTAGATATGTTCGGTTCAAAAAGAAAGAAGTTAGATGGGAAAATGAAAATATATTTGCATACCTAGAAATCGTCCCACTGTAAACTTTTGACAAAAACTTTTTCAAGAATTAACACAAAATTTACAAAAAAAGAAAAGTTTTAGGTTGTAGGATAGGTATTTGAATAGTATTCTAAATTAATACACTTTTTTTGAGATTTATGGGGCACTCAGTTAAAATTTCTTCAACTACTTAACAACAGCTTGGATAGTAAACTCTTTCTTTGGATAATTCTTAAAATTATTATAATAAACACCTCTGATGTCTGTAGTCTTAAACATATTAGGTGTTAATACTGAGGTTTTTAGATATGTTCGGTTCAAAAAGAAAGAAGTTAGATGGGAAAATGAAAATATATTTGCATACCTAGAAATCGTCCCACTGTAAACTTTTGACAAAAACTTTTTCAAGAACTAACACAAAATTTACAAAAAAAGAAAAGTTTTAGGTTGTAGGATAGGTATTTGAATAGTATTCTAAATTAATACACTTTTTTTGAGATTTATGGGGCACTCAGTTAAAACTTCTTCAACTACTTAACAACAGCTTGGATAGTAAACTCTTTCTTTGGATAATTCTTAAAATTATTATAATAAACACCTCTGATGTCTGTAGTCTTAAACATATTAGGTGTTAATACTGAGGTTTTTAGATATGTTCGGTTCAAAAAGAAAGAAGTTAGATGGGAAAATGAAAATATATTTGCATACCTAGAAATCGTCCCACTGTAAACTTTTGACAAAAACTTTTTCAAGAATTAACACAAAATTTACAAAAAAAGAAAAGTTTTAGGTTGTAGGATAGGTATTTGAATAGTATTCTAAATTAATACACTTTTTTTGAGATTTATGGGGCACTCAGTTAAAACTTCTTCAACTACTTAACAACAGCTTGGATAGTAAACTCTTTCTTTGGATAATTCTTAAAATTATTATAATAAACACCTCTGATGTCTGTAGTCTTAAACATATTAGGTGTTAATACTGAGGTTTTTAGATATGTTCGGTTCAAAAAGAAAGAAGTTAGATGGGAAAATGAAAATATATTTGCATACCTAGAAATTGTCCCACTGTAAACTTTTGACAAAAACTTTTTCAAGAATTAACACAAAATTTACAAAAAAAGAAAAGTTTTAGGTTGTAGGATAGGTATTTGAATAGTATTCTAAATTAATACACTGTTTTTGAGAGTTATGAGGCGCTCAGTTAAAACTTCTTCAACTACTTAACAACAGCTTGGATAGTAAACTCTTTCTTTGGATAATTCTTAAAATTATTATAATAAACACCTCTGATGTCTGTAGTCTTAAACATATTAGGTGTTAATACTGAGGTTTTTAGATATGTTCGGTTCAAAAAGAAAGAAGTTAGATGGGAAAATGAAAATATATTTGCATACCTAGAAATCGTCCCACTGTAAACTTTTGACAAAAACTTTTTCAAGAACTAACACAAAATTTACAAAAAAAGAAAAGTTTTAGGTTGTAGGATAGGTATTTGAATAGTATTCTAAATTAATACACTTTTTTTGAGATTTATGGGGCACTCAGTTAAAACTTCTTCAACTACTTAACAACAGCTTGGATAGTAAACTCATTCTTTGGATAATTCTTAAAATTATTATAATAAACACCTCTGATGTCTGTAGTCTTAAACATATTAGGTGTTAATACTGAGGTTTTTAGATATGTTCGGTTCAAAAAGAAAGAAGTTAGATGGGAAAATGAAAATATATTTGCATACCTAGAAATCGTCCCACTGTGAACTTTTGACAAAAACTTTTTCAAGAATTAACACAAAATTTACAAAAAAAGAAAAGTTTTAGGTTGTAGGATAGGTATTTGAATAGTATTCTAAATTAATACACTTTTTTTGAGATTTATGGGGCACTCAGTTAAAACTTCTTCAACTACTTAACAACAGCTTGGATAGTAAACTCTTTCTTTGGATAATTCTTAAAATTATTATAACAAACACCTCTGATGTCTGTAGTCTTAAACATATTAGGTGTTAATACTGAGGTTTTTAGATATGTTCGGCTCAAAAAGAAAGAAGTTAGATGGGAAAATGAAAATATATTTGCGTGAAAAAAAAAGGTCCCACTGTAAACTTTTGACTTTAACTATATACATATATATTTTTTTTTAAATTATTGATCAGATTAAAGAAAAAATATGCCGTTTGAAAGACAATTTAATATGTTTCAATGTTAGTATAAATTTATAAAAACTTATTACGACTTCCCATGTTTAACATAGTGAAATTAATAATATAAATAGGGATATTGACAATTTAAAACCAACACTTAATTTTTTAATAATGGGTATGACCTCCTCTTGGCCTCTGATAAAATTATGCTTAGATCTAATCAAATTACCTATTGTTTTTTATAAATGTTGTATCGGATTTGTCATACATGTAGTCGACGATATATTTGTTAGTAGTTAAACCTCTTTTTCCGTGAACTAACACAGGTACGTGCCCCTTTAGAAATTGCGCCTCAGATCATGCAGGAGCCACCTCCATAAGGACTCCGCTCTTCAAAGTAGCAATCTGCAACTCGCACTCTTGGTCTTCGGTTCACTTTCCTTCTTTGGTTGCTACCATGGAGGCATATTCTGGTATCATCTGAGAACAGAACAAATCTCCATTGTCTTAACATCCAATTCAAATAAATAATTTATGAAAATATTACAATAATAGTCAAGGCAAAGATTGTGAATGTATTTAAACCAGAATTTCTTAGGTGTAGTTGAAACATATGCCTCATAAACACCAACATATATCCAACTACAATATGGCGCAACGATTTCAATGGTGTAACGCTTATATGCAAATCTTCTCAACCCTATTTCTTCAATTCCTCTTCGTATTTCACCGAATATAATATTGAAACTTCGTCTTTCTTGACCTCGAGTTTTTTTAGAAATTAGAAGACTGAGAATGATTGGAAAAACACAAAAGAAATAATGTAAATAGTCTCACAAATCAGTAGCTTCTGTGGGATTATCACAAACTCCAATAATAATAACTTTTGCTAACGCCCTTTCCACCGAAAATATTCAGTTGTGATGATGTACAGTTGCCGTTGCCGTTTCTGCCTTAATGGCTTCCACAACTCTCAAGCGTCGCCTCAGAAATACCTTTTTGTATTTTGGGAACAAGAAGAAGTCACTAGGGGATAAATCGGGTGAATAAGGCGAGTCGTTTGTCACGGTAACTGGATCCCCAGGTGCCAAATCAGGTCGAACTTGGACCACACGAACTCTGAGACGTCTTTAACGTAAAAATTAATGAAATAAATAAAAGAATCAAAATTGTCTTGACATTGGACATTGATTTTCGCCACTTTTTAAGATGATGACAAAGCAATTCTGTAAAAGGAAAATGGTTGGATGGAGCACAAATATTAAAACATTTAATTGTTATATAAACTTCTAAAATTCATTATGAAGATTGAAAAAAGTAGTTAAATAACAGGAGATGATGAAATATGATTCTATTCAAACATTTTATTATCATAATAAAAAAACTGTGTATGAAAATTGAGTTAAAAGTAAATTTTACTTTATTCGTGACATTGATCCACTAGTAAATAAAATAAAATAGTAACGAGACGCAAAAAAATTTTAGATTGTCAAATGGGTTAAAAAAGTTACGTTCTACTGATAATTGGAAAAAAATATTTAGTTTATTTGCAACGCTGAAAGTTTTATACAAGATTCAGTTGAATATTGCACACATGAGAATAACTCCGAAACATATGAAGCTTATTACGAAGTAATGCTTCCTTGTAACAAGTTACGAAACCTTCGGGAATCGTTGTCTGGTGTGTATTTCATACAAATCATATTAAGAGCACTCGCTCTCTTACTCTAAGGATATAACACCATCTGATACGTATGACTTATTCAATTATCTCTGGTGGAAGTTTTTACTCGTTTAGGGTATTTTTACATCATTAGACTTCATTTTAATTATTTTTAAAACTTATCAAATTGAGAAATGAATGTACACTTAATCTTTAAGGGACAATGGAGAAATGAAAATGGAACTGATGAGATTTGTCGTCATATTTAACCCAATTTCGGCTAATTTGTTCTATAAAAACATAATTTACATTCTCAAATATTTAATTAAAAAATTTTCAAGGGCTCAACAATAATTTTAACCTGAAAAAATACGAAAATATTTTATTTTGTGACTTAGTGTGGGTTAATCATGGCGGCCATTGTCATGTGACCGCACTATCTTTATCAAGTCACTGTATTTCCGGTGTATTTCTTATGCCATCTGTTAGAATTTAATCTAAATATGGCAGACTCATGTAAAGAAAACTGTTTTTGTCTTCGGGTAAATATGCAGACAAAAGAATTTTGAATGTTAATCAAACTTTATTTTTTACGTGAAAAAACCAAGGAAAAATTACGTATTATTATTCAGAAAGTGCTCCGTCTAATGGAATGATATTAATGGACATAATTTATAAGGAAAATATGATAACTACGTCATCAAGATAATTGCTCATTGCCTATTTTACTTACATTAAGAAAATTACAGAATTTCGAGGTTATGTTTTTAAAATCATTGCGTGCTGTTCAATCCACAGATTCAGTTCGTACACTTTTTTATTTTGGTAGTTTCCGCTGACTTTATTTACAGAGACTTCCAAGCCTGTATTGTAGCTCAGTAATGTTTTTAAAAACCTCAAATATTAGTTTCGTCGTACCAAGTTTGTCCTGTTCTTTATGAGACCAATCACTAAACTTTTACTAAATCCTTGTAAACGAAGCGGTTGTCTAAGAATATAATCGTCCATAGTCGCGTGAGATCGTTTTGAAGTTAGCCTTTTCCTATGGGAAAAAAAACAATATTCATTTTCTGTCTCGTTTGAGACACTTTATCTATACTGCGCATGCTTGAGAATGCGCTGAACCGAGCTGGAACCTCGGAGGATAGAGAAATCGTTGCCATTCCGTCTTTCTTAGTCGGAACAGCTTCCACTTATAGAAACTGTCCATATAGAAGTATTACATATAAGGTTTTGCCCCTTTTTTGGTCAAAGTAGCAATCCGTGTATATTTAGGGTCTAAGCATCAATACAACTGATGTAGATACCATTGAAAGTTATGTCAAGAAATTTAGAGTGGATTAATCTGAATAAATTTGCTTCGGGATCAAATATTGATCTTGGAATTTCAAATATTAAGTAAATTTTTGTAGTACACCCGTAAAAACATTACAAATTCAAGTAGATATTGGACTTATTCGTACAAAAATAAGTAGGCAACACAATAAACGGTAAAGTACCGAGGTAGTCTAACCTTAAAATGATCGCTTGATTGCATGAGTTGATTGCTTACGATTATATAAATGAAAAATATGCCGAAACGTCAAACATATCCATTAAAAATCGATTAATAATTAAATGAGATCGGACAATTTATTAGCAAAAAAATGAATTAATTTTTTTACTACAACTCGTATCTGACACTTTTGGTAATAACTGTTAAATGTGTCATTTTACTATAAATGACTAAATTAAAGTACATCAATCCTATTTGCTCAATATATAACCATATTGTCGTATTATTCTTAACTAAAATTGCTAGTAATCTTCTGATAAACCCGTCACTGTACTCTGCGAATTCATGAAAGGGAATTCATTAATACTGAGCAAACATTAACTCTTGATCTTAACTTAATTACCATTTATTTAAATTGTCTTCATTAACAAAGTGTCTAGGTTATAATAATGTTCTCAAATAATGTCAAATTATCTCTTGACAGATTGTTAATCTAAGTGGATATCGAATATGCAAATAGGTCTAATATTATATTAATATCTACTGGATTTTATATCAATATTTACACAGAAAAATCAATTTATCGGTAATTCTAGGACCTCATTGTATTTCATACATTTTAATCCGTAGTGGATTACATTTATTTAAAGTTGGAAATGAACTAATTTGTTTTAAGCGTGTCTGATTAATTTTCAAATATTGTACAGATTCACATTACGTCACTTTGAGGTTAGATGAATCTAATAATTTACGAATAAACTTCGTAATAAGTAAATTTTACATAACTTATAGAGATTTATATTTCCTGAAAGTTATTAAACAGAAGGTAACTCGTAAACATGAATTCTAAATGGAAACTATTCACTTGCAATCAAATTTATTAAAACGTTTAACTTACAACTTTGCTGACGCATTAATTCACATTTTGTTTAACAAACATCAAGAATGTTGTGATATATGATTTAGGTTTAATATTTTTTGAAACACGTATCCAAAAAATAGTGCGAAACAAAATTAAACTCATAATCTTTTAAAGTTTTCTTTTCCCGTACTATAATTACTTACTAGTAGGCTTAGTTGCAGCATCTCTTGATTTATGTAAGTACCTGACTTCTCTATTGAAATAATTTATCAATTGTTCGAGGATGGTGCAAGAAATACCTGGCCTGACCTAAAGATGGCGGTAGATGTTCGAAAAATATCACTGAAATATCTCGCCACTCCTGATGGGAACTATTTAAGATCTGTGAACCATAAATTAAGTTATACAATATATCGGATTACCTAGTTTCTGTCTTATATTAATGTGACTGTGAAGAATCATAAATCTACCTACTTCCTATTGTATTCGTTTTGTATTGTAGATTGACCGTCTTCAATGTCTTCATAAGCGGTTCCACATGTCCCTTAGACACGTCCGTTACTTATTTTATTGATGTGACGTGGCAACCATAAATAGAGTTAGACCAGCATCGTCAACCAAATAAGAAGATGAATCCAGAAATTTTTAAGAAAATCCGGTACTGGATGATCGTCAACTGAAAGTCCCCGATCTAGCAGACATAGTAGGCATTTCAAAAAATGCGCAACATCGTATATCAACTGAAAATTTGGACATGAAAAAGCTGTGCGCAAAATGGGAGCCGCGTTTGTTTACATGGGAAAAAACATCGTTGTGGAGATGTTTTCATAGAGTTTCGGTCGAATTTTTGGGCCGTTCCATAACCATCGTTGAAACTTGGGTCCATCACTTTACATCCAAAACAAAAAAAAAATCAAAGCAATGGACTAAAAAGGGAGAATCGGATCCAAAGAAGGTTCCATGTGCAGTCAAGGTCATAGCATCGTACTTTTGGAATTCGGGATAATTTTCATTGACTATGGTTGGAAAAGAGAAAACTATCAACGGCGAGTGTTATGTAAACGTATTACAACGTTTGAGCGAATAAATCAAGCAAAAACGGCCGCATTTGGCTAAGAAGAGAATGTTGTTTCATCAAGATAATGCACCAGCTCACACATTCCTTATTGCAATAGCCAAAATTAATGAATTGGTCGAAGATTTTCCAACAATGAAGAGGTTATGTCGGCAGTTAATTGTTGCTTTGAGGAGCTTGACGATTCTTATTATAAAAAGGTTATCGAACTTATCGGAAATCGCTGGGAATAGTGTATGAATCTAAAAGGGGGTTACGTTGAAAAATAAATATATTTTTTTCCAAAATTTTTGTGTTTTCTTTGTTGTACCAGATACTTATGGAACCATCCTCGTATATTATTTAAAATGAGCGTTGAAAATCGAAAATTTGCATTTCAACAAAATCAAGTATATGCTCTTGTTAGATGACAATGAGCGTAGGATGACGGGCTTCCTACAAAATTATGATTCCAATGAAAAAGTTGGCAACGTTGAATCGAAAATGTAACTAACATCCCAGGCGGTATTTGATTTTGCCAGTGTTAACTATTTTTAAATTTTCGTACTCTCAGAGCATTGTTTCGTAATGCTAATAAAAAATAGTTCAGTTGTTGCGATACGTATTTTTACGAATTATGTCTCGATACGAGCTCATCGGAAGTACAAAATATCCGATCCACAACACAGTTTTTGGAAAAAAATTAACTTTAACGTACTTTTATACATATTGTCCTGAGTTTCCCTAGTTTTAAAGATGAATTTATCGAGGTAAATTACTTACATTTCATAACAAAAGTCACTTAAAGCTGAATCCGGAACATAGGGTGGATGAGGGAGCACTTTCGAAGCCTAATTCTTGATTTTTTGCCATGGGAACTGCACTAGTGTCTACTCTTACGGGTTGAGTAATTTTGTCAACGACTTGGCAAGGAGAGGCACAAAAGCTATGAAAATGAAAGCAGTGATAAAGTCAGATGCTGCTGGCATGTTGCCAAGGTACGTTTTGCTGGATCTAAGGATCGTTTAACGATAATCGTGGTACGATTAAACGTTGAACGATAATTGTCTTAACCATTTTGCTCAGGGCGTCTGTGATTCGTTAAACTTTAACTGGGCGCAAAGTTAAAAGAAATATATTGATCAGAATTAGTTTGAAGTTGAAGAAGAGATGCAAGACGACCAAATACTTTTTCGTTCACGTGGGATGTTAAGATCTAAAAAACACCGTCTATTTGAGATCAAAAATGAAGAGAAACTACATCAAAAATTGATCGCTCCCATGTACGTGAGGAAAACATGACATTTTTCCAATTATACGTAAATGAGTGCATTTTCATGAACATTTAAAGCCTTTCACATGACAGCGTGGGACTTTTTAGTAGGTTTTTTATTTTAAACAATGTTATATCTAACAATATTCAATTCCACTTTGTGTTATGATAATAAAAAAAACACATTTTTAACTTTACAGATGTGCGGATACCAAATATTTATTCAAAGATTCATTTTATGACGTATGAAAGATACATCACCTTCACCCCGATCATTTTATCGTTATTATGTACTTGTTTTAGGACATTTTTTGACAGAAAACAGTAAAAGTTTTCATCGAAGATATGTCCTTTTTTATTAATTCTCTTTTATCGCACCTGATAGTAATTTTGTTTTGATTTTAAAGCACGTAAATGTTTTTTAACAATGAACTGAATATCATTTATTAACCTACATTTCAGCGTTAGCACAATTAATAAATAACTTAATAATAAACAACTGATTCAATGGTAATTTGAAAAGGTGGACTGAATGTCCCAGATATTAGAGTTTGTAATTATTTTCCCTAGTGTCTTTATTATCCAATTTATAAACGTTGTTTTTCTAGTGTTCCATTGGAGAGTTAAAAATACTGAAAAAACTTTTGTAATGATAAATTTAGGACCCTAAAAGGGACACATTTTGTGATCGCTTAGTCTCGTAGCATTTCTGATTAATACTTAGACCACATACTTTGACTGAGGAAGTGTTATTAATTAGATCGTACATGGATTGCTACTTTGACCGAGAAGGGGGCAAAACAAACAATTATCAAGAGGTGGTTGCTCCACCATAAGTTGTAGTTAGCTAATATGTGGCTGGGACCTCTAAACAAGTCGTCGACTTTTGGAAAAAGACCTAATGTGGAGTCAATTGTTGGTAAACTGGATGTTAAGTTACTAACATTGCTTGACTTTGTTAATAGTGCTCCAAACTTTTGGCCTGGTCTTATCCTATTTGTTTCATAGTTTATGGTTATGGGAGGGGGCGGTAATGCCCCTCTTAGAACTACCAAAGGCATAAGTCCTGGAAAAGCTAATCAGACACTTCCTTTAAAACTTCTAAAGTCAGTGCGGAATGTATAGAAGACACGGTTATCTAAGATGCAATCTCCATCTCATACTTGCAATGTTCAAAACATATGACAAGGACAAGAAAACTATAACCTTGTCATATGTGTCCGTGTCCGTGTCCGGTTGAAAGACCAGCCACCAGATGATTGTTTGTCTCAGATTGTTTCATACCAGGTGTTTCCATCCATCACTCACCAGGTCATGTAAGACTTTTTTACACTAAACATAAGTCTAAGTACACCAATTTGGCAGTTATAGCTTTTATAGCATCTGTGATGATTTTGTTGTGTGTCATTTTTCAAGCCTAGAGTCCTCCGCTGTGTCAGTAGTCTTCAGGTGATGGCATCGTATATAAGAAGACATTTAAATATCGAAGTGTATATCCAGTGAGAAATTTTCGATGAAAGACTCCATGTAGATTTGAATACAAGATAACCACGTGTTCCTACAAGAGAAGGTTTGGATCCAAAGTGACGTTTACCTTCTAGAATATACAAAAATCATGTCTCCTATTGTTATAGTTGGTTTGTGTTAATAATACGCCTTCTACGGTGAAGAAGCTCAGTCTTTTTGGTGCTGATTCTTTAGCACCAATGACAAAGTCTTGAATGTTTGTTTAAAACTTTGATGAACTTCTATATCATTTCAGGGTACTTTTGGACATTTCTGAGCAACTAACTGTTCGTTAATTGTATCAATTTTTGTGACAACTTATTCAAAAAATTAATAAACGAAAGTAAAGTGTAGAAGGAAACTTTTAATTTATATATTAGCTGTAATGGAAATAGATAACTAACAACAAAAAGAAAACACGGAAATAATTTGAATAAAGATAAAATATTATGATAAATATTATAAAAACGATTATATATACTTTGCTACAATCACAGTTCATAATGGGTTACCGTAAAATACTCATATTATCATGTATATTTTCAGTCAAATACTTCGTTCGTTGTATTCCATTTGGACAGTATAAATTACATAGATATCCATCGGAACAATCGTATTCAATAGTACATTTGACTCCGACATTTACTAAATATGATTATGATACGTTTGGAAGTGAATTTAACGACGATACTACAAATGAAGATACAGATAAACTGGTACAGTATGATCATAAGAATAATAACACAATCAGATGTGAAACTAATGATACAGGATCGGGAATTAAGAACAAATTCCCCATAATAACTGAATTATTAGCAACAATAAATGGATGCAAAGATGCAACTGATATTACTGCAATTTCCAAGTTCAACAGTAACAATATCGATACCGATTCTACAAATATTTCTCAGAATTATTCGACAAAACCAGAATGTGTGACTGCATCTAATACCGTAATTCATAATTTAACCGATGGTGTCAACGTAGATTCCACCACAAGATATGAAAACACTGTATTCGATATATTTACAACAATAGCTGATTGTGAAGACGTATCTGATGTTAATATTGATCAAAAATTCACATGTGAAGGTAATGAAGATACTATCACTAATTCTGGATCGATCAATGGGACAATATTAGATCAATTAACAACAATAGCTGATTGCGAAGATGCATCTAATCAGAACTCCACTGGTAATAGTAATTTGGATACTACCACTAACTCTAGAACGATTACTGCTCCAATATCGGATCTATTAACAACAATAGCTGATTGCGAAGATGTATCTGATGTTAACACGAATCACAACATCACTGGGGATAGTAAAGTAGAAGCTACCACTAACTCCGGAATGATTACTGACAGAATATCGGATTTATTAACCACAATAGCTGATTTGGAAGATGTATCTGATGTCAACACAGATCACAACATCACTGGGGATAGTAAAGTGGAAGCTACCACTAACTCCGGAATGATTACTGACAGAATATCGGATTTATTAACCACAATAGCTGATTTGGAAGATGTATCTGATGTCAATACAGATCACAACATCACTGGCGACAGTAATGTGGAAGCTACCACTAACTCCGGAATGATTACTGACAGAATATCGGATTTATTAACCACAATAGCTGATTGCGAGGATGTATCTGATGTTAACACGAATCACAACATCACTGGGGATAGTAAAGTGGAAGCTACCACTAACTCCGGAATTATTACTGACAGAATATCGGATTTATTAACCACAATAGCTGATTGCGAGGATGTATCTGATGTTAACACGAATCACAACATCACTGGGGATAGTAAAGTGGAAGCTACCACTAACTCCGGAATGATTACTGACAGAATATCGGATTTATTAACCACAATAGCTGATTTGGAAGATGTATCTGATGTCAATACAGATCACAACATCACTGGCGATAGTAAAGTGGAAGCTACCACTAACTCCGGAATGATTACTGAGAGAATATCGGATTTACCAACTACAATAGCTATTTTGGAAGATGTATCTGATAACATAAATCACAACATCACTGGTTATAGTAATGTGGAAACTACCGAAATTACCACTGATTCTAGAACGTTTATTGCCACAATATCGGATTTATTAACCACAATAACTGATTGCGATGGTGTATCTGATGTTAACACGAATCACAACATCACTGGCGATCTCATTGTGGAAATTACCACTACCTCCGGAATGATTACTGACAGAATATCGGATTTAACCACAATAGCTGATTGCGAAGATGTATCTGATGTCAACACAGATCATAACATCACTGGCAATAGTAATGTGGAAACTACCACTAACACCGGAATGATTACTGACCGAATATCGGATTTACCAACTACAATAGCTATTTTGGAAGATGTATCTGATAACATAAATCACAACATTACTGGCGAGAGTAAATTGGAAGCTACCACTAACTCCGAGATGATTACTGAGAGACGACCGGATTTATTAACCACAATAGCTATTTTGGAAGATGTATCTGATAACATAAATCACAACATCACTGGTTATAGTAATGTGGAAACTACCACTAACACCGGAATGATTACTGACCGAATATCGGATTTACCAACTACAATAGCTATTTTGGAAGATGTATCTGATAACATAAATCACAACATCACTGGTTATAGTAATGTGGAAACTACCGAAACTACCACTGATTCTAGAACGTTTATTGCCACAATATCGGATTTATTAACCACAATAGCTGATTGCGAGGATGTATCTGATGTTAACACGAATCACAACATCACTGGCGATAGTAATGTGGAAACTACCACTAACCCCGGAATAATTACTGACACAATATCGGAATTATTAACCACAATAGCTGATTTGGAAGATGTATCTGATGTCAACACAGATCACAACATCACTGGCGATAGTAATGTGGAAGCTACCACTAACTCCGGAATGATTACTGAGAGAATATCGGATTTATTAACCACAATAGCTGATTTGGAAGATGTATCTGATGTCAACACAGATCACAACATCACTGGCGATAGTAATGTGGAAGCTACCACTAACTCCGGAATGATTACTGAGAGAATATCGGATTTATTAACCACAATAGCTGATTTGGAAGATGTATCTGATGTTAACACGAATCACAACATCACTGGCGATAGTAATGTGGAAACTACCACTAACCCCGGAATAATTACTGACACAATATCGGAATTATTAACCACAATAGCTGATTTGGAAGATGTATCTGATATCAACACAGATCACATCATCACTGGCGATAATAATGTGGAAACTACCACTAACTCCGGAATGATTACTGACACAATATCGGAATTATTAACCACAATAGCTG
This sequence comes from Diorhabda sublineata, assembly GCF_026230105.1. Taxonomy (NCBI): domain Eukaryota; kingdom Metazoa; phylum Arthropoda; class Insecta; order Coleoptera; family Chrysomelidae; genus Diorhabda; species Diorhabda sublineata. Next base: position 4,508,956 of record NC_079484.1, on the reverse strand, counting down.
ATTTGGAAGATGTATCTGATGTCAACACAGATCACAACATCACTGGCGATAGTAATGTGGAAGCTACCACTAACTCCGGAATGATTACTGAGAGAAAATCGGATTTATTAACCACAATAGCTGATTTGGAAGATGTATCTGATATCAACACAGATCACATCAACACTGGCGATAATAATGTGGAAACTACCACTAACTCCGGAATGATTACTGACAGAATATCGGATTTATTAACCACAATAGCTGATTTGGAAGATGTATCTGATGTTAACACGGATCACAACATCACTGGCGATAGTAAAGTGGAAACTACCACTAACTCCGGAATGATTACTGACAGAATATCGGATTTATTAACCACAATAGCTGATTTGGAAGATGTATCTGATGTCGACACAGATCACAACATCACTGGCGATAGTAATGTGGAAACTACCACTAACTCCGGAATGATTACTGACAGAATATCGGATTTATTAACCACAATAGCTGATTTGGAAGATGTATCTGATGTCGACACAGATCACAACATCACTGGCGACAGTAATGTGGAAGCTACCACTAACTCCGGAATGATTACTGACAGAATATCGGATTTATTAACCACAATAGCTGATTTGGAAGATGTATCTGATGTTAACACGGATCACAACATCACTGGCGATAGTAAAGTGGAAACTACCACTAACTCCGGAATGATTACTGACAGAATATCGGATTTATTAACCACAATAGCTGATTTGGAAGATGTATCTGATGTCGACACAGATCACAACATCACTGGCGATAGTAATGTGGAAACTACCACTAACTCCGGAATGATTACTGACAGAATATCGGATTTATTAACCACAATAGCTGATTTGGAAGATGTATCTGATGTCGACACAGATCACAACATCACTGGCGACAGTAATGTGGAAGCTACCACTAACTCCGGAATGATTACTGACAGAATATCGGATTTATCAACCACAATAGCTGATTGCGAGGATATATTTGATGTTAACACGAATCACAACATCACTGGCGATAGTAAAGTGGAAGCTACTACTAACTCCGGAATGATTACTGACAGAATATCGGATTTATTAACCACAATAGCTGATTTGGAAGATGTATCTGATGTTAACACGGATCACAACATCACTGGCGATAGTAATGTGGAAACTACCACTAACTCCGGAATGATTACTGACAGAATATCGGATTTATTAACCACAATAGCTGATTTGGAAGATGTATCTGATGTTAACACGGATCACAACATCACTGGCGATAGTAATGTGGACACTACCACTAACTCCGGAATGATTTCTGACAGAATATCGGATTTATTAACCACAATAGCTGATTTGGAAGATGTATCTGATGTTAACACGAATCACAACATCACTGGCGATAGTAAAGTGGAAGCTACCACTAACTCCGGAATGATTTCTGACAGAATATCGGATTTATTAACCACAATAGCTGATTTGGAAGATGTATCTGATGTTAACACGAATCACAACATCACTGGCGATAGTAAAGTGGAAGCTACCACTAACTCCGGAATGATTTCTGACAGAATATCGGATTTATTAACCACAATAGCTGATTTGGAAGATGTATCTGATGTTAACACGAATCACAACATCACTGGCGATAGTAATGTGGACACTACCACTAACTCCGGAATGATTTCTGACAGAATATCGGATTTATTAACCACAATAGCTGATTTGGAAGATGTATCTGATGTCGACACAGATCACAACATCACTGGCGACAGTAATGTGGAAGCTACCACTAACTCCGGAATGATTACTGACAGAATATCGGATTTATCAACCACAATAGCTGATTGCGAGGATATATTTGATGTTAACACGAATCACAACATCACTGGGGATAGTAAAGTGGAAGCTACCACTAACTCCGAAATGATTAGTGACAGAATATCAGATTTATTAACCACAATAGCTGATTTGGAAGATGTATCTGATGTCGACACAGATCACAACATCACTGGCGACAGTAATGTGGAAGCTACCACTAACTCCGGAATGATTACTGACAGAATATCGGATTTATCAACCACAATAGCTGATTGCGAGGATATATTTGATGTTAACACGAATCACAACATCACTGGGGATAGTAAAGTGGAAGCTACCACTAACTCCGGAATGATTACTGACAGAATATCGGATTTATCAACCACAATAGCTGATTGCGAGGATATATTTGATGTTAACACGAATCACAACATCACTGGCGATAGTAAAGTGGAAGCTACTACTAACTCCGGAATGATTACTGACAGAATATCGGATTTATTAACCACAATAGCTGATTTGGAAGATGTATCTGATGTTAACACGGATCACAACATCACTGGCGATAGTAATGTGGAAACTACCACTAACTCCGGAATGATTACTGACAGAATATCGGATTTATTAACCACAATAGCTGATTTGGAAGATGTATCTGATGTTAACACGGATCACAACATCACTGGCGATAGTAATGTGGACACTACCACTAACTCCGGAATGATTTCTGACAGAATATCGGATTTATTAACCACAATAGCTGATTTGGAAGATGTATCTGATGTTAACACGAATCACAACATCACTGGCGATAGTAAAGTGGAAGCTACCACTAACTCCGGAATGATTACTGACAGAATATCGGATTTATTAACCACAATAGCTGATTTGGAAGATGTATCTGATGTTAACACGAATCACAACATCACTGGCGATAGTAATGTGGAAACTACCACTAACTCCGGAATGATTACTGACAGAATATCGGATTTATTAACCACAATAGCTGATTTGGAAGATGTATCTGATGTTAACACGAATCACAACATCATTGGCGATAGTTATGTGGAAGCTACCACTAACTCCGGAATGATTACTGACAGAATATCGGATTTATTAACCGCAATAGCTGATTTGGAAGATGTATCTGATGTCAACACAGATCACAACATCACTGGCGATAGTAATGTGGAAACTAACACTAACTCCGGAATGATTACTGACAGAATATCGGATTTATTAACCGCAATAGCTGATTTGGAAGATGTATCTGATGTCAACACAGATCACAACATCACTGGCGATAGTAATGTGGAAACTAACACTAACTCCGGAATGATTACTGACAGAATATCGGATTTAACCACAATAGCTGATTTGGAAGATGTATCTGATGTCAATACAGATCACAACATCACTGGCGATAGTAATGTGGAAGCTACCACTAACTCCGGAATGATTACTGACAGAATATCGGATTTATTAACCACAACAGCTGATTGCGAGGATGTATCTGATGTTAACACAATGTACAACTTCAGTAGAGATAGTAATGTTTGTACAACCACCAACTCCAGACCTGTTACTGCCACAATATCAGATTTTTTAACATCAATACCTGATGGCGAAGATTTATCTGATGTCAAAACAAATCACAACTTCACTGATGATAGTGAGATAGATATAAATACTACTCCTAACTCAGAAACGATTACAGTCACAGTACCTGATATAATTACAACAATAGCGGAAGTTAATCATTGTATATCAACTGAAAGTGTAACTATCGATCCGACTGCTTGTGTTCAGCCATTTTTTGATACGTCCTTCGATTGTTTAGTTACTGAATATGCTGCCTCGAAAAATAATTTGATGCAAGAATATAATTCAATTGGTTTTTCACCCAAAAATCAATCAGATTCTGAGAACCTTTCAAAACTACGCTCATACAAAGGCGAAAAACATCGATTGTGTCTATTTAAACAACCAGTTGGTGATAAGGTGGTTCATTCACATGAACTGAGTATAGAGAAGTTGATTTTAGAACAATTAATTCAGGACTTTGAACGTAAATTTCCTACAAAGTGTAGAAATTCAGAAAAACGTCAGCATAGAATCAATGTGAGGAGCATTACTTGACCAAGATAAAGAGTTAAATGTTTTCCTAATATTGTATTTACATATAATGTTTGAAAATAAAATATTTATATAATATAAATTTAGTATTATTGTCAATCATAATCCAGTTATTTATATATTTATTTTACTAATGTGGTGAAAGCCCTTTATTCCTGTTTCAAGCAATAAACGCAATAAAAGTATGTAATTAGTTTCGACCAACCGCTCATTAGAAAATATAGAAACTCATAGCAATTATAGGAGTTAACCCCTAGACTGATTCTATTTCAAACTGTCAAAATTATTCTTTGCAGATGAATGTGAGCGTTGGGTAACAAATAACCCATGATCTCGAATAACGCATTTCAAATAGTCGGATTAATTCATCGTACTTATCGGTTCCTCGATGGAGAAGGGCATGAAAGTCTTCAGATTCTGATCCAGAATTTTCAGCTCCTTTCTCTGAGGTGTGTAAGATCATCATCAATCAAGTAACTTTACAATGGTCTAAATAATCACATGAAAGCATTATTTCTCCATTCAAAGATAAATCAGATCTATATATCAGGCCAAAAAAAAAACATTGATGATATTCCTCAGAAACATAATTCTAAAACATCGATGAAGATTAAGATAAAAACAATAAAAAGCTGAGGAAAAATAACAGTGATGGAATCATTTCCTGTCCTGCTCGTGAATTGGAACATACATAGGCCAACAAAAGAATGGATTAAATGTGAAAGCTGTACTTCAAGGCGGTACGAGCAATGTACGGCTTTTGGAAATAAATACCCATTTATTTGCGATGTTTGTCTTCAATAATGATGTCGGAAATTTGTTTTGCTTTGTTCCAAGCTACTCTAATCTTAAAATATGTCGCTTCTTTCCTTCTGCAACGGGGGATAGGAGTAGCAATCTGTAACTTTGGGTACACTTCACTAAGCACGACTACCAAGTTCACGACTACGGTCTTTCCCTTTCCACTTAGTCCAGAGCGTTATAATCGTAAACCCAAGTGGAATGGCTTTAAGTAACGTAAAATAAAAATGTCTTCTGCGATAGTAAGATTTATTAAATAATGAGATAAATTCTCACAGTTGTAATCTTTGTTGCTTTGAGTTTTAAAAATTCTTTCAACGCTTACTTCGATCCATCTCTTGACATGGGTCGTCGTCAGCTCTGGTCGTCGCGACGGCATAAGTGACGCTCTCGCCGCGACCACATTATAGTTCTTCCAATATCAATTGAGGATTATAAAAACCCTTGCCGGTAATTTTGTTTGATCTACCATAGGCGTAGATATACCTCATTTTATAAATTTATTATTTTTATAAATACTTTTAAAAATATGTATATCTTATGCGAGAAAGTATTCGTTTAAGGGCAATCAAATCATTATAAATTGGACGATATTATACATCGTTATTTAGACAGTTGCACTTAATTGTAGTCCTACTTAAAATTTAGAAAAAAATCATTATTAACTTGCTACAATTCCATTTTAAATTATAAAACGTAAATAGACGAGTAAAATGTACCTGCATGTAAGGGCGTTTGGTTTAAACAGGGTACCAGACGTGAACTGAGCCCTTTTTGTACCCCATTCGTCTATTACCATCCGTTTATTCAATTTTTTTGTGTTTAAAACTACATGCTGACAAAACTTGACTTGACCTTTTGCTATATTACTTCTAATGCAATCTTGTTCTCCTTATATAAACTGTCTAACGCTTAAAATCTTGAGTAGCTTTGTGAACTGATTTTAGTTTTTCGGTTCTGTTAATAATCCACAGCAACTACTCGATAAATGGGAAATTTATTTACACTAGTTAACTGAGGAATTATTATTATGATTGCTGAATATTTTCCTTTTTTAAACATTCGAATATATTTAAAATAACTTGCTGTGTTTGTAAATCTAAATTCTCACGACTCTGTGAATTTTCATCGTTTTCATTCGTTCATGGTCTAAATAACGCCATATTTATATTTATTTAGAGAAATTTATGAATCTCACCAAGCAACACCACTGCTTATCGCAGGCTGCCAGGTAGGAATATTTCGAAGAAATTGTCTACATACGCCTTCCGACAGTTTCGGCCAATAGAAATGCATTTATGTTTACGATTTGATGTTTTCATTGGTAAACAGTGGAGATGATGAGTCCACGTGGACTGATGGTTTGTTAGAAGTTTACCGAATTTTATACGGGGAGTAAACATTATTTTTAATTTCTCAATTTGGTGTGAGTGCCGTGCGTATTTATAAAATATTGATTATTCTTCCCATAACTGTCTTCTGTAATGAATAGGCCTAAAAGAGTATTTCAGGCGCTATGAACGCTTAGTGGAATGCTCCAAGTATGGTTTAAGGATGATTAAGGACAAGGTTAATTGAATTTAGTATTGAAAATATGAAGGTAGTTAGAGCATTTATTTTTAAAAACAAATTAATTTTTTATTTCTAGGTTATTTCCGATACCAAGTCACGCTAAACTTTTGTGTATTAAAAAATGCTTTTGTCGAATAAAGTGAATAAATAGTAGTTTTTATAGGTACTGATCATGCCATTGACACTGAATAATGAAATTAAAAAATATTATACTGGTTGAAATGTCACGTTATGATACGGAAAACATTATATGTTTATTCACTGCTACATTGGAATAAAAACATAGAGAATAAAAACTTGAATTGTTTTAAATAAGATTTATTTTCAAGAAATTAAATCTTTAAATAGTTATTGTTACAAAATAAATATAACAATTGATTTTGTAGAATTTCTAACCTCACTGTATGTAACATCGGCAAACCAGGAATAAGCTAAATTATACAAAATTTATACAAAAGAAAATAATTTAAATAACAAAGAAATTATAATTTTTTAAAACATTTCAATATAAGTTATAACAAAATACTCAGCCAAAAACAATGTACTTTGGTTTCAATTTATATAATAAATACTTTTTGAAAATACTATTAAAAAAAATTATTCGTAAATATACGAATACAAAATATGACATCATCAAGGTTTCATTCATAACTTTTCCATTTCTGAGGTTTGTTTGTTGATATTAACAATTACTAATTTGAAGCGGTTGACACGAGAACATTTTGGTTATATAATCCTTTAGTTCTGAAGTAGATAAACACGGGACTCCATCAAATTTCAATACAGGAATAAAGTATAAACTAGGGGCATTGTTTGATGATTTAGTTGAGTCGTCTCCTTGGCACATTTTTATTGGTTGAACACAAGTAATTATTTCGCACGGTTTGGTTTCGTTGGTTGTTGTAGAATTTTCAGTTGTTGTCGGCTCTTTTGTTGATTTTGATTGTTCACTGTAATTTTCTTCAGGCATTGTAGAAACCGTAGATTCTTCAAAAGGTTCAGTTGTGAAGTGGCGTACGTCTTCACTCGTTGTTAATTCTTCGCTTGTTTCATTGCTGGTTGTTTCGCTGAGTGTATCTTCTTCAGTTGTTAGTTCTTCGGTACTCTTCGTTGATGTTTCTTCAGTTGTATTGCCCCCAATTGTTTCTGCTTCCTCAGAAGCTTCAGTTGTTTCACAATATATTTCTTCAGTTGTTGATATTTCAGGAGTTTCAGTTGATATATAACTTACATCTTCTCGTGTTGTTTCAGCTGTGGTATCACAACTTGTTGTTGTTTCATAGTTTATGAATTCGTTAGTGGTCGATTCGTCTGTAGTTTCCATGGTATCACAACTGGTTATTTCGAAGCTTACGGAATCACAAGTAGTTAGTTCATCAGTTGTATCAGTTGCTTCACTATTAGTTGTTTCGTATTTTACAGATTCATCAGTTGTCGAATCTTCGGCAGATTCAGATGTTCCAATATTGGTGGTTTCGTAGCTGACGGATTCAGTTGTGGCCAATTCTTCTGTAGTATCACAACAAGTTGTATCGTATTTCATAGATTCATCAGTATATGAATCTTCGGCAGATTCAGGTATTCCATCAGTAGTGGTTTCGTAACTCATAGATTCATTTGTGGCTACTTCTTCTGTCGTACCGCAACTTGTTGTTTCATAGGCTACAGATTCATCAGTGGTAGAATCTTCGGAAGTTTCAGATGTACTTTCTGTAGTATAACAGCTAGTTGTTTCATAGGCTACAGATTCATCAGTGGTAGAATCTTCGGAAGTTTCAGATGTACTTTCTGTAGTATAACAGCTAGTTGTTTCATAGGCTACGGATTCATCAGTAGTAGAATTATCGAATTCTTCATATGATCCATTAGTGGTTTCCCAACTCATGGATTCAGTTGTGGCCATTTCTTCTGTAGTTTCTGTAGTATAACAAGTTGTTTCATGTCTCATAGATTCATCAGTAGTAGAATCTTCAGATGTAGTTGTTTCAAATCCTACAGATTCAGTTTCTTCTGTACTTTCAGTAGTATAACAACTAGTTGTTTCGTAGGCTACGGATTCATTTGTAGTCGAATCTTCAGATTTTTCATATGATCCATCACTGCTGGTTTCGGAATTCATGGATTCAGTTGTAGCCATTTCTTCTGTAATATCACAACTAGTTGTTTCGTAAAGTACTGATTCATTAGTGGTCGAATCTTCGGAACTTTCCGATGTAGTTGATTCATATCCTACAGATTCAGTTGTGGCACTTTCTTCTGTACTTTCAGTAGTATAACAACTAGTTGTTTCGTAGGCTACCGATTCATTAGTAGTCGAATCCTCGGAATCTTCATATGATCCATCACTGCTGGTTTCGTAATTTATGGATTCAGTTGTAGCCATTTCTTCTGTAGTATCACAAACGGTTGTTTCGTAACGTACTGATTCATCAGTGGTTGAATCTTCGGAACTTTCAGATGTAGTTGTTTCAAATCCTACAGATTCAGTTGTTGCACTTTCTTCTGTACTTTCTGTAGTATAAGAACTTGTTGTTTCGTAGGCTACCGATTCATCAGTAGTCGAATCTTCGGAGTCTTTATACGATCCATCACTGCTGGTTTCGTAATTCATAGATTCAGTTGTAGACATTTCTTCTGTAGTATCACAAACGGTTGTTTCATAACGCACTGATTCATCAGTGGTCGAGTCCTCGGAACTTTCAGATGTAGTTGATTCATATTCTACAGATTCGGTTTTGGCACTTTCTTCTGTACTTTCTGTAGTATAACAACTAGTTGTTTCGTAGGCTACGGATTCATCAGTAGTCGAATCCTCGGAGTCTTCATACGATCCATCACTGCTGGTTTCGTAATTCATGGATTCAGTTGTAGACATTTCTTCTGTAGTATCACAACTGGTTGTTTCATAACGCACTGATTCATCAGTGGTCGAATCCTCGGAACTTTCAGATGTAGTTGATTCATATTCTACAGATTCAGTTGTGGTACTTTCTTCTGTACTTTCTGTAGTATAACAACTAGTTGTTTCGTAGGCTACCGATTCATCAGTAGTCGAATCTTCGGAGTCTTTATACGATCCATCACTGCTGGTTTCGTAATTCATGGATTCAGTTGTAGACATTTCTTCTGTAGTATCACAACTGGTTGTTTCATAACGCACTGATTCATCAGTGGTCGAATCCTCGGAACTTTCAGATGTAGTTGATTCATATTCTATAGATTCGGTTGTGGCACTTTCTTCTGTACTTTCTGTAGTATAACAACTAGTTGTTTCGTAGGCTACGGATTCATCAGTAGTCGAATCCTCGGAGTCTTCATACGATCCATCACTGCTGGTTTCGTAATTCATGGATTCAGTTGTAGACATTTCTTCTGTAGTATCACAACTGGTTGTTTCATAACGCACTGATTCATCAGTGGTCGAATCCTCGGAACTTTCAGATGTAGTTGATTCATATTCTACAGATTCAGTTGTGGTACTTTCTTCTGTACTTTCTGTAGTATAACAACTAGTTGTTTCGTAGGCTACCGATTCATCAGTAGTCGAATCTTCGGAGTCTTTATACGATCCATCACTGCTGGTTTCGTAATTCATAGATTCAGTTGTAGACATTTCTTCTGTAGTATCACAAACGGTTGTTTCATAACGCACTGATTCATCAGTGGTCGAATCCTCGGAACTTTCAGATGTAGTTGATTCATATTCTACAGATTCGGTTGTGGCACTTTCTTCTGTACTTTCTGTAGTAAAACAACTAGTTGTTTCGTAGGCTACGGATTCATCTGTAGTCGAATCTTCAGACTTTTCATATGATCCATCGCTGCTGGTTTCGGAATTCATGGATTCAGTTGTAGCCATTTCTTCTGTAGTATCACAACTAGTTGTTTCGTAACGTACTGATTCATCAGTGGTCGAATCTTCGGAACTTTCAGATGTAGTTGTTTCAAATCCTACAGATTCAGTTGTGGCACTTTCTTCTGTACTTTCTGTACTATAACAACTAGTTGTTTCGTAGGCTACCGATTCATCAGTAGTCGAATCTTTGGAAGCTTCAGATGTTGCAATGTTGGTGGTTTCGTGGCCTACGGGTTCAGTTGTGGCCATCTCTTCTGAAACATCTTTGTTGTAATAATCAGTTGTTTCGTATTTCATGGCTTCAGCAGTAATTGGATTTTTGGCTTCGGATGTTTCACTATCGGTGGTTTCGTAGCTCATGGATTCAGTTGTAGTCATTTCTTCTGTAGTTTCTGTAGTATCACAATTAGTGGTGTCGTAGTCTACAGATTCATCAGTAGTCGAATCTTCGGAAGTATCATATATCCTACTATTTGTGGTTTTTTCGTAACTCATAGATTCAGTAGTTGATAATTTTTCAGCAGCTTTTTCCGTTTCTTTTTCGGTTATTACGGAACATTCAGTAGTGGAGATATCTTCGTCAGTTTTTGTTGATATTTCAAGTGATGGCGTCGATGTATAACTCTCATTATCACTGGTTGATATTTCTGCGGTATCATAACTTGTTGTTTCGTAGCTCATCGATTCAGTAGAGGACATATCTTCTGTTGTTTCGCTTGATACTTCATCGGCTGATGTAGGTATTTCAGAAGAAATAGTAGATGTACTGCTAATACTTTCACTTGTTGCGTCATCAGAAGTATCAAAACTGGCTGCTTCGTCGTTCATCCATCCGGCAGTTTCTGTTACTTTTGGATATCCAAAAAAATCTGTTATAGAGCGTACTTCTTCACTTGTTGTAGGTTCTTCGATTGACTCTTGACTGGTTGTATCGTACTGTATAGATTCAGTAGTAGTTACTTCTTCTGTAGATTGTGTTGTTTTACTGAATTTTTCCTCTGATGTTGTCCATAGTTTAGGAGTTTCACTTGATGTGAGGTTTATGGCTTCTGTTGTTTCATTGTTTACTTTTCCACTTGTTGTTTCTTCTATTGCTTTGATAGTGGTTGAAATTACTTCTGTTGTATTGGAAGCATCTGTACAAGTAGAATTTTTAGGTTGATGGCATATTTCTTCCAATTGTTTGATAAAATCTTTTGCACAAATTGGATTTTGTTGGTTATTCACTAAATGAGTTAGAATTTGTATAAGATGTCCTAATAAGCACGATTGTTCGGATGGGGTGACTACGATGTTTTTACAGTTACAGTTTGCTGGTGCTGAAGACACATAACTACTTGTCACTATCAGTAACCCTAGTAGGGTTACTAGACGGCAGTAAAACATCGCCAAAAATGGCACCTTAAATTCTTAGTTCTACTTTTATATATCATATCTATAATGAAAATAATTTGGGAATGACGGAATTTATATTAACAATTAATAAATAAAAAACATGGGAAATACTATAGTTTGTTTAGAATTACAAAGGTCACGATATGGTGTAGAATATCAACTAATTGTTAATTACGGTTGTTTTGAATCATTCACCTTTCAAGGAAGACGATAGAATCATCATATTTACTATATTGTATTATCATAATACTTATATTGGTTTTACCAAAGAAAGTTACTCGAAAAAAAAGTGTCACTTCATTGTTTGCCCAAATTAGTTATTAAAACACAGCTCGAACGATTTATTTAAATATTATAAACATTTATTAGAAGTGCAATTATTTAATTTTGAAAACATAAAATTTATAATCACAATTTAAACTCTGTACGAATAATTAGAGCAGTTAATTATTGCTTTTGCTTCGCTCAAAACCACGTCAAACAACTTAGTTACAAAAATGAACGAATATCTACAGAGTGTACCAACTATCCGATACTTTAGAACATGTTTAATTAAGAATAACACAGCACAATATTTTAGAGAGATTATATAACAATAACACTATAATTGGGGACAATACAGTCATTTAAAGTTATAAAGGGTAATCAACCTCTAGAAAATTCTAACAAGAGTAGTAAATCGAACGTATACTAACTTGAGCTGGCAAATTGAAGAAACTAAACACGCCTTGAAGAGTATAGATCGTCATTCTCAGGATATATAAGGAAGGCTGATGTAATAAGGAAATTAGAAAACAAAGAACCTCCTGAACCTCCACCTCTTGTATATCAAGTTCATCTCATCAAGAATCTTCTAAGCGAAGACTTATAGAAGGAATTAGAAAATAAAGAGTCTGATATTTTCCGACCAAGTACGTCTCAACAATGAATATTTCCAGCGAAATATTGAAGCATTATGATTTTGAGTTAAAAGAAAGATTGTAAAAATTGATATACAGTTCAAAAGTCACGACGAAAGTTAATGTTGAAGTGGTTGGAACTGCTAATTACCGTTAGCTCCTTTCTGGAAGAAATATTTCATATTGAAAGAGGTGTATCGAGGAAACAGATAAGCAAGCGACGTAATATATTCTGATAAACAGCTATTAAAGTAATTTATCGATTCAAACCTTGTCTCTTTGGATTGAGTTCCAAGTTACGAAATTGCAATTCCAAGAAAGAGTTTCAGAAGAAAAAAGAATATGGAGAAAAGTTATTTATAAATATCTGGATCTCATTGAAAATATGTTTCTCAGCGGCTTTATTACGGAACAGTGCTGCCTCAGGAAGTACCTAATGAAGTGTAGTTGTAGAAGTGAAGGTTCATTAGGTGAAGAAACTCTGGATCACCTAGTTGTATAATGCCCCAGTACCAAAAGCAAATGCAGAGAAAGTTTTGTACAGGAATTTTGTAAGAATGACCATCTTGAAGTCAACCAAGAGTTTGTGATAACTATATAAGCTGTAGATGACTCAGAGAATAAGATAGCTATGTAAGAGTTATGAAAGACCATAGATCTTAGTTGATACTGTGTAAAGTTCCTTATATACAATTTATTTCAGTGAAACACTCGATGTAAAATTTTCATTACGCTGTTTTTGTTCCATCGTGAGTAACGAAGTGAATAAGTGGTCGGTGAATCGGTGTCAATAATTATATCTACTGCTACCTTAGTTTTGGAGCCTGATGGATAGGTTTAGCCAAAAGTAACCAGATTTCTCCATAGAATTGAAGCATGCACGCAATAAAAATGGCCTCTAATCGATGGTGTTGCAAGTGAGAGATCTTGCATGCTTTTTATCAAGAAATATTGCGCCTTGCATTGCATTGCATCATGTCAAGCGGCCTTTATTCTTCTGAGATATATATTTTATACTTTTAGTCATGATTTCATGGCTTCATTTGCCTTCAAATTATGTTATATATTTACATACCTTTGTGATTGTAGTCTTTAAGTTTATATCGTCTGCTTTCGTGGCTCTATCGTGTTTTAAAATTGTTTGTATACTGCTAGCAGTTATACTGGTTATTTAAAGATAAGAATACTGTATAACAGACCTTAAAGTTCATCATAATCTCATTGTCTTCTGCCTTCATCTTACTATGTAAGATATAGAGCACCCTTGATCTTAGCTTTAGATAGTTTGGATTTTGGTGTCTGGACAGATACGATGGTTATAATTTGCCATTGTCAATAATAACTTATGGTGTTTGCTCTAACCATCAGGTCTTGTTTTATCGCTTTAGGAACTGCCGCTTCTTGTCACAACATCAAGTTATCTTCTTCGGAGATCCAAGGGAAGCTGTTTACCTCACAGGAAAACAGTATAATTGTAACTGTATTGTTGGTAGTTTTAATATCACGAAACGGTTGTTTTCTCCAGATGATCAAATATATAATCTGATAGATAGCAACTCTAAACAGTATAATTATACGATGTAACTAATAAAGTTACTGCAATTTGTATTTATATAGTGTTAATAATTGTTATTTGTCCTGTTGCAGTGGGAGTTGTTTCGAAGGACAGTGGCAAAATGGTAAAAGACACGGTTTGGGAGTTGAGACGAGAGGACGATGGATATATAGGGGAGAATGGACGCAGGGTTTCAAGGGGCGGTACGGTGTTAGACAATCGAATACGTCGACGGCTAAGTACGAAGGGACTTGGGCGAATGGTTTACAAGACGGATATGGATCTGAGACATATGCAGATGATGGTGAGTTATATCAAAATAATATATTTCTCTACATTATAAAGTAACTGTTTACATTAGTCTCGCTATCATAAACTTATTTTATATATTCTGATTCCTCTGTTTTTATTCTTTTCTGATATTTTAGTTATTCTTTCTTTTTGTCGATTCCTAGTCAGTTCCTGATTATCTTCATTGCTTCTTTGTCATCATTAAATATGATCCTTACTTCTTTGATCTTACTATATCTTTCTCTTATTCTTTGGTGATTATTTTTTCATAACAATTACGGATAGTTTTTCGTTTAATATTATGATGTGTTGTTTGGGGTATTTCGGCGCGAGGGTCACTTTTAACTACAGGTGCTGTCAGTGGTGGATTTAGCAGTAGGCTGAATAGGCTGTAGCCTATGGCGGCAGAATTCGAGAGGCGGCAAATTTTGTTTACAAGAAAAACATGTTTTTGTAAGATGTTATCAACGTTGCTGATTTTCATGAATCAATCCGTAAGTTTTCCATAGAAGTACAAGAGGGAATAAGCAAAAAAAGTAGATTCGACTAAACACCTGATGAAGATATTGGAACGGCTGCGTTTACTTCAGATTTAACACGTTTCTCGTTTCATAAATATCCGGCAAAAGGCCTATAACGGATTTAGCGAGAAATTTTTCACAAAATTTCCTGGTTTTCTGTAAAAGAAGTACCCTAATGATTTAGAAATAGATATATCATATACGTATATTTTCAAAGCTACCTTTCACGCGAAAGAATTATCTTCCATCCAGTCTATCTTTGTTTCTGCATGAACAGAATTTAGAATACATTTATCCAAACTTTGATATGGCGCACGTATTGATCTGTGTACAGCAGCAACAAATTGTTCAACTTAATTTTAGAATTATAAAGTTGCATTTTTTTTCATAAAAAATGTAATTTTAATAATTGTGAACCAAGATATAGAATATCTGTAAATTCGCCATTGGGTGTTGTTAATGTTTATATGATTCTTGGACACAAATGACTGACCAGAACGTACTACATTTTATTTAAACTTCAAGAGATGGTTGTGATTTTTATTAAACTTTAAAACAACATATTTGACTACACAAATTGAGGCTTTGCATGTTACTTTTCATAAAACATAAAAACCATGATGTGTAAACACCAACAATGTGCAAAGTGGAATAGGTTTTTGATAATTTTTGTGTCCAACAATCTAGCCCAACTGTTATGTACAGATTATGAAAGGTAGCTTGTTTTTTTCCTTAATTTACTACCAGTAGTTCTTTCTTTTCCATTTTTTTGAATTCGTTGTTAATAATTTAATTAGTAATCTTCACTAATTGAATTCTAAAATATTAAGACTTTATTTTAGATCTTCCTCCAAGTTTAAAATCAATATATAAAACTGTCATATTGGGAATTGCGTGATCGATTTCTAAAAAAAATTGTAAAGAAAAAGTATTTTTGAATCATATTGCGTAAACTGGTAGTCAAGAGTCATGCTATTGAAATAGATAATTTTGAATTTCCAAACAACGAATACTTCGTTACTTACTCGAAATCAATCAAAGTGAAAAAAAAGTATTCAAATAATGTCTGTACAATTTTCAATCCACTCTTTATAAAATTGTGGACAAAATTTTTCTTATATTGGATGTTACATCAAACTGGTAGTAAAGGTTTTGAATATATTCATGGTCACACTACGAGGATGGTTTCAGAAGTTCAAGTTTGAAGACACCACGTTGTTTAGTATTTGTTTGGCAACCATCGATAGTAAACGTTTTCAGTGAATTTGAACATGAAAAAAATTGCTCATCGTTATGCAATACTTTTATTTGGAATGCTTTAGCTCAACAAATATAAAAGCTAAACTAGATTCTACTCTGGGTGAAAGTGCTCCTTCGTTACCAGCAGTAAAATATTGGGTTGAAGTGTTTAAACGAGGCCGTACGATCTGCAAAGACCTGCATCGCAGTGGTCGACCAAATGATTCCAGAAATATTCAAGAAAATCCACAAAGCGGTACTGGATGATCGTCGACAGAAAGTGCGCGAGCTAGCCGACATAGTAAGCATTTCAAAAAGTGGGATACATCGCATATTAACTGGAAATTTGGATACGAGAAAGCTGTGCGCAAGATGGGTGCTGCAATGGAACAAAAAAAGCATCGCGAAGTGTTTGGCAATGTTTCTCACAAATAAAGCCTGCGCAATTTTTTAATTTTTATTCACTATCTTGAAAAAGAAAAAACTATCAACGTTCGAGAGAAGAAACAAAGCAAAAATGGCCGCATTTGGCTAAGAGAAAAGTGTTGTTTCAACAAGACAATGCACCAGCTCTCTCATTCGTTATAGCAATGGCCGAAATTAATGAATAAAAGTTTGAATTGCTACCTCATGCACCCTATTCGTCAGATTTATCCCCCTCGGATCATTTTCTGTTCCCAGACTTGAGAAAATGGCTTGGTGGTCAAAGATGTTCCAACCAGAAGAGGTGATGGCAGTTAAGGATCTTATTATAAAAATGGTATCGAAATTATTGAACATCGATGGGCTAAAAGGGGATTACGTTGGAAAATAAATATATTTTTGTGTTTTCCTTGTGGCCCAGGTACTTCTGGGACCATTCACGTAGATTAAATGATTTTGTAAGATTTGTTCAACATACTTTTATTATTTCACCTGTACGTTTGTAACTGACTTTTTGGCCTCGATTTCGCCCTACTTTAAGCGATTACATTTAATTCTGGTCAAAGACCGATTAAAATGCAATAATTCGATCTAAATATCTGATTATCTTTATTAAATTCGAATGTACTTAATTAGACAAAAAAATAACTGTTAGGTCATCGAAATCAGTGAATTGTATATAACAAAAGCGTTGAAAATGTTGCATGGTTCTTGAAAATATAGTAGTTATTTAAACATTGATAATTTCGAAAAAAACTTTCTGTTTTCTTCAAAACTTAATAACGAATTATATTACGGTTCTTCGCAATACCTCCTGCGGTAATCGATAAAAGAAAAGCTACTGCAGAAAAAGGGAAAACTTTGCGATTATATATTCGCGAGAATGGGAATTGAAAAAGAACGAAATAGGTCGAAACGTCGAAAAACTTTTTACTTGTTATAAAACCTAATTTTCATTCCGAAGAGACTCGAAATCAAGACAATCCAGCAACAAGTACGTATAAAAAGGTCTATGAAATAAGAATCTAAAAAAAAATTCTATTTTATTACACTGACGTAACATATTTTACCCTGATTGAATTATTTATCTAGACATTTCCCAGTTACAAATAAATTTATGTTCAACTTTCGTTTTCATCGGCAACGATGCTTATCTGTACGTAGTTAACCATATATAGTTAACTAAATATTTACCAACCACTTTATATTCATTGTTAGAAAGATACTTTAATGTGAAAAGCGCTAATAAACCCTCACGCAACCCTCTAAATACTTCAAGGTTAAGTTTTCAACATTAATATTGATACTTCGTAGCTATTACAGAATTAACGATTTTATAATAGTTGTTCTTAACTTTTTTTTTAAGATATCAATTAAAGTAAGGATTGATAATTTCACCCCAGTATAATGTAACAGAACTATTGAAAAAATACCCAATAGTTAGTTGTTAGTGCACGAAAATTACAGAATTTCTAGTTACTTTACTGAAATTTTAGAAAAAAAATTTTGGTCTCAATACCTTTGAAGAGTAATGTCTAAGAGGGGGCTTATAGAGTTTTTTAATACGAATTGTCTATTGGCACCCTCCACGGAAAATCCGTGACTCTAATTTCAACCATAGAGACACGGACATTTTTAAGAAATGAGCCGAATAAAGCTTTATCCGTTTCTTTAATTTCAGCCGTGAATAAGCTTTAACTCACGCATGAATACTGTCCACGGATAAATACCATCCACCTACAAATGAAATCTCTATGCCATTTCTAATCCCAATATATTTTTTTCATTCATTTGGAACGAATTATACAAAAATTTTATGATTAAGTTAGGTTAGGTTAGGTTAGTTTTAAAATTTAGACGATTTATAGACACGGAAAAAATTTTCATTCTGATCTGTTTCTATAAGAGCCACGGAAAAAACGGAAGGGAAAATTTACATGTCAATTGATACAATGACTAATGAGCTAGAAAACGTCAATTTTATTAATTTATTTTGTGATGAATTAAATGTTCCAGGAATGCCATTACACTATATTAAATTTAAAATTGGTTCACAGTTATTTTATTACGAAATCTGAACTCGCTGAGACTGCATCAAGCAGCTACTAAATAACGTCATCAAAGTCAGTATAATGATTGTTAGAGAAAAAGGATTGCTCTTCACTTTTAAACGCAGTTCCCGGTGAAATTAGTTTTTGTTAACTATTGATAAAGCACAGTGCCAAACATTCCACTACTGTGGAGTTGACTTAAGCAGTGGCGGATTTACAGATCCGCTGACTGTTGGCTAATCATCTTTAGCCGCCTCTACTGACCTTCAAAATTCGATACCTCAGTTCACAAATATTCAAATCACGAAGAGATGAAGCATTTAGCTTTTCTTGGCTTCTATTTATGTAGAAATCGTTTTCTCCATACTACAGCTACAGCTGCAGCCTACTCAGCCTGCTGGTAAATCCATCGGTGGACTTGAGGGAACAATGCTTTAGCACGTCGCATGCTCACGAGTAAGATTATCCTCGACATTTGTTTATTTACAATTCGAAAAATGTAAATGTACAAAATATGGATGATTACTTACGTCCATGAACTGTGTTGGATGAACTAAATAATTCTACGCCGCTATCTGAAGTCCAGGGGTGGCTCATGGCTCAGATACTCTTTGTTTAGCTCGATAATATTTATGGTTTATGAGATACTTAGATTTTTAGATCGGTGTACATGCCATAAAGAGACGTTCCGAAAAAAACTTTCACATGTGTAAATTTAAGCAGATAATGAAACTAACCAAAACGGCGATCCTAAAATATGCCCCGAATTAAATATTAGGGAATTGCGGTAATAATGGAGATAGGGAGAGTGGTGGTTAGGTTAGTTTAGGTTTGGTGAGTGTACACCTATACTTAAAAGACGTCATAATTCCCTAATACTTTATTTGCTTCTACTTTTAATAGAGACAACTTTACGAATAGATCTATCAGAAGAAAATTGTCGCATTCGCCATAGTTGGTATTTCTAATCTGAAATTATGGGTATATTTACTAAAAAAACACAAAAAACAACCATCTTCATGACATCCTTTGTATTTAGACATCGTATGCAAATCAAAAATGATAAATATACGGTTAACACCAGGAATTTTGTTATGCATTAAAGCCGATAAACTTTTGTCTTCATTTCTGAGAAATATGAGCAACTAACCATCGATTAAAAAAAAGAGCCCTTAAGCCGAAATAACTTTTAAGCACTCTATCAATGGCAACTTGTGCGCAAGCGTACCTGTCATATATAGAGATTTTGTAGGTTAGGTTGAAGACTTAAATATTAGTTTGCCGATGTGGCGTGTTCGCAGGAAACTGCTACTACCTATAGTAGTTTGAAGAAGATGCCAAGAGCAAAACATTTATCATTTATTTAACATTTATTCTTCTGAATAAAACAAAAGTTTATCAAACAATTGTACTTTTCTTAGAATTAGAAACTAGTCTTAACTAGTTAAGACATGTTTATATTGAGGCCGACTTACTTATCAGACGCCCTCTGTAGTTTATTTTAAATAAAATTACCCCCGTTGGCATAATTTTGGTGAGTTAGCCCGTGTATGGACGAAGTGTTTCTCAGAACTCCAAAATTGAATTAGAATACGGCGAAGCTTCAAGATAGAAGTGGCCGCAAAAGATAACGAAGTTTTCCTAAATACTGGTAATTAAATTGGGGCTTTGAAGGTATAAATTTTGATGTAAGGAGTACGCCCGCGGTGCCAATTGTTCGAGATTTAAGCGGTTTTGATCTCCTGCAATACCATTTTTGGAAATTTCGATCCAATTTAAAACAAAATAGCTTCTGAAAAACCCAGTTTGGATCGAGCAAATAGATTCTTTTATATAAAATAAGTGTAGCATAATATTTATTTTGTATTTTGATAATATCCTTGTAATTACATTGTAAACATTAACAATAATATTTCTCTTATTATGCAATGTTATATGTTTATTATTTGAACATGACAAAAAAATCGTCTTATCAGTTATTTTCTTTTCCTGAAATGATAAAAACTGCATTTGGTTCACTGCTAACAATTGCAGGAAGACAATAATAATCTTTAGTTTGTAATTTTTGATTAATATAAACACCAATCAATGATATATGTATAGTTTGATGATCTTTTGCAACTGGTAAAACCATAATTCTGTCCACCACTTGACCTTAAATTATGAATTTTCCTCACTATGTATTCTATTGCTAAGTTGAATCAATGTAAATCTAGATTAGTATACCAATATCCATCGGATTTTATTCCTTAAAGTTTCATTTGAAAGTATTGGCATAATTGCACGCATCGTCATCATCAACTTTCAGGCCCTAGCCAACGCAAAGTCGAACGTAAAGCTGGGAACTAAGGGAGCTCACGAAGTACACCTAAGAGGACTACAAGCAACACGAGAGACAATTGAATCAATAGGTTAAGTTAGGTTAGTAAAAAATACAAAAACAAAAAACTCGAGTCAACTCATAATTGGACCCCTTTTCCAACACGATAACTCCATACTTCAGCGATGAGTTATACATCGAGGACAAGTAGAACTAGGGGGATAGGAAGGAAGCTACGCGTGAAACTAGTAGGGGAAACAAGATGAGGAACTGTCAGAATGACAGGGGGTCCTGCTACGCATCCATCCGTGGATTTATCTAGGTGGATGCTCAACGAGACACACAATATTGTTTCAGCTATCGAAAATATTTTTTAAACATTCTTGTGGAAATTAAAGAAAACTTCATGACGAAATTTTACAGCACACAGCGATACTTAAAGCCACCGGGTATATTAGTAAAAAGAATTTTCATTTAGCTTCATAATTATAACGAGTATGATTTTTTGGTAAGGAATATTAAAACAACATAACCTATAAAACCAGAGCGTTATGTTGAATCTACAGTACCATGTTTGAAGTAATGAATGAATTACGTCAATTAAGCACCAGCCATCCAGACAATTTAAACAAAATCTAAACGTAAAAACTTTCTCATATTTGACCGATGACTCAGTATCCAAAAATCGACATCACGATGAGTAACGCACGTTGTAAATCTGATAGTTTGTTTTTGATAATCTCTCTAAATAAAGAAATGGGAAACGTTCAATATTTGTTTTGATTACTTTTAACTACCTGTAAATCACTTTGATATTATTGTGTTTCTGTTTAATTGAATCGTTATAAAATATATCTAGCAAATAAATCAATCCATTCATATTGAACAGGAATAGTAGTTTAAATGTGGGTTGTGGCATTTATAATATTAACCAGTTAGAAACCTGTAAAATATAATTTTAAACCACCACATTTTACGCTAAACAGAGCAGCTTTTCAAAAAAATAAAACGAATGACATTTCCCTGTTTTAGTTTCTGAAATTAAATAATATGTAGTTTAGACATAACCTCAAATCCTGTTATTAGATTTGTATACTGTAACTTTTCTTAACAACAAATCATAGTTACCAAGCTGAAACTCAATAAGGTCTTAAATTATTTCCTCAATATTATTAAATCAGTAGCTGAAAGACACTGAAATGCTACTGTAGTTCATGGATTTGGTTAACAGTGAATTTGAATCAAAATTAACGACTTCGACAACTTTTTTCTTTTTAGTTTAACTCCTTAATTTTGTGACGTTATGAGCACAGAATACGTCAGGTCAGTCTGTATTGGTGGTAATGTTTTATCTACAACATCCTAATCCAATTTCTAAAAGTCAGAAATGTCCTTTACACGATGAAACACTGATAGACAGTATCAGGAGCTTTCCACATTTGTATGACAAAAAGGATCCATACAGAATATTTATAATATAAAACTTTTAGTTTGATGTTAATTTTAATTTAGTTTTAATTTTAACCTAGCTTAAGATAACCGTTTATGCATAACGTTGATCGAAGGATTGGTTTTAAATCTCTTCCTAATCTGGATATATTAGGATACTCCAGAGTTGAGCAGAGATGTTGGAACAGGCATGTAACAAATCGTGGAGTTCTGTCTTTAATTATTACATCACTATAGTTAATTTTTATTAATAAGAGCATATTCAAATAATAAAGCATTCGTAGTTTATAAGCGTATCCCTCGAATTTGAAATATTTTTTCAAGTTATATCTCGAGTATATTCTATAAACAGCAGATAGAAACAGTAGATAGATCATTCCATCAGTAACATTGTCCAACTTTCACATTTTCTCTTCTTTTTTAATAGTATGATTTATGGTTTTTTCCCAGGATTTTTTCTTGAAACTCAAGCACCAATATCATAACATAATTTGGAATTGCATAGAAAAGTTAAACGAGGTAGGCAAGAAAAATAAAGTTAACTACAATGTACCCGGATTGGGAGGGAAATGAAATAGCTGATAAGCAATTGAAAAAGCTTTGGAAAAGAAGGTAGATAGGAGCAAAACCTATTATCGGGACAACCTATAGGAGCTAAGACTGTCAAAGACTTTCCTGGGTAAATATAACCAGAGAAGATCTGCTGAATGTATCATCCTAAGTAAGAACAATCTACGAATACCAACAGGAGTCTTTTAGATCACTGTTGCTTCGATAGACATCTAAAGATGCTACCTCTGTCCACTTTCTCTTTAAGTACGAATTACTAAAACGGAACTCCAGAGCAGTACTCTTGGGAGCGTATGAAATAGAAGACGAAGATCTGTGGCAGCTACAGACATCCGACATTCTGGACTTTCTAAAAGGATTGGGATTAACAGATCAGTTGTGAACACTGTGTTCCCCAGAAAGGGGGACACAATAAATCCTTTGGTTCGTAGTGTATATGATACACCGATATCTACATACCTACATATATACAACTACTACGTCTTCATCAATTTCATGTTTTTGAATAATTTTGTAAATCTTCTTCCACTTGGTTGTGGAAGATCTATTATTTGTTAAAAAAAAGCCTGTCTCTAGCTTGTAACAATTTCATCTTGCCAAAATTTAATCTAAATAATATATTTGTTATTTGGCTTCTTATTTCTTTTATAATTCTTAGATAATTTTTTCTCCACATTACAATATCGATTTCTGGCATGATTTTTCCAGCGAAAACCTACTTTTTTTATAGTGCTTCGACTCATGTTCCTTCGAAGCTTTTTTCACAAATGCTTTTCTATTTGAAATTTTGGTTTTCCTAAAGCTTTGCGTGTTGTTTGAAACTTTGTATATCGTAGATTTCCCAACACCAAGCGTACTACTAACTAATTCTACTGTGAAGTTAATATTTTTACATAAATTTTTGTTTCTAAATGATTAAATACAATTTAATATAAAGGTTCTTTCGTTAACTGCCGAAGGAAAAAATTTTTTGGCGTTTACACGGCTCTTCCACGTTTTCTACTAGAACTAAAATTCACAATAGACTGCACACTGAACTTTGCAAGCTGCAGCTTATCTAAACTGTTAGGAATAGACAACTTGGACCACCTACATTCTAAATGCAAAATGAGACAAAATTTTCAGGTAGTCTTTATTAGCAAATAGGTAGTTATTAAAAAAATCCTATGTAATCTTGAATACACAGGGCTTTTAGCCAGTCCAAACTTTTTTATTTTGTTCTGTACAGATAAAATTTTTGAAAACATTTAGAATGTTTTGTAATTTTTCAATCTAGTCGCTTCAAAACACTTATCCAAATTACACAAGAAAAATATAATCGATTGATATTTCAAAATGAAATATTCTACCCCAAGTATTGGGATACTTGTGGAAACGTTTTAGGCTGGTAGTGAAAAAAATAGGACATGAATAAAAAAGAGAATATTTTCAGATTACATTTATAAATCCGTATATCTATTTTATTTTCTGAAATTGCGTCGACATAATCTCAGATTATTGCCCACATAACATTCCGTTCATAAATAACTGTTTATGTCATCCTTAAAAAGAAATTGACAGGCGTTTGTGAACCTTAAACAAAAACAAACAGCTGCTTTGGGGTTCAATAAGCGCGCACGATTTTATTCTAAATTCTCACTCTCCAACAGACCAATTTCCAGTAGCTTAATATTCGCCCAAAACTAGAGATGGGTTTGACTCATATATAACAAATCGGAATTATCAGAATATCACCAAGTAAAATATTAATTCTTCACTAGAATCACACAAGAAGTCACGGCACTGATATCTTTCGGTCTGCTATGAAGCTTCTTTAAAAAGATCGAACTCTATTCCGAAATTATACATTTATCCGATAATCTCAATCTAAATAACTTTTTTTTAAATAATAGTTTTCAATCAATTATATACTTTACATTTTTTTCAATGACCTTTTGCCATCTTTCTTTCAGCTTCATGATTCTGCGCTCATAAAATTTCCAGTCCTTATCAGCAAACAGCTGTCCCAGGTGCGATT
The DNA here is from genome assembly GCF_026230105.1 of Diorhabda sublineata. Taxonomy (NCBI): domain Eukaryota; kingdom Metazoa; phylum Arthropoda; class Insecta; order Coleoptera; family Chrysomelidae; genus Diorhabda; species Diorhabda sublineata. The sequence goes on along the minus strand of NC_079484.1, from coordinate 4,484,041 downwards.
GAAGGTCATCGTTAATTGTGACAGTTTAACCAATCAAAGAACTCTGCAAACTTCGAAATAAATAGTAATCAGCTAGTGTAAGATCAGGGCTGTATGAGGGATGTGCAATCACTTCCCAGCCAAGCTTCAATAGCTTCCTACGAGTTGCCGAAGATGTGTGAGGCCTTGTATTATCATGGTGGAACACTATACCATAACATTGCTTCATCCAATTTCATTAATTGTGTACAGCAAACATCAGAACTGATGCTTTCAGTTTTTCAATTGTTGTGAGCAATACATCTCGAATAGATGTATGACGATCCTCTTCAATTATGACTATGATTTGGTCATCATCAATTTCAGTAGACCGACCAGAACGTTTCTTATCGTTGAGGGAATTTTTTATACCAAGGTCTTAGTTATTTATCAAAAATTTATGTAGAGATATGAGATCCAAATCAATATGGATATGATGTTGAGAAATCATTCTAGATTATTTTGATAAATCTATAGTTAGTTGGGTCTATAATTTCGATAGTTGAGTTCACGAGCCATAGATGGAGCAGTTTCCTTTCAGAAGCGTCAGTTTTCAAATGAAAATAACGTGATATCCCATACAAATACTACAGTTTACAATTCTAGAAAATTAAACCATTTAAAAATCACAACAGATCAAAATAAGGAGTTCCGGTTCAATACAAGAGTTTGAATACCTGGAAGATACGGTAGCAAGTGAATAATACGAAATTGAAGAATTCGACAAAAGTTTGGCAAGAGACAATGAAACAGCTGGAGCTCTAGGAAACCTATTTAGGTCCAAAGATAATTCGAAGGTAGCGAAGTTAAGAATCCACAGAATAGTTGTACAACCTATGGTGAGAGCTTAGCAAGTGAAGAAGGCACAAAAAGAAGAAGAGGGCGTCCACGTAGAAAATGGCTAGATGCAAATAAGGACTTACAGAAGCTAGTGATAGCGAACTGGCAACAATGCAGCCATTAACAGGAGTTGGAATAATGCAGTAGATACGGGAATCGGAAGACGCACCTCTAGACAACATGGTTCATATATTTTCAAAAAAAGAATATGTGTATTATGATGGCGATTTTTAAACCCATACAGTGTTTTTGCTTTCCTGAAAAGTTTCATTTTTGACTTACGCGGTTATAGAACTTGTTTGTTTTTACATTAGTATGAGATAAATCTCGTAAAATATCTTATTTTCAATTACGGTACGTTGTTAAATAATAAAATTTAGTAAGGCGCATCTCTAGATTCAAAAACAACAGTGTTGATTTTAACGTGGCCTAGATAATGTGATGGAGATGCTGAATAGCGCCACCGATGTGTCTGGATACTCGATTTTTTGTTTTGTTCGTAATTTTAATAGCACTGTATTATCCCCCGACTCTCTTCAGCCTAATTCGGCGACGTTGGCAACGGTCAAACTGCCAGTATCTTCAATATAAATCCATAATAAATAAATAAATAAAATATTGATCCGCTGTTTCCCAGAAAAACCATTGGGTGTTATAGTATTTCTAGCTTTTTCATTTGACTAGCACTTACAATGTTTTGAACCTATAAATAGCTACATTAGGAAACCCCACAACAGAACTATTTCAAAGATTGCTTCAGCCTATCGAATTCCCAAGGAAATGTTTATTAAATAGATTAAAAACATCATAATTTTATTAGTGACCTTGGTAGTAATAGTGACAAGCTTTATAATTAATTGAGAAAGATTTTTACCGCTCCATGACTGATTCATTTCAAAGTGGCCTAGGTACAACTAGGAAAGAGTAAATTTTTAAAGGTGTACCACAAACAAAAAAACTTTATAAGAAAAATTAATCGAAATTTATTAATTAATCATCGAAACAATATTTATTATTAATCAACAAACGTAAAGTTTGAATTATAAAAAAGGTATTCAATTCGAAACATGAGTCTGTTTAATTTGGAGTAATAGTTGACAAAGCTGCTCTAATCTATTCGTCGATCGTTCTGAGGTGTTCTCTATTTTTGGTTTTTATTGTGGCAAGAGTCGACGATCCTAATTCTCATAAATAGGTCGTTGCAAATGGCAAAAGTATTGCAAAAGCATGCTTAGAAAGCAGAGGATATTAATTTTTCAGTTCTTCTCGCTCATTTATTGGTAAGTGTCCAAAAAGAATGCCCTCGGGGTCCATAGGTTGCAGATCAATCTTGGGGAAATAGAAATTTATTTTCTCTGTAAGAAGTTTTAAGTGTTGGACTATCAAAGACTGAATTATTTTTCCCGGATCAGCTGCCATAACATTCGGGAACATTTCATTATTACAATTGGTAGCGAGACTGATCCATAGTTTCAATTTAGCGCGAAAGCTTTCAATTTTATCCAACGATGTTAAAATATTGGAATTTCTGCCTTGCATTTTTTTATTAAGTTCGTTTAAGTGAGCAAATATATAGATATGCAAATTTTGCAAACCATACTTCTACTCAGTCTCATTTTTTAACTCATAAGTACTTTCCCGCGAGAAATCCATCGTGTTTCTGTATGAAACAAAGTGACTGATGATCTGCCCCCATTTATTGACATACTGCAGTAAAAAGACTGAAAGGGATTTCAGCGGTGGCGACTTGATGTAAAATTACGATTTTGATAATTTCTTGAAGAACGTATAATAGTTTCTCTGGCAAAGACTTCGTCATAAGAGCTTTCCTGTGGAAAACACAATGCTGTTTTTCAATATCAGGATTTTTTTCAGCAACCTTAGTCATAGAGCCTTTAACCTCTTCTGTTATATCTGCTGCCCCGTTTGAGCAAACACTTATACAGTTACTCCAATCCAAATTATTTTCATTAAAATATTCGTTTATTTCAAATATTTCTTCACCAGTTATATGGTTGGACAGTGGCAAACAAAATAAAAAGTTTTCTTTTAATTCACATCCTTCAATGTATCTAACAATTGAGCTGAGATGCGCGTAACCACTGATCTCCAAATACTCTCAATTTTTCAATAAACGTTGATTTAATATCGTTAGATATGTCATTAATTCGACGTGAAATAGTTTCTGCCGATGCAGGTATTTTTTTCATTTTCTTTAACCGCTTCTTGGCTTAACATTATCTTGACAATCTCTTTGCAGACAGGTAAAACTACAGTTTCAGTAAGAGAGTTTCGCTTTTTTGCTTAAATTAACGTGTTAGCCATCACGTAGCTTGTTCTTTGTGCTTTGTATGATGTTTCGAAAGACGAACTCATGAGATTTACCTGCTTCTTCGATTGATCCTTCCAACGTTGAAAATACGTTTTGTCTTTTTGGGCTACTGATGAGTGTTTGATGGTTAAATGTCGTATTAGTTTAGGGGGCACCATAGATTTATTATCTAAAGTTTCTTCGTACACAAGATATTTTGGGTTAGGTCATATTTTCCACGAACAATTTTGTGCTTTTTCTTCATTACTTCCGCTTGTAAAACTGTAATAATATTTATTTTATGCTTACAATAATAAGCAACGAAACAAAAGCGTGCGGTGACTTTAAACGGCGCACACGTACTGATTCGACGGTAGTACGGGTAGCGGGGGCGGTCCACGCCAAAGGAAACCACGCAATAAGATGAATGTAACAAAAACTGATCCAAAACATCCCTTATCACAGCGGCACTTCATTATCAATTACTTATTTATTACTATAAACTCTAAATTCATCAATTAAGTTTATCATCACTATAAATTGTGTGTATTTCATATTTCTGTCAGGTTTGTAGATTGTCAACTTCAACTCGATTAAGGTATCATCTTTATGAAAAAGCCTGTTTTTAAAAAGCATGTTGGTAAATTTAGTTATTTAATTATAATAAGTAATGGTAAGAAAAATACTGACTTACTGATAAGTTTATGAGTTAACGTTATTTTTTAATTATACTTGCATCCTTTTTGTTGATATCCCAAGTGAATACGCATTTTAAATGATCATAACGATATGGGTAAATGTATCCCATCAATATAATGCACTTTTTCTCTCGTCAAAAGTCTTGTCTATCCACACTCTCCTAACTCACTATAATTATTACTGTACTGTCTCATGAAAGAGCTAAAAGCATCTTTTTTAATCACTCCTCGAATATAGAAATGTATAAATGACACCAATATTATAATATTGACATTTTCTGTATGTGGAAAATGATATAATTAAATAACTCAATCCACCAACTTTCTTTTTAGAAAACAATTCATTTAGCAAACTGAGGGATTAATAATTTAAAGTTAGCGGACTAGACGAATATCAAATTAAATGATCAAAGTATTAGTTTTACAGGCTCCTTTATATATTAGTTCTTAGCTTATACAATAATAATTATAATGTTAGATAAATATATTTATGGTTCATTATAGTCACATTAATAATAATTAAATAATAAATAATTGAAGACGATAACTTAATGGGGTTAAAATTGACAATCTATAAAACTGACAGAAATATGAAATACAGACAATTTATAGTAATGATAAACTTAATGATAATGATAATAAATAAGTAATTGATAAATAATAATGCGCCGTTGTGATAAGGGCTGTTTTGGATTACTTAACTATATTTAATCAAATATATTATCGTCAAATAAAAGTTTTTTAATGTAATAAACGTGTCAAGAGCATATCTTTTTATACCCTTCGTGTATGTTTCGTGTTTCAAATATTATAGACTATTTGCGCTTTCAAAATAAATAAAATCATCAATGGTATAATAACAGACATTTGACTCATCAAAAATATTTATTCAGGGAATGTGAGTAAAAAACAGGTCATGAATGAAAAACTTGAGATTCAAATCTCGATGTTGATTACAAATAAATTTCACGAAACAAATGGATGAACTTCAAAACGTTTCTTAGAATTCCTTGATGTTGAGATGATTATGTGAATTAGTCATGGATTATTTATAGTTTTTAATATCTCATTATAGCAACATGAATCCTTATGAGTATCTAAGTATACAGTTGATGCAGATTTTTTGTTTTTCAGCGACCAAGTTGAGGGAAATGCGATTCTTTCTAATAGGATAACAGGATTTAAATTTAAAAAACAAACTACAAGTTGTTGTAGATTTGTAGATTTACAATCTACAAATCTACAGTTTGGGAACGAATAAAAAACAATCACTAGACTTACTAAACATAAAATCATTCTCCTACATTCAAACACAAACATTTACAAATTTCCAAGATGTATTCGATCTTTCGAAAATGCCGAAATACTATTATAAATTATTTTACAATAATAATTACACTGTAATTATGAAACGTTTTTACATCTATTGCCCCCGAATAAACCGTTTTGAAAGTGAATATTGCGTGAGTGAGTGAAGTAATAATATTTTCACGAGTAGGACGGCTTGACCGTGCGAAAAAAAGTTGTTTACTATGAGTTTCATACAAAATTTGTTCTACGTCCGTAGACTTAAAAAATTCGACAAAACATTTATCAATTTTTATTTTATAATAGTAATATTGAAACTATGAGCATTATTAATTTGAGTTACTTTACTATTGGTACTTGAATTGGCAACATTTAACGAGTTCAAAGAAATAACATTTTCTATAGTTGTATTAGTACTTATTGTTGCCGATTCAACATCTTCTGGTGTGCAGTTTATACTATTTTCATTATTGCTCTCCATCCCACTAATATTAATACTACACGTGAATAAATATATAATAAATACTAAAGACATTACAGATCAAAAAATTATTCATTCAAACATTCCATATAATTGCAGATACGTTATAAAATTATTGTGAGTGCTAGAGAAATTATATAGATATATGGCAACGTTGTAAACAAAGCATTTCAAAACGGGTAGTTTCCATATTTCAATTCTTATCATAATAAACAGGATATAGATAAAAATAGAAAATAGGAATTGGTGATAATGATAAAACTATTAAAATAGTAGAGTAGCATATATTTAGCTACAGTTTTTACCAAAATTTTGTTCATCATAATTTATTACTGACTAAAAACATGTTTATTTTTTGTTATCATATTAATGTCCTTACAAAATAATAATTTCCCATTAAACTGATCCATTTCCGCAGATCATTTTTATTTTCTGAGCCGGAATCTATTGGCAGAATTATATGACAAATTTGGCACATTTTCAAAAGAATAATTTAAAGCCTTTATATGTGTTATCGATACAAATTTCGACTAAGTGGTATCTTGTATTGGATTTTGATAAAACATAATATTTTTACCATTATGAACCATTTATTTGGATTATATAAAACAGAAAAAAAAACAACTTTTTAGCCCAGTCTTTAGTCAACTATTTTACACGTATTCGGCTAGTTGTACAGGAAACAATATTTTTCAAAAAAAAAATTAGATGTCTTAGTTAGGTCCAGTCAATCAATAAACGTTAAGATATAAAATAAGTCAACAATAGCTTAGAAATTATTAATAAAGTTTTTGAAAAATCCTTCAATGTAGTTTATTCATCTGATTGTACAAGAGTGAAATTATACACGCTCAAAAAACTACAGCTTGTGAAAAAATTATAAATCAACCAAAAATAAACATCGTTCTAGTATAATTATAAGTTTGATGAATTGCATCCAGTGATGTTTCAAATAATTAGTAGAATAACCTACTTTTTGAGCATTTTGAGAACCCTAGATTGAAAGAGGATTCGGAGATAAAAACTTCCCTGGAGTTGTTGCTGTCATAGACGCCTTGGTGAGCTGAACCTGATGACCATGTTGTATATGAACAGCCAGAAGAATTGTACATGAATCATAATCATAATGGAATTTTTCAAGAGATGTTCTTGAAATTATTATTGCATTTGGAAAGTAATTACTTTCTTACCACGTTGAATAAATGCTGCTAGAATTACTAACTGAATTTTAAATCGACCTAAATTACATATACATTTAATTCAAGAATATTCAAATAAATTCATAAGTCAAGTAAGCAGTCTCTTTGAATAGTTTCCCTGATTTTTGAATTCATCGTGATGTAACCATCAAATTCAGGTAGAGATTCCGTTTTCAATGGTTTGGCGTTGTGCCAAATAAACGGACAAGGTTCAAGTATAATTCACTGGAGTCAAAAACATTTTTCTGGTCTATTTTTGGCTATTAAAAGATTATAAATTATGCGATATGAAAGAATGCGAGATACGATAAATGTTTTTTTGCAATATAATTTAATTATTGAATAATTGAGTATGAATATGGCAAATCTTATTTTAGGAAGCGACAAATTAAACTTGATGCAGTATAATTATGGAAAGTTTATCTTAAATCTCTCTACTTATAGCTGTATATTGTGTTTAAAAGTTTAATCAGTTTCGAAAAAGAAAATCTTTATCTTGTATTAAATCATCACTCAACCTGCTTATTAATACTTTTCGAGAAATGTCGAGACGTGAGGAAAGATGTCTATACTTGTTTCATAGACTACAAGAAAGCCTTCGATCGAGTTAATCATACCATCCTTCTGACATTACTACAGATAAAAGAATTAGACAAACAAGACATCGAGTTTATTAGAAATATTTATTGGAACCAAGAAGCAACGGTTAGATATGGACAAACGACATCAGAACCGGTGTGTATAGAAAAGGGTGTACGACAAGGTTGTGTTTTGTCTTCAATACTGTTTATTATGTACTCTGAGCACATGTTTAACCAAGCAATAGGCGATGACATTAAAAGTGGATTCCATGAACAGACTCAAGATTTTTGAAATGTGGATCTTCAGTAGACTACTAAAAATATCATGGACTCAACATATACCTAACGTTGAAGTGCTTAGACGTATGGGAAAGGAAAGAGAGTTACTTACAACAATAAAGAAAAGAAAAAACGTGGACTTCGTCGCAGACAACATTTATGGTTAAATAATATACGCGATTGGACTGGTATGAATACATCATCTTTAATTCGCATTACTCAGGACCGAAATTGTCGCCAACTTTCATTAAATGAAAATGGCACCTGAAGAAGAAGAGGTATAGATCATATCGGCCTCCATTAATTGGTTAGGTTTCTCAAAAGAGATGATTTAAACGGTTCATATTTTTATAATATTAGGATTGGATTCAAATACTCTTAGTCAGGTTAGAAGTTTCCAGGTTCTTCATTCAACGTTGAATATTTTTTATTCGCTGGTTTGTCTGCTCAAAGTTGCTCAAGTGGTTTGTGAATACAATAAAGATAGTTTATCCTCTAGATGTCTAACCTACTCATAACCTTAGCTGCAAGCCTAGGTATTGCATTGGCGATGATTTCTGTTGCTTTTCAAATTTTAATATCTTCCGATGTGGTCCGCATCCTGATTTGAACCCAGATCATTTCGATTAGCACGTTAGAATGATTCTGTTGACCTTGAGTACCATTTAATTTCAAATAATTAAGTTTCTGGGGATGAATTCATAATGTTATGCTTGGTGAAGATACAGTGAAGAGGTTAAGAAAGTATTGGAAATTTATCGTTTGGAAAGCTAGCTGATAATACAAGTTTTATTGATTGGCAAGCTAAACTGGAATTTTTGGGAACTACCACTACACCAAAACTCACAATTACTGTTTACCTTCAATCTCTGAAGACGATAACTTGGTTATCTAAACGCGCGTCAGACAGTGTAATTGTCAGTGTTGGTGTAGTGGTAGTGTAAACAGTGTGTTCAGTATGGTCTTTCAAAATCATTATATTCAGTTTAACGTAAAAAACTTCTTTATCCGAAATATGATACAAAGGTTATTAAAATAATTAAATAACTCAATTCACAGATTTATAAAAATTAGCCCAAAAAATAATTAATTGTTTTCAATAATCCGACTAGCGTACTCGACGAATGTCCCACTGTTAAGAAACCAGTATCGATGTGCAAGCTGCTTTAAATACTAAATCTAATCGTATACAATAGCTATAATTAAGTATAAAAATGGTTGTTTAAAGTCGCATCAATATAAAATAAAAGTATCCAAGGGACGCTTGGAATCACTTAACTATGAGATTGGTTCCCATTAGGAGTGATCAATGTACAACCTGGCTTAAGTATTAAAATTCTGGTAGACAACGACATTTATGGTTTTTCACAGTCATATTAATATAAGACGAAAATTAGGTAATCCGAGACGATACTTTGATGGAGAGTAAAATAAGGGACACTTTGTATCACTTAACTATATGATCAACAGATCTTAATGGCTCCTATCAGGAGTGGTGAGATTGCTGTATCATATGAGTTCATCAGTTATAATATTGGAATGGTTCTAATAATAAATTTATAATTCTACTAAAGTAGATTGTGTATATTTTTCAAAGTATAAAATAGCGTCTAGTTGATCTTAGAACAAATAATTTCCTTCCTGCCTCTATGAACGTGCTTCGAATACTAAACAGCATGTTTTATGGTATATTTTGAGGTTAAATGAGGCTAGTGACTGGCATTTGGTCAATAGTTCGTAACTACTTTGAATTATTTCATAGAATTTTTAAATGCGATTTTGTTGAATTCTTGAATGGATATTTACTTTCAGAAGTACGGGGGACATACGTTACATAATACAGGGGTTCGTAAACTTAAAATATAACTGAATGCCAACCCAATATTACACAATTACAACACCGAAATAATACTGTTTTATGTACAACAATTTTATCTGTGCGTTAATCTAAGGTAGCATTCAATCTGACTTGTATTTGTTTTTTCTATAAATGTAAAGCCTGTTTTACAACGATACGTTGTGACGAATTGGAGCAATGTCCTATCAGCAGTGTCCTATCACCAAAAATTAATTACCGAAAATTTGTAGTTATTAAACTGGAAGAAGCTTCAGATTGAACGTATTTTTTATGTTTATCGTTCGATATATAATACAAAACTCAGCTCTACATTTTTCGCAAACCCAGACAGGTTCTTTCTTGTTTTTCTGAATAAAATAAATTTCCAAGAATAATTTTTCGAATCGAAAACGGAAACCTAATTAATATACTAAATTCTAATCTATAGTAAAGGGTAAACCTAACCTAACATTTTAAATGCTGAACGAACAGAATTTCTCTTCTTCTCTTAAGCTGTAAAACGAATTAACCAGAACATGACGCTGGTTCGGTAATAAACATAACCTTAAAAGTGCGGGTGACAAAGAAATTTAAACTATTATAAACAATTAAGAATTATTTATAATGTATTAGGTATATACTTACTTTACTGTATGAAATGTGAAGAAAAATATATAAAAAGCGACATTTGACACGGCGTTTGAATAGAAATATCTGTAGTTACTTTACTACAACATATTTTAAAGTGAAATAAATATCCAGACAAATTTTTGAAACATACCCGAATGAATCGGGGTTTATATATAATTATTAATACAATAATTAAACACGCATATTTTGAGTCTCGATTAGATTAGGGAGAATTCTATTGATAGAAAATTGATATGATTGTGTACTGAATTTAGAGGAGGCAAAAATTGAATAGCCTATGGTCGACAAATCTGTAGATCCGCCACTGTTTAGAGTCACAGATATAAATATGTGTTTTAATATGGATGAACTTTGAGCATCTATGAATGCATAATCCCGAACTGTCGGCATCGTTGGTTCACTTTTTATAATAAATTCTGTACTCTTCAATGTCATATAATCTTTAGACGACGCCATCTGAAAGTTGTTCGTTCTGTATTCATTTACATACCGAAAGTTGCGTTTTGAGTGTTCCATGTAGTGAAAGTGACTGTTCCGTACTGCAAAACACTTTCGGGACGCTCTGGAGTAGCCACTTCAATGTTGACAGTTGACAGTACCACTTCGATGATTTTGTTTAACCTTAAATTTTTTATTTTCTCAAATTATTTGTTTTATACGAAGTTTTGTCTAAATTAATGAATAACAATGAATGATGATGGAAAAGAAAACCTCAGCGATGCGACCTAATCTCACCGAAGAAAGCAACGCGTTGCCGAATATATCTCGTGCAAGGTACGAAAAACAGTACGAGCTCTTTATGAAGTGGTATCACCAGAAAAAGACGAAAAACCCAACGGAAAACGTAGTGCTCGGTTATTTTTCAGAAAAATCTAAAATCTGGAAAAGTTCTACTTTATTGTCTACATTCTCGATGATTAAAAGTACTCTCGTAATAAAACAAGATGTTCACATCAACAAATATCCAAAACTCATCAGTTTCCCGAAGAAACAAAACAAAGGGTACACTGCAAAAGAATCAAAAACTTTAAACAGAGAAAATATAATAGAATTTTTGTTACATTCTTAGGCGTCGTCTAAAAAATGTTGTGTATGCCGCGGCTGAAATACTACTTTGTTTGACTCGTCTGTTGCTCGCCTCGCTTCGTTCGTCTCCGACTCGTCCAACAAAGTAGCACTTTCAGTCATTGGCGTACAAATAATTATTTCCGTCTTCCACACAGGCAATCCAGAAATTTTATTTTCTCATTTGATGATTTTGTTTTGACATAATAATTTCCCATTTAAAATTATTTAAATTGCACAAATGTGACCCTGTGTCAGTCGAAAGCGTTCCTTATTATTTTTGTCTTATATTAATGTCACTGTGAAGCTACTTGAATTCAAAGTTTATTGTATTCATTGAAATCTATGGTAAACGATCCTAATAGGGACCTACATCATAGATCATTGATTTCGGGACATTAAGGTATCAAATTACGTACTTTATTTTGTGTCGATGTCACTCTAACGACCATACTTATCGGTTTTATATTATAACCTTTCATATAATAGAATTTTTCAGTATTTAAGAGCTGTAAACAGATAGATGTCTTGATATTCTGACGTTCGTTCTAGTATGATCGTCAAATTATTGAAACCACGCTTAACTACTTTATTATTTAATCAATAGTTTATTTTAAAGTAGTTTTGATGATTTAATACAACGCATAAGGTCAACCGTCATTGGTTTACCCGAAGATTAATTACAGATTTTACCTGGAAAAATGTTGTTTTGAAATATGAGTTTTTCATGCAACACACTAAAAATATTAGGAGCTTCAGGCTCGGTTTTCTTCATTATACTTTTTTGAACAATTTTATTATAGTTTTTACGGAGTTTCTATGTTTAAGAATCGCTAATCTATTAAAAAAAAGTTTGACCAAACAAATATGTAATAGAAAAGATTTTTGCAGATTTTTAAGAAAAACTTCATTGATTAACACATAATAAAAGTGAAAGTGGTTATTTAGTATGAGAGGAAACAATAATTGATTAAACGTATAATTCGTCATTTCGTCAGCTAGCACCGCATGTCTCCAACGACCTTGACCCGAAAAATAAACGGAAAATCGATTCCTGAACAAAATCGGACGTTGAGAATTACAGGAAAGCTGACAAATAATCTAACGAAAACTTGAGGGAAAAACTGATAGTGAATTTACTGCATAAAGCTATTGCCCAGTGGATTTTGTATAACTTTTATGTGCACTATCAGTGGCGGCTCGTGGTAAAAATTTTATGCGTCAGATGCCAAGCTGAAGTACCACATCAATATGCCGTTATTTCCATCGTGTACATTATTCTATGTTTATAAAGCTTGACTTAAACAAACTCAGAGATTAAAAATTCAAAGTGAAGAGGTTACTGAGTCTGCGGTTCCCATAAGGAGTTGTGAGATCGATTGTTCTGATCTTCGTCCATCAATGAACAGTGATCTGATGATAATTAAGGTGATCAAGATGCGGATCTAAAAGCTTTATTTGTGTTCTTTATGAAGTATGAGTTACAATTAGAGCAGTCATAATTTAAACAACCTATCGATAAGACTATTCCGTTGATTTATTTTAGTATTTATTCGAACCTCGTTGCTTTATACGTAACTATATATTGAGAGATGATTTCCTAACATTTTTTGGCAAAAGTTTGGGATAAATTAGTGAATGAACGAATTGACGCATGTAAGCTGGTCATCAAACAAATCGGAACGGAATTATTACCCGTTGTACAGGTGGAAACTTTTCCACGATATATTTAACTGAAAAAAATATAACATATTCTTCTTTTTCAATTAAAACAAAACTTTTTGAGAACTATTCGTACTGTCTGTGTATTTGTTTTTTATTTCTGGCATCTATTTATTCTCATTATTGTAATTTTTTTGGGATTCCTTTCCATATGATATAATTTTTGTTTTCTGAGTGTATTTTTGATTTAGTATGGTATACCACAAGGCACAGATGTCGCGGCAATTTTAGACAATTTTAATTATTATTGTATACAATAAGATTTAGTATTTAAAACAGTTTGGACACTGATACTGGGTTCTTAATAGTTTGATATTCGTCGAGTACGCTAGTCAGATTATTGAAAATTGTTTTTTTTTAACAAAGTTGTGAAGTGAGTTATTTAACTCGCAGGACTTTAACAGCTTTGATTGATAGTTGGAACATCTTCGTATGGCAGCGCGTCCGAACTTGATTGTAGCAAGGAAAACTTGGATCCCAGTACAATCGACTCTCGTTAACTGCGTTAATTCGAACCTTTGTATAATTCCAAGATATCATAAGTCACCTAGAAAATCACTCAATCACTCGATAATTCATAAAGAATAAATCCTTATAGGAACAAGTCCGAGTGAAACAAGTTCAAACTTGTATCATCGTACGCGAGTGTTTAATTTTGCAATGATTTGTTTGAATTCCAGACGAGACTAGGTTTGTTTAGTTAAGTTTCAGTTACTGTTCCTATTTTATTCTTTGATTGAAGATTAAATTAAAGTTTATGTTAGTTGTGAGTCTTGAAAGGTATAAATGCTTGGCGATTGCTGGACAGAAGAAGTTAATCGAATAGTAGTAGGAGGTGAGATGAAGAGTGAGGTTGCGAAAGAATTTGAGATTCCTCTTAGTACTTTCTCAACCGGAGTAGGGCACAAGGAGAAAATTTATGCTACTTGAACTGTTGGATAACGGAAAAGAACTACTAAACGTAAATTTCCTCATCTGGAAGAAAGCCTGGTCATTTGGCTAAGACAGTGTAGAGTACAACAAATATCTATTCGCGGAAACCTATTAAAAGAAAATGCAAAAGAGTTCAAAAAGAAAGTTTCCTCGATGATGATGATGATGCCGGAGAGGAAAGTCATTTTCTACTGACGACTGAACTTTCTAAGAACTGACTTTTAACAGTTAATGAAGACATGAAACGGAATATTTTACTCTTTTTAGATAATTGCACTGTACACAACAGTCCTCCTACATTGTCCAACGTAGAGCTCTACTTCTTTCCGCCAAATTGCAACCATTGTACCCAGCTATCATCCATAATTTGAAGACGTTCCATCGTAAATTTTTAAACTTGTTTTAAAATCTTTCGACTAGCAGCTAACTGCTAATGTCTGACGGCTATTTTTCTGACCTACAAGGCAAAAAGAACTGTAAAACCCCGAACGATTTTCCATTGCTCCAAAATCTGGTTTCATAAAGGAAAATCAGGAAAATCTTCCAATAATATTGAGGATAATGAAGAACCAGCAATAGAGCCCCTAGTTGACATCAGCGGTATAAGTTTTTCTGACTTTGTTCTAGTAGATAAAGAATTCCATCTGCAACAGATACAAATGAAAAAATCAACGATGAAGATGAGAACCTTTGAAAGAAGTGTCACCTCACTGTCTACAAAACGAAAGTGAGGAAATTTGATATTTGTAACATTTTAAGAGTCCCTCGAGTTTTGAATTAACGAGAGTCGTCTGTTTCTGGTTCCAACCAACACATTTTGCCTTCAATTTTCGAAGGTATCTGGATAACCAGTTTGAGAGAAGGTAGATTGGAAGACGTCAAACAAAGGAGTGGTAATCTAGGTCACCTGGTCTTTTCCCTTTTGATTTTTTACTGTCGAGTCCACGATTTAGAAGATGGAACTAATTACATGAAGTAACTCATAGCACAGATCTTTTTATGAAATTTGTGCGTTCCTACCACATCATAAATATTTTTATTATCACTGTGATATAAATAAACGTAGCTGGTAATTATCTGATTTAAAATTTATAAATATTCCTCAATTCCAGGAACATATCAGGGACAATGGATGCGGGGCATGCGACATGGCTACGGTATCAGAAAAAGCGCGCCGTTCGGTAAAGCATCCAAATACAGAGCGAACAAAACACTGAGAGCGTCGTTGACATCATTACGTAGTAATGAAGGCGCACAGGGTGGTCCAAATCCTGAGTTAACCGACAAGAGAGACCGTAGGGTAGATGATTCGAGGGGTGGCTTCGTATTGAAAATGAATTCCGCAGAACCAACAGCGAGAAGGCGATCATTAGGATCGGGGAACGTTAAGAAAGGGTTATTTACGGTTTGTATGCGTACACTTCTAAATAATTAAATTAGATTCACTCATATGTCTTGATTTTCAAATCGATTCAAAGGCCAACAAAACTAAGACATCATATTCGTATCCCAGAAACCTTAGTGAAGCTCTTCTATGAGGCGTAAGCCCTAATGCATAGGATTTCCCTTCTCGTCGTTAATATCTCTTTAATTTTACGGAAACCTGCCCAGGTGACTATGGAGGAAGTGGAGTTTCAAGCTCATATTGCACCCAATTGTAGCAGGAGGTCTTCTACAATTCAATATAATTTCCAGATTTTTTATTCCCGAGGAAAATTCTGCATCAGAGACGAGAGCTGTCCAAGCTTTTAGTTCTAGCTCAGTCGTTAAATTGGGGGCCATCAAAAATATCGGCTTTAATATTTTCCATAATGGGAAAATGTTTGGCAAATAGCAAAAGGAAATTCTGTCTTTGTTATATTATTTCTAGACTCCATATTTTCAGATTGTTCATACCCAATGGTCTTGTTCAGATCTACTATGCCTAAGATATATAAAACAGGGAAACTTTGTGTGAAAAATTTGTTAAATTTTTTGCAGCGCCCCCTAAAAAGCTTCTTTTTGATGAGAAAACACTGGGAATTTTTTTTAATTCAAAACAACAAGTGCTTTTACACAATCTAAATTAATTTTTCGGTATAATCATCTTTTTTTTTGGAATCTTTCAGGAAAAGTACGATTTTTTCAAAATATAAAAAATTGTGGCACACAAATCAATAAAAATGACAGTATTTGATCAAAATAATGATAAACAGAAGTCTAAATTAAAAAATTTACCCAGTTGATTAGGTCTATTGAATAAAAAAATGATGTTCAAATTGAGATTCTCAACTCAAATTCTTTATTTCGTATTTTTAAAGGCTTCTGTTGCTATATCTAATCATCTAAGATCTGAAACAATTCGTTGTACTTTTGTATTAACGCCACGTTTTGTAACATCGTTCACTACTCAAGTTTTTAACAGTAGTGAAACAGTTTTCATAATAATTAGTCTTTTAGCCAGTTCTCATAATTTTCATAAAACCAACTTGTAGTTAATCAAAGTTTATGAAAAAAATGGATGAAACTTACATCAACAAACCCTTTCTATTTCTATTTTTGGAAAATCTGCAGCAGCTCCATTTTTGATGCTCACAAAACTGAAGCTTCTTTAGAAAGATTCAAATCTCTTACAAGATCATCTAACTCATTTTAGGAAAAGCATTGTGGCTCAATTGATATACTTTTAAAATCAGCTTCATTTCGTCTTGAGCTTGATTCTTCGACGTCTTGTTCGAATGGTTTAGACATATGTTTATTCACTGAAGAGTTAGGTAAGCGCTACACTAGATGATGAACACAACCAGAGTACACCAATACAGAGTACAGAGTACACCATTCAATTCATCTTTTAATGTTTGAATGGTTAACGTTAACGCTACAAAAATAACAGTCTTCGAGATGATTTCGAGGTTCTCGCCAAATAGTTGGTGCTCTAAATCTGAAGACACTTCTTTTATCAATTTTCCATTATCTTAAATATTCCACACATGATTTACATACAAAATTAGGAGCCTAAGATATCTATATTTATCCAAGATTTTATCCCAAAATACTCACCAGCTTTGATATAACTTTTTTTCAATCTTTAAACACTGAACGTGAACGTAATGTATACAAAAACCAAGTAACTCGAGCTGTTGCAAAAAATTTTGAGCCCTCATACTTGTAGTCGAAACAAACAGAGCCCAAGATAGAAATTCAAAAAATGGCATAAATAATTTTGTAAAATGAAATATTCCTATTCCTGCTTGTGCCAATACAGGACATTTTGTACATTAATAAGGCTAAATCCCTTCTTGTCTATCTACATCCGCTTGACTAATTTAGCGACTTCCGGGTCTTCTTGAAATTAAAAAAAGGAAATGTTTCCACACAATCCCTGAAATTGAGAAATTCACGACAGAGGAGATGGTCAAGTCAAAAATGCTACCAATCATAGAAACCAACGAAATTGATTCAAATATTTACCAAAGAAAATTAAACTAGAGGAATCGTCAATAATGTTTTTAATGGAATATTTATCGTATTTTTGATCCCATCTTGTACTATCAAACAATATAAAATTAATTGTAACTGATCAGAACTAATTTGTGCAAAATTCTACATTGAGATACATGTGAAAGATTTGATTCTATTAAATTGGTTCAAAATGAATTTATTTCGAATAAAGCCTTTCTGTTGTTGTTTAGGGTTTGAAACTAAAAAAACAACGAAGTACTGGAGATTTAGAAAAACGAGGGGGTTCAGGAAGCATACGATCTACAGGGTCTTCAGCATCTTGGGTCAGTACGGATTCCGCGCAGTCAGCTATGACGAATGCCTCCATACCGTCCGATTCCAATGCAAGTTTTGTTATAGAGGCAAGTAATGATACATATTCATGTAAAATTTTTAATATAATGATATCAAATTGCAATATAAATTCGAAATATTTACAATTTTACCAAATCTGTTCTAAAGTTCCAAACGACTAACATTAATTTGTTGTATACACCTGTTACAATTGATTTTACCAAAATTTTACACAGTTTCTAATTGATTATCAAATTTTCAGTTGGAAATAACTTTCAAGTTTTCACAAAAAGTCAAACAGAAACTAACTAATTCGAAAAAAAAAATGTTTTATAGTTTTTCGAAATGTTTCCCATTAAGGTCTGGCTGACATTGTAGAAAAATGGTTTTGAAAGTCTTCAACAGGTAATGAAAACCGCAATAAATCGGGTAAATACGTGCGATAAGACATGTTTTACGGAATCCATCTGGAACATCTCTTTCTCACACCAAAATCGACTGTATTGCAGTCTACGATATCCCAAGAGACACCTTTATCTGTCTTAAGTTACATATCGTTCTTCTTTAATAATGTTGTGTACAGCATCGATGTTTCTCGGAAAGACAACCGATTTTGACCGACATTCATCACTGACGGAACCAAATCAACTGTAAACATTCTTGATTCTTGATTACCAAAACTTGTACGATTCTGTATATTGTTGTTGAGTATGGCCTTCGTGGGTGATTTCCTTTTTACACAAGGCCACTGTCGATACTGGATCTCATTGTTTTAATCCCTTTTTAAGCCTTAAATTTGTCTGATACAATTCCATCAGTCGTTACTTTACTGTGTGAGTTATCTAATTTCATCTTGACTAACTTCACATTTTTTTACGGGATTCCTAGTAGATTAAAGGCAGCATACATTTTATTTCGGTCTACTGTGTTATAAGCCTGCTTGAGATCTATAAAAATAATACGAACGCCTAGATTTTGCTAACAGCTTTTATCCATTATCGACTTTTTTACTATGGTAAATATTTGATCCGCTGTTCCTCTGTTTCTCTTTAAACCTCCTTGTATTCTCCGACTATCCTTTCTTGGTACTCGTTGAGTCTGTTTTTTACAACTTTAGCTATATCTTTGTATACCACATCATGAAGTAATATCCCTCTATAATTTTCACATCTGCTTTTATCTCCCTTCTTGAATATTGGACATACTATCCCATGCCATCTTCATTCTTCCAAATTCTCTATATTATTGTTCTAAGATTTCTTCATCACTTGGTTCCTCCACGAGATCCTCATTTTCTATTTCGTGTCCTATATCCCTCGTTGTCCCTGATATAAGGTGATAATAATAAAAATTTTTCAATTCTTTGAGTTTCGAAACTGTTTTTCAATATTTTGTGAATTTTTGTTTTATTTTCTTTTAATTTCTTTGGAATTTCTGAATATTTTCTTTTGGCTTCTGCCGAGTCAGTTTTTAGTGTACTCAGTCGTACTAGATTCCTTTTCTCTTTGTATACTCCTCATCGAATCATCTTTTCTTGCTTGTTTTCTTTTCCAAGCCTGGCGTTTACTCTGTCACCTGTTCTATTAATTTTTCTATTTGCATCCACTCCATTTACACATTGTCGTTTATGTTCATTGTTCTAGATTTGTGGTGAGATCCTCTCGAATTTCCTGTCCTGTTTGTACAAACTTACTTCTTCTGAACGTTAATTATCAACAACTTACTCAGTCAATGTCTAAATGGCTACTGGCTTTAATAACCACAAATACAGTGGTGCGACAACTTGTTAACTTAGATTGTAAAAATTCAAGGTGACTCTCGTATTATCACTTTTTTAATTCTTTAGGATAAGTTTTGTATTGCCATAATTGACAAAAACGTTAGATTAGACATATGAAAAAATATTTTAAGCTACCTTTAGTCTTTAAACGAGGCCAGTCGGTTTTGATTGATCTTTTTCTTCATATTTATTGTGTTGTTTCTTGGCTTGTCTTTCGATTACCTTAGATACCACACCATCAAGTTCCATTCCATTTTTTTACTATTATCACTCAATAGTTATTTTAATTATTTGATTAATTAAAATTTATGTACTGAATTGTATACGTATGAGCAAGTTTCGCCCCGCTAACTGATTATTTGCCAGCTTTCTTGTATCTGTTTGATTTGGGTATGTTACATCTCTGGTTACTGTAATCTCTCTGTCTGGTTTTAACTTTTAGAATAAACATACAGACGTCAGTAAAATATTTAAATAACAAATAGAAACGGAATACGAGAACTACAAACAGTGTGTTAGGTTTTACCCTCATTATTCTTTCTTATGCGCCCCTAAGGAGTTTCGCCATACTAAATGTTTCAATCGGAAATAAATAATGATTACTTCTGCATGTTTTTTTAACCCAAAGTATTTGGTCATAAAAGGAATTTATTCGAATGTTTGTTGTCCATTTATCTTATTGGCACTATTCATACATCAAAATTCCGCATTTCTATACCGAGATTTCTGGTTTTGGAAATTTTTTAACGTTTCTACAGTTGATTATTGCTATAAGTACGAGGATGCATTGATATTTAGTTAGCCTAGACCAGTTCCATGCATAAACAAAATATTGCGTTACCGTAGCAACGAACAATAAATTATTAGAAGTGTAAGTGTAAAGTTTGACGTCAAAATAGTAAATCAGAGTTACGGAATTAAAAGAAAGAGGTTCACCGAAATTGTGAAAATAAAAAAGGGTTAAGAGATAAGATTTACGAAGATCTGCTTAATACCCTTGGTGATCAATGTTCTTAATATGCGACCGTGAAAAATTGGACCGCAAGATTCAAAAGAGGTAAATTTTCCATTGAAGATGATGACCGATCGGGCAGGCCAGTTTCTGTGTCAGTCCCCGAAAATATCGATGCAGTTAAAGACATGATTTTATCAGATCGTCGAATTGGGCTAAAATGGATATCTGAAGCACTGAATATTTCATACGAACGCGTTTATCATATAGTTTACGGCCATTTAGACATGAGAAAAATTGCTGCAAAATGGATCCCCAAAATGTTTTAATGTTGACCAAAAGCGTCTAAGTGTAGAAACATCGCGTTCGATCTGTGCTCGATTTGAAAACGATGGAGACTTATTAAACCGAATTGTTATTATGGATGAGACTTGGGTACATTTCTACGATACAGAAACAAAGCAACAATCGATGGAATGGCGACGCTCTGGTTTTCCAGGACCTAAGAAGTTTCGTGTCCAAAAATCTGCTGGAAAAGTTCTTGCTTCAGTTTTTTGGGATTGCCATGGAGTAATCATGATTGATTTTTTGGATAAGGGTAGAACAATAACTGGAGATTACTATTCGACATTACTGACCACTCTACGGGAAAAAATTAAAGAGAAAAGACGCGGAAAGCTATCCAAAGGTGTTTTGTTTTTGCAGAACAACAAAAATTCGTGATTAAGGATTTGAATTACTAGAGCACCCTCCTTATTCACCAGATTTGGCTCCGTCCGACTATCGTCTCTTTCCTCAACTGAAAAAAAGTTCAAAAGGTCGTAAATTTTCCTCCAACGAAGAGGTAATAAAAGCTGTCGAGGTCTGGTTTGCAAAGCAAAAAGAAACGTTTTTTTTGAGAGGTCTAGAGACATTGCAGGTTCGCTGTAATAAAAGTATCCAATTAAGTGGAGAATATGTTGAGTAATAAAATATTTTGACATTGAAATTTTGTTTGGTTCTATAGTATGTTATGTTATGTTATTGTTCACTTATTAATTGTTTTTCAATTTCCTTGTATTCATGTATTCTAAATCGATTATCTGTAGTGTAGAGACATTATGTCTATCTAATTGTATTTATGGTTTATGTCATCAAGTTCAGCGTTAGTAAGTTTGGTTAGCAGCATCTTCTTCCTCTTTCTTCTTTCTTCAAACTTAGTCTTGTTTCTTGTACGATTCAGCCACTTGATAATTAGCTTTCGTGCCGTGCTGGGAGGTCTCCTTGAAGTTGGTTTTTGTTCCTTTACCCATTTAGCCCATCGATCCTCCATCATTCTGTCGACGTGGTCTCTCCAACATCGTTGTTTCGATTTCGTGAATTGTACTATAACTTTCAGATTAATTCTTAAATTAATTCGCCATTTTGTATGAATGGAATTCTTTGTACATCTGTCGGTTTTTAGTTGTTTGCAGATACAAGATGACAAAACATCAGTTCACTACATTCTTTTTTCGATCATAAAATCTTTTTATTTACTTTTTCGATTAAAATCTCATCATGGTCTCTCTGTTTGGATTACAACGTGTATTTACTTATATTTATTTTATGATATTACTTAGTAATTTTACCGAATACTTATAGAAAATTATAGAAAAAAATCAAAAGCACGTGCCAAAGGTACAAATTTCCTTAATGTGGCAAATCCTAATCAACACTAATATATGATGCTCTGTTAATTATAGAAAAATAGAAACAAATGAACAAGGCTTATCCGAAATAAATATTCAAGGTTTGGTTTTGATTATGTGCCAAAAATGCTATGTGTCATCTGTATTCTAGAAATTGTAACATGGTTAGGAATTTGATTAGTTATTCAAACACTATTTGAGAATAAGCAACAATATTGTACTAAGGGTGTCCCGCAAGAATCTGCACAGAGTAGTAGCGTGTAGACGGGCATCAAATATGACAATTGGGGGCAAGCTGCCTCCAAAACAAATTGCATCTTTGAGGAGTTACAGCGCCGAACCACTCTTGGAGGTTAATTTGTGATCGAAACTAGAAAAATATGGAAGAAGATTTTCTTAATCGAGAGGTTCCTCACAAAGAAACATTTTCTAATATTGGAAAACGGACTCAAGAAACAAATTAATTGAAAACGTTCTGTTCAAATGAGTGTGCGCTATGAAGAACTCATTTTGGATACCATTGACGATAAACTAGGACTTTATATAGACAAAAAACCTTCCAACATCGCAATATAGCTTTCAAAATTAGTGACGATTTGTCCCCGCACATGTTCAAAGAAAATAGGACCAATTATTCGTCTGCCCGAGATTATTGCTCCTACTGTCACTTTAAAACTATACAGATGTATCTGACTCAAACCCATTGATGTGGAAATAGGCCTAATAAGAGAAATTGGTAACTCGGTAGCAAATATGAGTCTTTTTCTGGAGTCACTTACTTTCAATTCGTCTGTTTATTGCAACTTATATGTACAAGTTCAACCACCCGCAGGAATTCTGCTACTAATCTAACATTTCTGCAATTTCTGAAGTCACCAAAAGGCACTTAGATGGAGAATCTTGAAGAAATGAAGAGATTTATACACACATCGAAATAATTTGAAGAAAACGATGAAATAACTTTTTTAGTATGGCGTATATCAAATCACGCAATGGTGATACTGATATCATTTTCTTCGAATCAATCACAAACAAGAATTGAAGTACCTAAATCAATTGTATGACCTCCTCTTGCAATAATCGCAGATTGGTATCTGATAGCATGTTGGAAATGAATTTGTGGAGCTATAATTGGTGGTTGGCGGTCCGTAGATGACATAAAACGATCAAAAAGCTATTGTCTCGCATATGACGCTCCTTGAAAACATTTTAGATGGGATTGAGTTAGGAGGAATGTGCAGACCACGGTAAAACATTGATTTTATGATATTCATATACCAAGCGTGTTTTGTGTGGACGGGCTTTGTCATGCATGAACTGATAATTCGGGCCAACTGGTGTCCACACAGTATACTAGATCAGTTTTTCAATCCAATCCAATATGAATACCGGCCTAAGGTCGTCTTCAAAACTAATCCAAAGCGAAGATCATCCATGGAGAAGAAGATACGCCTCAAACTAAGTGATAGTGTGGTTTAGCAGCTCATAATGACATTGTTAACTGACTTGAAGTGATTGTCCTGTCTCGTGACGCCTCTAAGTGAATAAAACGCTCTTGTATGAGATCCATGGCACTTGTTCGTCCAATATGTCTATCTCTAACATCGCCAGTCCCTCGTCGTGGCTTAAATGTCATGAGTCCATCTTTCTACATCCACTAAACTTTTATTTAACTAAAAACAAAACACTCTAAATGCCGATACCAAGAAGAAAACTCTGCTACCATATGTTTGCCAACAATACAACATCATAACTAGGTAAAAAACATTCCACGATGATACCAGGGTGCTTGTAAAAGTTATAACAAATTTATTTCTCTTTATAATCCTTTTAATGTAACTTTTTCCATTTCAGGACGAAACTATGGATCCTAGTGTAGTGGAAACCTACATGGGCGAATGGAAAAACGATAAACGATCAGGATACGGTATTAGTGAACGATCGGACGGTTTAAAATATGAAGGTGAATGGTACAATAATAAGAAATACGGATACGGCGTAACAACATTCAGTAACGGCGAAAAAGAAGAAGGAAAATATAAAACTAATGTTTTAATAACTAGCCAAAAGAAAAAATTATTTTTAATGAGAAGTGCTAAATTTAGGGAAAGGATAGATGCGGCGGTAAACGCCGCTCAACGAGCTTCAAAAATAGCATTACAAAAATCCGATATAGCTATCAATCGAACAGCAACAGCAAGAGGAAAAGCAGAACAAGCAGATATAGCGGCAGCGCATGCTAAAGAAGATTCTGATATAGCGGAAAATGTAGCTAAACAATACGCCCCCGATTTTAAACAGCCTGGTTTAGAAAGGCTAAGAGCTAGACAGAATAAATATAGAGAAAGACAGATGCAAAATCAGAGCATCGACGCAGAAAATAAACCAAATATAAATTCAATTAACCAAATGGCTAAAATTCCTAACCAAATTCCCAATCAAATACCCAACCAAATACCCAATCAACTATCGAACCAAATACCTAATAAAGTCAATCAATTATCTAATCAGAATCAAATGAAATGGACGAATCCTAACCAACAAAATCAATCCCAAGTCAACAACTACACGCAACCCTCCAATCCCTATCCCCAATCTCAATACATAGATCCCAATAATAAACCCAACAATCCTTATAGCAATCCTTCCAGCAGTAATCCCTATAATAACACTGCACAGATGCATTTGAATGATAATGGACCGCATCTTTCGAAAAATCCCAATGAAATCAATCAGGATATTGGAATCAAACCATCATCTAATACCGATAGTACTGTGAAATCATCTAATCAAGAAACTGGGTTTAAGAACGTTATGTCTCCCAGAAATTCAATACCCACAGAAGACCATATGCAAGGTTCTGCGTTAAGGAGAATGTCGAGGAGAGTATCTGGAGATCGACCGTATCTAGGAAACATTGGACAGCAGTCCTCAATAGACCATTTCGATCATTACAAGAGACCACCAAGCAGAGACTCTAGCGTTGATAGGTTTGTAAACAATACTTATCATTTTACTTCAAGTTTTTTTTCCTTTTCCTCAAATATCTAGCATTGCTATGTAGATCCTTTATATTTTTTATCTTTGGTTCTAATTTGGTTCTGATACAATAATAATACAAGCATCACCAGCGAATTAAAACTCTAGAATGCTCAATAAGCTGCTGCTCAAACCGCTGACAGAGCCTGACCATACAGTGGGAATCCCTTCATCCGGCTATAAGAAAGGAGAAAAAATCTAGAAGCGTCGATCTAGTCATATGGTTACAGATAAGCTGGAACTTCCCTACTTCAGCTGTGTAGACGGCGGGCAAATGTAGACTTACAGAGTACGTCTATGAAATAAAAAAAAGCAGCTACGAGATATATCTTCTGCAACAGTTAACCAAAGAAAAAAGCCAGTGATTTCCGGAAAAGAGAATTCTGCAGATCTGGAAGCCTCCATGAGCTAAGATAATCAAGGAAAGTGACCCAGACAACTAGAACCGACTAAGCTGGAATTTCTGGAACCATTGGCGATATTCATACTTTTACACCTCCACTACACCACCATTACACTGTTTAACGCACGTTTCGATAACCAAGTTATTGTCTTCAGAAAGTGAAGGTGATCAGTCTCTGAAGACAATAACTTGGTAATCGAAACGCGCGTCAGACACATTTTTATATCAGGAAAGAATATAATCTTCAAGGTTTTTCTTTGTATTGTACTGTTGATTTGATTTCCATTTCGATTTAATCTTGTAATTTGATTCGACAGATATTCGCGTGCAACAGGCCGACTGAGTAACGCTATGAATTCAAGACAACCATCTGTAGATCGTACAGCTAATGTTGTACCAAGCGAAACTCCAGACCGAACACTGCGAGCACCATCTGCAACCAGAGGAAGTACCCCAGCAC
Organism: Diorhabda sublineata; assembly: GCF_026230105.1. Classification (NCBI taxonomy): domain Eukaryota; kingdom Metazoa; phylum Arthropoda; class Insecta; order Coleoptera; family Chrysomelidae; genus Diorhabda; species Diorhabda sublineata. The sequence continues at coordinate 4,458,040 of NC_079484.1, read as the reverse complement.
CACCTAATTTCACAAATCCCTCATCTGTAGCTAAAAACGGTTCAGTAATGACTGGAGCCGCAGTGAAAATGACCGAAAGTAACGCCAAGTTAGCAGGAAACTCAACTCCAGTGCCACCTTTCGAGGATATTATAATGAGGAAGCGTGGATTAGGGCAAGATATCGTACCGTCTCTCAACCAACCAAAAAGGACTGAAAGTCTTTTTATCCCTGGGCAGCAAACCACTCCTGCTGCTAAGGTCAGTACTCCTCAGGTCGGTATCGGTTGAAGATTTTTGAGAGTGATGAGTTTTTACTTGTAGAAAAGACAAAAAATAATAAGGTTCTCACATTATTTTATTATTATTTTTTGTAATAGCACTTGAACTAATTTTTCACGTATAACTACACAGAAAATTGTTCTGTCCTATTAGTTTTGTGCCTGAAATATAAAGAATATACGAATTTAGACGAAACTGGAGAGAATTTGGAAAATTTGCATCAAAAAACTTGTTTAAAGGAACATTAGGAATATTTCTGAGAATAGAAGTTTGAAATATCAATTTTGTAAGCACTACAAAACAAAAATATGGAAATGGAACGGGAAATCGACAAATTAATTTCTTTTAAAAATTGATAGGTACACACAATGATTCATCAATGAAATTGGAAAAGTATATGATGGAAAACGTTACATAATTTTCGATATTTATCGAAAATGTCATTTGAAACGAAAAAAAAATTCTCTAATTCAAAAGTATTTTCAAACCATACCGTATACATCTAGAACCTTATTATTTTTTTTTTAGTGAAATGATATTTCCCATAGATAATCATCGATTTAAAATAACTAAAAGTTGATCTACCACTTAACGCATATTTCAACCCTTATTTCATCAGTATGTGTACTTTTATTTTATCAAAATTTTCCTAAAAACTTTAATTTATGTATTAGATTTTACCTGAATGCTTGCTGCAACGTTAAATTTGAAAATGTCGCATCTAAAACTGGAGAGTCCGAAATTATGATTTACAAAACACAATTTAAACACCAAATTACATTTCAAATTATGGAAATGAGTGAATAATGGATTTTACATGAATTTTTAGTATAAATGAGACATACTGTAGATGACCATCAGTTCTGCAGTAGCTACAAAACAATAAGAACTGAATTCAAGCTTCAGTAATCCATCGTTGTTGGGAATAAAAATAAATTCGTAATTACAACAATGGATTTATATTTTTTTTGTTCCAAACTAAGGGTAGTCGCATGGTGGAGAGGTAGAGGTAGAGATGGATTGAAAAGATAGAAATAATATCGCATAGATTGACACGATAGAATATTACCATCGTTGTTTGCAACAAAAGGAATACGCAGGATTATTTCAGGAATACATGAGGATATCATCTAAAACTTTTTGTTCCATATATTTACAAAAGCATGTCACTCTGTCTGCGTTGAAGAACAAGAATTAGGTTCATAGTTCAATAACACTATAACCTTAGTTTTTCAAAATACACAACGTGGACAAAAAACGTCAATTGAGTGGGTTTTAGAGTGGAGAATACTGAGTAGCAGACGGCGTTGTAGTGGAGGAAGTCAGATGTCCTTGAATCGACCAAAAACCGAGACGTCACGTGATACACCTCCTCCATCTCCGACTCTACCTCGCCATTGGACTACCCTAACAATTGGGCTACGTCGTCGTTTTAGCTGTTGATACCATTATATAAAACTCTTTATTTTATATAAGTTATAGAATTCGTCTATTCAAAAAACTGAGAATCATAATAATTTATTTTAGAAACCTCATAAAATATTGAGAAAACCCGTATTAGAATATCTTAGTATTGGCAACCCTGCCAGAATGATTCTCCTTCTTCACTTATATTTAGAAATAAGTTTTTTAGACGACGCCGTCTGAAAGTTGTTCGTTCTGTATTCATTTACATACCGAAACTTGCGTTTTGAGTGTTCCATGTAGTGAAAGTGACAGTTCCGTACTGCAAAACGCTTTCGGAACGCTCTGGAGTAGTAAATTTTAACTTCCTCAAATGTGACTTTAGTCACTTCAATGTTGACAGTTGACAGTTTCACTTCGATGACACAAACACATTTACAAATTGTATCGAAATCACAAACACATCTGTAGAGATATACATATTACATCCAATCCAATAAATATTCATAATTGTCCTGGAGGTATAATCAACATTACTATTTGCAAATAATTAATAAATTAATATTGACATTGCAAATATAATTAAGTACAAAACTCCACAAAATGGCGGACGCCACAAACCCCTCCCCGCTCCCTTTCGTGGCTCCATTTATAATGTGGCGCGAAAACAAATACCCGGTAATCTTTTTGGACATTATATTGTTCAATAAACAAAATGTTTTTAATTCTCTATTATTTATTTACTTTCCTCAGTGTAATTGAAAAAGTTTTGGATCTTATGCGTCGTCTAAAAAATGTTGTGTACGCCGCGGCTGAACTACTACTTTGTTGAGCTCGTCTGTTGCTCGGCTCGCTTCGCTCGTCTTCGCAATTTTCAGACTCGTCGAACAAAGTAGCACTTTCAGTCCTTGACATACAAATAACTATTGTGTTTAAAATTTAGAGTTACTATTAAATATAGAGAGAGCAGCATATGAGTTGAATTGTACAGACATAAAAGAGAGAAATAGCAATGGTGTATAACTCTCTATCTCTTTCTACTCGATTCTTATTCCTCTGCTGTTCCCACCACTAGAATCTTCGACGTAATGGCTATCCAATTAGAATAGAGTAGTAAGAGATAGAGTGTGGTATATCGATTTTCTTTTTCTCTCTAATAGCAGTTCGGTTCCACGTGAACAAAATCTTCTACCTCTCTCTTTCTATCTCAAATATGTTATGGACTCGATTTTGTTTCCGCTAAATTTACCAGCTTACTGTCATATATAATATTGAAATAGTTTTTTTTTATTTTTGATAATTTTACATTTCAATTATTATTTTGTTCATTATCTACATCTGTGTATCCCTCTAAAACCTTGTATCAGAATTTAGAAAGTTTCTTTGAGGTTATGTGACAACTGTGTAAACAATGGTTAGGATTTAAATAAATAAAAAATAAATTAATCCAATAGACTAGAAATCTTAAATTCTTTTATCTGAATAAGTCATCGATATGCAATGTTACTCATAAGAGATAAATTTTGCAACTGGTCTGAAGAATTAAAAATAAATTTTTAGTAAAAGTTGGCTTTGGATTTGAATGACGGGTCGTCGGCGTCGGCGTCCCCGGTATCGTCGGTACTCTTCGCAGCCACAAACGATACTAGGCAGATTGTCGAAATAGGAGGGGGGTCAAGAGCATCTAAAAACAGAGGTCCTGCACCTTGTGTAAAGATGGGCAAGTGTAGTTATTTTTTATGCCAACAGAACACTTACTATCAATGATATTGAAAAATAATAATATCGTTCATCAATACATACGTATTTATAAATTAATATAAATATTGAAAATACTGTCTCGTCTTAATTTACTTAAAATAAATAAGTGTAACTGTTCCGAGAACAAGTACATTTTCCACCTCAATATAAGCCAAATTAACTGGCTAGCATCGGAAAATTTTGATACACGAGAACACAGTATATATAATAGGTTCGAGCCGAAAGTTTCCGCGGCTGTTTTCGTTGAATGTGTTCGGTTCGTTGAGGAAATGAAGTGGTTTCAAGGAGATGATGATGAAGAAGAAGATCTTATGTTTTCTCCCGCTTTGTTGGCTAGGCGTGCTTCCGAAAGTTGGATTGATTCGCCACCTGTTGAGGTTGTTCTTTACTAAATTATCTGAATATGTCTAAGTGTCGGCTTCTGTCTGCGCAGAACATGAAAATTGAATATCGGCAACTAATAAATAAACGATTGTCGTTAATTTATTGTGCAAATGCGTTTTCGCTTGTACAAAATCAATTCAAAATGAAATATTAAAAAAAAACAACCTGATGTGCAAATAACTTTGTAGTTTATATTTTATTATTAAAATAAGGTGGTTACACTGATAAACAAACTAGATTAACAATCAAAAGTTTCAAATTTTGTGTTGTTGATGTGTCATATAAAAAATAATTTCAAGTTTTTCTTAAAAATTCAAGATAATGGGTGAAGAACAAGTTGAAGAATTTAATGGCATATCTCCAGCGCTACTATATACAAAGTACCCATTCCTGTCGAAATCATTATACTTTTGATGGATTTGGTTTTTACTTTTCTTCACAAATAGTATGAAATAAGAATTGCAACCGTTAGATATTAAAAATTTTCAGTATTTTACGAGTAATTAAGTAAATATGATTCATGTACCTCCAGTTCCTATAACAAAAAAAATTATTTAAAATTACAAACTTGTGTTGAATATAAGGGGTGTCCCGTAGCAGAGGCTTATAGTGGAGCCCAAATTATGATAATGGGAGGCAATTTACCTCTAAGTCAAAGGTCAAAGTGCATCCCTGACGAATTATATACTTCTAAATTGTTTGATTTTCTTGATAATTACCACTAAGACGTAAATAATAAAATGAAACTTGGATTGAATAAGTGTGTACATTGAGGCATTATTGATTGGAATTTTGTTTGAAACATTGACTAATTACTGTACCAGAGATTTTATTGTTTATCAATTTAGGTGATAAGTAATTGCTTACGAACTTACACATGTACAAAATGTAATGAACAACATTAAATTATTCAAACCGCTATTTTCAGTGCCGGATTAAGCCAGGGGCTTGGGGGAGGTATAGCCCCGGGCCCCAGGTCCAAGAGGGCCCCAATTTTGGAAATCATTCTGTATTTTTTGATGTGTTGATACCACAAATCTAACGTATTGATATTATTTTGTGAATATTTCCGGGTTTCCGAATTCCTTAAGGGGGCCACGTCATTATTTTAGCCCCGGGCCTTATAAATCTTAATCCGGCCCTGGCTATTTTATACATTTGTCCAAAGTTAATATTCAGAAGCTTATAAAAATAAAGAAGTATTAGAAGTAAGAAAGTTTCTGGAAAGGAAAGAGGGACATTTAATAGGGTATAAAGAAGGAGAAATAAATTACTCATCCTTTTGAAGAAATACTGTATGATGGTAAAGAGGAACCAAGCAAAAATCGGAGGAAGAAATTAATGAAGAGGAAGCTCTAGCTATAACGGTACAAAATAAAAGGAAGTGACAGAATGTTTAAAACATGTGACGAATAATAAAAAAGCAGAAGACAGAATAACTAACTGAAAGGATATGATTATTGTTGATTCAAGTATGGGTTTAAGGAAGAATGTAATAACTACGACAGAATGGCACTTTTGAATGTTACCAAATTATGGTAAAAATACTTGAAAATAGATTAGAAAAATGACACAAAAAAATCTAGGAGAATGACAGGGATCGTTAAGAAACAAGTTCAAGAGATTGCTTATGAATAAAATTTTTTTATATCAACATTTTGATACCATTAGATAGATAATTTTTGAACGCATCTAACAGAAAAACTTGTGAAAACACAAAAAAATTGATACAAATTAAATATTTAAAAAGAAATATACCTTAATATACCTTAATTTTGTTTAAAGCCAACTGCAATCGGTTTTAATATACATATACGGTTTTTCTTGAATTATTTTCTCAAAATTTGATATATGAACATTATTTCTATCCTTTGTTAGAAAAATAAAACCGGTTGAGTCTTAAATTTTTTCATCGCAAGTTTTTTGTTACCACAGTAAGAAATGGTGCTGTGAAAAAATGTCTGTGGCTATGTCACTGTATTATATTTTAATTCTTATATATTTATTGAAAAGTAAATATCTTTTACTTAATAAAAAACAGACGATTGGAGCAGAATTAAATCTCTCACTCACATGTCTGCCAGTTTCCGATCGGTTTTGACTGAAACGTCTGCTACATAACATTGTACTTCGGCTCCCATTTTCTGGTGATCCTCCTACTTATAATACGTGTCTAGGATCCCGTTGAAAGGTGACGGATTAAATCCATAACTGTACAAAATTCTAGAATGGCTCGTCTTAATTCCAAAACATATGTTAAAATGTCCTGTACGGACATTTATGACTAAATAGGAATTTCTGGAACCGTTAGTAAACACACTGTTTATACTACCTCTAAATCAAAACTCACAATTACAAGATTTGACGCGCGTTTCGTTAACCAAGTTATCGTCTTCAGAGACTGAAGGTACTCTCAGTCAACGAAACGCGTGTAACACAGAGTAATTGTGAATGTTGGTTTAGTGGTAATGTAAATAGTGTGTTCAGAATGTTTATGAAACAAATTTGTCGATTATTTGTATATTTACATCCCGATATTACTAAACTAACCATTTTTAAACCGCATATACCATTTGAATCCAGTCTTCAAGGTTACTATACATCCCGATAGACAAATTTTAACATTAATGGAACTTCTTCTGTACTTTTTTCGTTATTTCAATTATAAATTTAAAGTAAATAGTTGTTTACATCAAAATTAATTCACCATATTTTTTCATCATACCTCGTATATCAATTTTTAAATAGTATAGTTGGATCCGCGCGTAAAGAGTTTATTTCGTACTCCAAACATGACTTTGAAGAATTCATGTTAACTACAGTGAAAATTTATTTAAAATGTCGTGTTATAAACATGTATTTGTAAATCAACCTTATCTTCGCCAAAAAATAGTAGTATGAATAATTCAACTACTAGGAAAAAAAAGGAGAAGAAAAACGTGTATTATCTCTTGCTATTCAACTTTTGGAATGTTTTATTTTTAGACAATAGCGATATTTATCTATTATGCTGTACTAAAAAAATTTGGAACGGTTCCATAACAGCCTGTAGACACGACAAATCTGCGGACATTCATATCTATACATTTTTATTTCTATTATGGTCGTTTAGACAAGTCACCACGTACGGGATATGATCAAAAAAGTTTTGTTTCTCTTTTAAAAAAACTATTAAATCGCAACTTTAAAATTTGTCTATGGCAATAACACGAGTTCACAATGGAGAACTAAAAAATAGATGAAGGAGTGTTCGAAGAAAAACAGATTTCATCCTAATTCAATAAGATTATTTTGCAACAGCTGAAGTAGTTAGTGTAGACCATAATTTGTAGATGGCACCACGCATTCTAGCTGTATATTATTTTGTCATAAGGACCTCTTCATGCGCAAAACGTAAACATAAAGTACTGAGCGTAACATGGCGGCGGTTTGTTGCTCATAAAATATTCATGTCAGTTTTTCTAATTAAAAGTTAAATAATACTTCGTGCTTTTGTTATAATAACCTCAAGGAAGTTATGTGTTTTCTGTGATTATGAAGGGCCTAATGTAACCATCTCCTTGCAAGGGTAACAACTGATGTCTTCGAATACTTGAGGGAATACTTAAACCGCTTTCTTCTTCATAATCACAATGAGCCATGCCGCAACGTTTATTTCTACTTAGTAATCTTTTCTATGTATCTCCATTTTAACTGCGCCATGTAACGTTGATCATAAACACTATGATACTTTATAAAAGTTTTATTAAACTATAAATACTTAATTCTTGTAAGAGTATTAATATCCGTCAAGTTATTTTTATAGCAATAACAGTTGACATAAAGTGGTTATGTCTAACAGTACACTACGACCAGTGTTCCCAACTCTCAAAAATTTATCTCCCTAATGCCCCAATCAAAAACCCCTATAATCTCCACAATTACTAGTGATTCCCCCATAACATAATAAATTCCATTCAGCAATATCATTTTTTTTTAATTCTCTATTTTTAAATTATCGAAAACTCCAAGTAACAAATCATTTTCTTCAGATTCTGATTTTTTTTTAAATGACATGTCGTGCATGATTCGCCATTCCGTTGCAGGATGGATCGAATCATAATCATATTTTGTAACATTCCAATCGATATTATGTAACGCAACTTTGTTACAAAAATCCCTAAAAATACCCCTAAACATATAACACTCATAAAAACATCCCGTTTCATATTTCCCTCCTAAATTTAGGGGAAAAATCCTTAAGTTGGGAACCCTGACTACGACGTATAAATAACAGTTGGCATAATGAATAAATTTGGTTGTTTGAGCATTTAACAGTCAAATTGTAATTATACAAATTCTTAAAGAAACATACTTGATGCCCTCATGATTTTGAAAATAGGTAGCGACGAAAAATGTTAACATTCTTCTTCTTTTTACGAGGAATCGTTTTGGTCCCTTTTGAAGAAAAATTTTCCTTACTAATAATACGATATCATCCACTACAAGATGATTGTCTTTTTTTTCTAGAACCTAGTGACTCAAACTTCGTTGCAGAGAAAGAAATCACTGCCTGATTTTCAAGAGCTGCCCAGAACGACTGGCGCAATGTCCAGAGAGGAAGTTTCCTATTTGGGCTCGGCTCGCCGAGAAGAAATGAGAAGACAACAAGATGATTACGAAAGACTCCGTGCCAATCCACTCCTCTACTTATTCAGTCCCCAAGTCAAGGTAGGTTTTTTTTGAATTAATGATGATGGACTGTATGAATAATTTCTTTTATAAGTTGAAGTCTATCGTGTGAACTAGATCAACTTTTAGTCGGTGTTGTGTCGTTTTGTTTTCTTCTTTAACTGCTGTAGAATGTAGGATTTCCTTCTAAAAAATATTTTTTACCACTTGTTTAAATTGTGATTAGCTATTTCAATTAATAATAACTTCTTCTTGCCCTACTAACATGAAAGGTATTTATGAATCAAATTAATGTGTCAAATCTAAAATTATATTTGATGCTAAAAGTATAAAGCTTCAAGGTTATTTCAAGGGCAGTCGCTGGTCACGTATTACTTCCGTTTTGTTTTACTTTATATATTTGTTGAATGAATATCTTAAATTCTACAGCAGTTTCTAAAATTTAGCCACTTCTTAGGCCATTCAAAAACAATTGGCTTCATACATTTTTTAATATAGACACAACGACACTTATTTTGAAATTAACATCAATACAAAGCCTCGCACTAATTTCTCAGTTCGACTTTACCTAGGTTTTATCTGAGAGTCTGTGAAAAACCTGTTAGTGTCGTACTATCTTTCAAAAGGGCTAACCAACTCAAACAAATCGAAAATTTAATACGAAGAAAGTTGATTTAAGATGCTTTCAACAAATTCAATAATTTTCGTTTACGATGTTTTTTTTTTTAAAATCTACTTCAATTAATGTGATCTATAGATTTAGAAGAATTTCTATTTGGGTGGTCTGACTAAGAGATAGCGTTAATTGTTTGAAAAATATTACTATATTAGAAAATATCCAAATCTATAACGCAAATGTTTTAACCTTGAAGACAATTATTAATAGGGAATTAGTAATGGTAATATAATATTTAAAGGACATCATCCCATCTGATACAAAATTTAAACAAGGTTGATCGAATTAACAAGACAAAAATTTAGTGCTGTCGATTGTAAATGCGCCAGGTTTCATTTTGAAAAGTGAGGTACTCGTGCTAATCAGCGCTTAGGCAAGTTTCCTAGCATCAAAGCAGAATTTTTGCTCTGCTTCATAACAATGGATGAAACATGCACCCAGCACTTTACAGCTGAGACAAATAAAACAAGCTGAAATATAAATAAATATAAAAAAACAATGCCACATGAAGATCCAATTGGTAAAAAAATTTCTAGAGGCTAGGGAAAATTTATAGAGCTAAAAGATATCTTCATAAAATTTTTGCCTTTTTATACATATTGGAGTATCTTACGAAGAAAAATAGATACAAGATATAATAAACCAGCTTATTAACAGACTTGACAGCCATTAATAGTGAACTTGTATTTGTAAACATGGACAAAATTGGTCATTGTTATGTGATACAATACTTTTATTTGAAAGGCTTTAGTGCAACCGAAATAGAAGCTGAACTAGATTATACTCTGGGTAAAACTGCTTCTTCGTTACCAACAGTAAAATATTGGGTTGAAGTGTTTAAACGAGGCAGTACGATCTGCAAAGACCAGCATCGCAATGGTGGATCAAATGAAGTGACGACGCCAGAAATGTTGAAGAAATTCCACAAAGCGGTATTGGATGATCGTCGACTGAAAGTGCGCGAGCTAGCAGACATAGTAAGCACTTCAAAAAGTGAGGTACATCGCATATTAACTGGAAATTTGGATATGAGAAAGCTGTGCGCAAGATGGGTGCTGCAATGGAACAAAAAAAGCATCGCGAAGATGTTTCCATCAAGTACTTGGCAATGATTCACAGAAATAGAGCCCAATTTTTGCCCCGTTCATAACCATGGATGAAACCTGGGTCCATCACTTCACACTCGAAGTAAAAGAACAATCAAATGAATAAACTGAATAGGGAGAACCGGCTCCAAAGAAGGCAAAGACCGTTCCATGTGCAGGCAAGGTTTTTTGGGATGCACACGGGTTAATTTTCATTAAGTGAGCTCGTTGCAACGTTTGAGCGAAGAAATCAAGCAAAAAGGCCGCATTTGGCTTAGAAGAAAGTGTTGTTTGATCAAGACAGTGCACCAGCTCATACATTCGTTATTGCAGTAACCAAAATTCGCCAGATTCAGCCTCATCGGATTATTTTTTGTTCCCTAAATAGAAAAAATGGCTATTTTGAGAAACTTGACGATTATTATTTTGAAAAGTGTATCGAAATTATTGAACATCGATATAAAACATGTATGGAGCTAAAAGCAGATAACGTTGAAAAATAATTATATTTTTGCCTGAAATTTTTATGGTTTTCTTTATTGGGCCAGGTACTTATGGAACCATCTTAGTAGTCGTTATACATATTTTCAAAGAAATCAATATGAAATAACGAAAATTAATTAAGAAATAGAATTTTGTGGTGTTATCACTAAAATAATGATTCAACATGTCATTAAGACCTCGTAGAAAACTTCCAAATATAACATGAGTATTTCTATCTAGGAATGATGAGAATTTAATTTATAATCAAAATAATTGAAACGAAAATAATAAATAGATATATATCTTGTGTCAACTTTCTTTTGGAATAAATCGCAAATAACACCTCAAAAACATTCGAAATTATTCAGCACACAAATAAGTAAAAAAATTGGTGTTCCGATTTACTTAAGCAGTAGCCCTTTAGAATGAGTTACACTGATCCTAAAATTCATTCATGTAAATTGTCTGTTTTTCTTTGCTATCGCATTACAGAGATCCAATAGGTATGTTAGCTCTAGACACTGTTTTTATACAAACAGATATAATTCGAGTTCTGTCCATTTAACTGATCATTAAATTAGAACGTAGAAGGAACATCCGCATAATCGTATAAATTAACAAGATCATATATTCATGCCGTGATTATAATCTAATTTTATTCACTAGTAATATAATGCTTATGATTACAATGAAATGAAACAAGTGAATAAAGAAGAAATGAAACTCAAAAAGTGCAATGAAACGCGTTTATTTTTATTTCGTATAAATTTTGTGAATATTTAATCAAAAGCTAAATCATATTATCAGATTTTTAACGAGAATGAGAATTGTTCTAACCAAATTGACATTAACTAGAAGTCTAAACCACGCATCTAAACTAAATTATTTAAAGTTCGTATTGCTACTAGAGAAAAACTAATTTATATTTTCTAAACACGAACATTACGTTTCCTGTGCATATTTATTAACAAACTATCAATGTCACCTATACTGAATCGTAAATAAGAGTTGTTGTAATATATTGTGGCAGGTAGACAACCGCTCGCCATCTGCCGGCGCCGATCATAACTTAACTTAGTCGAAAAGCAAGGTCTCTTCCACAAAACTGTCAGACTGTCTTCTGACGTCACAAATTACAAGACATTACCTCTCTTTATAAGAAAATGTCAACAAGCAACATAACGATAAATAATGTGGCTTGAGAAACGGATAATTGGACTTAATATGACCATTGTTTTTGACAATATAAGCTTTCATATGATGGCTACACAATTGCTGTAATTTGTGATGTTACAAAATTGGATTGTGTGAGTCCTTGGTGGAAACTATGTGATGAGTGCACAGCTGCACGCCATCTAACGAGTTCGGTCATAATTTGATGTAATGGAAGCTATGTATAAAAGGTGTCGGCGTATGGCTCCATCTATTATTGGGTAGCCATGTGGTCTAGATATTTCTGGGAAAAAATTGTAAACGGATGGAAATTACTAGAAAGAAGTTGCCTATCACTATACAATCTAGAAATTTCTACAATGCGGTAGAATTATTGTAAGAGCGTGATTGATTGACTGATTGATTGATTGATCCAATTATATTTCATTAAAAATTCTGTAATTTACGAATAAATTAAGGATTACGTGGCATAATAATTGACATCTATTAGTCCGTAAAATGTTGATTGCGTCTCGCCAAAAATGTGTATGCACGAAAGTGTAACATCTATATAAAGTTCGCCAAGTTATTTTTGACCAGATTACTTATTTGTTTACTGGAACACGCGTATTTAAATATCTGCAATTTAATGATTGTGCGAACAACTTCGTAATAGAGAACCCACAGATTTCATTAAAAAAATTCCATAAAATTTCAATTTTACTCTTATATAAATGGACGCAACTCGTTATATATCTTTGTATGTAACAATTTTCAAAAAATTCTGATTATGTTTTTGTAGGTTATGTTCAACGCATTCGATGTGTTGTAGTTAAAAATGTACATTTGAGAATTTTTAACGAATTCATCAACGATGCTCGACCTACATTATCAATCAAATAAGTTTACAAAATAACGCGAATGAAATGAGAGAGATGCATAAAAGTTCAGGGGCGTAGAAAAATGGTTCCATATTTCAATGAAATTCAAACGAAAACCTTTAAATATATAAATCAAGTTTGAAGTTTCAAAAATTTATAATACTGCAGTATGTTCAATTTTAAACAAACTTTTCTGATTCTGATACATAATTAAAGTTAAATCGATAAAGTACACCGCTTAACGTAGTGGTTGGGTTAAAAAGTTCTTAGGCTAGCAGATCTTTTTCTCCCCATAGAATTTGATTTTGTTATTCAATATGATTGACTTTGGGTGGGTAAAACGATTATAGCGGTTATTCAATTTTTGTAGTACGATTTATCTTCAGCCTTAAAATATTCTTCGGTTTCTGCGATAACATCTTCATCGGTGCAAAATTTCTATCTAACCAGCATCCTCTTTATGTCTGAGGTTAAATCTGGGGGACTGAAAGGGAAGAAAAAGCAATTTTGACTTTATTTCCGGCAGAATGCAACGTCTTTATGAAACAGCAGTTTCTTTGTCTTCAAATGAGGCCGTTTTCCGCAATTTCTTCCTTCTAACGCTCCAATAACGCTACGTAGTGTTAGTTAGTGTTTAAAATAGTCGATTAATATTATACAATGTACCTTTCGAATTACTGATCCCATAACTCTGACAGTCGAATTTTCCGTCTTTCTATGGCTTGAGTCTAATGAGAAATGTCAAATACCGACGAGAAATTCAAGTTTATTACGATGGAACTCAAACACTGCTCAGAATTATCAATTCGTTTTTAATTTTAGTCGATTATGAGCTTGCCGGGCACCCACTGTGATCAGAGCCTTCGCATACACACTTAAGAAACGTTTGTCAAGCCAAGCTTTCGCCTTTCTTGTCAAAAAGCGATACTTTTTTCAAATGCGAAATTTCTTTTTGTCCATTTCTCGAAGTAAGCTGCTTCACTCAAAATGTTATAACTCACAATCTAATACTTCGGCAGATATGTTTTATGAAGGATAGAAATATATGGATTTAATATTAGTAGCGCCATCTGTGTGTCAGCTTAAGAACCACAAATATGTTTTAGGTTAGGGGTTTGTAGATTGTGTTTCGCGAGAAATATGCGGCTCTTTTGGTGTGATTTGACATACGGAGCGTTTATTATTTCAGTAATGTGTAAAGTAATAAAAGTTTCTGATTAGATATGAAAGATTTCGATGTTTTTAGCATTGATATTGAAATTCTCTAAATGTACATTTAAAGTCAGTGTTGTGAACGCCGTTTTTTAATGTCTCTGTTGGTAATGTACCTAGGTTCAGTCCAACGTTTTGCTAAAAGAATTGAAGCTTGAGTAGATTTTCTGCTGGCGTCTTAATACATACAGAATGTCTTTGAACCACATCAAGACTTTTATTACCTAAACTGTAGAATTATATTCATTTCCTTTGTTTTATACATAACATAAATAACAATGGTGGTTCTACGGAGAGTTATGGACTCAGTACCTTCTCTCTCCAGAGTACACAACTATTTAGTTACATGGACTGCTAATATAGTTGAAAAAGTAGCAAAATATCTAAAAATGCATGACTAGGTACGATTCTATATGTAGATGAATCAAAAATGATTTCTATTATGGAAAACGAAATTCAAAAAGCCCCACTAGTCCTAATAGATGTTTTGCCACTTTCGTTTTACTTCGGAAAATAAGAGTAGCAATTCATGTTCTGAAAATAGAACCAAAAGAAGTAAAAATAAAATGAAATTAACTATCTAAGCGATAAATTGAGTAACCAAGTTTTGGTTGCCGAAGTAATAGATATAAACCATCATATTAATAAGAAGTTCATCGCATAAAAGGCCTCAATCTCTAATATATTAGAGTTATTAATATTGTTGAAGTGATATATCTTCATATTTAAGTCTGGTATTAGACTTGATTAGAATCAGTTGAACATTCTGATGTTTCTCTCAGTGAATGATACTGAATCTTTGTCTTTTTAATATTAGTCTTATTAAGCTTCAGATTACTACTAAGAATATAAGCCTCACTCATAAATTTCTCTTTTTTAATTTCTGTTATTTTTGATAGCACGTAAACCGAAAATTTTGAAAGGCTTCTCTTATTTTCATCATAACTTGCTCAATTTTGATGCTATCAGCTTCTTCTAGAATCCATTTTATAGGTACTTCTGAGTACTTTGAAAAGTATTCAGTGAGTATTTTTTATAAAATGTATCGTTTTCCCATTATTTGAT
Organism: Diorhabda sublineata; assembly: GCF_026230105.1. Lineage (NCBI taxonomy): Eukaryota > Metazoa > Arthropoda > Insecta > Coleoptera > Chrysomelidae > Diorhabda > Diorhabda sublineata. Next base: position 4,443,006 of record NC_079484.1, on the reverse strand, counting down.
TTAAAAAAAAAAATGCTTTCAATAACCACTTTAAATTAATTATAATTGAAAAATATACTTCTCAAGCTTTTATGAAAAACCTTTAAAACAAACATTTTTTCTTAATAACCCAAAAAGTATTTTAATATTTGCAAAAAATCATCAGTGTTGAATCGTGAATATGAGTTAACCTTGGCTGGTAATATACTGTGCCAGGTAGACAACCGCACGCCATTTGTTCTGGGGTTATTTTTAATAAAATAATTTCCACCTCTGATAAATGGTGGCATCCACTATGCGATATAAAAGTGCTCAAAAGTCTTTTTGGACAGGGCTGAGAGGCCTGAGGTAAATTAGGGGATATCTGGTTTTGGTACAAAAGGTATATTATTTTGATGTAGCCAATTTTGACCGATTTTGCATAATGTCAGGACGCCAAAATCTTATAACATTTCCAAAATCAACTAATCTAGTGAGGCAGCTGTTGATATACCTTTCAGAATCGTCCTAACCTAACCTAAACAAAATCAAAAAGAAACTGTAAAAGAATGTGGTTAAATTTCGCGCGCTTCCATTGAGTGATAGAAACAATATTGTCGTTTTCCTAATGTCAGCTCAGTTACTGGATATGCATTTAATTATAGTAATTTTTAGCTAAAAACTTTGTTCGATATAACGCTATAACGACTGATACCACTAGAAAGATTAATTTCATGCAAATCAAATTTATATATTGGAAATTCTGATTAAATTTGTAATCCAATAATTCTGCTATGGCTACCACAAAACCCCATGTTAAAGAAGCGAACTTTAAACTCAAATTTCTTTAGATTTTGATCGATAACACACAAAGAAAGGTTCGGCGACAACGTCTTGGTATCCGTGGTAAATGATTTGGGATATATTTATGACACTTTCGACTTTTTAGGTATTTTTGACCATTTCTTGCCGATTTCCACAATACGATACTCTTTAAAGTATGGTTAGGTTAGGTTAGGTTAATTTTCTTACGGAAACCTCGAATTTGTCTTTTGCTTTTCTTACCAATATTTCTGCTCTTTCTCGGGTGAAAATTCTTGGTTATCCAGTTTTTGAGAGGTTCATATATGGTACATCTACTTCACCTTCGGCTATAGCACGGTAAATGCTTCTGCATTAAATATTTTAGTTTTAAAAAACACATACTATTTAAATGCGAGTGGTATAAAGAAGGACTTATGTCAAAAAAATCAACAATTGTTTGTTTACAAAGCCATTTTGATATTGTATGATTACAACCTTTGTTAAAACTCCTAAATTTTGTGCCAAAACTATTGCGACATACGTTAAACAATAAAGAACTTAACCTCACTCAACTTTTTGTATTATTAATATAAATATATATCGATTTTAGAGCACAAAGAACGCCCTTCGTTTTTCGTTTATGCACAGTCAAAGTGAAATTAGATAGTAGTTCAATTTACGTTTTGGTTATAAAATAATCAGTCATACTCTGTGTATACCACGAACTGTTTAATATTGACGACAAAGTGTATCCCAATATTGTTAAATTTTATTTATAGAAAGTACAGTTTTTGCTAGGCCATCGCAATTATAAAAACATCAAAGACGTTCTGTGAAAGCGCACAACGCTAAAAGCTTTCAGCTTTAAAATAAACCACAAGCATGATGCGGTTTTATTGGTTCGAACCTGGCTTGGTATATGAGACTGCATTTTATGTTGATTGTTGTAGGATATAGAAATATGAATATACACTGCATGATATTTATATATTTATTAGATTAACATGGAAGAATTTGTTGAGATGTAAACAGTCATGACACTAGAAAAAGTTAGTCCCTATAGATCATAATGTGACACAATATATTCAAGAAGATACAAAAATATAAAACTCCGGAAGCTGTTAACATCAGTCACATTTCTCTAAGAACTTTCAAGTTCCCGACGTATCTACTCAGTGACAGATTCCTAAAATGCGATATAAAAAAGGACGAAACTAAAGGAAGCAACTTCAGTTTCGTTTCTAGGAATATTAATAACGACATATTTCATATAAAAGTAGCAGAAAGTATTAATAATGAAAATTCTCAACACCCCAGCTGAACCAGATATTAAAACGAAATTGAGGTTGGAGTCTTGATTCTACTGACATAGAATAAGTCATAAAATGACAGTTATTTCGCATCGTTGCCACGTTATAATTTTTTTCAAATAATTACCAGAAAATAAATTGAAAATATAACCCGTAGGAAAATATTCATTACTCAGTACTACTAATTTGAAATATCGGGATGCTACCATATCTTTACAACTGGTTGATAATTTGTCAATAGTCAATCTTCCAACACCGATACGACAAGGCTGACAATATTTAGAATGTAATTTCCCCTTATAATTTCTCTTACATATTTTGTATTACAAACGTCAAAATTGTAAACTCGGGCTCATCGTTTTTCAACAAAATTATCTAAGAGAGCACGTAAAGATTCTTGAACCGATAAAGCTAGAAAGTAGTCAAACTAATGGACCAAATTTATAGCACACAAAATCATAATAAATAACCACCAATCATGGGTCAACCAGATCTTCGGAATGCTCGAAGTGCGCTTACCCGGTATCCAGTTGGTTCGAAGCTAGAGGACCTTCATACCACCGTTTTTTCTGGTAAAGTTGTTAGCAATTGACTGCCAAAAAAGGGACAACCTCTATATATTTTGGACCAGAGCCCTATTGTTGCCTCTTGAGGTGTCATATCAACAATAAACGTAACAGATGGCCAAAGAATCAGACGTAGCCTTACTGACGACACGAAAATGCTTTTCTGACTCACCGGTCACCGGTCAGTCATATTAGACGATAGGTATGACAGAAGACGACAACTTCTGTGAGCAAGATGTAGAGAGAGCGGAGCATCTACTCTGCGAATATCCTGTCTATTTCAAACTTGAAGAAGTAGTGCTAACACCTTGGGAAAATGGGACAAAAAGCCCAAAAACAGCCTCGAAGTTTAGTGGAGGCAGAATAATGAGATGCAGAGTCATGCTCTAGGTATAGGTGCAGAGAGGCCAACCAAACTATGAAAATTTTGTTGTATGATATAAAAGCATAGCACGAGAGCTTGTAGTATAAAAAGTAAGAAAATGATGGACTCTATATCGCTAAGAGGGTAAACCACGATTACGATTTTGACAGTCACAGTTTTGTCGGTGTTATCCACTAGTTTAAATGATTTCTTATTATTAGATATAGTTTGTTAAGATAATCCTTGTATTTTGAAGTATAAGATATTAAGTTGTTTATTAATTTCTAATGATTGTATGTATGAAATATTTTCAAATGTTACAGGACTGGTTCTCGCGCCAACAGTTGGTCCTTGTAGTTCTATTCATCAACATCTCTTTGGCAATTATGTTCTTCAAGCTACTAACATAGTACAGGCTGAGCGTCGACGGACGCGTTGGGACAAACAAGATAAAAACGAGTTTAAACAAGTTTTACAATTTACCTAAATAAAGACATTTTTACAGCATCAATTTTTGGTCATGCTTCGGTTTGGTGGTTTGCAGATCTGTACAGTAAAGGTCTTTTAATCACAAAATTATAACATTTTAATAACTTTTACTTGAAACGGCACAAAATATTTCAAATATAGTGATAATGGGGCTGATTATTTGACTGACTTTTTCTGTACAGATCTGTAGCGCTCGTTATTGAATGCGTGATATTTTGTGGATAAGAAGAATGCTGTGTCGTTTTTTGGGAACATTTTTCGCTGTTGGATTTTTTGTCAGATTTTATGAAAATGTTTCTTGTATTGGTCACGTTTTTTTACATTGTGCTGCTAATTTGGAAATAGTTGCACGATTGTAGTGACATATTTCCCCAAACGATTAATTTCAATAAAAAAAAGATATAAAAATTAAAAAAAAATATATTCACGAAACACTCTATTTTTGGAAATGATTGTTTTGCGAGATTTATTTTCGAGATGTGACAATACCTTTAATGATTAAAGATATGACTGTCAAAAATATTTCGAATCAAAAGTTTCATTCTACATTAGGATAGTTTCTACTAGATTTTTAATTTAGTTTGTATAAATGACGAATTTTAACTAAAATGTGTTGTTTCTTACAAGGTTTAGATGATTTTGAAGTATATAACAAGACTTGCCCAAATATATGGGTGTTAAAAAATGTTTTGTCGAACCTATAAGATATTTACTAAACCGAAATTAGAGTTCGAAGCATTTTGATTTAGTACTGATCGTAAAAAGTAGCAACAAATTATATATTTTATTTTTATTCATATTTTAGTGATAGGTGATTCCTTAAATATTATTATAAAGTAATGAGTACAATTAAGCTAAACTAAAATACAGTTTATATAGAGATTTACTTCAATGACATTGAAATACCCCATTAGACTCAATTTTTTTCTTATAATGGACCTTTTGACATCTAATGAGATCACTTTGAAGAATCTCCACTATTATAATATCATAATTCAACTGATTAGCGCCCAAGTTACGACAAAATCAAAATGAATTTATTTTAAAAAAGTTGTATAAACATGTTGTTCATTGATAACTTATATCGAAATATTTATTTATGCTTCTAAACTTTCTTGATTTTAGATCCCTTCTGATTTAAAATTAGTTTCTTTTATAATTTTTTGAGAGCAAATGAAAATTTGACATTTCTACTTATTTTAATCTTCATCCAAGAAAGATATTGAAGAATATTTCTTTATTATATGAGTATTTCTACTGGCCAAAATCATATAGAGTTGCACACATCATATTGATTGGTATACCAGACAAAGACTCAACCAAGGTGTTATCTTACCGGCCAATGTCCAACCTCCTTGAAAATTACTTCTACGTAGAATAACTGAAGACTTACCTCCACAAGAATAGATCCCCTGCCATCTGGATTCATACAGAAACATTCGACAGTGCAACAAGTCCACCGACTCACGCAGAAAATAAATAAAGCCCCGGAGAACAAAGATTACTGCTCTGCTGCTTTCCTCGATATCTGATAGGCGTTTGACAGAGTGTGGCATCAAGGACTGCTATACAAAATTAAAAGGACTCTTCCATCAAACTACCACCCATTTCTGAAATCTTACCAGAACCTTCCAAACCAAATTTAATGAGGAAAAGTCCTAACTTTGCCCAGTCAATGTCTCTACTAATCAAGAACCACAAACAGCAACGAAAAATGTTCAGGCTCATCTGAATCAATTATATTACAAAATTGAAGGATCAAAGTTAATGAGAGCTAGTTAAGTTGAACAATACAGAAATATTACAAGCAGATAGTGCTAAATACTTTGGAATCCAACTGGACAAAAAACTTGACTGGAAATATCACAAAAAAAATCCAAAGTCTCACTTGACAACAAAGTCTTAATCTACAAATTTGTCATCAAGCCTATATGGACATATGGAATTGAGCTGTGGGGTTGCGCTTCCAAAACTATGGTATGTATCAAATCATACCATTCACGTGGATCTGGAAGTGTCCACTGTACAAAAGGAAACGATCATCAAACATCACAAAACTATATAAACCCACCTAAATCCACTACTAAAGGAATTGTCAAGACCAAGAAACAAAAGGACTGAAAAAAATGGCCAATAGACCTAGTATGAGATATAAGAGGTTACATCACTGGAAGTAAACCTCATCAAGACATTATATATGCTAGATTATTACGACTAAATTAACTCAAATATTGTATATAAATGTTCTGATTGTTAATAAAATTTTGTTATAAAAAAAATGATTGTTTCAGTTAGCGTTCCATCATGCAAGAATAAACCGGAACGTGAGTATCAAACCAGACCTTCTGCACTCCTTCAGTCGTCTTGGTATTAGCTTCTACTAGTATCTAGTGGTACTAACATACCTACATAAAGCTATAGAGATACAGATATGATGGACTTTGCGGTTTATCTTCTTAAAACAAACAACTAAATCTTCTGATTTATCCTAATATGAGTGAGCTCTTCTTCGCAGGTTTAGATGACAGACAAGCTTCGATATTTCACAAAAAAGAGGCGACCATTCGTTCGAGAGCATGTGCAACACACAGAAACATTTTTTTTTACGTACAACGCTATAATATGTGTGTGTAACCTAGGGGTCATGAAATACCTGATTTTCTGAAAGCATTCCGAAGCAAGTGCATGGTTTTTCTTGTATTATATGACTTACAATGTGGCTATTGGTTCAAAAATCATTAAAATTTTGCTTTAACATCGAAATATTGTTGATATTTATTTTTCATAGACCATATTAAAGGACGCTAATCAATTGAAAGCTAATAATGTGGATGAATAGCCATTATTTCCATTTAGGGATTCAGAAAAGAACCGTTCAGTATTGTTAATAGAGTAAACGTTAATTTACTATCGTTAGTTTTTTTAATTATATTCGCCAAGGTCACCAGTTTAAGTCATTTAGCTAGATTAAGCCCATCTGACGAATACCTAAAATATTTAGTGAAAAAAACTGTTGAAATTGAATCGAAACTTCTGTTAGTACTAAAGCAAACTGATTCAAATTCTATACAGGGTGTACCAAGCAGCATTTGCACCTCGAATATCTCGAGTTATGTGCTGAAACAGGTCAGTTTTAATCTACAAGGGTCTCAATATTTATTGTAGTTTTAAAGGAGTTAAATCGGACGACCTAGATGGCCATTCCATAGAATCTAGTTAACGTCCACGAAAATGACCATCTAAAAAATACTACAGGTTTCCACCTTTGATGTTAATAAAATTTATTAGTATTTAAACCTCAATTAGTGTGTATAGAAACATGTTTCATTCCATGGATTACAAAAAAATACTGAACGGGATTAAAAAGTCGTTTGAAAATATAATAGAATGAAAGCAGCTTCAAAATATATATTTCTCAACACCCCTTGTCTTGTAAGGTTTCTCTAGAGGTGATTATTGGTGCTGTAGGGACATAAATTTAGCCCCATTGATCTAGTGGATGCCCTTTATATTTTTATTATTAGAAAATATAATATTTAAGAAAACAATTGACAAGAAGTTGTGAAAAAATGATTATAATTCCCACTAATTGATTAAAAAAAATTGTAATAAATAAAGTATTATTACTCTCGATGTGTTGTGATATCTTGAAGAACCATTAAGAAAGTATACAAAAAAAATTGAACAGAACTCTCTTTCAAGATATAGTTTATAATTTGTTTATAATTCTAGAACCGATTATTTCCATTGTAATAACCATTATAGAAATGTAGATGTCTCCCGTTTTGAACAAAACTCATAATATTCGAGGGTGCAATTTTTTTTGTGTCGCCCTATATATTCTATATGCAAAAAATTGTGCATTGGTGAAAACAGTATATCGATATTGGTCTGAGAAAAAATAATAATAAATTGTATACTTACCTACTTTGTATATATATATATGTATCTTGAATTTAGTTGTGCCCTTCAATTAACCACTCGAGATTATTTATTTAATTTATTCGATGAGTATAAAATGATGTAAATAATCGTTAAAGCAACAATAGGTAGTTTGATAATGTGTTCCTGGCATTGTGATTTTTTAGGAACATCTTAAAAATATGTCACTATATTCCTTTTAGTAAGAAAACGAGACCAAAACTTAAATGATTTATTATACTTCACTTGTTATTATAAGATTTTAAAAACAAATATATTTCAGTTTTAGCTTATATATTTATATTAGACTCGAAAGTCTATTCTTGTTGTATCTACGAAAATTTCTAATTTGTAATCAGGACAAACAATTTAAATTATAACTTTGTCATAATGGAAAATTGATTTACTCTCAAATAGTATGTTTTCAACTGGAAACTGTGGTTAGAATCAGTCTACTGTCTCGTTCCAGGTTTATGTAGTCACTACGTCGTAGTGGAAAGTCGACAGCAAATATAACCGAATATAAGTTCATAAATCCTACAAGTCTTCAATATATAATCCATATCATAACATATGGTTGTCAAAACTGGATATCCTCAAAGGAAATCATTGATAGAATAGTGTAAACAATAAAAAAGACATTAAACATAAAACTGGTAGGTATGACAGGTGACAAAGTTAGAGTGGAAATTCGCAGGACGTACCTTAAGATTAAAAGACGACTGATGGAATAAAACATCAATATATTGGAGACCTTGGACTAAAAGAGGAAAAAATTAGGACCGCAACTGCTTTGTTGAGATGATTTCAAAAAAATCGCTGGACCCAAACGGACGCAACTATTTAAAATAGAGAAAATGAGGCTTATATAGATAGATAGGTATATAAAATGTGAGCTAAGAAAAATATTTTACAGATTTCTTTGAGCTGATTGTACCCATACTTATATTTCCGTATATTTTTAATCAAATATCAATTTTTTTATATAAATCAGAAAAATTATTGGAACGTAACCTCATATTTGTGTATAATGTCAAAAATGTATCTTTTGACATCTGACGTGATGGTAATTTTAGATAGTTTACTGTATTTCGCGTAAAAAACATGACGTGAATAACGCCAATGTATTTCACCCAACGTTTTATACTAATACACTGTTTACACTACCACTACACCAACACTGACAATTACATTGTCTAACGCGCTTTTAGATAACCAAGTTATCGTCTTAATTAAGACTCAGTTTACCTTCAGTCTCTGAAGACGTAAACTTGGTTATCGAAACGCGCGTCAGACAGTGTAATTGTCAGTGTTGGTGTAGTGGTAGTGTAAACAGTGTGTTCAGTATAAATATCGTCAATGGTTCCAGAAATTCCAGCAACTTTTTATATAGAAATAACTTTATAAGGGGAGTTGTCCAGTCCACAAATTAGATATTTTTGATATTTTTGGTAATTCTTGCAACTAGATAAAAATAGCAAGAAAAATTTGATGATGAAATTGGTCGCACAAATAACTTCCTCAAGACAAAATTATATAAATTTTGTAAACGTAGAGAACATATCTTTCAATCCATTTTTACATTATTACTATGTATTTACAAATATATTTATTACGCAAATAACACAGATTATACTAAAAACTATATTGATGAAGAGTAATTTGAAACGGATATAGAAAAAGATTGTTAAAACCGCGGGACAAAAATATAACCTAAAAGTCAATACAAAATATCAGATTTTCTAGTCTTTTTTTCACTATACACTGTTTTTCTGAGTGTAGGCAATCGGTAAATAAAGTATATTCTCACTAAAGCTATTTTCAACTAATGAAACTCTACCTAAAGCTTTGAATTTGTCCTTGTAATTCTCAGCTGCCACTGGGTTATCACTTTGCAATCTTATGAAGTATTCACTCATGTTTGATCGACTTGAACGCAATAGTTAAAACTCAAGTCCAAAAAACTCTCGTTAATTCAAGCACAGAAGATACAAAACTGTCCCTAAATTTTGTAAATTGCTTGAAAGCTTACTTACAGACTAACAGTATTTATGGAGCCCTCATAACACCATAAAGCAAAAAACAACACGAAAAAACTCACCACCGAAAAAAATCAAGAAAAGCTAAGACAAGTACATACAAGAGAATCGATTGTTGATCCCGCGGCCACTAGTCTGATGGAGAACAGCTGTTTTCTTAGATTTCTCTATTGATATTACTGTAATGTTAGTAGTATTATGGCCTATTCACACATTTAACGCGTGTATAGTTTTTCATTTTCTCTTCCATAGCCTTTTATATCTATTTCGCGTTCCACTTCTAATATTTTTCTTTATATTATTAACTACACATTTAACGGCGATTCAATAATTGCATCTCTAAAATCTTAACACCTGTTCATCAAACACGTGTAAATAGGGCTTTACTGTTACAGTTCAGTTAATATTTTAATACTTAGGGGTTGGTTTACTTGAGACAGCTACTAAGAGTAATTCACAGAACATTTTTGGCCTAATCTGTGTTGATTTGTTCCGAGTTCATGTAAATATAAAACTGTAAAATGCTAAAGTATCTTTTGCTGTTTGTAAAAAGTTTTTTCAGATGAAAATTGTACCATCAAAGTTATGTGATTGAAGATGTAATTTTTGCATTAAAATTTGGGACATTCTTAAATACATAACACACATAACATATCTGATGTTATAGGAATGATTCAATCTTTATAGTCGAAAATAACTTATTTAATATTCAATTGAATAGTTAGATCTACTTTACAGGTATATAAAAGAGAAATAATAGGAACAATTATGGTAATAATGTTTATTAAAATTAAATAATGATCCTAAATATTAATGTGAGAAAGCTTTAGTTGAGTTTATAACTTAACTTCAACGCTTTGCTAAAAATTTTCTATTTGTTTCTAAAGAAATTTTTTCATAGTTTAGTGAATTGTTGCATTGTTTTCTTATTATTTATATTTATTTTTTTATCAACATTACAAGAAATGGTGATTTTCCAACAAGAAAAATAAAATTTTATTTTATTTACAAATATATGCAGTAAAATTTTAATAAAAATTTTAAATAATTAGTAATGGACATATTTACATTATCATATATTTCCTGGTATTAGTCCTAACAACTAAATTACCTGATAATCTTTTAAAAATTCATAATTTGTTCATCCTACTGATAATTTTTTTTAAATAAAATTGAGAAGACCATTAACCATTTTTTTGTTCTCAAGTTCAAATTAATATTTTCGTTTTTGTACATCCTATAAACTAATCCTTCTTATTTGACTTTTTCATTTGGTCACAGAAACTGTATACGAGGTGTGGCTATTAAATAATGAGACTTGTGATATGAAACCTTTTATCTTGATATTATGTATATTTTATTGATAGAAATAGTAAGAAGTCTTTAACAGACACAAATATTTCTCCTTTTATTGCAGATTTGATCCTAGGAAGGAGGTGGAAGCCACACGTTGTACGAAACTGCGACTAAGCCAACGGCTACACTGGTTTGTCTACAGTAGACCACAGTAGACATTGTAATTCCAATTGAAATATATATTCACAAAACGTTGTGGTGGGAATTTTTAGTTACAGTTTTGAAATATTTTCATTGTAATATTGAAGAAAATACCGAAATGAAGCCGAAGATGTCATTCGAAATAATTTAACCCTTTATATCTTATCTACCTCAAAATACTGTTTAATAAAAGATTTCCCACTTAATTCTATAACTATACAACCTCGTTTAAACTTTGTTCATTGCAATGCAGCATTAACGAATTCCTTTAGTTCAAATTATCACCAATCGTAAAAACGACATAGATGTTCACTAAAGGAGATGCAATTGTTGAAATTATGATGATAATGATACAAATTTGTTGGTTAGAATTTAGGAGATGATCAAAGGAAAGTATTGTACTTTATTGCCAACAAAATGAACAACTAAACAAGAATTCAAAATATTACACCATAAAAATTTGTATACTTGTTTGAATTTCAAATTTCTTGTAATGTTTTAAGAAATGTTTACTTTTCCGTTGATTCTGCTATGTGAATACATTGTCATATTGATAAGCAGTACTTAATTTTAGATCAAAGTTCAGTAACATAATTATGGTAGCTAACAAATATAAATAAAACTAGAAAACAATTTTTATATTAAAAATTAAAGTTATAACAAAGACAGAGAAATTGAAATAAGTGCAGCAGAATAAATGGCAGAAAATTTATTCAAATCTGGAAAATTATAAATTCACTTTGAGATATTCTGTCTTGCTCTGCAAATATAATACAGTTCCAGTAAATTAGAACGCCTAGGAAATTCTAAATAAAGTAAAGCTGAAACTATAGCTGAACCATATGTAATAATTCTTTATGGACAGTTTCTATAAGTCGTTCCGACTGAAGAAGATAGAATGACGACGTTTTCTGTATTCTCCGAGGTTCCAGCTCGGTTCTGCGCATTATCAAATATGCGCGTTCTGCGCATTATCAAATATGCGCAGCATACCAACTGTCCATAAATGTGAAAACTGTCAAAAACGCAAAGTACATAACCCTACTTTAAAGCAGGAACATTAACCCTCAGAAATCAATAAATATTTACGGGGTTGAATAATATGAAAATAAAAATCCGAATTATAAATAAAAATTAGTACGAATATTGTTAGCGACATGAAATTTGTTTTTGGTAATGAAATTAGTAAGTAGAGTATTATACTGAATTTTGATTTGACTCTGTTATGTTTCTCTTGCAGGCAGGAGATTTCTGTACATAAGTTATTATATGTATTTTATTTAAACTTGGAGAAATTTAAATGTCTAGCTGTAATGTTCTTATAAATTTATAAAAAAAGAAAGTTTTTCTAAACTATTTTTGCGTGCCTTGTTCAATCTTTATATTTAAAACAAAATGAAGTAGTGTTTGTAATACGAGCATTATGAACAAAATTCCTAGATTTTTATGGAACCGATTATATTATATTATTTGTGTCTTATCACTTTATATTTTCAAATGAATAAACGAAAGGGCCGACTACATTCTTCCCTTAGTCATATTGACTTTTATTATTTCGTGTTTCATTCATTTCCTTTCCTTATGATAACCACAATTAGTAGTTTCACACAATTTGAGCACCCAATCAAGCACATGAGTGCGCAATGCTTTAAACCCATGTTAAAAATGTGCTTTAAACACAAACTGTAGAATTTACCTTGTGTGAGGATTTATTTCAAATTCATTTCGATTTATTTAGACTTACATTCGTGTTTACTTAGAATTACACACACTTCCGGTCCTCTTGCGCGTGAATACTACGTGTTTTATATAAAAAACCAAAGTTGCCGGTATCATCCAGTTCATTTTAACTGTTTTGCCACGTTTTTATTTCTTTCGGTAAGTTTAGGTGATGTTGCAGCCTCCAATGTTCAGTAAATGTTGGCACAAACGCTGGACGCATCCTGTAGCTGCAACACTGCATCCAGCCTTCAATCAAATGTTCAGCCGTACGTTGGAACGCGAATGTTAGTGCAAACATTGGACGCATCGTTAGTTCTGGCCTTAGTCAAATCAAAAAAGTTTATATCGGCAAACATGATCCTACGTAATATGCCCCCCATGATGTTAACACTACAGGGTGTGCTCTTACCGAAGACCAATTTACGACCTCTACTGCGCAGTCCAAATTTCCGCCATATTGGCTGTCACCAGCTGACATATCAGTCATATATTTGTATTACATTCGGTGCTCAACATTTCGTTCAAAACAATCTTAAAACGAAAAGATTCAAATTCCCGCATTGAATTGATTAGCCAGAAGAACAATATGGCCAATAGTGGGAAAGGCTTCTCATTGGCTGTGGCTATCCGGCTCTGCCATAACACACCTTGTAGTCTTATCACGATGCCCCCGAAGCAACAAACTTTTTTAGTATTGAAACTAAAGAATAAATATAAAACATTTCACAAATTTCCTCATTATAAAAAAATCTTTTGAAACCATATATGATTAATAATAGACAAATATGATTTTGGAAAATATGACCCTACTTAGTATGCAACCAAGACAACAGATCTTACAAAATTCTGAAAATTGTTAGGTATTTAGGTAATTTATATATTCATCAAGCTATGTAATAATTTTAATATTCTAATTTTGTAAAATCCAACAAAACAATTTAGTAAAATACGCAGCAGAATATTTATAATCAATACTAATATATCACCTATTATGAAATATTAATTTTCAAGTCGTACGTCACACCCAAACGATTTATTTGTACACCAATCATAATTGTTATTCTATTGTTTATAAATCAGAATAAATAATTGATTATTAAACGTAGAAAACAAGTTTAACGACTGCAACCTATCGAAACAGGTAGAATTTCGTGGTTGAAGGACAGGGAAATGAAATTCAGTAATAAATTATCAAATTGTTAATATTTTATATTGAAATGAAAATAAATGTTTATTATAACTAGGGTAATTACACAGTTGGCAAGCTACAGTTTTAGAACCACTGGTGTTAAATTCCATTGATTATATTTTATTTTAGTTCTTGTATTGTGAATTGCCTACGTATTGGGATTAATGCCGAAAATGGACAGTAACTGAAAATATTAATACAGTCAAATTTCAACCTATTTAAAAGGCTTGTTTAATGGATATAATTTTTTTCTGGTTAAACTCCGATTATATTATATTATAATGAACTCGAATGTGAAATTTTTTTTCTAATTCATTCCATTCACACAAAATATGGCAACTGTTAAGATTGTTTATTTATTACTAACTTCAAAATACTTGATTGGAACATTAATAATTATTAGAGATATTTGTTAATGTTTGTGATTATAATAAACAAACCATGATATTAAATATGTTGAATGAAAATTTGGATGTGTCTACTTCACATACATATAAAATATCTATTATATAAAATTCCAAGACCAAAACACGAAAGCAATTTATTAAACTTGTTTTCGGTCACAGAAACTTGTTTTCGTTTTATATCTCAGTCATATTTTTGATTATTTTTATTTCCTTCACCTGCAACATTAAATTCAGAAACGCATCAAACCTAAATACAGATTGTCCTAATCGAAATTACACAGTTATTTTAAAGAAGTACGCGATTACCTTGATATATTTCGACTTTAAAGCTTTAAAGTTAAAAATTGTTACCAATGTTCACTATTATAAATGAAATATTGGAAAAAAAATATTTAAGTTCTAAACAGGCCAGAAAAAATATTGTACATCATGAAAGCAACTATAAAAATACTTTCTTCCTAGTAATCATTTCTGAGCAGTGCAGGTGAGTTCACTTCGGGCCCTAGGCGTGGAAGATCTATTGGTATTCTTGACAGTGACGGATCCAAGGAGGGGCTCTTTCGATGATAAATGAAAAAAAATGTTATTGTTCAATTATCGTAAAAATGAGCAGGTTTTATTTATTTCTTTTCTACAGTATTCTTTCCCTCGATACTTCACGCCCTTAGGCGCCAGTCAGGAGCTTTAAGGAAATAAATATGCACGATTTCTGAGATACGATGCTTTAAAGTTGTATGTACATACATTACTGTATCTCTAATGAATAAGTTAAAATATTTTGTTCAGATTATACATATGAAATAATAAGATTATGAGATTTTCAAATATTTAAAATTTCTACTAAACAGTAAATATTAATATCAACATTTACATAACACGTTCAGTAGCATTCCGAAGAAACGTTATTTTAGTTAAATTATAAATATCTTACGTCAATATTTTGAATACTGAGTTAATGTATTATTAAAACAGAAGTTTTAGAAGAGATTATAAATTAGGTAAATAAATATTCAAATAATTTGGTACCCGCACCTCTTTTATTATTAGGGCGAGTTAAAACTGCTTCACTCAACAGGTTTATTTTTCTCCGTTTTGAAATTGCATTAACAAAAGAAAACACGTTTTATTTAAACAAATCTTTATAGTTATTGAATTGTATTGATTTTGGGCCTCTTTTGATTAAAAATTAGATTTTAAAAAAGGTAAAAAATTGTCATTTTGCACCTTTATATTTTTGATATCTTTATATTTTGATCCAAAAATCGATGAAGATAAAAACTAACAACTAAAACATATAAAAGGACCTAAGAAATGAGAAACTAAATAATCAAATGTTTATTAGAAATGAAGAATATTACATGAATGAACTAATTTCTCAAAAATAATACGTCCAAGTTTTTTCTTTACGCTTTTGCTTTATTTATGTGAACTATACTTTTCAGAAATCAGATGGAAATACATCTGGGCTACGTGGAGGCCTTGGAATATCTCTTCTGCGCAAAATCAATTTATTTTCGAACATTGCATACTTCTAAGAATGATTTTTCTACTTAATTCCTTTTTCCTTTTGCTAATTTTCATATTCTGTTCTCGTTGAATGAAATTTTCCTCTAAAAGTTTTTCTGCGATAGTTCCAGACGTGTCCGTCATACACATGGCGTCTAGTTTAGGCTGCGATGCAGCTCTTGTGTGAAGCCTGACAAGACCTTCACGGCCTTGATTGAAATCACTAGACATCAATCAATATAAAGTGACAATCCACCTCAATCGGCTTCAATTGATTGTTAACTACGATATATGACAGAAATCGACGCTAATTTACCTGAATATACATTAATCGATGTTTTTCGACCTTATAATTATGTATAGCTCAATGACACGCGAAGAACCCTTGCCCCACTTGTAGACACTAAAAGCTCATTTATATTTTCCGACTTTGGTTTTTGACTGACTTGATTTTGTTCAAGTAGTTTTGTTTTATTTTTATTTTTATTCCCTGTCGCTCATTGGAAACGATCATTTCTCGTTTCCATCTTTTGGATTCCAAAAAAACTCATCGGGCACCAGTTTGCTATTATTTCCTTTTGGATAATTGAGCCTGTTGGTTCTTCATCATCCCAAGGTCATTGCATACATCGTACTCTAACCTAGCTACGAATAATTCATTACAATTGGGATATGGAGACAATTTTCTCAAAAACTTGAGACGGTGTATGGTTTTGGCAGGTTCCATCTGAGGAATAATGCCAGGTTAAAGATTGTAGCGTGGAGTTTGTGCAGGTAGCCTATCAGTTTGCACTAAACTTTCAGTTGAGGTCTGTACCTGAATGTAAATCCACCATAACACACTAGAAACCAAGAAACAGTAGATTTCTTGTAGAACAAATCTTTCTCTACTAAAAAATGATTCCTAACACCTTATTTATTTTACGTTATTTATGCAATTTCTGAAAGGACTAGTCACTGTACTGTTTACTTTATAATCATCATTTTCAGCACTTAATTGTCCTTGATATCGCTCAAATTTATTTTTTCTTACTCGAATAGCTTTACGTTACACAACAATGTCATTTATTTATGAAAAAACAATAGCGGAATAATTAGTGATACACAAAAAAACTGAATAATTCAGTCAATAGTGGCGATAATACAAATTCTCGTTTTTGGTATAAAAAATACTTTTAATTGTGTGATACAGACCCGTGTATTTTGGTATAGCAGGGAATTTAGTATAGATTTTACCTCCAAATCAACCAATTTTCTCCATTAATATTATTTTATTTTCAACGTACTAATTGAGAATAATTGATGAAGTATCAAAATTTTTAATTGATGAATTTAATAACCTTGTTTGGACAAATTAAGAGCGTCCATCAAAACAGATGTGAACCAAACTTGTTATTTTGTTTACCAAGTTTTGTGTCACCTTTCAAGGCAGGTTCTCTTCGAAAAAAAATGAGGTAGACTCAAGTTAAATTCATCAACAGTTATTAAATATTACTATACAATTTTAGACTGGCTAAATTGACTACTTGGCAAATACCAAGGCTCTCCGGAATCAAATGATTGGAATTACAGGATATCTCGAATTAAAAAAATATTGTTTCGCAATCAAACACATAGTTTTTTGTTTTGTTTGACTGCCCTTTTATTACTTACAGGGATGATCCTAGAAGTACCTGGCTTGACCTAGAGATGGCTGAAGTTTCTTGAAAAATACTACTGCTAATACAACTAATAATCCACAAAACGGTACTGAATGATTGTCGATTGGAAGTGTGCGAGCTAGCAGACATAGTAGGCATTTCAAAAAGTGCAGTACATCGCATATTTACTGAAGATTTGAACATGTGAAAGATGGGTGCCACGTGCTTGGCAATGTTTCGTGAAAATAAACCCCAATTTTTGCGCCCTTTATCACCATGGATGAAACGTGGGTCCATCACTTCACACCAGAAACAAAAGAAAATCAAAATAATAGACTGAAAGGGGAAAACCGGCTCCAAAGAAGGCAAAGACCGTTTCATCTCCAGGCTAGATCAGGGCGTCGGTTGTTTGGGATGCGCGAGGGATAATTTTCTTGAAAAAACTATCAGCGGCGAGTATTATGAAAGTTCATTGCAACGTGTTAGCGAAGAAATTTGCATTTGCATTTTGCCGAGAAGAAAGTGTTATTTCATCAAGAGAATGCAACAGCTCACACATCTACCTCAAGCACCCTATTCGCTGAATTTAGCTCCCTCAATTTTTTTATTATACTGCTGTTAAGGTTCACTAACTATACGGGACAATTTTGTCCACATTAGAACATAACCTCAAAAAGAACTTGTGTAAACGACTGTCGATTATTTTCGAGCGAGGCGTTTGGTTTCTAAACGTGAAGCAAAGTTTTGAAACTCCAATATGAGTAGTTTTCTTTAGAAGCAGTTAGCCTAGAAGTTCTTATTAGAAAGAAACAAAACAGCCTTTGCGAATATGTAATTGTTTAGTTAGTAGTGATTCAGTGGACCCAAAATTACAAATATTGACATTATTATTGTTAACCAAAAGTTAAATACAATTGATAGAAAGCATATAAAAGTCTTTAAGTACTTTAAGCTAGGATTAATCAGTAGATAACTAGGCAAGTTGAAAAGTTACGAACCACATTATTATAAAGGCAATGGCGTTATCTGCCTATTTAGTTAGAATATACGAAAAATCATTTTTGAAATTGAGCCCATTCGTTTCTTCATGATAGTCGACTGCTTTGTTTTTTTCAAACTAAAATGTGAAAAGAGCATCAGACACAAAACCGTCTTTGTTGCTTACAAATAAAACTTGATTCGGTGTCTGACATACTTTCCTAATGGCTGACATTTTCTTGATAAATATATTCCAGTTCTTTGATTGACAATTTATATATTACAAAATTAAATATTCTGGCAAAAAATCTTAACTGTAAATAATTATTTTTCTTTGGAATTTACGAAAATCTATTCGGTTAAACTCCTGATATTTCGTTCACCATGTGAATGGGATGCCTTTCAAACTACATAGTTACGTGATTCATTTTCGATGTCTAGGGGTTTATTGACCTTTCTTTATTTTAGCTACAAAATTGCAATAAAAACTTTCACCTTCTGTCCGGTAGTGGACTTTATTGACATTACACGTTAATTTCAACGAGAAAGTCGTCAATAACACACCTGTTTGGTAAAAACAAAAATTGGGGTGAAATCAGATCAGGTATTACGTAAATAATTACATAATAATCGAGGACGAACAGGTTTTATCTTCTTCAAAAAAATGCCATAACACATTGTTAGATCAACAACGATAGTGATTGCTTGTATTAGACGCAATAATTTCCGTCTCATATATCTACAGGGTATCTCAAAAAAAAATCAGAATGTAACCTTTTTATTTTTTTAGTTTGTCACATTCAACACATTTGGAAATTACATTATTCTATTTTATGAACGAAAGAGTAATAAAATGATGAAGCGTTCATAAACCGTAACAGTATCACTGCTTTTAGTGACAGTTAAAATATTTTTTCTAGTAATTCCTCAATTTTTTAAGTGTTTCTTTATAGAGGAACACAAAGAATGTAGTTCTTTTATCACAGAACCGGGATAGAATTTAATATTCTTTGAATGTAGCCAATTCTGTAACCACTTGGTTCTAAGGGAGAAGTTCTATTATTTGTTCCAACCATTCTTTAAAAACATTCAGGTCGTCGTAGTAATCAGTGGGACGAGTTGATTCAAAAGTAAATAAATCATCTTGAACAAAAATATTTGAACTACCGATGTGTACTATTATGAACCTGCGTCCGTTTAAACCAGTGGGTAAATTATTTGATAAAAACCCGACGACTTATTTGGTTTATGTCCTTCATTGATGCATGTTTCATATAAATAAAATATATGTCTTCTTTGGTTCCTAATTACTTTTATACTTTTTAAGTAATTTCTTCTACATGTGAAAATGAAATTTCTGGATGTTTTTTCAGTTAAAACCTATTTCTTCTAGAAGTTTCCATAGTGTGTTTCAACTTAGCTCAAGGTAATCATCATCATTTTGTACTGTGACAAAAAGATTGTCTGCTTTCCTTGAATTCTTTCGTTTAAATGATTTTATATTCGAAATTTTGGTTTCCCTGGAGCTTTAAGTGTAGTTTGAAACTCGCCTTTTTTCTCTTTTTTCAATAACTCTGTAAATTATGAATTTTCTAATACCAATCATATTAAGTATTAACGTTTTTTATTTACCGATTTTTCGTTTTAACACCACCCTCCCAAATTTTCCATAATGACGCTTGAATTCACTAAACTGTTAAGAGTACACAATTTGAATCTTCTTATTGTGTGGAAAACCTATAATCGCTTTTTTTGATTAAATTTGTCGGAAAGACATTCTTGGAATGAAAATAAACCAAAATTTCTGATTTTTATCGGTAGTTATTGAAAAAATCTTGATAATACGGCTATGTAATCTTTAATACACAGTGCTTTTGACCAGTCCAAACCGTTTCTATTATTCTATACGTTACGAAAGTCCCATAAAAGTCCAAAAACTTTTATTAGTTCACAAAATTTTAGATTATTCTATAGTAATATTAAAAATGACCTTACAAAGTTTTGGATTAGTAAGTAGGTTTTATTACTCTCTCATTAATAAAAATAGACTATAAAACTGAACACTGAATCATTTTTAAGTCGAAAACTGAACGTTAAATACTGTTTTACCAGATGTGATTGGTACAAACATTTGATCAAGACTGGTACACTTTAGAATAAGTTAACCAAATTTCAGGCTTTTAAGTGCAGTTTAAGTGCTTGATCCCTCCTTCCCCATATTTCGTGGACTGCTTATTTTTTGTTTCAGCTCTGATTTATACCTTATATAGTACATTTCAACAATCAATTCACAAGATATCAGAATAATTCATAGTTAAATTTAAATAACTTTTTTGTAGCAATCAAAAAATAAGTTTCTCTCATTAAAGTAATAAAAGTTCAAATAATTTATTTTCTACAACGTAAATTTAATGTAATTATATAAATTGAAGAATTTATGATACATAATTTATATAAAATAATAAAAATGGGGTATAAAATTAGATGAAGGTTGCATAATTACCATAATAGTAGTATATAACCAACATGATATAATTAATGGAATTTGATAATTATGATTAGAGATATTAACTTAAAAAAAACCATAACGCTAGTCAATGTTGTTAGGCATGTATTAAACCAACTATATTCATCATCTGAAAATCTAAAGCCGGTTTTGTTATATTTCAAAATTTGTCTGTTGTTTTTACTTCTTCTGCTATCCATTAATGATTGTTTGTGATCACTTCTGACCATTTTATCTTGTCTCTGTCGACATCCCCTTTCCGCCCAATCCTTTTCTTTCCTCTATCTTTCCTTCTATCAAGAGTTGAAGCAAATTCTACCTCTCGCTCCATATCACGTTCTTTGTCTGTTACATGATATAATTATTACTAATCATACATCTTTTCTGATCCAAGGAAGAATATTGGGAAGATAGAAGCTTATTTTTAAAGTTATTTGGATGGTATGTTCGAACAAATCATATTATATCACTGAAGATGAAAGATTTTGAACAAAACACGTGCCCACTCACTTTGTCGATCAAAAACAACACTGTGAGAGTGGGGGTGAGATATAATATAAATAACGAATAAAGGTCGAAACGTCAACTTCTACTTGTTTTTCGAAGCTAATTTCTTAAGAAAAGGTGCCTAAAATCAAGACAATTTTAAAAAAAAAACCATGGATAAACTTCCGAAAAACGCCAAGAGGAATTGGAAGGTAAAAATGATAGGGAATGGTCACAATCGAATAAGGACTAAGAAAATATTCCTGGCATCGAACGTATGCGCGAAAAACGTGAAAAATTCGGTCAAAAAATGCCTAATCTAACCTAACCTAGCTAACCTAACCTAACCTGACCGAATCTATATCATCGATGTATTTGCTTGAGCCTCTGTTGGTATAATTGTTGCTATTTTTAAAATGTTCCATCTTTTTGGGGGGGGTCTGTGACTGGGATAATGTTATTTGTGAATAATCAATTAACAAAACATTTGATTATTTAATAACTGGCGGATTTTTCTGCTCCTACTTACCTGCGCACGAAATGTCCGCGATTTTGCACCTTGCGAGTTTCATTGGCGTTTTTCGGACGTTCAGCCAAAAACATATATGATCTAACAAGAGAAAAATAGAAAAAAAATTCGGCTCATTGACATAATCCTCATAAGTAATAGCAGCATGTACTTGGTATCAATAAAAAATTATTCTGTGACTGTGGAATAGGATGCTTTTAATCAAAATTCATTTTCTAGACTCGCATTTTGTCGTGAAAATATGATTGTATTCATTTTAAGAAATTATACACGCAATGCGGTCCATGAGTTCCCAGCCTAACATAGAAAGACAATTCATAAATTCAAAAACTGTGATTATTTTTCAATAATCTAAAGCTTCCATGCCAATTATCTATAGTCAAAATGTTCGTACACGTTTAATTTCATCGACACTGTTGAATATTCCATTTCTCAACTCAGCCTTCAGCTTTGTGAACAATAAATAGTCGGACGGGACCAGATCATGGCTCTATGGTGGGTGTTCAATCTCTGATAAGCCATATTCTTCTTCAGTGCTCTTAGAAAGCGAAACGGTGTGGACTGGAACATTGTCATGAAGCAAACGTACATCTCGGCTGATTTATTTCGACGCAACTGTCTTAATAAGTCAGAGTAATATGCCGCGTACTTGATTGTATTTGATTCCTCAATCAAAAGGATACCCTCGTAGACACTTTTTTGGTGCTTTTCGTAACCTTTGCTTTTTTCGGCACGAGTTCTCCTTTCATCGCGATTCCATGGCATCTCTTTTGCATCTCGGATGCTGCAATTCCTTTTGTTTTTAAGCAATTTTTTAACTAATTCAATGTTTTCTGGAGTAGTCACAGGACCTCCCGCACGTAGGTCATTTTCTAATGATTCTCGTGCCTAGCGAAACAGCGTAGACTAATTTTTTATTGTTCAAAATTACGAACACAAGTCACCGTAAACAGCCTCCTTTCTGGTTTTGATTTGTTTTAGTGTTAATCTAGTTTGAGACATTTTTCAAAGCAACTGGGTGCTCTATTATGATAAAATGAATCGAAGCAACAAACTGAAACTTTGTTTCAAACTTGTTAAAACTTGACCGCAATACTTACAAGGATATATTGAAAAATTCTTAGCCTACTATAGAAACAAAATTGGATACATTTATTACAGCGAACCTGCAACGTCTCTAGACCTCGTTGGAAGAAAATTTACGACT
Organism: Diorhabda sublineata; assembly: GCF_026230105.1. NCBI lineage: Eukaryota > Metazoa > Arthropoda > Insecta > Coleoptera > Chrysomelidae > Diorhabda > Diorhabda sublineata. Next base: position 4,419,888 of record NC_079484.1, on the reverse strand, counting down.
TTTTAAACTTTTTTTCAGTTGAGGAATGAGACGATAGTCAAATGGAGCCAAATCTGGTGAATAAAGGGGGTGTCCTAGTAATTCAAACCTCAAATCACGAATTTTATGCATGGCACCATGAGATTTGCGTGTCCTGCAAAAACAATACACCTTTGGATAGCTTTCCGCGTCTTTTCTCTTTAATTTTTTCTCGTAGAGTGATCAGTAATGTCGAATAGTAATCTCCAGTTAATTTTCAACCCTTATCCAAAAAATCAATCATGATTACTCCATGGCAATCATAAAAAACTAAAGGAAGAACTTTTCCAGCAGATTTTTGGACACGAAACTTCTTAGCTCTTGGAGAACCAGAATGTCGCCATTCCATCGATTGTTGCTTTGTTTCTGGATAGTAGCAATGTACCCAAGTCTCATCCATAGTAACAATTCGGTTTAAGAAGTCTACATCGTTTTCAAATCGAGCACAGACCGAACGCGATGCTTCTACCCTTGCACGCTTTTGGTCAACATTCAAACATTTGGGATTTATGTTGCAGCAATTTGTCTCATGTCCAAATTGCCGTAAACTATATGATGAACGCGTTCGTATGAAATCTTCAGTGCTTCAGATATCCGTTTTAGCCCAATCGTCGGTCTGATAAAATCATGTTGTGAACTGCATCGATATTTTTGGGGACTGACACAGAAACTGGCCTTCCCGATGGGTCTTCATCTTCAATGGAAAATTTGCCTCTTTTGAAGCTTGCAATCCAATTTTTCACGGTCGCATATTAAGGACATTGATCGCCAAGGGTATTAATCATATCTTCGTAAATCTGCTTACCTCTTGACCCTTTTAAATACAGGTACTTGATGATGGCTCGATACTGCAAGTGTATTGAGTTTTCTGTCTAACTGCTTTCGTATTTTTAAGAAATTTGTTTCAAAATATTTCAAATATTTCTTCGCGTTTGTTTTCATACAGATGGGACTCATTACTTATAAGAAGTATAATAAAAGTGTGGAGAGGGAATTCCATGAAAAAATTGAGTGATTTATAAGTTTTTTTTAGAAATTTACACTAGTAGGTAGTTCGGAAGTAATTTGAACTGAAATTAATATGTTACAAAAATATTTCTGTCGGTTTTGTTTCTTGTTTTGTTTACGTCGAATTATAAACAAGTCAATTTTTATCATTAATTATTTAAGAATTGTGAAAAACATTATTGAAAACAAAATAAAAAATAGTCTGATCAATAAAAGATATTTGTATTTGTTATAAACAAAAGATTTAGAACGACATCAATAAATTGAATTCTCGATATTAATGTCAACAAAACAATTTCGTAATAATTTTATATGTATAACATTAAATTGAATAATTCGTTTTTTTATACCTATGTTACAGTAACACAGCACAGTTTTTTAATAATGAATAACTAGGATGAAATCTGAAGGATTTAGATTTGGATTTACTTTTTACGATCTAAAAGTGTGGCAATTTTTAATTTAACACGTTGACTGCCACGACAATTTTCAAAATTTAAGTTTAAAAGTTTATCTCATTTATTCATTATATATTTTAAAAAAAATCACAAAGATATTATCGAAAAGCATAGGAAAGTGGGATTTTTAAAAGTTAGTTGGCTTATATAACAGAAATTTCTTTACGGGAACCAACTAAGACTTAATTTGTATACAACTAAAACTGAATCATAGATATGGGTCTATATTCTTATTTTAGTATAGTTTGATGTATCACATTGTTGTTTTATAACAATTGTTATAATTATAATATCAAGAGCCCAATATGGCTATGAAAAGACTACTGATAACTTGATTTCAGAATTTTATGAGATTATTGACAGGGATGATTACGATACTACCGATTATGAACTTTCTGAGAAATCAAGTTATAGTAACAATGAAGTCCCAAACAACATCAAATGCGAATGATAAATTCAAAAAAATTATTTATTTGGTATGAATTTGGATACATCAAATTGTACATTACAAATACTGATGTGCTTTTTTACTAGACTTTTTCTGCAAAATTTTATAGCTTTCGGGACGCGTTCACTCACTTTGAACCAAAAACACAACCGAACTAGCATTTTTGAGGTTTTATTGATGCTGTTTAACCAAAATGATTTGGATTTTGCGGCGGTTTTGGGATTGTGTGCATCTATGCAGTATTACACATCATTGTTTGATAAGTATGTACTAGATCTGGCTCAAGTGACTTTTTCTTGTTCCTTAACCTCAAAGTTTCACTTGCAGAAGAGAGATTTTGATCAGACGACGACCTTATCCCATACGAAAAAGACTAGAGCATCTCTGGTCTAAGTTTATAGACTTCAAAGGACACTGTGTTGAAAAATGATTATTGAACTATAATTGTTATAAGAACATGAGAATTACGATGCTGAATTCAGTCATTTAGTCATTAAGATCGATTACTTAACCCTAGTCCATTAGCGAATTCGAAACAAATGCTGCAGCTCTTCAGCTATTATGAGCAGTTAGAGAAGAAAATTCATCACAGAGTTTAAAGGAAACCACGATTATTTTGATCAGGCTTATGTATCAAATAGTGAGAATGAGGTTTATTCTTTGGCACAACATCCAGTTCCAAATCCAGACGTTCGGGTGTATAAATATGCGTCTTCATAAAGTGAGGATCAGGTAGAAAGTACTAATACTGAGATTGCAATGAAATCTGGTAAATGCAAGATTGGGTCTGCCACTCAATATGTGCTCTTGAGATTATCGGGATTCTCACGTAAAGCAATGAAAGATCGAACTGACTTTATCGATTATATTACACAAATTTTGAAGTGGTAGATCGAGTTTCTCAAACGAAACTGAAAATAGAGATGTAGCGTAAAAAAGTTGCTGTGCCCGTCAGAACAACGAAGGAGATTCTATGTGGAGTGGCAGTAAATATTTAAGAAACAAATATCTTTAATTCTTCTTCTTCAACTTGTCATCTTTGAGATGTTGATATCCATGAATCCATCCATCTTTTTGGATGTCTTCCTAAAGGTCGTCGTGCGATCTTTGCTAATCTTTATCTGGTCATCCTGTCCACGTGTTCGTTCCAAGATCTTCTACGTTTACTTCCCCATCTGACTATGTCTTCCACCTCATATTCTTATATCTCTTTTTGTCTCTTAGTGAGTATTTTCATTTCTGTTGTTCGAATGATGTTTTTAGTTCTTTTGTTGTCCGCTGTTGTTTCTATAGCAGATGTCAATATGGGCTTTGTATATTTCAACTTTTGTCCTTTTGTTCATACTGATATTATTCCAGATAATGTCCCGGAGTGCGCATGATATTCGGCTTTGTTTGCTTTTATTATGCCCGTTGTAAGTGAATATCCTCTTGCTGTATTCTTGACGTGATATATTATTTTGTCCATTATTAAGTTGAACAGTTGCGGGCTTTAATTAGAGGTATAAAAAGGTCGTTAATGAGGCCGACGAAGTTTACCGGTGAGTGTTGAAAAATAAAATGTTTTTTATGTGAAAACCAAACACAAAAGGCTAAACCCTGCTCGGAAAAGACGTAGTATGGTAGCTGATTCCACAGGCTTGCATTTGCACTTCTCCAAAGATATTAGAAAAATTGAAGTTCTGGGTGTCTGCAGGCAAACTTGGTGTTCATGAGCTACGTCTGTAGGCCAACGAGTATCAACTCTAGATCGTCTATAAGTCTAACTTCTCTTCTCTGTATTGAGTCTGGTTTTGCTTGCGAGCCGGACTCTAAATGTGCGAACAACATTCCAAAGATGGACGGATCTTGTAGAGGATTCAACATCCAACAAACGAATTTGCGGTTATGGTAATATTTTATGTCCAGGGCCAAATTCGGAGCTGCAGTGCCAATGTTCTATGGTTAATAATCCATTCCAAATGTTGATCATGGTTTGGGTGAACAGTTTTACGTATTAAATAAAGGTTAGAGACATCGAGACCTTGACTATTTCTGAAAACTTTCAATTTAAAAGCATATTAAGAATTGTAGGCATCAATCAAGGATCAAATAAACTTAAATTACTTTGGTAATAGCTTATTATGAATATATTATAAAACAAATGTTTAATTGAACGATACTTTATGTTGATATTAAACGGACAGTCAATTATTTTCAACATTCTGTCGATAACAATAATTAGGCAAAATAGTTTCAAGAGTTTTAATGGATACATAGGTTTTCAAATGGTATATTTTTAATAGTTTTTTTGTTGATTTATTTCTAGTGAAGTAATTAGTATCAAAATTCTCGTATTTCAACAATAACAATGTATGTGGTGTCTAACAAAATACCTTGAACTATTCCATAAAAAACAAAGCGACATAAAATTGTAAATGGAAGTGCCACCCTTGGCTGGAAGCATTGAGGGTCCGTGTGTTAATTTATACAAAAATCTTGTCAGTGAATAATCTGTAAACCGGTTAAGACCTATGAGTCTCATCAGAATAGTTTCTAAATGTATCCTAGATCAAAGTCTTTAATTCGAACTGGCATCAATCGACGCATCTATTTGGCTTGCTAACTGACGTATCCCCATTTCCAATTTTGAACCAAACTCTATACAGTGAGTTATTTAGAACACACACACACTTTATCGTATTACTATATTTTTTTTCACACATTTTCCAGCTTTACTCAATAGAGGATTATTCAGCTAATGATTAGATATATTACCAGCTTTCCTTAACATTTCTGTACTTATATGTTCACAATATGCTTTTAGAACTTCAGCATCTATCATTTGAATCATTCTTGGAGACTAATTCACGCCAAAACTTTCATACTAATCCAAAACACTTATTATCGTATAATGTCAATCTTTTATCTAAATTTTTAATGTCTTTGGAAATAGAAAAAGGGTTGAAGTGGTCAAAATCCCGTATTGAAGATTACATAGAATTATTTTACTAAAATAATCAGCTGGAGACAACTATTTGTCTCACCATTTTTACGGGGAGGAAACAGCAACCACGAAAATGTCTATTACTTTTGTATTACAAAGACAGTTCTCCATTTTTGAGGTTGGCTATCATCATGTAATTTTGACTTTGGAATCTGCGGCTATAAATAGGTCAAAAGATATGAAATTGAACTATTTTCGTCGGTTCCTAAGCCAAAATATTCTTTTCCTTCCAACAGATCTTTTTCCTTGAATTATGAGTTGTAGGATCTCGAATTTTTGTACTTACATGACGTGGCGGAGTTTTCTACGTTTCCCTTCATGAAGGATCTCTACGTCTTCTCCATTCACCTACGTTGGTAACATGATATGTCAATGATATTATCAGCATCTTACAGTACCACCATACAAGAGGACTGGGAATACATAGCACTTAAGAATCCGTGTTCGCCAACCTCAAATCGCGGCTATAGAAAAGCTTCTTCATCTTCATAAGCGGTGTACGGGTTTACTAGATCGGAATCTTTACTTCTAAACGGACTCTTTTTAGTCTTTTGCCTTCCACATACAGTATCAGACCATATTCTCGGCTAAATTCGGTAAGATCTAGAGATTTCCTCTGCGTAGACGTTGAAAAGGAGTGGAGACAAAGCAGAGTCTCAGGATTCAGGTACAGTGTGATTATTATTTTCATATCCTTTGTGTCAAGGTTTTCTAGGACTTCCATGAATTATTTGAGTCTCTTTTTATCGATAAAACGTATATCTTCTTCAAGCTTTCTATAAATCCCACGGTGGATGACTTTAAGTAAGACCTTTTAGCATGTCACTCTTTAGGAAAACAGTACGGTGTCGCATTATTTTCTAGCTTCGTGTTTCTTTGGAATTGTGATACATGATTATTATTGAAGCCATTCCTTTGGTATCGCTTCTGAATAGATCTTATCAAACAATTAGGTTATCTCATCTAGATATTGTTAGACTATTAGCTTTAACGCATCTGTATATTTTTCATTTTTTACTTTGGTATTAGTGCCGTGCGTATTTATGAAATGTTGATTGTTCTTCGCATAACTGTCTTCTGCAATTGATATTGGTAGAACTAGAGCAACATTATACTTATAGTTGATCTCTATTCAACATTAAATATACACTGAAACCTGGTTAAGTGTGTCCTGGAAAAGTTGCAATGAGGTCCCGGTTCTTTTTCATTCAATTAATGGGTTGTTTTGAACCTTGTTAAATAAAATCTGAATTCTAAGACTTTTTCGATGTTTACCTCTATAATTAAGACTCTGTAGCTCAATTACCTGTATAGGTGAGACGAATTAATCAGGTTTTAACACATTTTGAGATGTTTGTTTACAAACATTTCGCATCGTCTTTCACGCATGCTTTGTTTGTCAGTACTATCTCAGGTTTCGACCTAAGAACAAGGGAATAAAAGTGTACAAAATGTCCAAACGTAAATATGGAATGTTATCATTATCGGAAAACTTTGATCAGATTATGATTGTGGAAAGTCCATACCAAAGACAACCCTGTGTAGAATTATTAATAACAACGAGAAAATTCGGTCTCAGTGTGTTGATAGGAAACGAAAACTCGAACGAATACAAACAGCAGAGTTTCCTGAAGCTAAAAAGTGTCTCTGTACATGGATAAAGCAGGTACAGAATAATAATAAAGCTCAAGAATTTGCAACTGATAATTTTTCTGGTAGTAATGGGTGGTTGAAGGAATTTAAGAAAAGAAACGATATCGCATTCAACAATATTTGTGGTGAAAGCAAATCTGTGGACAATAACGAATGTAATGAGTGGATTAAAAACCTTCCAGTTTTATTACACGATTAATCCCCTGGTAATGTATTCAACGCCGATAAAGCTTATTCTACAAGTGTCTAACGGATGAAAAATTTACGTTCAAAGGTCAGCCTTGACATCGTGGTAGATTGAGTGAAGATCGGGTCCCTGTACTTGTAAGTGCGAATGTGTCTGAACTGAAAAACTGCCACTTCTTTTAATTGGAAAATCTAAGTGCCCAAGATGCTTCAAGGGTATTAAAACGTTGCCTGTTGATTATCAAAACAATAAAAAGGCCTGGATGACTTTTGAATTATTTGCAGATTGGTTAAAAAAAGTGATAATAGGGCCCAAAAAATCATTATGTTTGTCGACTGCACAGCTCAACAATTTGCCCAAATTAAGTAAATTGCAGCCTATGGATCAGGGTATTATCAACAACTTTAAAGTTTTCTACAGGAAGGAAGTTGTTCAGTATGTTCTTAAATCTATAGAAGAGGATAAAAGCCCAGAAATCAACATCCCCCAGGCCATGAGATTTGCAAGAAAAACTTAGTTTTCTATTAGCAAAACCACAATTAGTCATTGCTTCAAAAAAGGTTGATTCAAAGTGACGAATGTATCTGAACCTGAGAGCCTACAAGAGGAGCTGGAAATCTGTGCAGCGTTTCCAGAATGGGATAGAATATTTACCACATGTAGGAATGACTTTAATGAGCAGCAGGTGAATTTTCAGGTTTTAGTTTCTATAAATGATAATGTGAAGAGACTCCAGTGAAAATTTCAAATCGTGAGGCAATGGAAGCTTTAGAAACTTTACACAACGATTTCGAAATGTCAAATATTCATAATATTAATATTTTTGATCAAATTTATTCTATCGAGAAACAGGTTTCAGTAACTAACAATTCAGTAACTATCGGTAACGCAATGTATGTACATTCATACCTACATTAAATTCATCAAACCAAAAAAGGCATTTTTATTAACATTTCCACCTCTAAAAATGGAATAAGCGGGGGCCTCTGTTAATGAGACAACTATAATTTCAAACCAGCTTAATTGGAAAACTGTATTATTGGAAACCCTCAATAATTGGTACATATCAACTATATTTGTTGATTATTCTAATATTATATATAAATAAAAATGTATTGTTTGGTTTTTGCGTGAATATCAGCTTCTACTATCACCAAGGAAAAATTGTGACCGTTACAGAGTCAACGCCCGGTATCACTTATCACATATTTATGTTTACATGAAAGAACTTTGCGTCTCAAATGTGAATGATTAATAATATTCAGTGTTACCATAAAAACACCGTGTATTTCATCGTTTTTATTCATTGGAGTTTCTCGTAGCATTAATATACTTGTAGGTAGAAGGGACACAGACACATCCGGTATTTATAATTCCTGAAGAAGTGAAAATAGTTTCATCCGGACATTCTACTATAAGAACCTGTCACCCATACCACCGCTACCATGACCGTACTCGCGAGATTGAACATTTTATAATTATTACAATCGGGCTCAGAGTTAGTAGGCCGTGGAGCGTAGAGCATTAGACGTAGGTCTACCTCATTGCGCTTGGTGATTACGTCGATCCACCTGTTGATAGTAGTTGGCTGTGGCTGCGACCGGCCGGCTGTTGTGTACGAAGATTTTTTTTAAGCGTATTATGTGTATACTTTGTCAAGTGCCGTGAAACTTGTTTTACGCGCTTTCGAATATCAAAATTTGGATTATATCCCGATCGTTTGCGATTCTTGCAAAGCTCCGAATGTAAGTATTTTTCAAGTTTGGTTGAAAAGGAATTATTACCGTTGAAATCCGTTTTCTTTGTTACGGTAATTGAGGAATGTCGATGTGTGGAATAAGTAGGCCTCGATCTAGCTAAAAGCGAACGGAGTGTGTTTTACATTCTTAGTTTGTTTTTGTTAAGTTTCCTTTATCTCGTCGAGGTATAATTTCTGCAATTAATAGATTATCGATTGCTTTTAAACTTATATTTCGAATAATCGATTTTTACCATATTAGATAGTTTTGTTTATTGTTTTTTACCACAATTTCCATTATAGTATCTCGTACATATTAACAAATGAAAGTTCAAAACAGTTTAATCGATTTAGCACCTGTATTTTTGCATGCATTTGAAAGATTTATAAATAAAAAACGTCGAACTTCGAGAGTAGAAAATGATTCAAAATTACTATAAAGATACTTTTTTTTAGAAAAAATCTCAAACAAAAAATGTAAATATCAAAATGAATGAAAAAATATCTGGATATTTCAAATACCCCTGTGTAATTTATTTAAATATTTTCCGAATAAAGTTTCGTCAACAATATCAGGATTACTACGCGTCCTGAAATACCTGGAATGTGAAGAACGTCCTGGAATATATATTTTGTACCCTTTTTATAATATTTGTTCTAGAACTTCGATTACTTCATATAAATGTTTTAATTTACATGAGTTAATCTAAAAATTATTTTTTTTGGATGTTTTTGGCTAGTGTTTACTTTTCGGAAAAAAGGAATATCATAAAAGTTTGTCAAATCATTTTGCAGTCGGAATATAAATTAGAAAGAATACACTTTGGTAACTTAGTTGGAATTTTGTGGAACCGTTGGCGATATTCGTAATGAACACACTGTTTATACCAACACTCACAATTACACTGTCTGACGCGAGTTTCGATTACTAAGGTATCGTCTTCAGATATTTCAGAAGTAGAAAATTATTGCAAAACTACCATAAAAACCATTTTTTTAGAAAAAATTAAAAATATGTGGAAAAAAATCTCGAACAAAAAATGTATAGATCAAAATGAATGAAAAAATATCTGGATATTTCAATCACCCGTGTGTAATTTATTTAAATATTTTCCGAATTAATTGAGACAATTAACAAACTTTTTTTTCTCGTATCTTTCATCAAAATAAAGTTTCGTCAACAATATCAGGATTCCTACGCGTCCTGAAATACTCTGGAATGTGAAGAACGTCCTGGAATATATATTTTGTACCCTTTTTATAATATTTGTTCTAGAACTTCGATTACTTCATTTAAATGTTTTAATTTACATGAGTTAATCTAAAAATGATTTTTTTTTGGATGTTTTTGGCTAGTGTTTACTTTTCGGAAAAAAGGAATATCACAAAAGTTTGTCAAATCATTTTGCAGTCGGAATATAAATTAGAAAGAATACACTTTGGTAACTTAGTTGGAATTTTGTGGAACCGTTGGCGATATTCGTAATGAACACACTGTTTATACCAACACTCACAATTACACTGTCTGATGCGAATTTCGATTACTAAGGTATCGTCTTCAGATATTTCAGAAGTAGAAAATTATTGCAAAACTACCATAAAAACCATTTTTTTAGAAAAAATTAAAAATATGTGAAAAAAAATCTTGAACAAAAAATGTATAGATCAAAATGAATGAAAAAATATCTGGATATTTCAATCACCCGTGTGTAATTTATTTAAATATTTTCCGAATTAATTGAGACAATTAACAAACTTTTTTTTCTCGTATCTTTCATCAAAATAAAGTTTCGTCAACAATATCAGGATTCCTACGCGTCCTGGAAAAGTCCAGGAATATATATTTTGTGCCCTATTTATAATATTTGTTCTAGAACTTCGATTACTTCATATAAATGTTTTAATTTACATGAGTTAATCTAAAAATTATTTTTTTTGGATGTTTTTGGCTAGTGTTTACTTTTCGGAAAAAAGGAATATCACAAAAGTTTGTCAAATCATTTTGCAGTCGGAATATAAATTAGAAAGAATACACTTTGGTAACTTAGTTGGAATTTTGTGGAACCGTTGGCGATATTCGTAATGAACACACTGTTTATACCAACACTCACAATTACACTGTCTGATGCGAATTTCGATTACTAAGGTATCGTCTTCAGATATTTCAGAAGTAGAAAATTATTGCAAAACTACCATAAAAACCATTTTTTTAGAAAAAATTAAAAATATGTGAAAAAAAATCTTGAACAAAAAATGTATAGATCAAAATGAATGAAAAAATATCTGGATATTTCAATCACCCGTGTGTAATTTATTTAAATATTTTCCGAATTAATTGAGACAATTAACAAACTTTTTTTTCTCGTATCTTTCATCAAAATAAAGTTTCGTCAACAATATCAGGATTCCTACGCGTCCTGGAAAAGTCCAGGAATATATATTTTGTGCCCTATTTATAATATTTGTTCTAGAACTTCGATTACTTCATATAAATGTTTTAATTTACATGAGTTAATCTAAAAATTATTTTTTTTGGATGTTTTTGGCTAGTGTTTACTTTTCGGAAAAAAGGAATATCACAAAAGTTTGTCAAATCATTTTGCAGTCGGAATATAAATTAGAAAGAATACACTTTGGTAACTTAGTTGGAATTTTGTGGAACCGTTGGCGATATTCGTAATGAACACACTGTTTATACCAACACTCACAATTACACTGTCTGATGCGAATTTCGATTACTAAGGTATCGTCTTCAGATATTTCAGAAGTAGAAAATTATTGCAAAACTACCATAAAAACCATTTTTTTAGAAAAAATTAAAAATATGTGAAAAAAAATCTTGAACAAAAAATGTATAGATCAAAATGAATGAAAAAATATCTGGATATTTCAATCACCCGTGTGTAATTTATTTAAATATTTTCCGAATTAATTGAGACAATTAACAAACTTTTTTTTCTCGTATCTTTCATCAAAATAAAGTTTCGTCAACAATATCAGGATTCCTACGCGTCCTGGAAAAGTCCAGGAATATATATTTTGTGCCCTATTTATAATATTTGTTCTAGAACTTCGATTACTTCATATAAATGTTTTAATTTACATGAGTTAATCTAAAAATTATTTTTTTTGGATGTTTTTGGCTAGTGTTTACTTTTCGGAAAAAAGGAATATCACAAAAGTTTGTCAAATCATTTTGCAGTCGGAATATAAATTAGAAAGAATACACTTTGGTAACTTAGTTGGAATTTTGTGGAACCGTTGGCGATATTCGTAATGAACACACTGTTTATACCAACACTCACAATTACACTGTCTGATGCGAATTTCGATTACTAAGGTATCGTCTTCAGATATTTCAGAAGTAGAAAATTATTGCAAAACTACCATAAAAACCATTTTTTTAGAAAAAATTAAAAATATGTGAAAAAAAATCTTGAACAAAAAATGTATAGATCAAAATGAATGAAAAAATATCTGGATATTTCAATCACCCGTGTGTAATTTATTTAAATATTTTCCGAATTAATTGAGACAATTAACAAACTTTTTTTTCTCGTATCTTTCATCAAAATAAAGTTTCGTCAACAATATCAGGATTCCTACGCGTCCTGGAAAAGTCCAGGAATATATATTTTGTGCCCTATTTATAATATTTGTTCTAGAACTTCGATTACTTCATATAAATGTTTTAATTTACATGAGTTAATCTAAAAATTATTTTTTTTGGATGTTTTTGGCTAGTGTTTACTTTTCGGAAAAAAGGAATATCATAAAAGTTTGTCAAATCATTTTGCAGTCGGAATATAAATTAGAAAGAATACACTTTGGTAACTTAGTTGGAATTTTGTGGAACCGTTGGCGATATTCGTAATGAACACACTGTTTATACTAACACTCACAATTACACTGTCTGATGCGAATTTCGATTACTAAGGTATCGTCTTCAGATATTTCAGAAGTAGAAAATTATTGCAAAACTACCATAAAAACCATTTTTTTAGAAAAAATTAAAAATATGTGAAAAAAAATCTTGAACAAAAAATGTATAGATCAAAATGAATGAAAAAATATCTGGATATTTCAATCACCCGTGTGTAATTTATTTAAATATTTTCCGAATTAATTGAGACAATTAACAAACTTTTTTTTCTCGTATCTTTCATCAAAATAAAGTTTCGTCAACAATATCAGGATTCCTACGCGTCCTGAAATACCTGGAATGTGAAGAACGTCCTGGAATATATATTTTGTACCCTTTTTATAATATTTGTTCTAGAACTTCGATTACTTCATTTAAATGTTTTAATTTACATGAGTTAATCTAAAAATGATTTTTTTTTGGATGTTTTTGGCTAGTGTTTACTTTTCGGAAAAAAGGAATATCACAAAAGTTTGTCAAATCATTTTGCAGTCGGAATATAAATTAGAAAGAATACACTTTGGTAACTTAGTTGGAATTTTGTGGAACCGTTGGCGATATTCGTAATGAACACACTGTTTATACCAACACTCACAATTACACTGTCTGACGCGAGTTTCGATTACTAAGGTATCGTCTTCAGATATTTCTGAAGTAGAAAATTATTGCAAAACTACCATAAAAACCATTTTTTTAGAAAAAATTAAAAATATGTGAAAAAAAATCTTGAACAAAAAATGTATAGATCAAAATGAATGAAAAAATATCTGGATATTTCAATCACCCGTGTGTAATTTATTTAAATATTTTCCGAATTAATTGAGACAATTAACAAACTTTTTTTTCTCGTATCTTTCATCAAAATAAAGTTTCGTCAACAATATCAGGATTCCTACGCGTCCTGAAATACCTGGAATGTGAAGAACGTCCTGGAATATATATTTTGTACCCTTTTTATAATATTTGTTCTAGAACTTCGATTACTTCATTTAAATGTTTTAATTTACATGAGTTAATCTAAAAATGATTTTTTTTTGGATGTTTTTGGCTAGTGTTTACTTTTCGGAAAAAAGGAATATCACAAAAGTTTGTCAAATCATTTTGCAGTCGGAATATAAATTAGAAAGAATACACTTTGGTAACTTAGTTGGAATTTTGTGGAACCGTTGGCGATATTCGTAATGAACACACTGTTTATACCAACACTCACAATTACACTGTCTGACGCGAGTTTCGATTACTAAGGTATCGTCTTCAGATATTTCTGAAGTAGAAAATTATTGCAAAACTACCATAAAAACCATTTTTTTAGAAAAAATTAAAAATATGTGGAAAAAAATCTCGAACAAAAAATGTATAGATCAAAATGAATGAAAAAATATCTGGATATTTCAATCACCCGTGTGTAATTTATTTAACTCTTTTCCGAATCAATTGAGATTTCAAACCAAATAAATTTGAATATTTTAAACTTCTACTCTATTTCAAGAATAGACATTTTAGTAGTAAACGCCTACAAATAAAGCTCAATAGCGTTGTGTACAAAAAATAACTAACTAATAAGTAACTTTTATCAAAATAAAATTTCGTCAACAATATCAGGGTTTGTACGCGTCCTGGATTACCTGGATTTTGAAGAACGTCCTGGAAAAGTCCAGGAATATGTATTTGTTCTAGAACTTCGATTTCTTCATTTAAATGTTTGAATTTACATGAGTTTTTTTGGATATTTTTTGCCAGTTCTTACTTTTCGGAAAAAAGAAAAATCATAAAAGTTTCTCAAATCATTTTGCAGTCGAATATAAATTAGAAAGAATACACTAAGTTGGAATTTCTGGAACCGTTAGCGATATTCATAATGAACACACTGTTTATCGTCTCTGAAGACGTTAAATTGGTTATCGAAACGCGCGTCAGATAGTGTAATTGTGAGTGTTGGTGTAGTAGTAGTATAAACAGTATATTCAGTATGAATACACTTTGGTGTTCGATGGCTCTATTCTACATCTCATCTTGTAAGATTGATGACATAATTATTATATATAATATATAAGAATATAGGGATCAAAATTAGAACTTATATCAAAAAAACACAAAGGAAAACTTTCTAATTCTTAAACTTCAACACCAACTTTATTGGTTTTTATCGTACTAACAGAATAATGAAAACGCGGTGTTGACTTTCTTATTCTGGCACCACTGTACTGTCATAATTAAGTCCCTACTGCTGCTCCAGGTTATAGTTTTGGGCTAACTTAGGCCTATATTAATATTATAGAAATGACTGTCTTCTTAATGAATTAACTTGAAATGGGACAAGAATATTGAAATGTAAAAATTTGATTAGTTATTACGGGGTCTTAAATATAATTGTATAAATTATTGATATCATTTTTGTAACGACTGTTATTCTCAAATCTCAATACTTAAAAATATTCAAATGTTTGATACAAATGAAATGAAAAAAATTGTTTTTAAACTATAAATATTCATAAATTTGAATTAAATTAATATAAATGCGATACGAGCACTACTATTTTTATTATTTTTTTGAAACATCCAATTTAGTATCATTTTTGATTATTTTAATAAATTATAGCGTCATCTGGACTCCGACCATGGTCTAAATAGTATTTTTTTCTGCCCCCAGTCATGGGCCGTGCAAAACGGTTGAATTTGGTACTCTTACAATTTTTCTTATTGGCGATTGGTTTTATCCACGAAACAAATATATGCAACTGTGAAATTTCTTGTTAAATATGATCAAAAACCAAAAAAGTTAGAAATTTATACATTTAACTTGTTTACATCCAAAAAAACTCAACTTACTTTAAAAACAATTTTGTAAAAAATTTTTTTGATGTGGTGGCTCCTATTTTTTCTAAATTTTTCCAAAAATGTGACAATGTCTAATTATTTTCCACCCCCTGGATAAAATTAAACATTTTTCAAATACAAATTCTTAAAATTTATATTATAATGAATCCCTATCGAATCGCTAATTTGAATTTTATCGATATCTATGTATAATGTCTAATTATAACTCATACTTGATTGAACATTTTTTGGTGAAATAAAAAATATATCAAGAATATTTATACTGAAAAATATGTTAAGACTTTCAGGCGTCGTGGTAATGAGAAAACTTTTATAATTTCGAATCAATTTATGCCTCGTATTTTCCCATAGCTCAAATCAATTTCACGGTCTTAAGTTGTTTATATACCTGTACTTTGCCATTTCGCAATCAATTCTTAATACCCGGAACTGTAATTTAAGAAAATTTGTTTTTAAAACAAATTGGAAAAGAAAAATATATAAACGTAAATATTCAGTGGTGGCTTTTAGGTTTTCAAAATCATTCGTGCAATGAGAAATGAAACAGAGACACGCGAAAGCAATATCGGAACTTTAGAAAATTAATTAAATTGACCTTACAGTTCACAGAGCAGCTCAAACAGTTTTATCTAGGAGTATTTCCAATGTGAACACAATTTATCACACGACACATATCAAGTCTGTAATTGGGCTGTTACCAAACGTGTCTTCAGTAATTGTTACATCAGTTGTTTCTTATTTCCGGAATGTCAGCTGGGACCGGAAGTACGTACAAACGATCCTTGATGAAGCACTAAAGCATAAATGCGTGGAGGAATGCAAATATATAGCCACGTTCAACTAATCGCAAACATCTTTATGCCAGTGAGGTAGTGCTGGAAAATGAAGTTGATTTTCTTCCAACCGAGGGCCATATTCTATGGGAGTCTCTAAAATGTCGATTCATTACTGAAGACAATATGGCAGATAAAATCTTCATTTCAATAGCGAATCTCGTAATCCTTAGTTTGTAGGCTTAAAAACCTGTAACAACTATAAGGACGCTAAGGACATGGTTTTACCTTAAGACCATCCAAATAGTCGACACAGAAATCTTCACTCACACACAGTGTCTTCAAACTGACGATACCGTCTACGAATGTTATAATAACTGGACTCAATACTAAAAGCAATAATTACAGATTCGATCTTTGGAAACTGTTGGCCAGTCGCCATCTTTACGATTAACATATCGATGCACTTCTTACAACAAACAAAACTATTTGAATTGCGCTTTCATTTGACACATCATTCAATCATTTCATTTAATTTTTACTGTTCTTTTTAAATAAATAAGACAAGCTACAAAATGATTACACAAGCAATGAGGATCGATCAGAACTTCCCATTCTTACTGATAGTTTTGAATGAATCAAAATTATTTGGGACACACTTTATAATATGAATGATCGTGCATTAAATATTGATAACAACGGTAATGTGGACATTGTCTATTGTCTTAGTAAAACTAGGTTGATATACGTTACTACCCACAACTGGTATATTATAACAAAGTACTTGAAATAATATTTCCTGGGAACACTTCTGTGATTGTAGATAAAGGCCGGAAGGCGTTTGTTATTATTTAGACATTTTCGGAGTACTTAGGATCTTTCTTTGAACTTAGGAAAGCATTCAAAGATTCTGTCTTATAGCGTCTATCGATCATTTCATTTCATCCCCAAAAAAATGAGTTTCGGGATGTGAAAGGGGCGAAGAAGCTGCTCCTGGACAATCTTATGAATAGTTGTCGTTGAAACGATAAATTTTAGAGACATTTTACGTACGATAGTTGTGGTATCAGCATCAACTGCATCTAATGCATTTTGCTTTAAAGCTGGTGTTCATATTTCAATTTATGTTTCCCGTAAGCGGCGATCAACCCTAACAAAAGTTCTAAAGTCGGGTATAATTCTGCCCAGAAAGCGTTCAGTATAAATACAGAATCTTCTGGCTTCTGCCGAGTTATCAAAAGCCAAACCATACGATGTGATAATTTTTGATGAGAAACTGACATTAACAAATTAAGTCACTTGCAATTTTTAATTGAAAATCGCGTAGTAGCTTTGAAAATAATTATTAATCTCTTTAATTTGTTTCAATGTTGTGTTTTAATCTCTCTTGTAAGTATTTTCAATAAATAATCACTATTTATGATAATTTTTTTCAGAATGTCTCTTTATGGCAAACGGGTTAGCGTGTACAACGATATAAAAATCTAAGTATCTCCTAAACCACACATTTAATCGAGTTAAACAAAGAGTGCCTACCTTTTTGTTAAAAAATCGATTGAAAAATTAATTTTTCCTATATTTAGATTGTACAGGTTGTCCCTGTAAAAGTTACGGATTGTTAACCATTGAACACGAGCCGCCCCTCGACATAGTAGTGTAGAATTATTTATTCCGCCCAAAACACTAAATGGATAAACGTTATCATCCATAAAAAATCATAATGTTCACAGCATTATTTTGCATTTACTCATTCTAGAAATTTTTGCATCAAATCCCGGAACACCCTGTATAATGCAATGCCTTTTCGTATGTATTAAAAAATTACCAATGGAAATGGGACACAAAATGTGCAGAAATTAGCATGTTTTAGGATGAATTGTGTATTTTGAAAGGATAATAATGAGATGTAGTCAAAACCCAAACAATCTACAAACTAGGCAATTGCCAAGTATTTTATTTTTTACTGAAATGGAGCTGTTCCGACTAAGGAAGACAGAATGATAACTCTTTCTCTATACTCCGAGGTTCCAGCTCGATTCTGCGCATTCTCAAGCATGCGCATTATAGATAAAGTGTCTCGAACGAGAGAGAAAATAAATATTGTCGGCACCGTAACGTAGGGACGTTTTTTCCTTTACCAACTGCCCATATAGGAGTATTACTTATAAGTAAGCAAAAGAAAAAAAATCAATTTAGTTTTTTCAATATTACCACCGACTCGGCTGAAGTATTTCATTGTTGAATTACGCCCATCCATTTGTTAATGCCTCCGCATTGAAATGAATTATTACGTTCATAAAATGTACACATCTGTATTATTCGTAAAAAAAATCAAAGAAAATAAACTCCGACTTTAATGTTCTTCGATAGTTTTTAACATTCCTATCTGCCATCGCAACTTTAGTATTGTTGTTGATACTTGAAAAAAATTTAAATCTTTTCTAAGAATATATATATTATGAAAATGAGTTATTGACTTCTCTGGTACAGCAAACAATGAAATGACTCAAGAATCATGCATGACACTTACCGTAATACGTATAATTTCATAGTGCATTAGATTTTTAATTACGCATTCGCAGCATAATTCATATCACTTATTATTAGACATATGAACGGTCGATGTTTTTCACTTAATCATCGAGAAATAGGGCATATCTATGACTGAATTTATTCGTTATATTCCCTTGTTTCAATAATAATTTGGAAAATATTATTGATTTGTTTACTGACCTCGTATTCTTGTATAAATCCGACTATGCATTCATACATTGACCCACGCATTTCTTCTTGAATTGATAATCCAGTAACATGAGTTGATTCACCCGGTATCGTTCTTTTATATCATCCTTTTCCTCGTTTCTCGATGATGATGTCCATGTCATTGCATTTTTTATGCCAAAAGCACTAAATACTCATTCAAGGCGTTTATTTGGGTGATTCCTGTTTCCAGAGTCGTTTTTGGAGACTGCAAATATTGTTGAACCAAATTTACTTCCTCCAGTATAGAAAGCCAGAATTGTATACAGGTTAGATAGGTAAAATCGCAAACAGGATCTGTTTGATCTTAGAAACGTTCCAAACTACTCACAACTGTCTCTATGTTTTCTTTTACAACTTTTACTGATTCGTAATGAGCACTCCAGCGAGTATCCGATAAACGTTTCAAATTTTTTCCAGTTTTCTCTTTCAGTAATTGCCATCTCTGTGTAGATGACGAGAAGAACGATTATAATTTCTCTAGAGATTTAACAACTAATATCTTAGGGTGACGAGGACAGTGCAATGAACAGGGCCGGATTAAGATTTATGAGGCCCGGGGCTAAAATAATGACTGGGCCCCCTTAAGGATTTCGAAAACCCGGAAAAATCCACAAAATAATATCAATACGTTAGATTTGTGGTATCAACACATCAAAAAATACAGAATGATTTCCAAATGATGGGGCCCTCTTGGACCTGGGGCCCGGGGCTATAGCCCCCTCAAGCCACTAGCTTAATCCGGCCCTGGCAATGAACTGTTATGGACAAGCGTGACACTTACCACTCCTAAACTTTTTTGTTGTGTTTTTATCGAAGAGGAAACCATACGAAGCCATAATTTTCGTTTGTTTTTATTGCACTACCACTGAAGACGGTGTAGATCATCTTACGTTCTGAGCAGGAGTGACAGGTGATGGTAGCTCATTTGATAGTTTTCAAAAGTGCGCTTCTTGTGGGCCCTTCCATTTATGTTAAAACTTCGATGGTACTAAGCACATTTTTAAAGTCTTCTTTAGGATTTGATCAGGGAAACGCGGATGCATTTGGGGCTCCCAAGATCGGAGTTAATCCTCCACTGTGTATATACAATAATTTTCTATAACAATTTTAAAGGAAAACATTTCTTAATCCTCGAATTTATAAAAGATATACAGTTTGTCCACGTAAGTTGGCGGCATATGGGAAACTTTGTTATTATTAATTTTACGAAAAAAAGTTATTCTTTAAAAAAAGTTCTGCATGGTCCAAAACCTGAAATTCAATCATCAGATGCTAAATTTTTTCAGTCGTATACGAGGTTTGTCAAAAAATGTAATTTTTGCTCTAAAGAAAAAATGTTTAGAATTAAAAATAGCTTTCAAATATTCAACATTGTTTATTTACATTAAAAAAATATTTTTTTCTAAATTTTCTCTACGATTACGTTGGAAATTTAAGTTTGCACATTAATGCATCGTATTTATTAATTATAAATTTGTTTAAACAATTCTAAATGTACTTTTAATTATCAATTATCATCCAGTGCATCCTAGATTAATTATGCATTATTGTGGAAACTTAAATTTCCAACGTATTCGCAGAGAAAATGTAGAAAAAAATATTTTTTCAATGTAAATAAACAATGTTGAATATTTGAAAGCTATTATTTAATTCTAAACATCTATACGACTGAAAAAATTTAACATTTGATGAATGAATTTTAGGTTTTGGACCATGCAGAACTTTATAATAACAAAGTTTCCCATATGCCGCCAACTTACGTGGACAAACTGTATATGTGTTGCCAATAAGGCGGCGTTCGCCATCAATAGAATTAAAAATATCTCACACTGACATTAGATATACTGTAACTAATGGCTCACGCATACAGGGTGGGTCAAAATTCGCTTATTCCTTAGAAGAATAATTAATCGCACGTATTTTCAGCATTCTAGAAATGGTGTTCTCTATCTCTAGCTGGGTTTATTCAATTTTCCACAATTCTTCTTAAATGACCTCTTCTTATTTTTTATAGACTGTATATGGGAATTAAAACTACAAACTAAGACATTTTTCAGCCTATAAAATCGTTAAAAATTTCCAATGACTGGTCTAATCTTAAAGAAGCTACACCTGCCTATGGTTATTTAGCTATAGGGTTACCTGGAATTTTTTTACTAAAATGTACGGGAAATTAATGATGAATTTTATATTGAGATGTGTCAACTTTTACGATGAATAATTTTGAACCTGTCTTCACACAATTTTCAATCAATCTTCTCATGTTGAATAGCGACAATACGTGTATGTTTGGGTGTGAAAAAAATGGCGTGGATGGAAGAAATTCCATCAATGATTCTACTTGAATATTAATTTCAATATCCAATACTAATAAATTTAAAGTATGTCTGTTATCTATGCTTAAAAGTTGTGTGGGTTTTAAAGGTAGGAAGTAATTTTGTTTAACAAGTAACTGCAACAAATTCAAGATCAGCAAGAGAATGATCAAACTGACGATTGTATAATATCCAGCTTAGCAAGATGGACGGGGTACCTACCATGTATTCATTCTAAATATACTTTCGAAGCTGTGCAGATCTAGATCTGGTAATCTGATTCGTATAAATTGCTTTGTATACTGAATGTATACTGTACATTCAACTCGTCTTAGATCCATCAGTATATATCAGCAAACTCTGCTAGTATGGATTTCAACAAAATTGAGTTAATGCGACTGGATTCGGTATAATACATAGCTTGATAAGGAACGTTATATATCGATAAAGTTTTGTTGGTTCTGTCTGTGTGTTTTCAATTTTCCAATATCGATTTGTGAGGTAAATTATTTAGTCTTTGTTGGTGCAGTTTTCTAAGTAATATTCCAAGGATTATTGGGGTGTTTATAATAAACATATACGAGAATAATTAGATGTTTGAAACTTCATTGTGAGAAATCGATACTATCAATCAAAATTCTTTCTACAATAATCAAATAAGATATTGTTGAAAGGTTGAATATGATGAGAGAAAGTTTTCAGCTCTTCGAATTAGGGTAATTTTCCCCCTAACATTATTCACTTTAATTTGCAGTCACAAAATTAGTTAATAGAACAGTATGGACTAATTGATTATAAATTATTATGTAAACTTCTTTATTTTTATGTTACAGATATGATTTCACCTTTTTATATAAATCATGTACGTTATGCACAATTATAAAATAAAGCTTGATAATAATGCTGCACTAATGCCGACTAACGATGTTTCCACTCTACTTCATTTCATACTTTTCCATAATTTAGCATTTCTATTATATAAATTATTATACCGTGATATCTAGATCAACTTCCTGATACAGAAACAACTGATGACATTTTATTCTATGCGTAGCTCTCGAAATATAAGGGGACTGATTTCCTGACCCTTTTAAATTTTGTCACTGCGGAGCGTTACATCGGAACTTTTTGTATTTTATCTTTACTGCAGCAATGATTCAGCTACCGCACCGTTTGGGCAGTGTAAATTTCGAGAACATCGCAAAACTCCTAAGCGTTGCATCAGTAGACGTTTTGCTTCGTATTATTTCCTGATGAAGCTCAATTCCACATCAACGGCCATGTGTACAGGCAAAATTTCGCTATTGAACCCGCGACGCAAACATCAAATGATCTTACTCTGCCTTAAACACCCATAATTTTTTAAATTTTGTTTTTGAAATTTAAATTTCAAATAACATACAACAGGAATGACCGGCACCAAAGGTCTTTTGAAATTCAGTCACTGCGGAGCGTTACATCGGAACTTTTTGTATTTTAACTTTACTGCAGCAATGATTCAGCCACCGCACCGTTTGGGCAGTGTAAATTTCGAGAACATCGCAAAACTCCTAAGCGTTGCATCAGTAGACGTTTTGCTTCGTATTATTTCCTGATGAAGCTCAATTCCACATCAACGGCCATGTCTACAGGCAAAATTTCGCTATTGAACCCGCGACGCAAACATCAAATGATCTTACTCTGCCTTAAACACCCATAATTTTTTAAATTTTGTTTTTGAAATTTAAATTTCAAATAACATACAACAGGAATGACCGGCACCAAAGATCTTTTGAAATTCAGTCACTGCGGAGCGTTACATCGGAACTTTTTGTATTTTATCTTTACTGCAGCAATGATTCAGCCACCGCACCGTTTGGGCAGTGTAAATTTCGAGAATATCGCAAAACTCCTAAGCGTTGCATCAGTAGACGTTTTGCTTCGTATTATTTCCTGATGAAGCTCAATTCCACATCAACGGCCATGTGTACAGGCAAAATTTCGCTATTGAACCCGCGACGCAAACATCAAATGATCTTACTCTGCCTTAAACACCCATAATTTTTTAAATTTTGTTTTTGAAATTTAAATTTCAAATAACATACAACAGGAATGACCGGCACCAAAGGTCTTTTGAAATTCAGTCACTGCGGAGCGTTACATCGGAACTTTTTGTATTTTATCTTTACTGCAGCAATGATTCAGCTACCGCACCGTTTGGGCAGTGTAAATTTCGAGAACATCGCAAAACTCCTAAGCGTTGCATCAGTAGACGTTTTGCTTCGTATTATTTCCTGATGAAGCTCAATTCCACATCAACGGCCATGTGTACAGGCAAAATTTCGCTATTGAACCCGCGACGCAAACATCAAATGATCTTACTCTGCCTTAAACACCCATAATTTTTTAAATTTTGTTTTTGAAATTTAAATTTCAAATAACATACAACAGGAATGACCGGCACCAAAGGTCTTTTGAAATTCAGTCACTGCGGAGCGTTACATCGGAACTTTTTGTATTTTAACTTTACTGCAGCAATGATTCAGCCACCGCACCGTTTGGGCAGTGTAAATTTCGAGAACATCGCAAAACTCCTAAGCGTTGCATCAGTAGACGTTTTGCTTCGTATTATTTCCTGATGAAGCTCAATTCCACATCAACGGCCATGTCTACAGGCAAAATTTCGCTATTGAACCCGCGACGCAAACATCAAATGATCTTACTCTGCCTTAAACACCCATAATTTTTTAAATTTTGTTTTTGAAATTTAAATTTCAAATAACATACAACAGGAATGACCGGCACCAAAGATCTTTTGAAATTCAGTCACTGCGGAGCGTTACATCGGAACTTTTTGTATTTTATCTTTACTGCAGCAATGATTCAGCCACCGCACCGTTTGGGCAGTGTAAATTTCGAGAATATCGCAAAACTCCTAAGCGTTGCATCAGTAGACGTTTTGCTTCGTATTATTTCCTGATGAAGCTCAATTCCACATCAACGGCCATGTGTACAGGCAAAATTTCGCTATTGAACCCGCGACGCAAACATCAAATGATCTTACTCTGCCTTAAACACCCATAATTTTTTAAATTTTGTTTTTGAAATTTAAATTTCAAATAACATACAACAGGAATGACCGGCACCAAAGGTCTTTTGAAATTCAGTCACTGCGGAGCGTTACATCGGAACTTTTTGTATTTTATCTTTACTGCAGCAATGATTCAGCCACCGCACCGTTTGGGCAGTGTAAATTTCGAGAATATCGCAAAACTCCTAAGCGTTGCATCAGTAGACGTTTTGCTTCGTATTATTTCCTGATGAAGCTCAATTCCACATCAACGGCCATGTCTACAGGCAAAATTTCGCTATTGAACCCGCGACGCAAACATCAAATGATCTTACTCTGCCTTAAACACCCATAATTTTTTAAATTTTGTTTTTGAAATTTAAATTTCAAATAACATACAACAGGAATGACCGGCACCAAAGGTCTTTTGAAATTCAGTCACTGCGGAGCGTTACATCGGAACTTTTTGTATTTTATCTTTACTGCAGCAATGATTCAGCCACCGCACCGTTTGGGCAGTGTAAATTTCGAGAATATCGCAAAACTCCTAAGCGTTGCATCAGTAGACGTTTTGCTTCGTATTATTTCCTGATGAAGCTCAATTCCACATCAACGGCCATGTCTACAGGCAAAATTTCGCTATTGAACCCGCGACGCAAACATCAAATGATCTTACTCTGCCTTAAACACCCATAATTTTTTAAATTTTGTTTTTGAAATTTAAATTTCAAATAACATACAACAGGAATGACCGGCACCAAAGGTCTTTTGAAATTCAGTCACTGCGGAGCGTTACATCGGAACTTTTTGTATTTTATCTTTACTGCAGCAATGATTCAGCCACCGCACCGTTTGGGCAGTGTAAATTTCGAGAATATCGCAAAACTCCTAAGCGTTGCATCAGTAGACGTTTTGCTTCGTATTATTTCCTGATGAAGCTCAATTCCACATCAACGGCCATGTGTACAGGCAAAATTTCGCTACTGAACCCGCGAAGCAAACATCTAAAACACCCATAATTTTTGAGAACCAACATGATAGCACGGTTATTATTACATAGCAACGATCGAGGACCAGATGTGCAAAATTTTCCAGGCTTCCATACTTCGTCTTGGTTTCAGGAGAATGACAAAGCTGCTCATACCTCTACTACTGTTATATTCCTCAACTTTCCTATAACAAAGTGATATCTCGAAGATGTGACATCCTGTAGCCGTTACGAAGTCTAGATCTAAATCCAATGGACTTTTTCAAGGGATTACTTTAAGACTTAAGTCTATGAAACAAACCTGCGCTCAGCTAACTTGCCGAGCAGTGATACAAAATCGTTTACCATGCGAATAACGGAATTGAGCACATTTAGATTACCACACAACAAAAAAATTCGTAATGTACATAGATTTATTATTTTTATTAGTTAGAAAGAGTTACGAAACACCCTGTATCTTTGCATGTTTTGGAAATTGTCTTTTAATCGTATTTGATACTGCTTTAAGAATTTTTTGTACTTGATGACTTCCCAATCTACTTTCCATTTGTTACGATGTTTGTCCTAATTAAACGGCTTCACTATTATAACAAGGAACTTCGCATATAATGTAATCTTTGTTTTGCTCTATTTTTGATGTCAGACTTAATAGAATATTGTACAAATGTGTTTTGTCGTTTTGAATTATTCTGAATTTAACTGTTAACCGAGCTAATTCATTTGGTAAATATAGAAGTTTCAAATTTTGATATACGGAATCTGTTTGGTTTATTAATCGAGTATAATATTTATTTATTTCTCTTTTGAATATATTATTAATCTATTCGTAGGGATAATTTGCTCTAAACGCAGTTTTTTACTTTTTCGTTAGCTGTTGATCATAAATTTCGTAACTGATAGTTGGATAATTCTATAAAGTAACTCTTTGACGTTAATAGTAAGTAACTGCTGTTAGAAAAGACCATAAAGAAGCAAAAATGAATTTACAAAAATCCACTAAACAGATTAACACCTAAACTAATAGATGGGGTATCAAGTTAAAACGAAAACAATTTTTTTGTCCAAGTAACAATACACAATACTCAAACTCCTCATACTAATAATGCAAAGAAGCAAAGAAGTTGGTATAGGATATGAAGAGATGTACTGGCTGTTGAGAAGAAATTCTAAATTGGGGCTGCGAGATCGAATATTCACACACCCCATATAAAACGATCCTAATCCAAGTCTTACAAAGGAAACGAATCCTGTATCATGAATATGAAGAATGATCTAGACTGCAATCGTTCTCTTGATATAATAGCCGAAATACACTTGTCACACACCACTCCGAGCTCTTTCCAATTTCCATCTTTGGCTCGATACATTCGCCACTCTCGCCAGTCTCGATTCAATTAAAATCACGAAAGGTTCTGTGCGCAAAATTTAGCAACTGCGTTTTAGCCATGGTGGCACATTGTTTAGAAGAGGAAGATTAAGGAACTCGAAGAGATTTCATGGAGAATATTCTACACTTTTATCTCATGTGTTGGATGACGAGATGACGATTATTTTAGAATGTCGATGGCGACGTTTAACCTGTTGGAAATTAAACTACATGAAACTTTGTCTAAGCAAGACACATATTTTAGACAAGCAATCACTTCTAGACACCCTTGACAGGTTTTTCGATGTAAGATACTAATTTACTTTCATTAATTTTTAAATTCCAAGAATTTCCTTCGAACCGTGATATGGAGGAATAAATTTTTAAGTATCGAAAGCAAAACACGGATATATAAAACTTGTGTCAGACCAGTAATGACATACGCCATAGAAACGATGGCGGAGACTGCAACTACTAAGCGGATTCTTAGAAAGACCGAGATGAAGACATTACGTTCCGGATATAGTGAGATGGGCCAGAACTAGAAGAAGAACATGGAGAGATCATGTCAATAGAATGGACGACGATCGACTGGCGAAAATCGCAAAGGAAGAGAGACCAAATACAAGTAGACCGCCTGGAAGACCACCAAAGCGCTGGTATGAGAGCTGGTCCTCGCAGTCACAACTTAGGCTGCCTCTTTGAAAACACAAGACGTAGTCTTAAAATAAGAAGAAGAAGAAGAAAAATTTGAGATACACTATTGAAAAATGGAACGGTATATTGCATTTCAAACAGAAGACTTTATTGCAGATTATTAAATGAAAGGTCGGTGTCTTCTTCTCCAGTGATGGCTGGCGTATTTGGTGTTGGTGTTGGTGATAATATTTAACCTGTACTGTACCTTTGATATTTAATTCATTCGCAACTTTCCAGATCATATCTTTGTAGTCAGCGTTTCGGTACTGGTCAAACAGTACTGAATACTTCCTCAATAAGATCTTCCGGTTTTATACACAAAACAAACAAAAAGCAAACATTGCAAAAACTCAAAAATATCAAAAATTCCAACCGATCCGTCAAGCAGCCATCAGGATGAATGATAGGACTAAGATCGGACACGTGTCGGAAAGGTGTAAACTACGCTGTTCAAACTCTAGTATCTTTTCCCTCTCAGACACTCGTCGGGATCGGAAGGATGCATGATAAGTGTGTTCCGGCCTTAATGTGTGTCTTTCCACAGCCATTTTAAATGTTCTTTTATATTGTATAATAATAACAATTCTGATTGATAATCTTTTTATATCTTCGCGATTAACTAATCTGATTTGCATTTACTTACTAAAAAATATTGTTTACATTTGCTTAGGTGACCTAATTAACACATTAATTAATTAATAATTATAAATAATGTTGGTTACAATTGATAAACAATATTTATCAGCGAGAATAAAATTAACCTAATTAAAACACAATGAGAGAACAGTTATTACATGGAAGTGGCGCAGATAAAATTTAATTATGTATTAAGTTTTAAACACAATTATATTTTCATGTTTCAATCCACAGTGAGTTCGCGAGCTCTATTAATTTATTCTAGTAAAATTAAATAATTAAGTTTTACGTTCGAATTCGCTTTGGAAACTATAAAATTTTTAACTTTCTGGAGATCTAATTGACTGAATATCGACCAATCGGAAATGTCATTTCACATAACCGCAAAATAAGTTTCAGTATTCTTTACATTTGTTAATATTGTGTTTATCCTAGATATTCTTGTATTTTTTTAATTGTTGTTCTGTGAGAAAGAAATCATATTACCTGAATGCCTGTTTTCGCGAGCTTCGAACATAAAAATTTGCCATGTCCCAGCGCGAACTTGGCACGAACTTGAACGCGAGCGTATGTGTTTATAAATCACACTGCGTAATCTGTTTAATTCTTGTTAAACGCGAACCAGCGCGAGCGTAAAAGCTTGTAAATTGACGTTTAGTTTCTATTTTCAACTGGTTATACAGGCATCAAGAAAAGGAATATCTCAGTCAGGTTGGGTAATTCGAGGAATTCTACGCCCGACCAGTGACGAAGCCAGTGCTTGACTTTCGGGCAAATTCGATGTCTGATTGAACTGCATTCGATACATGTGAAAACAGACTAGGTCTGAAGTTAATTAGCATATCGGAAGGTGATTGTGCACATTATTTACCTGTACTGTACGAACTCGCATTCTTTCTGAGGATAGGGGGAATTATTTTGTCTTCCTGAAAAATATTTTTAACTTATCTTGTACATATTAAGCACATCTATATAAAGCATTGATTAAGACAAGTTTGACAAACTTAAACTGCCCTCTATTTTTCGTTTAGATCAATGGGTTTTTGCATGGGGTGTATCTTCTTTCTGCCTGAGTCATAGAAGCTTGCCGCAGCGTCGCTAAAGTAGCTTAAAACCTCTTTGTTCAAGTTAGCATAAGTGTTCAGGGAAAAGATGGTAATTACTGGAGGTCGGGTCTAGGTGGGATGAAACAGTATTTCATCCAAATCCGTACGTCCGTCTCAGATTTATCTGCATCATTTATGCACATGCTGCACACTCATACACTTTTCTCCATACATCTCACACAAATGAGAATGAATGTCCACCAAAGGAAAAATTTATACACAGGAAAAACGAGTCTCAATTCGTTATTTGCACTTGGTTTGAGAATCAAATGGAAGCTCCATATTTCACGGCTACCAGGAAAAGAATGAACGTTGTAGACTGCTCGCTAGGGTGGTAAATGGGAGATAGAAGTCTTTCCAAACCCCGCCTAAGAGCTCTCCTAGAGTTTACAGTTACTTTAGCGAACATGAACGAATAGACTATGAGGATGACATTGAGGTTCGTACTCACACAAAATACTCCAGGAAAAATTATACAGCGTCAAATCTGAAGGCATTCCGATTTCCTAATCAGCTGTTATTATTATTGAGTCACTTTTTATATGGAAACTACAGTATCAGCCTATATATTAAGAAGGAAAACCATAAAAAGACAAAAGGATTTTGGCAACAAAGACTTGTTTATGGTGGAAATCAGTTATTAGCAAATGTAAAATTTCAGACAAATAGTATAGACTATAAAGATTTCAGCACTACGAGGTCTGGCTATTAAATAACGAGACTGCGGACCTAGAGGGCGCCCTAGATGGGTGGGGTAAAAACCGAGTAGTGCGTTGGGTATCTAGATATCTTGTGTATGCACGTCCCAAAACACGTTTCCGTCACTACTATAGTATTTGTACAGTAGCGGTTTGAAACGAACGTGTTTTTTTCTCGTATCGTATCAATCTCAAATTTCTCGTTAAATTGGAAAAAAAACTCCGACTGAGTTTTATAAATTATTGCAAGCGGCCTATGGGGACAATTCTCTATCTCGTGCGCGTGTTTTTGAGTAGTTTAAGCGCTTTAGTGAGGGCCGAGAGAGCACTGAAGATTACAAGCGCTCAGGTCACCCTGTGACTGTTTCAACTCCGGAAACAGTGACCAAATTCAACCAAATTCTGCGTGCAGATCGTCGAATGATCATCCGGATGATTACCGAGGCTGTAAACGCTGATAAAGAAGCGGTTAGAAAATTTTACACGAGGAATTACAGATGACAAAAATTTGTGCGAAGTTGGTGCAGAAAATCTGACTTTTGACCAAAGCTCTTGCGTCAACGAGTCTGCTCTGATTTCCTTGAAAGTTTAGAAAAGGATCTGCTTTGAAAGGGACTCGATTTGAGTCTATTCAAACGGTAAAGACTGCTTCGATGGAACAAATGTGTGGAAAGATGTGTGGCTGAGCATTCAAATGCTCAAACCCCTTCTCGTAAGCAGTCTCGTTATTTAATAGCCAGACCTCGTTTTGGATAATAAAAAAAATATTCAAATTTCTCCAATTATATATGAGTTATAAATTTTGTTGATAGATTAGAAAAAATTCATTAATAAACAAAATTATCCGCCATCTCCAGTAACATTTTATTTGCGTCTACATACAAAAAAACTGGTATAATAAACTATGTTGAAGGTTTTTCGATAGAATATTGTTTGTCGAATGAACCGTGACATTGTTGAAAGCTTTTCAAATGTTCATTTATTATAAATCTAACCGTTTAAGTTATTAAGTTTCAATGCCAATTTATAATCTGTCAATCAATATCGAATGACAAAGTGTATTATGACAAAATTGTATATAACATCGTGTACCAACTTTGCAAATTGATTTATACCATATACATCTAATATTCTTGTATTGCCAGAGATATTTTTAGTAGTAGAATAATTTTTATGATGGAATTGGTTCCTTTCTGGAATGGCCCAGATATGGTAAAACTCTTCTTCTGCAGAGCCGAGATTGTGGTAGTTATAAAAAACTGGTACGACGAACCACACAGCTTTTTGTGGAGTTTATTATTCCCTATCCATTTAAATTGTCAACCGGTTCACTAGGTTGCAAGAAAACCTGCAACCCCGACAATCCACGCGGCTGAAACCTGGCTTTAGTTTCCGTACCTTATTTTTTCACGTTTTACAATTGATTCGAGGAAACATAACCGTGAGATAGCATCAATCTAAGCTTTGTACAATTTCTTTGGTCCTAACGTTTACAATAAAAGAGTTTTCTAGCCAGGGTGAAACATATTTTCCCCCGGATAAATCCGCGGATGGATGGGCAGAAGGACATTCCACCAACCCCTGTCATTTCCACAGGTCTTTATCCTCGTTCGCGTCCCAGCTTTGTGGAGGTTTTATCTTTTTGTTAGGAGTATTTTCTCTGCCTCGGGTTTTGAAAAAGACAAACAGGGATGTGCTAGTTAAACTGAATGAATAAATAATGCATGCAACAACTATTTAATGTTAACTATGGAAATATATTTATTTTTTTCAATTGCATTTCTAATGAATTTCGAACAATTCAAAACATAATTGGTTATATATAAAGATAATTAATATTTATGATTCTACTTAATTCGCTTACCAAACAATTATAAATAGATTCATATCGAAGTAAAAATCGCACAGACCAACAGTGGAAATAGTTTAATAATAAATGAATATCTCACTTTTACACACACAAACATTGCTTATTAGCACAGATCATTTTATACAGGGTGTTTCTAAATTAATGCGGCAAAATACAAGAGGTGATTACTTGTATGAAATTAAGATGGATATCTCCCGAAACACCATTTTCTCAGCCCACCGCTTTCCGAGATATCACCCTTAAAAGGTGGTGATTTTTTATTTTTCTAATATTTCAGTAATGCTGAATACTTGAAATTTCGTATTTTGCAAAAGTTTAACCTTCTTATTATTCTTTAGTATTCTTTCAATATTTTCAAAATTTTGTTATAGGAAAGATCTTAAATTTCATAAGAGCAATCAACTCTTGAATTTTCTCGCATGAATTCAGAAACACCCGTATATACAAGGCTACACATTCTATCTATAATTGTAGAGTTATTTTCATCTTGTATTTTGTATTTCTGCCTTGCTTCTATCTGTTTCAATTATGTACTTTGGACTTTTTATATCCTGGTCAATCTAATCTTCTCATCTACTTTTTGGTCTTCCTGATAAACTTCTCTGGTTCGTTTTATAATTTGCTTATAATCTTTTTAATGTTAACTACATCTTGATTCTTTAATATCTTCTTAATTTCAAAATTTCTCCGTTTTTAGTATCTCCAACTGTAATTTTTTTATGTTCACATATCCTTATGGCGGTTGTACACTCTCGAGCGGGTGCTCTCGCCGAGCGGTCTCGCCCACGAGCCCTACCATGTTCACACTCGTCTATTCAGTTGTGGGTGCGAATGCCGAGACGATGGACACTTTAGAAGTAGCCCTCGTTGTATATATATGTATCATACAAAAAAATGGTTTATAAACTTGTTCACAAACTGCACACCATACCAGATTTCAAAGAATTTTGAAGTATTCCCAGATGAATTATGAAATTTATTACTTGGATCCCATAGTACGGGTTCTGTTTAATATATTTCTTAAAAATATAATTCACTTTCATTGTTTTACATATTAAATTCGTTACTGTAATGTAATGACACATGTTTTCCGCTCGGTTGCTATCTGGACAATGAGAAATTCACTTTTGCTATCTTTCGATTGTCCCTGTAATAATTACGGATTGTTAACCATTGGTTATTCCTTTAAACACGCTATATAGACATACGTAATCATCCATTAAAAATTCATAATGTTAGAATGTATAATTTACATAACTTAAATTTAAGTTATGTTTTCGCAACTTTGATTGCCTATAATTCAGAAACTAGAGGTTCTATGAGAAAAATTTTTTATGTCATAGCATTATTTTTATGTCATATACTTACTGCCGAATTTTTTGCATCAAGTCCCGGAATAATTTTTTGTTTTAGCAGAAATAAAATTTCGAATGCCACAAGCTGTGCTTGAAAGCTGCGTCGTAAGCTTCAACGGAATTTATTAAAGAGTTTAGGAAAATGATCAAAGGAAAGAGCGCAAAAATTACTGACTGTTAGGATATTTATGGAAGGCATTGTCTTTCTACTTTTTGAATATTACGTATAACTCATTTCGGAAAGGAAAATATGTTCTATTATGGAATTTAGTGGAAAATTTTGCAATGATTAAACAAAAACGTTTCGTTCGTAGTAAATGATTTCAATAATTTATTTGAAGACCATAATTTAATTATCTACTTACACTGATTAACATAACAGTCTTTAGCAACTCTCTCGTTAGGTTAATTAAACTGAACCCTTCTGCAGATCGATGAAGGATGGACAATTACCAGTCACCGACCTTGATTCAATATCTCTAGTGTATGTATGCATGAATTGCAGATTTTTAGTTCTTATTTATTGTTATCAGTCAATTTTTTGTTTTGCAATCTGATATAAAATGAGTGAAAAGTTTTTCATCAAGATCAATCGCTACGTCTTGACGCATGTTATTTCTGTACGGAGCAAATCAATAAAGAAGAATGCAAACAATTTGAGAAGATATATGAAGATAAAAGATTTTTTACAATTAGACAAGAATATAAAACTCTAAAAACCATCAACAAACATCTATGATTTTCCAAAATGAGCAAATGTTCTAAGAATGACTGCATTATTGGTATTAGATTTAAAATAATTAAAAAATTGCGTGTTTTGAATTTTCCATAGAACAAACTTTTAATTGTAGCTGCAAATGCGCTTGATGCACGCATTCTTTTTCCCCAATTCATTTTTAAATACGTCAACAAATCAAAGAAAAATTGACAATGATAAAAGGATGTCACTTGTGAAAAAAAAAGTTATTATTGTACAAAGAAAGTGCTGGTTGGAGCTTTAAGTTATCAAGAAACAAGCTATACCTCAATTTTATTATACAAAAGTAAGTTTTCAACGTTTTTTCTCCCTTTACGTCAAATAAATAAATTAATTTCATCCTCCACATTTATTAATTAGTAAACAGAATAATTCTATCCAAGGAATTGATCTCCTATCCAGATAAAATATTAGGTAATAACTTAATTTGGTATTCTATATAAAAATGATCAGTCTGCTTCTTTATTGACGCCTGACGATTCGAGAATACTTGATTTAACAACAAAAAAACGAATTAAAAAGCTTGTATGCTAATTGTGAATTAATCCTTAATATATAATAAATGTAAAAGACTCAAAACCAACCCTCAACTTTGCGCAAAAAATATGATTATTAGATTTAATTGTTGGGACTGAAATTTGAAACGAATTTGGGATGTTCAAGTACCTAGATTCATGTATTCACTAACAAACAACAAGTCAAAGAGAAGTGAAGAATGAACGAAAGGCTAACAGATATAACAGATACAGAAAAAACTCTTTTCAAACTGCCTATACTCATCTGTGATTTACTGGTTATTAAAATAATAAGATTATAGAAATTACCCTGACTTTGAGTGGCTTTCATCTGTTTTTAACCCTTTATATCGTCTTTTTATTCATAATTTCGGATTTTTTCGTATTTATAATATTTGGCAATATCTAAAAAACGTTCTGAATATTTAAAATGGAGATACAGAGTATAAAATTGATACTTACTTCATTTGATGTAATTAAAATGGACAATGTATTGTTATCATGTATTCTAAAGGTTATTCAAGGTATAAGATGTATTTGTTGACAGCTAAAATAGCAATTTCCGTAATGTTTTTATTGATGAAACCATAGATCATTTCAAAAACAGGATTGGATCAACAAACAAACAATATATTGATATAAATTCAAGTTGCTGTTTAAAAATAAATCAAATAAAATTGAAGATGCAAAAGATGAATTATGTAGAGTAAGGAAGATACAGCGGAAAAATCAATTTATGATAAAGATATCTTGTGCTAAAGAGAATTCCAGGAATATACACTAGGGGTAATTTCAGATCTACCTCAACCATCAAATCAATCTATTTACGTTCCAAAATAATCCTCTTTCCGGTATATTTCCTTCAAAAAGTTCGCTATTCTCTTCTTCACAATCGGAAAAATATATTTTCTCAAATTCCATAACAGAAAATAATCCTTCGGCGGCTAAATATGGGAAATATGGTAGTCATTCACTCACAAAACTAATTTGTGAGCTGGTTCATTATTCTGTTGAAATAACACTTTCTAAAAAACCTTTTAAGAAACATTATTCGTCTCTTTTGGAACTGGTCTTTCCTCTACAGCTATCTCAATAGCTATCTCGTTTTGTGTTGGCTATATAATTCACTTTTCAAAAGGTCTGACTAAAGCTTCTATGCCACTATGAACATATGATGTTTAATTTCATCATCGCTGTTAAATCTTTCACACCTTCAGCTTTACCAACAAAAAATAGTCAGACAAGGCCAAATCAGGGCTGTATGTTTGGTGTTTAATCTTTGCTAAGCCACATTGAACAGTAGCCTTAGAAAGCGAAGAAGTCCGGACTGGAGCATTGTCATGAAGCTAGCGCACACCTCTAGGATAATTTTTTGACGCAACTGTGTCAGTAAGTCAGTGTAAAATGCCGCTTTTCGTGACCTTTGCTTTTTTAGGCACGGACTCTCCTTTCCAGTTCCACTCAATAGAATATTTTTTAGATGTCAAATCATAGAGAAAGACTTCAGAAAGTTTCATCACAGGTTATAGTTGATCTGATCACATTTTCTTGGATCATTAGAAAACGTGTTTTGGAAACGCCGGTCTGTGCTGAAATTCACTTAGAACAATTTCTTCCACTACGTAAATGTTTTTTGGAGTAGTTGGTCATCTTCTAATGATCTAGTCTCCACCAAAACAACTTAGATCAATTTTTAATTACAGAAAATGAGTCGTTTGAGCTCTACTATAGGGAAATAGATCAAAGCAGTTAGAAGTTAAAACTTTGTGTAAAGATTGTCGAGACTGACGAACGGACTTTTAAACTATATGAAGCCAAGAGCTCATAAACCGCACTACGTATTTAAACGCATGTGCGTGTCGCAATCTATCATCACAATAACGATGATGTTGTAAACGTTGATATTGATAAATGTTTATAAATATTTCCATAAACAAGTTTATTAGGAAAATTATGATCGTCTAGAAGGAATACTATATTTAAATTTACTGTAGCGCATCCTGTTTACTATGCAGGCATTTATAAGATTAATAAAGAAATTGTTTTTGCAAGTTCAAAGCATCGTTATCATATATTAAGTTCAATTCAGGTTTGTAACAACATAATAGGTACTAATGATCGTGTAGAGTCGGAAAAATTGAGAAATATACAGTGATGTCTCAATAAAAATTATTATCATTATTCATATTACGTAAGCAAACTTTCAAAGTTAATTATATTGAATTGATTTATAATTACATTGGAAAAAACTGCAATTCAGTTAGAGAGAAACATAAATTATTGTTACTTTGTCAGGATATGTCGTCAAAAATGATTGTATTAACCTCCCTGCTAAAGAAACAGGTAGATAATGCCAAACCTATAATGATCGCTATAATGTATATTTAAACAAATAAATCATATTATAAAAATTAAAGAAAAAAATGGGTTCTAGTACAATTAGGGCTTCACATGAGACGAGAAAGAACCAGAGATAGAAATCTCGTCGCGTTAGCTTGGAAAAAAAATAATTTCGTTTCATTGTTACCAGTTTCTCGTCGAATATCGTAGTGTCAAAAATTCTATCGATGCACAATCCACTACAAATTTGGCAATAAATATATTCAATAGTTATAATATATTGCCCACATTAGGGGGGCTGAATCTTTTGTTTAAGGTTTACACATTGTTCAACTATAAACTACCAATTTACCGAACATATGACTCAATTATCTGAAAAGAATCGTTTACAAAGCAAATATTCTTAATACTTCGAATCCTGCTTGATTTTTACATTTTTCTCTTAACTTTGCTTCGTTGTTTGTTTGTTGACTGCTTTAATGGCAAATTTGAGGAACAAGACAAAGAATATCGAACTCATTGGAGGGCAAGTTAGGTTCTTTCAGCTTAGAAATGGTTGATAGTCCTGTGCCAACCATTTCGAATCCTACTTGAGGTCGGTACCAGATCTGGAGAAACTGATTGGTGCGGAGGTAATTCAAAGTTCAATTGAGGTTGACAATCGTTTCCATCGACTTGTGACACAATCTATTGTTTTATCCAATATTTTTTACATTCTTTTCTTTACTTTGCCTCTTTGTTTGCTGTCTTCTTTTAATAGTGAATTTGAGGAACAAGACAAAGAATATGGAATTTCTTGAAGAGCAATCAAAGGTTCTCTTAGTGGTTTATAGCCAGGTGCCAACTGTTTTGGTGCCAGATCTGGAGAAAGTGTTTAATAATCCATTGTTCTGTTCAAAGAGTATTTTTCACATTCTTTTCCCAACTTTGTTCGTTGCTTGATTTTGTCTGCTTTAATGGCAAATTTGACGAACAAGACAAAAAATGTTGAACTCATTGAAGGGCAAGTTAGGTTCTTTCAGTTTAAGAAATGGTTTATAGCTCTGTGCCAACTATTTCGAATCCTACTTGAGGTCGGTACCAGATCTGGAGAAACTGATTGGTGCGGAGGTAATTCAAAGTTCAATTGAGGTTGACAATCGTTTCAATCGACTTGTGACACAATCTATTGTTCTGTTCAAAGAGTATTTTTCACATTCTTTTCCCAACTTTGTTCGTTGCTTGATTTTGTCTGCTTTAATGGCAAATTTGAGGAACAAGACAAAGAATGTCGAACTCATTGAAGGGTAAGTTAGGTTCTTTTAGTTTAAGAAATGGTTTATAGCCCTGTGCCAACCATTTCGAATCCTACTTGAGGTCGGTACCAGATCTGGAGAAACTGATTGGTGCGGAGGTAATTCAAAGTTCAACTGAGGTTGACAATCGTTTCCATCGACTTGTGACACAATCTATTGTTCTGTTCAAAGAGTATTTTTCACATTCTTTTCCCAACTTTGTTCGTTGCTTGATTTTGTCTGCTTTAATGGCAAATTTGAGGAACAAGACAAAGAATGTCGAACTCATTGAAGGGCAAGTTAGGTTCTTTCAGTTTAAGAAATGGTTTATAGCTCTGTGCCAACTATTTCGAATCCTACTTGAGGTCGGTACCAGATCTGGAGAAACTGATTGGTGCGGAGGTAATTCAAAGTTCAACTGAGGTTGACAATCGTTTCCATCGACTTGTGACACAATCTATTGTTTTATCCAATATTTTTTACATTCTTTTCTTTACTTTGCCTCTTTGTTTGCTGTCTGCTTTTAATAGTGAATTTGAGGAACAAGACAAAGAATATGGAATTTCTTGAAGAGCAATCAAAGGTTCTCTTAGTGGTTTATAGCCAGGTGCCAACTGTTTTGGTGCCAGATCTGGAGAAAGTGTTTAATAATCCATTGTTCTGTTCAAAGAGTATTTTTCACATTCTTTTCCCAACTTTGATTCGTTGCTTGATTTTGTCTGCTTTAATGGCAAATTTGAGGAACAAGACAAAGAATGTCGAACTCATTGAAGGGTAAGTTAGGTTCTTTTAGTTTAAGAAATGGTTTATAGCCCTGTGCCAACCATTTCGAATCCTACTTGAGGTCGGTACCAGATCTGGAGAAACTGATTGGTGCGGAGGTAATTCAAAGTTCAACTGAGGTTGACAATCGTTTCCATCGACTTGTGACACAATCTATTGTTTTATCCAATATTTTTTACATTATTTTCTTTACTTTGCCTCTTTGTTTGCTGTCTGCTTTTAATAGTGAATTTGAGGAACAAGACAAAGAATGTCGAACTCATTGAAGGGCAAGTTAGGTTCTTTCAGTTTAAGAAATGGTTTATAGCTCTGTGCCAACTATTTCGAATCCTACTTGAGGTCGGTACCAGATCTGGAGAAACTGATTGGTGCGGAGGTAATTCAAAGTTCAATTGAGGTTGACAATCGTTTCCATCGACTTGTGACACAATCTATTGTTCTGTTCAAAGAGTATTTTTCACATTCTTTTCCCAACTTTGTTCGTTGCTTGATTTTGTCTGCTTTAATGGCAAATTTGAGGAACAAGACAAAGAATGTCGAACTCATTGAAGGGCAAGTTAGGTTCTTTCAGTTTAAGAAATGGTTTATAGCTCTGTGCCAACTATTTCGAATCCTACTTGAGGTCGGTACCAGATCTGGAGAAACTGATTGGTGCGGAGGTAATTCAAAGTTCAACTGAGGTTGACAATCGTTTCCATCGACTTGTGACACAATCTATTGTTTTATCCAATATTTTTTACATTCTTTTCTTTACTTTGCCTCTTTGTTTGCTGTCTGCTTTTAATAGTGAATTTGAGGAACAAGACAAAGAATATGGAATTTCTTGAAGAGCAATCAAAGGTTCTCTTAGTGGTTTATAGCCAGGTGCCAACTGTTTTGGTGCCAGATCTGGAGAAAGTGTTTAATAATCCATTGTTCTGTTCAAAGAGTATTTTTCACATTCTTTTCCCAACTTTGATTCGTTGCTTGATTTTGTCTGCTTTAATGGCAAATTTGAGGAACAAGACAAAGAATGTCGAACTCATTGAAGGGTAAGTTAGGTTCTTTCAGTTTAAGAAATGGTTTATAGCTCTGTGCCAACTATTTCGAATCCTACTTGAGGTCGGTACCAGATCTGGAGAAACTGATTGGTGCGGAGGTAATTCAAAGTTCAACTGAGGTTGACAATCGTTTCCATCGACTTGTGACACAATCTATTGTTTTATCCAATATTTTTTACATTCTTTTCTTTACTTTGCCTCTTTGTTTGCTGTCTGCTTTTAATAGTGAATTTGAGGAACAAGACAAAGAATATGGAATTTCTTGAAGAGCAATCAAAGGTTCTCTTAGTGGTTTATAGCCAGGTGCCAACTGTTTTGGTGCCAGATCTGGAGAAAGTGTTTAATAATCCATTGTTCTGTTCAAAGAGTATTTTTCACATTCTTTTCCCAACTTTGATTCGTTGCTTGATTTTGTCTGCTTTAATGGCAAATTTGAGGAACAAGACAAAGAATGTTGAACTCATTGAAGGGCAAGTTAGGTTCTTTCAGTTTAAGAAATGGTTTATAGCTCTGTGCCAACTATTTCGAATCCTACTTGAGGTCGGTACCAGATCTGGAGAAACTGATTGGTGCGGAGGTAATTCAAAGTTCAATTGAGGTTGACAATCGTTTCAATCGACTTGTGACACAATCTATTGTTCTGTTCAAAGAGTATTTTTCACATTCTTTTCCCAACTTTGTTCGTTGCTTGATTTTGTCTGCTTTAATGGCAAATTTGAGGAACAAGACAAAGAATGTCGAACTCATTGAAGGGCAAGTTAGGTTCTTTCAGTTTAAGAAATGGTTTATAGCTCTGTGCCAACTATTTCGAATCCTACTTGAGGTCGGTACCAGATCTGGAGAAACTGATTGGTGCGGAGGTAATTCAAAGTTCAACTGAGGTTGACAATCGTTTCCATCGACTTGTGACACAATCTATTGTTTTATCCAATATTTTTTACATTCTTTTCTTTACTTTGCCTCTTTGTTTGCTGTCTGCTTTTAATAGTGAATTTGAGGAACAAGACAAAGAATATGGAATTTCTTGAAGAGCAATCAAAGGTTCTCTTAGTGGTTTATAGCCAGGTGCCAACTGTTTTGGTGCCAGATCTGGAGAAAGTGTTTAATAATCCATTGTTCTGTTCAAAGAGTATTTTTCACATTCTTTTCCCAACTTTGATTCGTTGCTTGATTTTGTCTGCTTTAATGGCAAATTTGAGGAACAAGACAAAGAATGTCGAACTCATTGAAGGGCAAGTTAGGTTCTTTCAGTTTAAGAAATGGTTTATAGCTCTGTGCCAACTATTTCGAATCCTACTTGAGGTCGGTACCAGATCTGGAGAAACTGATTGGTGCGGAGGTAATTCAAAGTTCAACTGAGGTTGACAATCGTTTCCATCGACTTGTGACACAATCTATTGTTTTATCCAATATTTTTTACATTCTTTTCTTTACTTTGCCTCTTTGTTTGCTGTCTGCTTTTAATAGTGAATTTGAGGAACAAGACAAAGAATATGGAATTTCTTGAAGAGCAATCAAAGGTTCTCTTAGTGGTTTATAGCCAGGTGCCAACTGTTTTGGTGCCAGATCTGGAGAAAGTGTTTAATAATCCATTGTTCTGTTCAAAGAGTATTTTTCACATTCTTTTCCCAACTTTGATTCGTTGCTTGATTTTGTCTGCTTTAATGGCAAATTTGAGGAACAAGACAAAGAATGTTGAACTCATTGAAGGGCAAGTTAGGTTCTTTCAGTTTAAGAAATGGTTTATAGCTCTGTGCCAACTATTTCGAATCCTACTTGAGGTCGGTACCAGATCTGGAGATACTGATTGGTGCGGGGGTAATTCAAAGTTCAATTAATTGAAGTTGACAGTCGTTTCCATCGACTTGTGACATAATCCATTGTTTTATCCAGTATTTTTTACATTCTTTTCTTTACTTTGTCTCGTTGTTTGCTGTCTGCTTTTAATAGTGAATTTGAGGAACAAGATAAAGAATATGGAATTTCTCGAAGAGCAATCAAAGGTTCTCTTAGTGGTTTATAGCCAGTTGCCAACTATTTTGGTGCCAAATCTGGAGAAAGTGTTTAATAATCCATTGTTCTGTTCAAAGAGTATTTTTCACATTCTTCCCTTAACTTTACTTCGTTGTTTGTTTTTGTCTGAGATAATGGCAAATATGAGGAACAAGATAAAGAATATCGAACTTATTAAAGGACAAACAAAGATTCTATTAGTATAAACAGGTGCCAACTATTCGTAAGCCTTTATGAACTCCTGTGTACTATAAGGTTTTTTTATCATAAATTAATTCTTCCGCTCTATTTTCCTCTACTACAAATAAGCAATTTTGTCCAATCCTATTTCGGAGAGAATACATTGTCAACAGTTACCTACTTTTTACACCTTGAATAACCTTGGGAATACAAGATAACAACACATTGTTCATTTTAATTATATCGAATGAGGTAATTATTAATTTTACGACCGACATCTCCATTTTAAATTGTAATAAATATTCAGAACGTTTCATTAGACGTATTAAACGATGTTGCCAAATATTACATACAACGATGATACGACGATTATAACGAAGAAAATTTGAGGTAAAGTAAAAGAACGATATCATTTCACTGATGGATACAAAACTTCCGGAGAAAAACGTCATAACTTCTGCCGTCGCTGATATTTCTGTGTAAAGTCTATATACGAGGATTATCTGATAAGTTTCCGAACTCAACATAGAGCAGTCAGCATTTACAATATAGAATTTCAGCTCTTCTGGACGCTCAGTTTCGTATAAATGAGTCGTTGTGAGGAAAAAAGAATTGAATATTGAGGTCATTAAATATTTGTTTGTGAAAGGCAATAATCTTCACCATATGAAAGATGAGGAAGTCGGCAACTGTTAATGAAAGGTTAGAGCTTGAAAAGGTGTATAGAGTTAAAAGGAGGTCTTCCTTTTCCATAATCTGTTGTAATATTCACTCTTTTATTGATAAATATAATGCTTTTATGTAATATAAATTAGTAACGACACTTTTTTGTTATTTCATTACATCCGTAGTTATTTACGGTGGATAGTTTTCATTGGGACACCCCATATACATGATCACCAGAAAATAAATTTGATATTTTTCACAAACAATAGAATTCTAATCAAATATCTAATGCAATAATGTTTTTATTTCATTTGCAGTGCGGAAACTGATAACATCTTTGAAAGTACAATTGTTTGTATGAAATTGCTGGTTCTTATTGCATGGTGCCGTAATTAATAATCGAATTATTGTGAAATCTTTATCAAATCACCTTGTAAACGTTCAGTACTGATTACAATATGGTTCTATTAATGATATTCTATTATAATATTGCTATATAGTGTTTCACATGTTTTTGTATCAATCTCGTTTAGTGCCCAAGTTTTCTTATTTTATTATTTGAAATAACGTTAGTACTAAAATAACCTACGGGGGTTGCGACAGGTAAAAAACCAGAGATCTGCTGAAGAGCAACCTACGAATACCAACAAAAGTCCTGACGGGGCACTGAGACCTCATTGGAAACCTGAAGACGCTATTTTTAGCAGACCAACGTGTTAATTCTGGTATGTACAGGATTAAACTTCTAATCACTTCCTCTCAAAGTGTGAGAGAGTACCGAAGTTTAGAGGGATAGTATGAAATAGAAGACGAAACTCTTTGACAGCTAGAACCAACCCAGATTCTAAATTCTCTAACAGATCATCTGTTAAACTGATAATCCTCAGTGTCCCAGCAAGGCAAGAGGATACAATAGATCCTTTGGGTCGCAGTGTACGTGATAGTTGTTTCCTTCTAATACGGAAAAGTAATCTCCGGATGAGTCCTTCGTGTAGATAGATACTTAGGTGGCTTGGAGTGATTTTGATTCGTTAATTTTTATTCCTAAGATTCCTATCAGTACGTACAGATTAGGTCCAAGCACACTGCTTTGGAGCACTACCGATTTTAGTGGGAAAAGTTTACTTCTTTCTTGTTTATATTTCATAATAAAACACCTTTCTTATATATATATGATTCTAATATAAGGTATTTTGTGGGTGGAAACTATTTCAGGTTCAGAAAGTAAACTTTG
Organism: Diorhabda sublineata; assembly: GCF_026230105.1. Lineage (NCBI taxonomy): Eukaryota > Metazoa > Arthropoda > Insecta > Coleoptera > Chrysomelidae > Diorhabda > Diorhabda sublineata. The sequence continues at coordinate 4,376,212 of NC_079484.1, read as the reverse complement.
TTATGAAAACTTATACATGGCATGGCTCATATCTAGGAAGGCTGCTACATAATAGCTTTGGTCCCCAAAGGCACGATTCATGGTGTCCACTTCCCTATGTACTTACTCGATGGTACTATGTTGTTGTATAAACCCGAATTGGTGGTTTGGTAAAATGTTATTTGTTTCGAATATTTTCATGAGCCCACACGATGAGCGAAGTTTCTATAAAAAATGCGGAGAATGTAAGAAAATAAACTTATTAAATATTACTTGTGCAGTATTTCTAATAGTGATAATTTTTATTAAATTACTAAAGTCGATTTAGGAGTCAAATGGGGGCGAGAAACATCCATGTGCTAGTCCAGAACTTCCGAGACATATAGAAGTATGTCTTTCTCTTCTTTGTCGATTATGAAAAGATCTTTGATGAGGTTCAACATCACAAATCAATTAAAGTATTAAGAACAACGGATGTAGATGAAGGGGAAATTTGTACCGCTGACGTGATAACAGATAAATTAACAACAGATGACATAGAAATTAGCAAAGAAGTCAAACAAGGATGCCAAGGAAACCATTTTTAAGAAAACGCTTGAAAATGAAGATAGAAGAGTGAAAGTAGACGTTAATTGTCGGTATTGCTTTATAAATTGGAAGCATTTGGAATGCGGACCAATCGTCGAATGCGGAAAAATTCTCCTGAATATAAAGAGAAGAAACAGCCTATTCATGTCACATACTCAGAGGTCCTTGAACTCATAATTGATGGTAGGATAGATGGTAAACGAGAAGTCGGGATAAAGCAAATATATTGAGTGTGAACAGATGAAATATAGATCTGGTTCACACTGCTGCAGAAAAGAAATCCAATAATAGTGAATAAGTAGCAGAAGAAGAGACCAAAGTCGATGTTTTGAACTATTCCATTTTAGATTATGTCAAGGTCACAATGTTTCTTATTATTTTTCTTTTCGTGAGCTTGAGTCCGATAGCAGTTGAAATTTTAGGTTTGAATCTATTTCTTTCCAAATGAGAATAAATCATCTATATATGACCTTCTCGCTCGAAAGCCTTTACATGAGAAATATATATTTGAGAAACTGTCTGGGGTTTAGTTTTAGAACAACATTGAGAACCTGTTTTGAAAGAAAACACAAAAAACTGTCTAAACATAATAACTGGCCGTCGCTTGCGCTAAGTACTGTTTGTTTTATTAAACCTGTTTGAATGTATTCACACCATATAGTTTAATTTCTAAGAAACAATGCTTATAAAAGTAAATCATCTTTGCTATAACTATTTTTTTAACTAATTAACCAACACATGATTTATGCATTTTTTCTCATTATAATATTTTATAAGGAAAAAATTATGGTAACGTTGCTTAAAAAATTATTTACAGTTTCTAAATAAATATTAAGATAAATTGTTAATATATTTGATTTTTCATTATTTCCAGAATAAATCAATTCGATGATTCTATTTAAATCGATGATACGATTGAAAAGTATCTATCTATGTTAAATATACGAGGTGTGATCCAAAACTACAGTAAGCTGTGTCGATTGAAAAATTTCACATATTCGTATATATTCTTCCGAAAATATCTCGTTATCTGACATCAAATTAATTGCAGAGAAATGACTTTTTTTAACAATACTATCAATACATACTATGGATGTATGCAGATCAAAAAGTACCAACGTTATTATCACTTTCACGGAGATCGAAACCCACCAGCTACACGCCACGCCACGACTCGCTCATTTTATTATATAATTTTGAACAGAAAAATTTTTGTAGCTCTTCTAGTGACCTAGATTTTTAGAAGAATGTACTGCTGCAGCTATGGTTTTACACAGCAAGCGAAAAAGAAGATTTCCGGTCAATAAAATCAACAAAAATCGTGAGAAAACGGTGCTTTTCATGTATTTATCCAAAAACTGGAAGGAGATCCCAATTAGTATCATATATACTTCCCTTTCGATAAAGAACAATTTGATTACTTACACAACTCAAAAATTAAATTAAAAAGAAAAATACAACATTTAGAAAATTTATTAGATAAAAGAACGTCTGGCGGTGAGTCAATCTTTAATATAAAACTTCCACAGATAGGCATAAAAAACTTTTGAATCGTTTCACGTGGGATGGTTTGGCGTGGCGTGGAGTGGCATGAGGTGGCGTGTGGTGGGCTCAGTATGTACGTAAACAATCGAATTAAATATTGAACATAACGGGGGGTAGCGTGGCGTGGCGTATTTAAAGCCAAAAATCGACCTTAATTGTTCCACTACAACGCGTACTCTACGTCGTTTGACGTTTTTATTCAAAAGAGTGATAGGAAAAGTGAAATACAAGACTTTTTGTGCGAACGTGACATATATTTTCACTAAAGTTATAATGATCAATAATTATTGTTGGAAACTGTTAAAAGTTATAATTTTTCAGTGGAATACGTTTGTAACAAAATGAAAAAGAAGCAGATCGCGAAGTAATTGGCCTCTACGAGACGAAAGTTAAAAATGTAACCCATGGAAGCTGGAGAAACTGTATCCAATACGTAAAAAAAACTTTATATACACAAATATAAATAGTTTAGGACAAGTAAAAATCTTATTATTGATTTGCAAGATAGTAGAGTAGTAGGTAATATCTTGTAATAGATAAAATGTGATTTACTTCTGTTTTTGAAGAGCTTAATCGACCGCTCTAAGCATAATTTGGATTGGACTTTTAAGTTCTTGTCTGTCTGATTAATAAGAGCTAGTTGTATGAAAAAAAAACGGTGTAATCTGTTATATATGACTGATTTTCAGATGCCGCGTCTTGAAACTTTTTTATCATCCTTGTCTGCAAAAAATAAAAAACGCAATACTACGGCGCAATGTAAACTGTAAATAAGTAGGTTCGAGGGAGACAAGTTAAATACACATTTTAAGAATGAACAGGATGTGGTTTTTGTATTCAACGCTTGCTAGTGGAAATTACGCTCCATAATGTTCCATTGTGTGTTTGTAAATGCTATCAAATAAATATTATATGATATAAAATCTATTTTAATGTGAATTAACCGAGTAAAATACGCATGTTGAACGAAGTTGACTTTATTGTTTATTATGAATATTACTTTATACATACGTGGATTTTCAATATTCTTGTGATTAAATGAATATATAAAGAAATATAATGGTGTTGAATGAAAACAAATTTAATTCTTGTTCCGGAAAAGTCTACATTATCAGTATTGAAAATAGGTAAGTTAGTAAGTTTTTATTGTCTAAATCAGTTACGATTAGTCCTTGAGAAATCCTTTCCTTCTATTTGAAATTAGAGTATTTTTTGAACTTTCAAAGGCTCTTCTGATTCTGAACAAATTTTGCTCTAATTTTCGTGCTTCTCTATTTTTTTTTTCATTCAAATTAATACTCAAATACCTGCTCATCAGATGATTTCCTTATTTCGATATTACAGAATGTCGAAGTTAAGATCTATTTGGTAATTATTTAGAATTGGGGCTCCAGGCAAAAATCGTTCCAAAAAATTTTTCACGAATTTGGGGTTGTTGTTTAAGGCGGGGGAGACAGCTCAGAAGAATGGAGGATGAATTAACTCACAACATGGACTATATGATTAAACCTCAACTTCACAGATGCTTGGTAACAAAAAATAACACAGGAGCTGGTACATATTCTAAGGAATTAAACATGAAGAAGTTGTACAGACAATACAAATGGATGTAATATCCTTCGAGCAAAAATTTGGGCAACAGAGAAAATGAAACAACTGAGTTTGAATTCTTAAATTGTTTATAATAAATTGTTGGATGCATTTGAACGCGTTGAAATTGTTAAATAAGGACAAAGGATCAATTCTGCTCTGAAGACGATAATTTGGTTATCGAAACGCGCGTCAGACAGTGTAATTGTGAGTGTTGGTGTAGTGGTGGTGTAAACAGTTTGTTCAGTATAAAGTGTAACAAGAAAATGATCTATCGCAATTCACTCTTCCGGATTCGTATCTACTGAGTACCTGGACACCATGAAGAAGAAAGGATTAATGAGAAGAAAACAAAAGTAAAACATTCTAACTATAAGACCATGAGAAAAGACGATGGTGCACTACACAAAATCAGAAGAAGAAAAAGTAAAAAACTTTATTCTGGGTTGAAAATGCTCAAAAGGTAATCAGATAGTTGACTAAATTTGTAGAATATTGGCGACTAAATATTTAAAAGAAGACACCTGTTGGCTAATGCCAGATGTTCTAACTCATGATTCAGTTGTTTGAATCGTAGTTTCTTTTATTATCATTCTCTCATTGACTAATTATTCTTTCAATTAGTAACTGTTTTTAGGAATTAACGTACCTAATTCATAATCACAATAAATCGGATTTGAATCTCTAAAACGTCTAATATACAAATTCAAACAACAAGATATTTTTTCAAAGTAAAACAAACAATTTATCTGAACGTTCACTACATATTTATGATATCGATATCCTTCGAAATTGTTTATAGAAACAAACAGAACGTACATGGTAATTCTATAAATTATTTATTTTGTCCTAGTAATTTTATTGTCACATTATTATTTATTCAAAATAAAATTTTCGACTTGTCGTTTACATACAAATAATAAACATAGGAAACTCTATGAAAACTTCTTGAAAATACGTGATCTAAACAAAAAATAGAAGTATACATTAAATTAAAATGGATGTCGTCATGAATTTTAAAATAATCCCATACTTTGTATTAGTAATCAGGTGTTTAAAAAAAAAATTAACTACCTCATATTTATTCTATTCCAATTGTTTATTATTATGTTTTCAAAGTACAGAGCTTTGATTTTCAATAGCAATCGTTATTTGTTTATACCTCGTTAGGTTTGTCTCTATCATTTCCTTATCTATGGCCTCTCGTCAGCTTCTTCTTCTCTTTTTCACTTGTAGTCTTCACTTTAGAATCTGTTTAGGTATTCTGATTAATTGTTTGGTTTTTACATCATCGCATAATATGTATCCAACTCCCATTATTTCCTTTATTCTGTCATTTCCTGGATTTGCCCGCTGCTCTTCTCCAGATGCTCATTTCGGTCATAGTTTGCGCTGTTTCCGTGGATTGTTTGATCACACCTCGCTTGGATCGTTGTCATGAAAGTTCTACTGTAGTAGATGCCAAGCTATTGATGTGTACGTCGAATACAACATCATCCAACATCAACTGCATTTAATGCTAGTAGTATGCAACGCCAAAAAATGCCCCTAATTGAATGCATTCACAAAAATTGATGATTTGTGAATCTGAACAATCCAAGGCGCCACCCAAAGGCATACAAAAAAATTCGTTCAAATCGGTCCAGCCGTTTAGATGGGGTTCAGTGACAAACAGGTTTGTGAAGGTATGAAGCTTTAATTTAGTTCAGGCACTTATTGAGTTCTTTGTTATTGCTAAAACGCACAATAATGAAATGAATTCGATGTAATTATTATCAAATACGAATCACATTATATTTTTAACCCACTTAATCCAATTTTTTTTTTAAATTGCACACGGTTTGTACTCATTTTTTAGCAAATACAGATTAAATAAATTAATTATTTCGAAGGGAAATCCAGTACGCATCAGAATCATATTGATATGCAGATCAACTGATTAGAGATAAAGTTTTCGATTTGTTGTAATTAAATTTTAATCAATATTCTGCAATATAGTGAAATAATGTCATATTTTCCGATCATAAACCCGCGTTTATCTGCTGTAGGTGCTGGGTTTTTGTGTCCTTTTATTCGTGCACAAATTATAATTTTTAGTATTTATAGCTTCTGATCGTATCTTTTGTTATTCTTTCAAAATTTCCGTTCTTTCGGCGTCCTCGTTTCCTATTTTCTATTTTTCAACTTTCCAAATGCCTTTCAACCATCTATTAATTCTACAAATTATCCAAGAAGTTGTTTAATAATTATTTTAATTACAGGTTCTATATTCAATTCTTCTTAAATACTCAATTTCTGTTGCTTAATTCTTGCTTTTGAATTTGTAAGTCCCCAGGTTTTACTGTCTGTTGGAGGAGTGATAAAAATTGAGCGCCGATTTTCTCATTTATCTATGATTCTTGCTTTCCATCCCCATCCATATCTCTACCCCTAAATATTTAAAAATCTTGTTTCAACTGTATATTATCTATAACGACTTAAATGTCTTTTCCATCTTCTTTCTTCACCACTATTATTTTTGTATTCTCCATATTCATATTTAGGTTTCGTAATTTTAATTCCAGCCTATTTTTGGGGGGTTGAATGAAATGAAAATGAAAATAAGATCAAAATTCTACCATCACTTCCAGCAGGCTAAATAACTAGAAAGGTAGGACAAAACTTGACAATTGACAACAAAGTAGTTAAATTCTTCATTCTTAATATTGAGAAGGCCAAAATAGAGTATACGAGAACCATCCCAGAAGAAACTTTCAAAAATTTATGATATAAGGGTATCACTAACTTCTTTGGTAAGTGCCTTTTGAGGATCTGACGTTTTTTGCTTTTTACCGCTTCCATTGACTCAAATCGAGTCCCGTTCAAAGCAGATCTTTTTCTAACATTTCAAAGCATTTCTGAGCAGACCAGTTGACGCAAGAGGTTTTGGTCAGGAGTCAGATTTTTTTGCACCAACTTCGCACAGACTTTTGTCATCTGTAATTCTTCGTGTAAAATTTTCTAATCGCTTCTTTATCAACGTTTACAGCCTCGGCAATCATCCGGATCATCATTCGACGATCTGCTCGCACAGTCACTGTTTCCGGAGTTGAAACAGTAACTGGGCGACCTGGGTGCTGATCATCTTCAGAGCTCTCTCGGCCGTCACTAAAGAGCTTACGCGCACGAGTTTTTTCAATTTACGGAGAAATTTGGAATAATACGTTGCTCCTGTTTTTCGTCACACATGGTTTTCGGCACGAGAAAAAAACTGATATCTAGATACCCAACGCACTATTCGGTTTTTACCCCATCCGTCTATGGCGCCCTCTAGTCACGCAGTTCGTTATTTAATAGCCAGACCTCGTATTGTGAATCTAAACGATCAGAATCTTACAAATTGGCTTTGCTGCCACAGAATTATATATACAGAGCGGGGGTCTTACAGCTGTCTTTGCCGCATCTCGAATTTCGTACGCCACATTTTCTATCTATCCATTCGTGTTTCTGGATAGCTCTGTCCTTCTTTTGTTCAATTCTTTCCTTCCATGTCCTTGAGGATCATCCTCGTCTCCGTCTATTCTGCGGTTGTTACATCAACGCTTTCTTTGGCCATCTGTCCTGCTCCATTTTTCTGCACGATCTTCTTAAATACTCCATTTCCACAGCTTTACATTTTTCTCCCTTCTTCTTCTAGAGGTTGCCAGCACTCACATCCGTACGTTAAAGTAGGTTCCACTATGAGTTAAATGTGTAGCTTATTTTCTTTGTTGCACTCTATTTCTTATATCGCCTTTTGTTCTTCCATCTTCCGAAATTACAGTTCAGGGTCACCTTGTATGCGTCCTACCGTCAGATATTCTGTTTTTGACATTTTCATAATCAAACCCCATTTTGCATATTCGTCGTCCAACTTTCTCAGCATATAATTTTTGCATCGTCCTCGTCGCCCGCTTTAATACTTTGGTCGTCTGTTAAAGATAAAGTTATTAAGCACTTATCCCTTATCTCAATTCCCATACTCGCAATTTCAGTTCTCCAGAGCTTCCTGAATGTATATTTTAAATAATGCTGGTGATAAACTTCACCCCTTTCTCAAACATAAGCTTAGAAGAGATGATTTATAATATACTGATAAAACTATTAACAATGAAGACAAAGCAAACACTAGTTATCACTAAAAGCTTGTCTTAAGGCTCGTTCAGACAATGACATTTTATGATGTGGCACCTAATGCCGTGACGTGAATGCCGCAACAATGTTTTGTCTGAACAATTGAATGTCTCGATGTCATGGTGTCGTGACACCGGCGATGTCGCGACAGTGACATAAAATGTCTCGCTTTTTTCATCGTTTGAACATCGGCGATACTACAATACGTATTTTTTGGCACGAATCTGCTGTTTGTCATTCGATAATGTCTTCGTTTGATATACTTACATTTCTGGAATATTACCAGCAATACCCTTGTCTATGGGATAAGTCCATTTCAGCATTTAAGGATTGAAATAAACGGGATTAAGCGCTTTTAGGTCAATTCGGGGAACATAAAACAAATAATTTAAACTGCAAATTGCAAAAAGGCTTGGGGTCCTCCAATTGCAAATGTTCCTGATGCACCCACACTCGCCTTTTTAATTTTTGCCTCAACTTCAAATTAATTAGTTCCTCTAATACATCCGCTACTGCAGTTACGAGCTCCGCCATTTCTGATAATAGTATGTTGGTACGTGTGAACACCTAGTGTCAAAACGTCAAATGTCAAACGCTGTCACAGCATTCGACGCCACGACATAAATGTCACCGTCTGAACGAGCCTTTAAGGCGAAAATGGATTCGTTCTCCAGTTAATACTTCGAAATTTTATAGAATGAGTTTATTGTGAATGTAAAAGTCTATATTTAGAGTTTAAATTAAATATAATGTTGATTTACACAAGATTCAGGATTAAGCACTCCTGTTTGATTAAATCTACCTTAATTAAATTGTAAATGAATTAGTTGTTGAGTAAAACTAATGGAATTATATTTAAGATGTGTCGCATACAATAATCCATTTAAGATTTATATAATTTTATTTAATATCTGACTCATTCTCATCATTATCTCTTCTGGTTTCATATACACAGGTAAGATAAGAGCAAGTACCTACCTAATAAATAGACCCGGTTTAGATATTCTATTTTCAGTTTGTTTGGTGTACGTATTTATCTGGTGTTTGTGTATAAAAACGCGAAATAAAATAATAAATAAACGTGCAGCAGATACGGAGTGTGATATTTACATACGTAAGTTTATTCTTCTCAACTCTGGCAGTTATATATCTGTCCTAACATTTAAAAATTAAGTATTTACGATCGAAACTAATTTTATCTCATTTCAAAATATTCTCTATTGAGATTGATATACTTTTAAATGCATCAGTCGACACGAGTTTCCTTCTGTCTTGTTGATTATACTCACTGACTCTAAAATGAAATATTCTCCATTGGAATTAATTTATTTTTTCTACGACCGTGCGTTTTAACCCACTTTCCCACACGCATTTTAGTTTTGAAAGTGTCACTAGTGCGGGAAAGTGACATTCTTCAAAGGAGAAACAACTATCAACTTCATAACTTCAACTTCTTCTAAATTAAACCACATTAAAACGAATCCGATACAATAATATTAATGGATTCATCCGACGAAGAACTTCCCGAAGCCATTTTGAAGGCTGCAAATGAAGCTAATTCCGAGCTGTTACCTGCCAAATCCAGACTAAGGTATGAGAAGAAATACGACCATTTTGTTACATGGGATAAGGAGAAAGGGGCCAAAACTTATAAGGAAGAGGTATTTCTGGCGTATTTTTCAGACCTAAGTAAGGTTTTGAAATCTAACATATTATGGTCCCGCTATTCGATAGTAAAAAGTTTAGTAAAAATAAAACATAATTTGGATATAGGAAACTTCCATAAGCTAACGTCGTTTCTTAAACAAAAAAATATTGGTTTTCGAGCACAGAAAGCGCAAGTTTTCAGTTTTTACTAAAGAAGATATATCCAGGGTTATGCTAGCTCCCGATGAGGTATACCTGATGATTAAAGTGAGTACCAATTTTGCACTGGTTGGCGCTCTCCGCAGATCCGAGCTTGTAAATATCACTGTCGACGATATTCAAGATAAAGGCAACCTAATTGTTGTGAAAATTTCTGATTTCAAAAATCATTCGTCAAGATCATTTGTTTTATCTGAAGAAATAAATGATGGAACCTATTTGAAAGTACGCAAATTTACGACCACCTACCACTCCACACAGCCGATTTTTTATTCATTATAAGAATGGAAAATGTTCAGTTCAATGCGTTGGCGTAAACACTTTTGCTAAGATGCCAGAAGAGATTGCTGCATATTTACCCCTACCTAATCCAGACCGTTATACAGGACACAGTTTCAGACGTTCTTCGGCAACGTTCCTAGCAGACTCCTGCGAAGAAATAACCAATCTAAAGCGTCTCGGTGGCTGGAAGTCTACTACTGTCGCTGAGGGCTATTTGGAGGACTCCGAGAATAAGAAGAAAAAAATATCAAATAAAATCCTCTGTACTACAAATGACTTAAAACTGTTGCCGTCATCGTCATCTTTATGCGACCTGCAACCGACGCCATCCTCACCGACGTCATCTACCTTCCAGTTGAAACCAAATAACTCCACTGGGCCGGCAATTCTTACTAGTCTACAGAATGCAACAAATTGTGTTTTCAATATTAATATTTATAATAATTAGTAGTTTTTAGTTAAAATTTTGTATATTATTATGCCAAGTGTCTTTCCCGCACTTGGCCGCTTGCCCGAACTCCGCTCCGCGTCGCTCGGGACAACTGCAGTCGCGTGCGGGAAAGTATCACTTTCCGCACTTGTTAGGAAAATAACTATTTCCATACGTTTGAACAAATTTTAGAAGTACCCATTTAGTTTAACAGCATTTCAATACATCAGTTGACACGAGGTTTCTTCTCTCTTATTGATTCTAATCATATTAATGCTCAAAATCTTACGGTAGATAGCAAGACATCTAGTTCAAGCACAGCTTTTTTTTACTGCGAATTTCGTTCCTCACCTCAATACCAACCCAAATAAAGATAACAATAAAAATGTATTTATCTGAAAAGAATGTGTTTCTTTACCACTAAAAATTTGTTTAACTATCCTCAAATCATCTTTCCCAATTATTGCAAACAACATGTAGGGCTCCCGATTCATATAAATTACGAACAAAGTATTTAAAATAAGCTTCGTAGGTTTCACAAAGTTTTTCATGCGCAAATCGAAGAAAATTTTATACTTTGTAATTCAATAAATGTTCAAAATGCATCAGCATCGTATTTACACTTTCTAAATGACATTTTAAGGTCTTTGAAGCTTCTAAGAAACAGTTAATTGTTGTTTATCACTTAAGTGAGACTAGTAGATGTTGTGTGTCAGTTACGCCATCTTGAAATTGAAAAATTAACTGAAAATCGTGATAAAACTTGGAAAAATGCAATCATTCCAACGCTTCTCTAACTTCTGGATGCCGTGCTTGTAAAAGGATTTGCCTTTTTGCCTCAAAATGGGCAGCAATTGCTTCTTTAGTTGAGCTGAATTTCTTACCGACGATCATTGTTTTTAAAACGGCGAATAACTTTTCTAAAAACATCATGAAGTAAAAAAAAATAATTTTTTCTCATAACAACCAGAAAAGCAAACTTCTTAAGGACTGTGGGTGGTTTTTCTTTATTTTAAAGCATAGAGATGGAAAAATTACAAAATATAATTGAGAACAAAGACAATTTTATTTATATAGAGTTGTGAAACCATTAAAATATTCTATTTGTAATAATTTATTTTAAAGTATTTTTTGTTACAGATTTACCTGAATTTCGACAACGTCTTATAGTAAACCCGTAGAAATACGGCAACAAACGATCAGAATGTAATTATTACGTAACGAACGAAACACCTGTCGTGAAAATTGTTGTACTGTGACTCAAAGTTTAAAAATAGTTTCAAGTTTCAAGTTGATGTGCTAGGAAGTATTATACGCCATGTTGATGCAAAACGATTTCAGTCTAGCTCTTCAACAGAGCAAGATTTATTTGGCCCAAAGGGAAGTCAAAGAAAACTTAACAATCGGACAGGATACGGTTGACTGCGCCATTTTACCTCCGAAATCTTCGGCCGATATGAAAAAAGTACCGTCTATAGAAACTTTGAATAGCGAAATGCCGAGAAAGGAATTACAAAAAGATAGGGGGAAAAAGGCATTGAAATGTCTGTTGAATAAATTGAGATTAAAAAAATACGGAAGTGCTACAATTTCCAAACCGGATCCAGTTTATAGAGTAGCGTATTTAGGAAATGTCGTCACTGGATGGGCTAAGGGTGAGTTTTTGAATAATATTAATCTTTAAAATTACACAATGTGTCTTTAAGACATAAATTCATAACTAATTGAATGAATGGGGACGAAGCAGGGAATTTGTGGTTTTTCAATTTTTTTTTTTGGACAAAAACGCGTTGAAATTTTGGTTTACAAACTTAAACTTCATTTATATCTTAAGCTCGTGAAAAAAGAACGGAATAGAAAAAAAAATATTGAAAATGTTAATTTTTTAAGCCCAAAAATAGGATTCTAAACATTTTTCAGTCTAACTCATATAGTTTAGTGACATTCCAAAATATACAGAATGGTTCTTGTATATAAAAGAATTGGAAAATTGGAAAATCGTGATACAGCTTGCAAAAATCGATTTTATTCATCAAGATAATCTCCTTCAAGAGCAATACAATCATTCCAACGCTTCTCTAACTTCTGGATACCATGCTTGTAGAAGGATTTGTCTTTTTCATTAAAATAGGCAGCAATCGCTTCTTTATTTGAGCCGAATTTCTTACCGACGAGCATTTTTTGAGAGCAGCGAATACCCAATAGTCACTGGGGTTCAAATCTGGATTACGGCGACTTGTGAATCGGTGCATTGTCTTGGTTTTTTCCTCGACATACGACGTGGTTTTTCCTTGATTTTTGCATTCAAACGATTCAACAACTCTATGTGGTATTTGCTATGGATTATCTCTCTCTTTTGGAGATACTCAATGAACAATATTCCATAGGCATTCCAAAATACTGAAGACATAACCTTCTCAGCTGACTGTTGTGCATTTGGACGTTTTGGACGTGGTTCACCTGCTGCAGTCTACTCAGATGATGATCGTTTTGATTCAGAAGTGAAGTGATGGATCCATGTTTCATCCATCGTCACATATCGACGCAAAAAATCTGATTTATTACGTGTAAACAAGGCCAAACACTGCTCTGATCATCAACACGTGGTGTTTCAGATCGACCGTGAGTAAACGCGGCACCCACTTTGAAAAAAGCTTTCTCGTGGTCAAATACTCATGCATAATTGTAAACACACTGTCTTCTAATAGATGGTGTTAGCTATCTCATGCAATTTCAATGTACGATTAGATATAACCAATTTGTGGACTGTTTTGATGTTTTTTGGAGTAACCATATTAATTAGACGACCAGAACGTTCAACATCATCGGTATCTGTAGGACCACTTTGAATCCAGCAAACCAATAACAAATAGTTCTTTTCGATAGAGCAGACTCCGGATAACACCTTTTAAGCCATTGCTGAGCTTGTACAGTATTTTTTTTTTCACTAAGAAGCCAATGATAAATAATACAAAATTGTTTTAAATCAATTGTTTTGAAAATAACAAAAATAGCTTCACTTAAATGACTGTCACTTTTTTCTGACTAATCGAAATGTCATGAAATTTGCAGTGCCATCTGTGTGTCAGTCACACGACTTATTGAGACATGTAATATGTTTCAAACAAAAAAATGTTTTAAATTGATGATATTCAACGTAATTATATGTTTCGGTATATTTTAGTGATTTTTTTTTGTTTTTGAAATTGAAATCTGTACAATTAAATATCGTTACAAGTAACTTTAAATGTATATAAAATTTTTTTTTAAATATCTAGAAAATATGCATAGATTACATTAAGATTATTTAAATCAGTTTTTTTTATAAAACTGATCATGTTGCGAAATATATATTTATGTTGTTTGTGAAAACATGTATATTATCTATAATTATATAACAAACTATTTTTTTCGCGATAATTATTTGAATATTATAAGTAACCTAACAACTTTTGTCTGCCAAAAAAATAAGTCAAATTGTTCTCATGGATACTACCTTGAACTACAGCGTCTCTAAATAATTATTATCGGATGTGTATACGACATTATCGTTTACCTGATCCATTATGGAAACAATTTTATTGTTCATACCAAAATTGCAATTATTTACTGAGGAAGTTACATCATTTTTTCAAGTATAATTTTAGCTGAAAGGAATGTGATTGATTGGATAATTGCTTTTATAATACGTTTTAAGTGAAAAAACTTATTTAGCAAGTACAACGTACATGTTTATATTAAACAAACGTAATATACTACAAGTGTGAAAAAATATGTGATATGTGTGAAGTAGAAGGAAATAAAATTAATGAACCGCAGAATAAAAGTTTTAACAAACTAAAAATGAAATTAGCCGGTACGTTATTCGATAGTCACATTAAAAATTGGATTAATCTTTCATGTGACAGTATTCTTTATAATTCAATCAATACTCTTTCTAGAAGTACTCAAAAATAATCTGTTTATATAGATTATTCTTTGTATATAAATGGAATGATATGATTAATCTAAAATTATACGAAAAAAGCACTTAGACATCTGAATAAATTGAATATTCTACATATGTATAATAAATCCTTCACCTTCTAAATAGGATCGCCAGGATTTTCATTCATTTCTTTTAAGCGCGTTACTTGTTTTGATGTCAAGAAACTATAAATACTGCCAACGCAAGTCCTGCAAGGAAAAAGGACCATTCAAAATAAACTAAATCCCACAATGAACATTTCTGACCTAATTAACTCAGTATTTTAGTAAAATATCTTTTGGTATTTATTTTGTAAAAAGGGTATCTTGCCCCAAATAATTTGGTATTGACTACAACTTGACTAACACAGGTAAATAACTGCTGTTTAATATATTTTGCATTTACATGATGAATATATTCTGGAAATCGATTTTTTTGTATCAAATCTCATATTTTTCAATTTGCTTTTTAACTTTAGATGAAAGATAGAATGTGCATGAATAAAACACAACTCAAATCGTCAACAGCTACATGATTGTTTTGTTAAATCATCTTCCGCATTCACACAAGACCTTCATTTGTAAATTTGAAGGCTACTTCACCAGTGGATAATTATATTGGAATTCCTAATGTATATCAACATGAAACAGGTTTGGGACAAAATATTCAGAACGTATCTGAAAATCATAATCAACTAGTTTTTCCAAAAAGATTTGTGAAATTACCAGCGTTTTTACGTGATAAAACTCTTTCTAATTTTTACAATTTCGCTATGTTTACTTGGTAATTTTTATTTATTTATAAACAAAGGGGATTTACTTATACGATGGCGGTTTAAAGGAAAATTGATCTCCTTAAACTTCACACACTTAGTCCAGTCAGTTTTCAATTTTTACAAACCCTCAAAACAATTATATTTCATAAATAACACTAGCCACGACTTTATTGTCTGAACAAAATAGTTTTTCCTTTCTCAGAAGCAAGTTCCTCTAATGAATTGTATAATTAAAAATTTTGTATTTGTTTCTGGGGTACCAAAATTGCATGCAATATCACACATCGATATGAAAATATCCTACTAGTTTTCGAAGCGGACGAGCTTTTAATCAGCATCAAGCAATCTTGGCATTCATCTATATTAACATTTTACGGTAATAACCAAACGTTCAGCATGATTTGTGTTGATATTGTTTCTATCAAATACAGAGAATCACAAACAAGTTAATATTTAGGTACTTTTCAGCGGTTTCTTTGATTGTTTGTTTACGTAAAAAATAATGTTCAATTCCCCTCGTATTTGGTTCAATAAACACTTGCATGTAAAGGTTTCCACAAGCAGGCATATGATGCCGTCAATTCGTTTAAAAAAAACAATCATTTCAAGTTTTTATTCCCAGTATGTTTAGTATCATAGTTCAATACGCAACACCTTGAACACGATATAATCAAATTCAAATTTTTACACTTCCCAACATTTTGTTATCGTGAATATTTGTTATTATGAAATCCACTTAAATTAGTAATTAGCTAATGTCAATACACAATAATTAGACGTAAACAAATACATTATAGTTAAAATACTTGCGATAATTTTTATAGTTTACATAATATGTATAGTAGAACATCGTTATTGGGAAGCCTACTCCACCGAGGTGGTTGAAAAACACATAAACTTTCCTTTTCAACCGCAAGGCTTAAAAGGACCTTCCTGAATTGAAATTTGTGCAAGTGTTGGACCTTCTAGCAATCTTCTGCCCATTGGCTTGGGGATCATGTTAATTTCCGAAAAAAAGTGGTTACTCTTGTCATTAATGCAATCAAAACCACACAGTCCCCTTAAATTAATCTTCTGCGATCAATGAAATTTTCTAGAAAGCCTGGTTTTCAATCTCCAGAACTCCCCAGCCTAGAACTCGAAGTGAGGAACCAGTTTTTGATGATTACGATGACTGATTGCAACCAGTCAACGATCGATGATTCTAATGAAGAAAATCTTGCAGAAGACAGTCAGTCCAGTGCCTACGAGAAAGGTAGCACTTGCAGGATTTGCAACCGCAACTTTTTCGAGTGTAACATCAGTGATTCATCATCATATTTGGAAAGAAACCTAGAGAAATATTTGAAAACAATCATTACAATCTATTCAACATTCCCATTGGATTTTTCAAAATTGATAATAAGTTTTATTTTCTATGGAAACATCATTGTAAATAATAATAACAGTGTTTTTTGTAGCAAATATCTTATGGTACAGTTATCCATTTATACAAATAGTTGACTCCATTTTCTCTATCACACGAATTAGTACAAAAACAATAAGTTAATAATTGAATAGAACTTCAACGTATGACTTTCTACGACAATTACATTCATTTATAATTCGTTAAACGTATTGTGTGCAATTTATAAAGTGAAATCGGTCACATTTTCATGCATAACTCGTTAAACAAAGAACGATTTCATGGAATTTAAATGTTAGTTTACAGTGTTGAATGTTTTGATATAAATAATAGGAAGTAAAAGCCCTTTGAAACAATGTAATTGTTTGTGCTACTCCACATAAAATCTCTTGACGATTTGACACTACTTTACTTCCGGTAATTATGAAATTTATTACATATTTGTCGAAAAATCATTATAATATTATTTATTTCTTTTATTTTATTGGCTTTCATTTTAACTGCCCATCAACATCTAGAAAAACCTCGTGTGGACAATTTTCCTCAACAAAGTTAACAAATAAATTTTTTTAATTGAACATTTGAACCAAAATTTGGAAAAAAAGTTGATTAAAGCCGCCAGAAATAATAATCATCCTTCGGGATTAAGATCATCTACACCTACAGAAAACAAGTATAAACCAGATTAGCAGAGACATTAATGAAAAATAATTTTTCTTATTTACTTGGTTGTAGATCGATCGTGAATTCTTTATTTTATTTCTTTGGCATAAATTGGTTTCATCAACTTCAGATTAGCAGCATCTCGTTGATGTTCATACCTATTAGCAACTGATTACATTACCTAACCTCAATAAACTCTTTTGACATTTTGAAAACAAAAAATTAATGGAAATTGACACGAAAAATATACAAACAATAATTGAAAAGTTTCTTTGGAACGCAACACTTGCTAGCCGCTTACATATACAACAAAAATTGAGCAGAAAGTAACAAAAATAGTCCCACAAATCGGTACCAAGAAATGTCACTTTCGAAGAAATTATACCTAAGTAATATATCACGGAAGAAGAGAGGAAAATGGAAAAATTTCATAGAAAAGAAAAAGTTGTTAACGAGAGTTACGAATACTTTTTTATTTTATACAAAATGGCTAGTATTTCTCACATGAATGGAAATAGTTATTTGTATTCCAAAGACTGAAAGTGCTACTTAGTTGGACAAGTTTGAAAATTGCGAACCACGGCGTACACAACATTTTTTAGACGACGCTTAAGATCCGAAACTTTTTCAATTACACTGAGGAAAGAAAATAAACATTTTATTTATTGAACAATATAATGTACTTAATCATATTTGCAATGTCAGTATTAATTTATTAATTATTTGCAAAAAGTAATGTTGATTGTACTGTCAACTGTCAACATTGAAGTGGCCAGAGTAACATTTAAGTAAGTTAAAGTTGTCTACTCCAGAGCGTCCCGAAAGTGTGAAAGTGCAGTACGTATATGTCACTTTCATTTCACGGAACACTCAAAACGCAACTTTCGGTATTATAAATAAATACAGAACAAACAACTAAAAAGTTCTTTGCAACAAATGTGCAACAACGAAACTAATGCCTTGATCAGATTGGAATCTAATCTCACCATCGTTGGGTCTGAAGGGTCTGAAGGAAGGGTGGTACTAACTAATCTAGTTTGAAGTTGCCTGTATAAACTTGATGAAAGAAAAAACTACCTGTCACGTTATCTCCGTGTTCCGTGACAATTTTTCTATGCCATTCACACAGTATGATACCTTTTCGTGTCAATGTTGTTCATTGAGACCAATTTCCTGCCAAATTCTTCCTTTACAATCGGCATTTTAGTATTTGGGGTGCACCATATTGGAAAGACCTGGTGGTTCCCGAACTAAGTCGATGATAAGCTCGTCGTTCATATTACAAAAATGAGGTACACAAAGAAAATATTTAAACTGAAAATATCGGCGATGACTTATTTCTTATTTGCACGGTGAATACCGGAAAGGCACTGAGAGTGTCGTTGCCGTTCATTTTTGAACACGTCACGGATATGTGTAGAGCGAAGTTCAAAAGTTTATTAGTTTTTCCAACGTCTGGATGATAAAAAATTGACCCGAATCGTCACATAAATCGTTACCAAGAATTCGATTTAACAAATAATACTAAAATAATGTAGAATATAACGAAATATATTTTAATAAAGACTAAAAGGAGTCGAAGCGTCATATTTTCATCTGACTTTATCTGAAAAATTACAAAAGAAGCCAATTTTAAATTAGAAGAGACCAATTTAGAAGCAATGGTTAGGTTGAGAATGGTAATGAGAAATTTATGACAAAATATAGTGACAAATTTTACAGGACTGTGAATGTTGTAAGCGTGATGTTTCTCGTCATCTTCACGTACCAAAATGAATATCGACTTTTGTCTAATTCACCTTGATATGTCCAAAATATCAAAAGGGTGAAATTTATTGTTTTCTAATAAGGTGAATCGTGTAATCATAATTTTCATATTGTATTTGTATAAAGATTCAATTCTTCATTTGTGTATGTATGTAGGAAACGAAAAGTAAAGAAATTGGATTCTTCTTTGGGATTATTAATGATTGTGATGTGGCTTACACGAGAATTATAACACATTATTATTCACTAATAAATTAATGAAGTGGCGTTATTAGTCACACATACGGTAGCAGGAATATTTTATTTGCAAGACAGCTACATAAAACGATATCATTTATTTACGAAAATATTGCTACATAAACATTGTTTTAGCTGTGTTTTGTAACAATAACCTGCCTATATACTAGCACATAACCTTGCACTTATTATATATTACACTCTCACTGTTTAATACTCTTTCAACATTACAAAGGATTTGAATTGAGTGCGAATTTCTTGACCTTTGAATGATTGGCTGTGAATAAATTACATAGGATAAATTACTACTATTTGATAAAAAAAAACTATCGTTTCAATCTTATTAATAATAAATTGGTGAACAAGGTTGCAGTTTTTCAAGAAAATAGTAATACAATATTCAAAGTAATTAAAAATCGTTTATTAAAAATTCGATTTTAACGTTATTTAAACCATCTATTGTATTATAACCGTAGAAAATGCCTATAGATTTCTAATAGCATTCATTAAACTTTCTTAGTACTATAATTACATAAAATTTGATGTACAAATAAAAACAACATCAGAAAAACCAAAATTAATTTATATTTTTCTTTCATATCCAAAATAACTTATTGAGCCCGTTTTGCCCAATCACCACAAACGGATATAGCATTCAACAAGACATGTAATTGATAAAATTGTTTTATACAAAAAAGAATTCCCTTTTGATAGCGTTCCTTGCGCTTCGTCTATTTTACGATCTCTAAAATCGTTCTTCTAAGAGAGTTTCTAGCAGTTTGGTAGATCAATTTGATTTTATTGGATTAGTAAACCAATACCTCTACATGCGTCAATAAAACGCAAGATTATCCTAAAAAATTGCCGTTTCATAAGACTTTAAAGCCGCAAAACCAATGTAACACCATCCCAGCTTCATCCCACACATTCAATGAGACCCGTCTCTCTCAGAATGCTGAACTTCCTCGACGCTGCTCGCCCTTCTTTCTACTGGTATCCTTTTCTTTTCTTCGGGATAGTGTCATGTACTTTTGGTCGAGCGTATTTTTCGCAGTCTTTAGAATCGAAAAAGTTCTTAGCTAACTTATTATGTCCAAAACTTGAACACTCTTACTCTTCATGAATTAGGGAGTCCTGTGCTTATTTTTGGTGTCTTCACTGCTGGTCGTGGTCCAACTATGTTCACGGCTTTAAATGCTTGGCTCTTTCTGCAGTATCGATTCTTAGTTCATCAAATATCCTGCATGATTTTTTAAATCTTCTAACCCAATACTTCATTGATCTGCTGGGTTTTTGAACTTAAGATTCTGGTCCAGAATATTCTCCAAGTATCTCGTAATCTAACTGATTTCTTTTTCCATGATGACCACGTTCTCTTACTATATCAAGAATGGTTGAAGAATCAAAATGCTAGTAATTCAGTGGATATATGGTATCAAATGTAATATAATAATGGAAGCTAGGGGTGTACCAAATTATAATGAATAACGTCGTTTGTTGTATAGATAAAACTTATTCCAGATTTTCCATTTTCTTTTTACTTTGATCCACTGGTTTTCCTAGTACGTTAGCGATGTATTTTCAGACTTCCTCCTTTCTAATTTTGTTCTAATGAACAGGATTAGCAGTTTTCTGTGAAAATTTGGATATTTTCTTTACTAATATATAAAAATCCTTCGAAACGACATCTAAAAACGGACAAATGAAGGTTTAGGTTTTACATACTTCACTAATCGTAACATAATATGTTCGTCCACAATTGGATACACATTTTTATTGCAACAAAAATTAGAATAGTATAGTATACCTCTAAAAGAGTCTGGTTTGGCTTGCGTGAGCTTGTATCCGATCCAGGCTAGCCGCTTTTTGGTTACAGATCAAATGGAGCTCGTGGCAAGTACTTGCGACTTATCAATGATAAATAATTGGACGAATGAGGATACACAAAGTATCATTTAGGGATAACAGTAAGGACTAATTCATCAAAAGTGCCAAACAACTTATTTGTTTCGTATTTCACATTATATATAAAAAGATTTTGAATTCCTTCAATATTCAAATCTTGCGAAATAGAATAGATATGTTCAAAAGTACTTAATTGGTAAACAATTTTCAATAACCTGTTTGTATACTTCTGATAATTCGGTGTCGGTAAAAAATAACTATAATCGAGTTCTTTGATCTCGTTGATTACCTTCATTTTATTACGAAAACAAGCGTGTTTCCAGTTTTTGTACAAATGTGATTATAATGCAAGCTAATTATGTAACCTTGTTTTTAATTTTCATTCTATTTTAGTATGAAAATCGATAATTAACTCTGAATATTTCTTTAATTAAAGATAAAATTTTCTTTTTCATCTTTCTTTCAACTTGTAACTAATTTCTAGTCATTCAATGATTATAAAGACCAATCAAATCTTCAATGTAATTGCTTAAGTTTTACAGAAAAATGCAAGAGAATATCAGACTGTTTTTCATAAAATCATTGTTTGACAGTAATGCTCTATTTTTTCGTAAAAAAATTCAATCTACACACACCTTAATTACTTTCATCTCCGAATCATGATAATATATTGTATAATATCTGTATTTTAATGCAAAAAAAGTTATTTATGCAGTTTTCTTTCGTAGCACAGGATTAGTAAAAGCAAACGTATACACTACGAAATGTTTATCTGCAGTTTTTGATTCTGTCGATATTCTCAGGTTAATGTTACATAACGACAACACACTGTACATCAAGAAATTGGTTTTTACGTGAAAATTATGGAACAGTTATTTAACATCCACTCTATACATCTGATTGAGCCATATGTGATTTCCGGTTATTCTTTTACCTAAAAACAGTTACTTGGTCGACTCTTCATGATGGAGGATGATATAGATGAGACAATTCTCTGAGAGAATTTTAAAAAATGACTTCTAAGCTTCAGCAGGTGATGACTACTATCAACATAAAGCACCCGATTTTATTGTTAGTCAGTTTTAAAGAATCGATAGCAGTTTTCACAAAATTATCGAGTTCAAATGTATATTTTGCATCACCCTGTACGGTTATTCTCCAAAAGATCGTGGAATAATAGTAAACAGTCCACCGTTATTTACTCGACTTGCTCACCTACGCATGAACTTCTATTAGCAAGACTTTAATTTGCCACTTGACCATTTCTCCTGAAGTTCAAATCAATTATTTCATGACTAATGATTACATCTTTTTTCATGAATAACTCAGATTTTTAGAACCCGAACGATTTTTAAATATAATAATATAATCCATTGCAACTGTTATTTTCGATAGTTGCTTGCGCGTGAAATTTATACGAGGTGTGGCTATTAAATAACGAGACCGGTTACGAAAATTGGGTTTTATTATAAAAATTATTCTACATACGAATGCTCC
Organism: Diorhabda sublineata; assembly: GCF_026230105.1. Classification (NCBI taxonomy): domain Eukaryota; kingdom Metazoa; phylum Arthropoda; class Insecta; order Coleoptera; family Chrysomelidae; genus Diorhabda; species Diorhabda sublineata. The sequence continues at coordinate 4,353,564 of NC_079484.1, read as the reverse complement.
CCTTCATTATACTCCTCTCCCCTCGCCACACACCTTTCCATACGTATTTTCCATTGATCGAAGCAATGCTGGATGTCTTCTTTGGTGAGTGCCTTCAGGAGCTCTGCCGTTGTTTGCTTTACCACTTCCATCGACTCAAATCGGGTCCCTTTCAAAGCAGATCTTTTTCTAACCTTTCAAGGAAGTCTGACAGACCTATTGACGCAAGAGTTTTTGATCAGGTGTCAGATTTTTTGGCACCAACTTCGCACAGATTTTTGTCAAGCGTAAAATTTTTCTAACCGTTTCTTTATCGGCGTTTAAAGCCTCGGTAATCATCTGGATGCTCATTCGACGATTTGCACGCACAATTTGATTGATTTTGATCACTGTTTCCGGAGTTGAAACAGTCACTGGACGACCTGGACGCTGATCATCTTCACAGCTCTCTCGAACCTCATTACACGGCTCAAAAACACGCGCGCGAGATAGAGAATTGTCCCCACCCGTCTAAAGGCGCAGTTTCGTTATTTTATAACCATACCTCGTATTATCAAAGCGGCAACTTTCATTTTGTGCTGATTATTTTAACTGGAATAGTATGAATAGGTAGACAGATCTATTGTGGAGCTTTATTCTTCGTAAGGAATCTATCAGCTTGAAATTATTTCAACAAACCTATTATTTTCATACGTCTATTCAACTTAGATCAGATTGATTAGATTCCAATGTCTTTAGACCGTCCATATACGAGGTTGTATGGGTGCACCTCCACAGTTATTTCGAATTTGTTAAAGCTACTGTGTATCAATGGGTTGTTCTATTAATTAGTGCGCTTTCACCTTCTTGATAAGCTCCCAATAATCATCACTGTACGTCCGTGTTATTTGCCGATTATGTATCAATATAGTAGAATGATTCAATCAATTACAACTTCGAGAATAGTTCTTCTCGTGTGTTATTTAGTAGCCTGTTGCTGCGTCCTTATCCATCACACCACCGACCCATAGATTATCATACGTAGATGGTACAAGAAGTACCTGGCCCAAAAAAGAAAAAACAAAAATTTTGGACAAAATCTCCTTTTAGCTTCATATACTTTTTCCAGCGATGTTCAATAAGTTCGATACCCTTAAAATAGCCAATAACTGCTGATATCATCTCTTTAATGTTGCACCGTCTTTTCCTTCTTTGGATCCGGTTCTTCGTTTTACAAATTCACTGAAAACGTTCACTATTGATGGCTGTTAAACAAATACTAAGCAACGTGGGGTCTTCAAACTTGTGCTGTATAGATTATGTACTATCTAATATCTAATTTACCAAGCAATTACTGCCGCCTCTAGGTCAGGCCAGGTACATCTGGGACCATCCTCGTATAATAGAAAATAAGGAATGCGACTGTGATATCGAGCATATAAGAAGAGATCTTGTCAACAGAATGACAGATCGGGTAGTCACCAACGAAAGAAAAACCACCATCGATGATAAACATCCCAGGAATGAGACGAGTCGTAGTTCTAAAAAAAAGAAGAAAAACGTTTTTTCATAGTTGAATTCTTTTCCTGCTTTGACATTTCATTTACCACAAAATTCGACACACAATTTACTATTATCAAGGTTATAGGGAATATTACACAACATAATGAAAAATGCTTAATCATCAAAAATCAAATATAACGATGAGTCATTCAGATAATGAAGAAAATTCATTAGAAACAAATTTTTATCGGCATCCATTTATCATCCAATTCTATTTTTCCCATATTCCTATTCTTTGTTTTTGTTTTCTTCAATACTCTTTACGTACACCTTAATTTTGAATCAAGGTCACTCAATATGGAAGATAACTTTTGTTATTTCTTCAAGAGTCAATGTGATGAATCTTGCACGTTACTCAATATGATATAAACTTCTTGCCACTGCATTCTGGTTTATAAATGAAAGAAATCAAATACCAAACGTCCAAATAAATGCCAGCAACAATCGACGAATCAACAATATTTACTATAGACGACTAGAAAGTTAGTTTCGCAAAATTGATTGATTGATAAATCAAAAGTAACAATTTTTTCCTTAGAATTGCGCCTTGCATTTCATCGCACGATGTGTTTCGTCAACACAAATATACACGCCATCTCTTCTCGTAATTGCGAACCAGAAGCTAGAATATGTTGTCGTTCATGAAGAAACCCGTCAAATTATCAGTATGAAGTTTGTAATTTATTAGAAACAAATTTTTATCGGCATCCATTTATCATCCAATTCTATTTTTCCCATATTCCTATTCTTTGTTTTTGTTTTCTTCAATACTCTTTACGTACACCTTAATTTTGAATCAAGGTCACTCAATATGGAAGATAACTTTTGTTATTTCTTCAAGAGTCAATGTGATGAATCTTGCACGTTACTCAATATGATATAAACTTCTTGCCACTGCATTCTGGTTTATAAATGAAAGAAATCAAATACCAAACGTCCAAATAAATGCCAGCAACAATCGACGAATCAACAATATTTACTATAGACGACTAGAAAGTTAGTTTCGCAAAATTGATTGATTGATAAATCAAAAGTAACAATTTTTTCCTTAGAATTGCGCCTTGCATTTCATCGCACGATGTGTTTCGTCAACACAAATATACACGCCATCTCTTCTCGTAATTGCGAACCAGAAGCTAGAATATGTTGTCGTTCATGAAGAAACCCGTCAAATTATCAGTATGAAGTTTGTAATTTATTAGAAACAAATTTTTATCGGCATCCATTTATCATCCAATTCTATTTTTCCCATATTCCTATTCTTTGTTTTTGTTTTCTTCAATACTCTTTACGTACACCTTAATTTTGAATCAAGGTCACTCAATATGGAAGATAACTTTTGTTATTTCTTCAAGAGTCAATGTGATGAATCTTGCACGTTACTCAATATGATATAAACTTCTTGCCACTGCATTCTGGTTTATAAATGAAAGAAATCAAATACCAAACGTCCAAATAAATGCCAGCAACAATCGACGAATCAACAATATTTACTATAGACGACTAGAAAGTTAGTTTCGCAAAATTGATTGATTGATAAATCAAAAGTAACAATTTTTTCCTTAGAATTGCGCCTTGCATTTCATCGCACGATGTGTTTCGTCAACACAAATATACACGCCATCTCTTCTCGTAATTGCGAACCAGAAGCTAGAATATGTTGTCGTTCATGAAGAAACCCGTCAAATTATCAGTATGAAGTTTGTAATTTATTAGAAACAAATTTTTATCGGCATCCATTTATCATCCAATTCTATTTTTCCCATATTCCTATTCTTTGTTTTTGTTTTCTTCAATACTCTTTACGTACACCTTAATTTTGAATCAAGGTCACTCAATATGGAAGATAACTTTTGTTATTTCTTCAAGAGTCAATGTGATGAATCTTGCACGTTACTCAATATGATATAAACTTCTTGCCACTGCATTCTGGTTTATAAATGAAAGAAATCAAATACACTCTCAAAATGTTCCATTTTACGGCGGATTTATAAAAAAAATTAGTAAAAATAGCTGGAATGAAAATTTCTCATAGTTTTACTGTTTTAAATCGTAAAAAAAACGGTTTTGCAAAATAATCCTTTACAAAAAATTATGTTAATTGTATACTTTCGCGGCCACCTGGTTTTTTGTTTAGGTTAGGTTAGGTTGGCTCTAGAAAATCGAAAAATGGATGGATTTTAATGATCTTGGTCTCAAAATGTTCCATTTTACGGCGAATTATATAGAATATAGAATATAGTACGAAACTATTCACGAAAATTGATTATTTTTCATCGATTTCATTTTAAGCTATAAAAACTGAAAAAACCATTCTTTTTGGATTTTTTTTTAAATTGTTTATTAATTTATGTAGAATACAAAAAAAATATAAGAACTTTATCTGATAATGAGATAATTTTTTGTAAAGGATTATTTTGCAAAACCGTTTTTTTTTACGATTTAAAACAGTAAAACTATGAGAAATTTTCATTCCAGCTATTTCTACTATTTTTTTTTATAAATCCGCCGTAAAATGGAACATTTTGAGACCAAGATCATTAAAATCCATACATTTTTCGATTTTCTAGAGCCAAAAAACCAGGTGACCGTGAAAGTGTATAATTACCAAGAAAACCGTCAAATTATTAGTATGAAGTTTGTAATTTTTTAATTTCTCATGTTTTCCAAATGTACAACTTCATATGATTCTGACATATTCTTTATTATGTTTTGCTTTCTATTCGAATAAAAAGAAATATTACGACTTAGTGTTGCACAAATATAAAAAAACTTCTAAGCGATATAAAGAGAAAGCATACTACAGAAACGTGTTTTGTTAGTGTTTGTTGGTAGATACTTTGTTGAAATAAAATATATTTAGAAAGTTACGTGTAGCGGGGACACTACTCGCACTCGGAAAAATAATTTCGTCCCGTTTATCGCTTTTTATATTTTAATATAACGACTTCTATTTCTTATTTTCTTTGACGTAAGCAAAACAGTGATTTGGAACTTTTAGAACTTTTTTAAACACAAGTTTAATTTTTTTATATATAATGTGAATAAAAATATTCCGATCCAATTGCTTAGCGGTACAGATACGAGGTGAGACCGAAAAATTCATCTACTTTAAGTAGTATATCTCAAATACTATGTGTTTAAACAAACAGTGCTACTTATTTAGTACTAAAAACACATAAACAATGCCCAATGTAAAAAATAATCAATACTGTAGTGTAATAACTTTAACAAGAATGCATTTGTGTTTGACTTCTACGTGTCCTGTTTATTTTGAATTATTATACCTATTACTCAATATCTACCTAATATTGTTCGGGTTCTTTCCGAAAATAACAAATGCTATAAACAACAAATGCATTTTGACACGATTTTTACCATTGAGGAAGCCATAACAAAGTATAAGAAAGCCCAAAACACAAAACTCACGTTGTCTGATGCGCGTTTCTCTGAAACTCAGAATTCTGAGTGTTGATGTAGTAGTAGGTTAATAATGTTAAGTATGAATAACACGAACAGTTCCAGAAATTCCAATTTATTATATAAAAGATATTTTGAAAAGAAAAATACTACAAAGTTACTATTTTACGTATTTTACGTATTTTTACACGGCACCCCGTATGTATCTAATAGCGAATGACGTGAAACGTTAATTGTACTATCATTAATAAGGAATTAAGATCCATTCTAAATTATGTGGTGGAAAAAAACATGTTATGTGATATTACTAAATTTTAGTTCAGAATTTTTAAACATATACGTTCAACCTTGTCAAAAACAAGTTAATTAATTGAAATCAAAAAGGAAATTGGTGACATATCGGTTTCTAATTAGATTAAAAAATGACAAATTATTTTTTGAAGGACCTGAGCTCGATATAAACGATTCTACATACGTCTATACAACGCACGTCACAGCGTTGTTCTATCAGGATGTAATCAGGACTCATTGGTGTTATATTCATAGTTTTAAGACTTTGACACGAAGAAAAAGGAAGACTCAAAAAGAGATGGTATGCGAAGATCTAATGAAGAAAGTAGTTCGAAACTGGAAGGTGAAGACAAGAAAATAATGGAAGAAAATTATTACCACGCTATGGACTAGAATGACTAGATGGTCTGTTCATATATTTCAAATGAAAATTGTCTGAATTAAATTTTACTGAATATCAACGAAAAATAAAATGTTCATAACGTTTGAAATCTAGGAGAAGACCTCTTAAGAACGAACTCAAAAATGTATTAATGGTTATGTAAAAAGGACTTAACTCGCCCATTCATGGCAACAATAAGGAAGTTAATGGTATCCGTATCCACTTTTCTTGGATCTAGAATTTGGAATCCTGTAGGGTCAATTTTGATTGAGATAGATCGTTCTACCAAATTCCCCATGTTATCAATGAGATTTTTGTCTGGTGAATTTGCTGGCCACGATAATATTCTGATTCTCTAGATCTCATTATGTATAAGATCTAGCAATGGAAATGGAATTAGCCAAAATTTTCTTCGGATAAGATAAATAATAGATTCAATAACGTTTTGAACATATCAAACCCTCTGTCAAAGTGCCCTATAGTGTGAATAGGCTACGTACGACGATCATGTATTCTGCTTTCCCAAAAAATAACTGACTTTTTCGGTCTTCAAACTCTATATCGCCGACAATTACTAAATCAAAGCTGGTTTTCTCCGAAAACAAGTCATTTCACATCCAACTTAAAAGCCTGTCTCAGTGTTCTAGTACTCAATGGAAGGGACCTAGCTATTCTTAATGGTCTCCAAGATGGCAAATTGGTTCCAGCTGTATTGTGGTACTGAAAATGAATCGACATGCGTGCTTCTGAATTAAGTTCGTATAAGTGAGACCATTATGGCTCTATGCCGACGTATTTAACCTACTATACACCGATTTTTTATTGTATTAAGACGCAAAATTTCACATTTCCATTCACCGTTAGTTTTCTGTTAGTGTATCCGAGATTATATGATTCGGCAATCTTTCCAATTGCTAGGCGTAATTGCATATTCAACCCTATGACACAGATGGTCGCACTGGTCTTCTTCGTCTCGGACAATCTTCTCTTCTCTCATACTATTTTTTCTTGCCGGGTCAGATATGGATATGAAGCTCGTTTTTGTAACCGAAGCTAGCCGTATAGCCCCCAGATAGATAGTTCACTTTGCAAATTCGTTGCTACCTGACTGGTGAACACACTTATGAACCTTATGAAGCCGATTTTTGCACTGGTTTTCCTCGTCTCAGACTGATGCTCTATATCATATTACCTGGTCAGATATGCCACAACTATGAGTAGCTCAAAGTCGAAATGCGAAGAATTTAACCAAAAAATGCATTCGGTTTGTTTTTATTTGACGACCTTGTACATTGTATTTCCTCAACAAAACGGTTTCTGTATGTCGAGTTGTATGGATAAAGGAACATTGAAATTTCTTTCCGCCAAACAATTTTCAATATAAACAACTCCGATAATAATATTAAACTAGATTCGATTTTATTTTTGAAATTTTAAAGTACAAGTACAACGAATTCTAAATTCATCGTGTATTGTTTACCATAATCAAGTTCTTGTAATTTTATGAATTTATGAGTAAAATCTTTTGAATTATTTATACTCAATGAGAACATGACGATTTCAAAATAATGATATTAAGTTTTAAATTATGTAAAAATTGTCGAAACTTAAGTATCTTATTAGACAAAGCAGTGTATTTTACACCTTAAAAGAAATAGAGAAAACCACCACTAAACTAGATAGTTTTGATAAGCGGATTTTTAATACGAAATTCTCAATGAATAAGTTCAGTTATTTTTAAACTATTTCTTATTAATCAAGAAGCACTGATGTACATATTTGGTTGTGAAGCAATGACTTCTATCGACCTTGCTGAAATTGAAAATCTTGTAGTGTGCGCGGGCGAATCGTTTCAAAACGTTATATAGATATTTTAAATATCTTGTTTTACCATATTAGACCACGTTAGAAAGTATTTTGTGTATCTAAAAAAATTTTTAACTTGTTTTATTGTGACCCTGAGAGTAGGTTGATACTATATGTGAATTAATTTTATATCATGAACAGATAATTAGAATACTTGCTTTATGTAATCTGCCTATTCGATTTTTAAATAAAATAAATTGTTAATAAACGCCGTTCCTTCTATTCCTATTTATTCAGTATTCTAACCAAGTGTCGCATAATTTATAATGAGATTTCAATTACATTCCAATCATAAACCAGTTTGTGACGTTCGTACCTTATGTGTAACATGATTGTTACATAATATGTAATTATATGTTTAGATTCAACGTAGATCTAATCATTTATATCAATTTAACGGGGATTCACCGAAAGTATAACGTGCTATTTGCATTTTATAAGCTGTAATGCTCGCTACCAGCTACTGTTAGCTGGTCTTCCTCACAAACGAGACCACTGATCATCTATGAACGGTGACAGATGACAGGTAGGCGGAAAAAAAACAAATATTATAATTTTTACTTTATTAAAGTTAACATATAGTTAAATTTGCGTAAAGTGCGATACAAATATTACTTTTCCCCCTAAAGAACCCGATATAATGGCTCCCAATGTGCAACTTTAACAATCAAAGTTACAATAAAATTTGTCTGTCATCCTTCACCGTTTACTCTCTCTAAACGTAAATGGGCAGTGGTCTTGTTTGCGAGGAAAACCAGCCACAGACTAGGTTAATGAATGCAAAACAGAACAATCCACCACCCCATGTATGTTATTCCGACAGGTCGTCATCGTAATTACCGTCACGTTGTTCGCGCGTAGTGTCCTTCCTCATCCCCTAGTTCTGTAGGTCTTCTCTGTTTGTGAAGAGTAGTGTCCAGTGCCTATACACTATACACCCTTGACTTCTTTGTTGTTTTGTCAACGAGTAGGCCTTCCCCTTCTATAAACTTGTCCTTGATGTATAACAATGTACTTCACTACGAATCCTCGGTCTACAAGCTAGCTCGGAAATAGTTAATAAGCGTCCGCATATATTTCTTCGAAGCTTGTGGCCCAGGAGACATTTATAGCGATATTTTGTTGGGTCTATTCTTGTCTTGTTCCCATACTATCGAGGCCACACCACCAATTAATCCACAGAGTCTTGCTGGTCTCACTTTTTCCTTAGTGTGCGTTAAAAGTAAGTTCTTGGTCTATTCTGACGTCTAGATGTTTGTTTTCTAAACTTCTTCGTTGCTGCTTTTTATATTCTTCATTCAGAAGCTGGTGGGCGAACTTTCAATTGTTATTAGTGGATTTGTTACTACAAAAACATAAATAACGAACTACTTTCATAATAAAAAAATGATTCCAATTAGATTGAAACTAATGCGGATTAATAAATGCAATTATTTAATCCGTGGTGATTACGTCTTATACAGGCAAATTGTATAATAGCATATTCCAATTGCTATGGAAAGTATAAATGAATAACAAGTTAATTAGGACAATTTCCATGTAGGGAAATGCATAACGTGCTGGAATTTTTTATCAACAACGACGTAATTAACTTTTACTTTATTATTATTCACGGTGCATTGAAATGTGACAAATAATTTCATGCACCGACTACTGAAATAGTTATTGATATAACTACTTTTTTTAATAGATATAACTCGACCATCCAAGATGGGCTCTATAACTATATTTTTTTTTTCAAAAAATCTCAATGGTTCAGTCGAAAATGAACTTGGTCAGCGAGCTGTTGCTAGACAATTGGATATGACCTCCGCAGAGGTTTGAAGAGTCTGTCAACGTTATAAGAAGACTAGAATCTTTCGTAGGTGACCTGGAACAATTGGAAGGCGATTTACAACTGCTCGTAATGACCGTGTTTAAGCAATCGTCACCTTAAAGCCGTTCAAAGGCAACGACAACTCCGTGAGGTGCGAGGAGTTACTACTACTTAGCGAACTAAAACACGATAGGAAAATAACCTGAACGCTAAATAACCTGCGATTGTTCCAGGTCATTTATGTTTTGTACATGATCATCAAGAAGAATGAGGATCTGTTCTGTTCTCAGATAGGTCCAGAATATGCCACCACGGTAGCGATCGAAGAAAGAAAATGTACCGAAGACCAAGAGAGCGAGTTGCAAATTGCTGCTTTGAAGAGCCGAGTGCTTATGGAAGTGGTACTGAGGTACAATTTTATACGAGCACGAATCGACCCTTTGTTTAACGGCTAATATAACGGGTCATACATGGGAACCGGATGTTTTTAAAATAATCATAAAAAATTAAATATTTACTTTAAAAACGTTTTATTGGTACAGAAGCCTGGCATTTGTTCCTCACTCACATACGAAAAATTATGTCCGGCAAGTTATGTTCATTTTTGGCAATACGTTGTTGCCTCAATTCTTTGCAGCATGTCTACATCAACCTGGGAGACGTGTAGACGAATTGCGATCTTTAAATCCTCTAAAGTACGCGGTTTATTATTGTATACACGTTTCGTCACTCATAACGATATCAAATTTTCATTTTCTTCAAAAATGGTAAGAATTTTTCGACAAAATTGTAATCGCTGCTGGGAATCTTGCTCTTTTAACTGCTGCACGACGGCTATCTTGTAAGAATGGAAATTTAGATCTATATGCAGAATTCGTCATATCGTACTTGTGCTCATTTAAAGTACTGCTGAATGCCTCTGAATAGAGCGGCGTGGGCTTCTGACAAAGGCTTCCCGTACACGTTCAATGTTCTCCAGAGTGCTAGCAATTCATTGTGGACCCGGTGGTTTTTCCACTTGTTCGAAGGGAAACTTGCGATGGATCATGAACTTCAAAAATATCCGGTTCTCGTCATTGACCCTGTATATCGAGGAGATTTTAGCAATTCATCGTCGACTACATTGGAGACGAATTTACTTTTATGCGTGACAATGCAAGGGCGGCCACCGCCAGATTCGTGCAAGATTACATTGCAGAAGTTGGTTTTCTGGTTATGGAGTGGCCAGCGTACAGACTCGATCTAAATTCGATAGAATATATATAGGATGAGTTAAAAAGGAGAATTAGTGTTAGATCTATCCCAAACTCGATCCCAGAGGTTAAGAAACAAGTGCTAACTTGATTAAATCTATGCCTAATCGTATGAGAGATGTTATAAAGGCAAAAGGAGGTCATACTATTTATGTTAATAATAGAAAAGCTTAATCCATTAATGTCAGTACGTTAAACATAAGAAGTTTTCGTAAATTTATACTCACATCTATCAAATTGTCTTAGTTATTATATTTAAAAACAAACAAAAAAGTTAGTGACTTGGAATTTGTGAGGTAGATGAATCAAGCTTACCCTAAAAATTATTAGATATATTGTTTTATTACAGATAAGAGGGTTGTTACTTGAATTTTGACGTATGGCAACACTGCTGTGAATAAATCAAATCTGACAATGTCGTAAAAGTTTGACATTTTTAATGGTGAACGTTTTCTGTGACTTTCGGTGATGAAGCACCGTGTTTCGATGGTTTTTCGATTTCATTCGTGGTCGCACTTCGCACACAAAATTTGTTCGCGCCCGATACAAATTGTCGCCTGTTTTTTAATTTAACATTATTCGACTGGATCTTCCGCTAAAAGAGAATAATTTTGACACTATTCCTGACTTACAGAGGGCCAAACCTCGCGCTATTATTATAAAGAAAATAAAGGTTTCAGCCGTGGTAGTGTTTAATTTATGATTTTTTTGGACTTTTACTGTCTGTTATTGAATTAGACACGGGTTCGGTGACCTATTACATAGATTCCCGACATTTAGCAACAGCCACATCATGTAGTTTCCGGTATGAATTATTTTTACGTCTGGCTTTATCATACCGCGCTAGGATTATTTTAAAAGTGCTTGTTATAAGTAAAATGCTCTTCTGGATATATAATTATCTTACGACTTGAATGAATCTAGTTTCATCTGCGAAAGTTTCAAAATTACATGTTAATGTATATTAAAAATTGTACGCTTCAATTTATAAAATTCTAATATACCGCGATAAAAGAGAAAAATAAAGAAAATAATAATTTCTTTAATAATTTCATGTTACACATACCCAATTATACTCCACTTCACGTGTCGGAATGTGTACCGTACTTTTAATATATTCATGACCTCATTTAGATTTAACTGACCAACTGCATTCGAACCGCATTTTTCATAAAACCGCAAGTAATATTTATGAAATAATAATAACGAGGAAAAGAAATTGAATGTTTCAACTCACTAATTTAACTTAAAAAATTTCTATTATCTACAAAAAACACAAGAAGTTGTTTTTTATAGGATAAATTTCTTCTTTATAAAGTTAAAACATACTGCGAGAGGTAGATGCAAACCCCATTTCCAATGGAGTCACGTTTATGTTAAATGATGCAGTTAATTGCCACAATTGTAAATGGATGTGGCAACATAGAAACAAATGCCTTTGAAAGTTGTGTTTAGACAAGTACGAGGATGATCCCAGAAGTAACTAGTATGATCTGGAGATGGTGGTAGTTGCTTGAATATATATGTTTCAAGTTTTTAGTGAATTTGTACACATGGGAAACATTGGTCATCGTAATGTGATACAATACTTTTATTTGAAAGGCCTTAGCCCAACCGATATAAAAGCTGAACTAGATTCTACTCTGGGTGAGACTCCTGCTTCGTTATCAATTGGGTAGCAGGCTTAAAAGAGGCCGTACTACCTGCGGAGACCAGCATTGACTAAATGACTGGACGAACGACTTTTTGCCACGTTTAAGCGAAAAATTAAGCAAAAACGGCCGAACTCGGCTAAGAAGAAAATTGTTTCATAAAGACAAAGCACCAGCTCACACATCCATTATTGCAATGGCCAAAATTATTGAATTAAAGTTTGAATCGCTACCTCATACACAATATTCGTCAGATATAACCCCCTTGGAATATTTTTTGATCCCAGACTTGAATGGATCTCGGTGGTCGAAGATTTTTCAACAATGAAGAGGTTATGTTGGCAGTTATTGGCTATTTTGAAGAGCTTGACGATTCTTATTGTAAAAAGGTTACTGTTGCAAAAAATGATGTTTTGTAGACATTGAGAGACAATCTACATTTTTCGATTTATCGTCTTCAGACTAGTTTTTCTGGTGATATCGGTAGAATAAGATCGGAACAAATATGTTAAATACTCTAACTTAAATACCTAACCTAACCACTACGGTAGTAAATAGAACTGTCTCGTTCTGAACCGGTCTAACCTAGACGTACTATTTGTTCTTCTAAAAAAGTCTATTTTCTTGGCTTCTATTTTTTTCTCAAGTTGTTTCTTTATACTCCACGTTTACGTTTTATATACCAATCATTGCATTGTAGATTCTCAGTTTTTCTTGCTTTCCTATTTTACTATTCCAATCAGTGATTTAGTCATTGTTCTTGCTCTATAATTTCTTTGTTTTCAAGTTAATGTCGATTGTATCCTCTCCTATAGAGACAAGTCAGTGGATTTGACGCCCTGGACCGATTAGGTTTGCTGCCCCATAAATCAAGGAAAAAAAAATCATTTAATAATGAAACAAAACAAATATTCACATTTTTAGTGATCCACAAATGCGCACAGAAAAATGCGTAATGATATTTCTGTATATAGAAATGCCTCCTTTGAATTTCTTTTTTTAATAAATAGGTTAAGTTGCCTCAAACTCATTTTGTTTTCATGAGAATTGTTCCAATTATAGAGCAAGGGGGGTCTTATGATTAGCTCTCATTTCCGGTTCAGATATTGTATCCAATTTGCCTACAAATACAAAATTGGCGGTAACTGCATAATAAGATTATTTGCGTCTTCTGAACTCGCTTAACAATTAGTCGCATATTGGGAAGACGGTATCGACTCTAAAACGATCAGTCCTTGTCTAGTTTCTTCCTCTTAACTATTCTCTTATGGATGCTTCTTTATTCTTCTGAGCATTTTCTTTCCTCAACTTCTTCAAAAGCATCGAAAAATCCTGTTTTGTTTCTACGAAAGTGATGAGTGGTTCGTAGAGCCTGGAGCCCTACATCTGCGTCAACACCTATATTAAATTGTTTTAACACAGATCCTCAAAATTCCGACAATATGACCGTTTTTAGACAATTTAATTGAGCCAACAGCTTCATTTTTAACCAAAGCCTTCTGTGGGATCACGTCTTATACCTTTTGGAACCGATATTAGCTTGTCCTGGGCTGACCATCGCCATGGCTCTTTGGTAAATATGCCACTGAGACAAGTACTGTGCCTTTTCTACTGTCTCTGTCTCAATTAAGGATATAATAGATTTTCAACATGAATAATTAAATAGGAAAAAACATTTTTTGAGGATAAAAACAATGTGACCAGTATTACTACTAGAGTTAAACATCACAGTATAATTAACGGATGTAAGGAGTGCGTGGAAACTAACTACGATGTAATACCACTCCAAACTATCCTCCATTCGTTTATATTCATTACTTTCCATCTTATCCCATTCAATGTACCTTCTTTCTGCCTCTATATTGACTTTCTTACTCCATATTCCTTGGTCTTTCTTTTTGTTTCTGTTTTGCTTCTTGTTCCGTATACTCTTCTAAGCATTTTGTCATCTATCGTTCATTTCATTCCCAAATTCTTAGAGGACACTGTGGAATTGGAAAGAGAACTGCGATAAAAGGCGTAATAATATAATAAGTGTAATGTAATCTTCAGTATATAACTTCTAAGATAAATTGTAAAGTAAAAATTCTTCTTATGCTAACACAACATTCGCCCTTTTGCTGTTTATTGTTTTTTTTTTCATATTATTGTTTCATATAAAACACGATCCACGTCACGGAAATAAGTAGAATGTAGTTATTTCCATCGTTGTCCTTGAGAAGAGCACCGTGGTTCTAAAATAGCCACGATTCATCAATCGTGCATTACAAAATAATAAACAATCATTGCCGAAGGGAAATGTTTATAATCAGTTAATAATTTTTAATGAGAAAGTGTTTCGCCTCGACTTATCAAAAATTATAATACAGTTAAATCAAAAGTTCCGCCCAAAAAAAATCAAAACCCACAACTAATTTTGGATGTTAAAAGATAATTGCTGTGGTTACGAGATTCGGCAGTTGTCCGGTAGCTTATTAACAGAAAGTGAAGGCTGTTATGAATGATTCGCAAAAAAATGAGATTCGATGTTTGAAATATAGTTAAGTACATAGAAAGTGAAACGAGTTACAGTAATATTTTTAACATAAACTAGAAAGTGTCGAAATTATCGAGATGATATAAGAGATGGGTCATTACAACAAATTGGTTTTCACTATATCGGTACATTTTAGTTTACATATAAATAAATCAAATTAGATTTTTATATATACAGTTAGGTTAAGTTATGTACTGCTATCTGGTTGAATTTGTTGAATGATGTTGATTCAACAATAGTTCTACGAAGACGGTCCTTGTCCAACAGAAAACACAAAAAATTCGGACAAAACTGTATTTATTTTTCAACATAATCTCCTTTCAGCTTCATATACTTTCTGCAGCGATGTTCAATAAGTTCGTGATTCTTTTTATAACAAGAATCGCCAAGCTCATCAAAATACCCAACATCACCTCTGCATTGCTGAGAAATCTTCAACCAAGGAGCCATTTTTCAAGTCTGGAAACAGTTAATGATCCGAGGGGGTTGAATCTGGCGATTAGGGAGCATGAAGTAGCAATTTAAACTTTGATTCATCAATTTTGGCCATTGCAATAACAGATGTGTGACCGAAGCATTGTCAACTGTAGTTATGAATAGATTAGAAAAAATTAATTAGATATACACAAATATTTTGTTAAAATAAACATGAATAATGAGTCATAATTTGGAAAACGACATTATAAGTTGCTTCCCGATTTATTATTTACTTTGTGCACGCAACCAGAGCCGGATTAAGCTAGGGGCTTGGGGGGGGGCTATAGCCCCGGGCCCCAGGTCCAGGTTTTAATGTGTTGATGCCACAAATCTAAAGTATTGATACTATTTTGTGATTTTTCCGGGTTTCCGAGTTCCTTAAGGGGGCCCCGTCATTATTTTAGCCCCGGGCCTTATAAATCTTAATCCGGCCCTGCACGAAACCTATGGGCTCGACGCTCATGAGCTTGGAACAAACTCAGATTTAATATATAAATAAAACAAATATTTATTTTACCTTCGGTCTTCAAAAATGGTAACTTGTTTATCGAAAACAAAGCACCGACACCATTCTGGTATTTTTTCAAAATTTTGGCCATTGAAATAAAAGATGTGTGACCTGAAGCACTGTCTTATTCAAACAAAACTTTCTACTTAGCCAAATGCGGCAGTTTTCGCCTAATTTTTCAAGATTGTCAATGGAAATTATCTCAGGCGCTTCCCAAAAAACCGCCGCTATGACCTTGCCTGCTGATGAAAGGGTATTTGTCTTTTTTGGAACCGGTTCTCCCTTTCAAGTCCATTATTTTGATTGTTCTTTTGTTTCGGGTGTGAAGTTATGGAACCAATTCTCATCCATGATTCATCCAGTCTCGTTTAAACATATTAGAGCTTCAAGGTATTGGCAGAAGAGGATGACCTGCCGAGTCATCAAACATGAACTCAGCCCCAATATCTAAACAATTGATAATCTTAGAACGCCCTTTCAATACACTTGATGAGTTAGTAAAAGTACAGAAATTCCAATTTAGTTACTGAGTTATAGTTATTTGTT
This sequence comes from Diorhabda sublineata, assembly GCF_026230105.1. NCBI lineage: Eukaryota > Metazoa > Arthropoda > Insecta > Coleoptera > Chrysomelidae > Diorhabda > Diorhabda sublineata. The sequence continues at coordinate 4,337,296 of NC_079484.1, read as the reverse complement.
CAGTAGTCTTGACAATGATTTTAAATTTTTTTTTTTTGTAATAATTGATAAAACTAATAATTTCTTCGCAGAAATTAATTGATTGAGATAATATTTAAAAGCGTCTAGATTTGAGTCTAACCCACGTATTCTTTGAACTGTGAAACGAAACAATAATTAAAACTTAAGTGTTCGTTGTTTAATACATTTTCTTGGTTACGTAAAAGTTTATTCACATATCGACCTTCCGGCATTATTATTACGAAACCAACAAGGAAAGAAAGTGTACACAACGTTAAAAAATAGTTTTTTTTATCTTAAGTACAACATTTTTTCACATTATGAATATGAACTTTTGCCATATGAATTTTATTTTATTCACCCCTACAAAAATGATTCAAATATCCACGCAATTTTTCTGTTTCCGTAATCTAATTCTATTGTAGAAGCTACCATTTAGTTTTTGAGTCTTTTTTTGGATGAACAACATCTAGTCGCTCCTTGCGAAGCATCTCAAACCCATAGAGAGAGATTCATTGGTTAAATTTGGTAGGATAAGGAGGAGGGTTTGCTAGAGTGGGCCCTGATAAAGGAATTGCTCCTCTGCAGGGCTGGGGTTGTTGTGGTTGCGTGGGGTTGTGTTTGCTCAACTTTTCTAGAGGGGAAAAGCCAAAAATTTTGGCTAGAAGAAAACGAAAAGGAACTTGCAAGCAAAACGGGTCTTCTCGAATTGGTTTGTAATGCAAACTGTTTTTAATTTAAGTAATACCAAGATAATCTGCAGATATTCATAACCTAATACAATTACACAAAATACTAACTAACTAGCTAACATCTAAAGCACTTAAGTTTGAAGATGTTTGTATACAGAGACATTATAAAAATGTATATATTATGAAAAACCATTGATTGTATGAAGGTTTGGGTCTACGTAGACACGATGGCATATTTCTTGGATTTAAAAATGTTTCAGCTAAATTAGAAGCAACTTTAATTGAATCTCAAAGCATACATGGTTGACTAACTGAAGGTGTGAAGTCTGAAAGTCAAGTAAGGAAGTATGGTGAACACCACGATCGGTATTCCATCTTTTTAATGTGCGTCAACCATTCCAACAATCCATCATTTCAACAAGGAAGTTGATAAAAACGATAGAAATTTCAGAGGACGTATTTTCCTAATGAACTGTCCAAATAAAAAATACTCAAAGTATCTATGCAATATAAACTTTTGGGTACAAGCCGACAACATAAGATTCTAAAACTTGGATGAACATTTTCACAAAATACATGTTCTAGTTCAAATATAATAAAAACAGAACGGCTTTCCAACAACATAACTATAATTTTCTCTGTTAACAATTCGCAACAAAAGCAGAATAATAAATGACTTCCGGCTTCAAGGATATAAGTAGATCACCAGCGGCAGTAATTTTTGTTGTCATACTAGAAGATAAAATATAAATTATCGTTATACATTGCAGGTACAGATAATTAAAAGAGAATAAAGTCACGATTCGCATTATTGAAGTTATGCATTAGGTACATGACATTGTTTTCATATTAGCATGTCGGTCATGTGCTAGTTTTTTTGCATATCTTGTTTCTAATTAAACCAGTCAAGTGGTTATTTAATTAAGATTATATCTAGAAATTAACAGGAAGACAGGGATATTTGAAGAGAAAGTTCTATGTCAGAATCCCGCATAATGTTTTTAAACTGTGTAAAGTTGAAAAAAGAAGAGTACAGCAACTTAATAGAAGCAGAATCCGCTAAGAACTAAGGAGACAGATGCAGTAGTGAAGAAGACGATTTGGATTCAACCAGAGTAGTGGAAAAAACATTATACTGACATTTACTGGTCTGGAAATAGGCAAATAGTTTAATTTGGTGAACATTTCAGCTCTGTCTTCTAAAAAAATTAGTATTCCCAGTTTATTTTGTCAAAAATTGGATTCAATCAGTTTATTTGGATCTCAGTTTATTAAATGGTTAATTTTGGATTCTTTAAGTTTAATGTTGATAAAAATTTTGTTTTTCTTCGCTCTATTTTGATATAAAATCGGCATTTTTTCGTTTAATTTGATATAAATTGACTTTTGTAGCTCAAAATCACCAAAAATTGATGTTTCTAATTACATTTTTATTAAAATTTCGTTTTCTAAAATTAAAATGTCAAAATGATTAGTAAAAAATTGGATTTACTCAGTTTATTTCGATCAGAAATGGTTTTCTTCAGTCAATCTTGGTCAAAAATTGGATTTATAAGTTTAATATTCTAGTTTGATAAAAATTGACATTTCTAGTTCAATTTGGCCGAAAATTGGCATTCCTAAATACATTTACATTAAAAATTGGCTATTTTATACTAGTTAAATTGGTCTACCTACCCACCATTTTGAAGGATCTACCTAATACTTACGCTTATTTAAAGGAAAGAAATTATTGAGTTGTTAAATGTATATTTTCTTTGTTACAGGGGAAGGATGTTTCGAGAAACCGTTAACGACCTTATGGAGAAACTACACCCAATCCTCCCGACCGGATGTGCGCATGAACTTGACCGTCAGTGGCGGTGGTTTGAAAGCTACAACAAAAGATCACGGTCTCACCGAGTATTGGGCTAATCGATTGACAGCTTGTGGAGCCCCGGTACAATTTCCTCGATTGTTCTGTTGGGTATATCGACACGAAGGTAAACGATTACGACACGAACTAAGATGCCACGCAGTACTGTGCTCTTCTTCGGCTGTAGCGAAACAAATAGAAGAAGAACTCAAAGAATCTCTAGCCCTAGCACTCCTAGAATTCAAACGAGAAAAACTTTGCAGGCAAAATGCGAGATTGTCTCTAGTCAATTCCGTATATGAAAATCCCACTATACCAAGAAGAAAAATTTTACTTAGTACGGGTTCCCATAACTATAGACCTCCGTTAGAACGATCTAAGTCAGCTCCAAAACTCATGAGCATAGAAGAAATCATTGAAGAAGAAGAAGACGATAACGTCTTCGATAATTCCAAAGAAAGCGTAAAAGTTAAAAAACTACTTAATCATTGCAATAGTACCAACAGCCTTTTAGATAGAAGAAAATGGTATTTTATAAATAAGATTCGAAACAATAGTAATATAGTACCTGCAAGAGAAACTACCTGTGATGAATCTTTGAAAGAAGAAAAAACGGAAGAATCGGAACCTCTGATGCTGGACGATAAGAGTGACATTATTTTAAAAGAACTGGTAGAAAGTAGTTTTAAAAATGATCTTTTAGAATCGTGCGAAAAAGCTTGGTACAACGCCCTAAGCCAAAAACCAGATCTAATACCTATAGAATGTGACGAAGGTTCCTTATCCAGTGGTTGTGAATCAGCTAGCACAGCCATGTCCGAAACAGACCATCCTGTATTTCCGACAATAACCGAATTAGCAGTTTTGCAAGAAGAAGAACAAGAATACGAGAAGAAGACTGAACTAGACTTTAAAGTTGGCGGCACTGTTTTATCCAGGGTACGAAGCTTTGAAAAATTATCAAATCCGGATCTACTGAAATACTGTGGTGTGAATAATAAAAAACAATTCATGGATCAAGAAGAAGTGTCTCTGGTACCCGTAGGAGAGACTCATGCGGATTTTAGTTCTTTAAAGGTTTTCAAAAGAAGGACTCTCTCCGATCCTAATTATAGGCGATTGAGCGAAGGAAATGCTTCGGACGACGAAATCGGTAGTGCTTGCAGTGACGAAAGTGGCTATGAAGAGGAAGACGCCATCAGTTCAATAGGAAATATAGTTTTAGTATGAGATTATGCTGTGATTATAGGTTTTAACTTCACTTTGTCGTCGGTATTTAATTTTATATGGTTGTTTTTAAATAGTTACCTGCAGGAATATTTTCTTATTCTGGTTTAATTATAATACATACCTCTTTATATTTTGTTTGATAACAATCCATTATTTTTATACATTTTGCAGGTTTTATTTGTTGGACTTGGTTTTCTCTACAGTTTTATATCCCAACATTCCCACATGTGTCTTATACTTTAATTCTAAAATCATTTTTTTTCATTTGCTATTAAAAAACTAGGCTTTGGGAGAAATTAATAGCAAAGTTATTCACATACATTTCCTCTTCACACAAGAAACCAATTGTAAATTTTTAAGATCATAGAAGCTCTAGAGAAAATTTTGATTACTTTGTCAAGACTCAAACTTACATTGCCGTCATTGTATTGAATATTCTACTGTATTATTAGTATACTGTTGAAAATTGGATTCTCCAGGTTTAATTTGTTTAAAAAAAGCATTTTCAAGAATACCTTGATTAAAGGTTGGCTTTTGTATGTTCAGTTTGATGAAAAAGTGATTTTTTGAGATATATTTTGTAAAATATTGACTATTTAAATTTTAATTCATGAAAAACTCTCTTTTCTAGTTCCAACTTTTTGGAAAATTGGCTTTTCTAGCTTCCATTTGATCAAAAATTGGCATTTTCCAACATTGATTTTAACAAAAATTTATTTGTACCAAAAATTGGCTTGTCTACGGTTAATGTAACTAAATTATCATTCCTATGTTAAATATATAAATATATTTGATATTTCTAGTTTAATTGGGTCAAAAATTGGTTTTTTTAACATTGATTTTAACAAAAATTTGCTTATTTAACTTTAATTTGGTGCAATCCTTCTCATTCTTAATTTATTTGTACCAAAAATTGGCTTGTCTACGGTTAATGTAACTAAATTATCATTCCTATGTTAAATATATTAATATATTTGATATTTCTAGTTTAATTGGGTCAAAAATTGGCTTATTTAACATTGATTTTAACAAAAATTTGCTTATTTAACTTAATTTGGTGCAATCCTTCTTATTCTTAATTTATTTGTACCAAAAATTGGCTGGTCTACGGTTAATGTAACTAAATTATCATTCCTATGTTAAATCTATTAATATATTTGATATTTCTAGTTTAATTAGGTCAAGAATTGGCTTTTATAACTTCCATTTGATCAAAAATTGGCATTTTCTAACTTTGATTTTAACAAAAATTTGCTTATTTAACTTTAATTTGGTGCAATCCTTCTCATTCTTAATTTATTTGTACCAAAAATTGGCTTGTCTACGGTTAATGTAACTAAATTATCATTCCTATGTTAAATCTATTAATATATTTGATATTTCTAGTTTAATTGGGTCAAAAATTGGCTTTTATAACTTCCATTTGATCAAAAATTGGCATTTTCTAACTTTGATTTTAACAAAAATTTGCTCATTTAAGTTTAATTTGATCCAAACCTTTTCATTCTTAATTTATTTGTATAAAAAATTGGCTTATCTACGGTTAATGTAACTAAATTATCATTCCTATGTTAAATCTATTAATATATTTGGTATTTTTAGTTTAATTTGATCAAAAATTGGCTATTCTTACTTTTATACGGTCAAGCATCGTTATTATTGAATTTTTTACGAAAAAATTGGCTTTCAAAGTTTAATTTGTTAGAAAAAAATTGGTCAAAATCGGCTTTTCTAAATTCAATTATAACAAAAAAATATGTTTTCAAGATATATTTTGTCTAATATTGATTTTTCTAAATTAATTTTTTCAAAAATTGAGATTTCTTCCTTGGTTCGTTAGGAAGTTCACTTTTATCAAACATTGGCCATTTTAACTTTAGTTTGGGCAAAAATTAGCTTATTTAAGCTAATAATGAATTATTTTAATGAGAAATTTATATTTGTATGTTTAATTTAACAAAAAGTGTCTTTCTATGTGTAGTTTAACAATAATTGGCTTCTCTAAGTTTAATTTCTCTTTTTTTAGATACTTTTATTCAAATGCTGATTTATTCTCAATGTAATTTATCAAAAACCGTCTTTCAAGTTAATTTTGGTCATAAATTGACTTTTCTAAGTTTTTTTTGGTGGAAACTTGACTTTTTTGTGTTAAATCTGTTCTGCTTTTACAGTTTAATTTTATCAAAATTGCCTTCTCTAAATTTAATTATGTCAAAAATTGTTTTTTTTTCTAAACTATAGTCATAGATAAACTTATCTTAATTTAATTTGTCAAAAATACAATTCGTTTATTTCATCAGAAATGTCCTAATTAATTTAATTTTATTCAAAACATGGCTTTTTAATTGAGTTTGGTCAATGGATGTCTTTCTTTACTATATTTTGTTCAAAAACTGGAAGTTATTTTGTTAAAAATTTTACTTTTCTACTTAAATATAACCATAATTTGACTTTTATAATTTTTTTGGTAATAATTTGACCAAAAATTTCCTTTGTTTCAAGTTTAATTTGGTCAAAACTTGGCTCTCTAATGTTTAATTTGATCAAAAATTGTCATTCCTATTATTTTACCATCATTGGCTGTTATTTTGTTAAAATTTGACTTTTCTTGTTCAATAATACAAAAATTACCTTTCCTAACTTTTTTCATCAAATATTGATTTTCATGACTTCAATTTCCAAATTTAATTCTACAAAAAATTGTTGGAGAAGTCTAAAAAATATCTTTTTCAAGTGCAATGTGTGTAACCCAGAACATCACAGATTTTTTGAATCAAGTATACTATTGGAAAGATATTGGAACGCCAATTCATCATATCTTAACATTTTACCTTAGTACCAACGAAAAATAAGATTATGACAACGTTGGTATTGTAAATAAATAGGATGGCATGATACATCTTTAGTTCTGAATTCCTAAATTTTGATGTAAAAAAAATTAAAAATCTGGTTTCAGATTAAGCAAATTAACTTTTCAAAAAACCCGAATCACATCACTAGAAATAACTAAAAGTTACTGCACTACCAACTGTCAAATGAAATTCTACCAATTTTAGGGAGTGGAAATAGTAATTAAACTGATAGAAATTTTTGTTATTAATGAAAAAGTCTGCTAGTACTTGGAAAAGTCTAGAGTACAAAAAAAACAAGTGGATACTGTTATAATTCACACAATACTTATTAGATCACATATCCCAAGTGCTGCGTAAAACTGACTGTGATTTGACACAATCACAAATCAGCAGAGTTGCTAACATGATTTCAAATAATTCCTAATTCAAAGATCTTCGATATTCAACTTGATATTTCTTACTTTATTTGAATAGAAGAAAGGATTATTTTTAAAAAGTAAGGTTAACTTCAAGACGTATTTAAAATATTCTAATTCCCCAATTTGTTCCACTGTTTGTAGTTAAGTAGTTGACGAGTTTACTACATTCATAATTTATTATTATATAAATTATTGATATATTTAGCTACTTAAATGATATGAAATTATAAAAATTAGCTGCATATTTTTAACAATTAGATATTTTGTGAAAAAAATAGTGGTATTACTGGTTTTGTGTATATAATTGTAAATATAAAATTAAAATGGCACATAAATAATGTTTGTAATAATTTATTGTTGATTAATTATGTTGTTACATTACCAATTATACGATGGTAAAATGTTGTATATTTATGTAATTTTACACGTCATTGTACCTTTAATAAAAAAATTTTAAAAAAATATTTATTGAATATTATTTTTCCTGCTATCGACAACAAATATCTTTTATGATTTAATTGAGAATAAGTTAAAATAATCGACCTAAAAATGGCAAATTGAACTGTTGCTTCACATCTGGTAAATTCCTTCTAATGAAACAAGAATAATAATCAATTAACTTGATCAATGCAAGCTAAAAAATTTCGAGCTCCTAGGCTATGTTCATGACAATGCGTTGTTGGTATTGTTTTAAAAGTTTTCACAAAATTTGTCCGTTTAAGGTTTAAGTATTTTGGTCAATTTAATAAAAAAAATTACATGTTCAAGTTTAATTTGTGAATGATTAGATTTTATATGTTGAATTTGGTTAAAAGTTGTCCCTCTTAACTTTATGTTGGTGAAAATTGGCTTTTCTAAGCTTATTTTGATCACAAATTGGGTTTCCTAATTTTATATTGGTTAAAAGTAGGGTTTTCAAGCCTTCATTTTCTAAATTCTGCAATTTCCAAGCTTAATTTAGTTAAAAATTGTTCTTGTCAGTTTTATTTTGGTCGAGAATTGCCTTTTATAAGTTTGTTTTGATCACAGATTGTGTTTCATTTTAGTTTTGTCCAAAATTGGGTTTTCTAACTATCATTTGGGAAAAATTGCGTTTTATACTTTCATGAAAAATTGTCTCTCTCCACTTTATTTTGGTATAAAATTGACAATTCTAAGTTTGTTTTAACTCAAATTGGGACTAATTATATTTTCTAATGTGTTTTCTAAGTTTATTTTTGTAAAGAATGATCCCTCTTAACATTATATTGGTGGAAAATTGGCTTTTCTAAGCCTATTTTCATTACAAATTGGGTTTCCTAATTTTATATTAGTTAAAAATTGGGTTTGCCAACTTTTATTATCTAAAAATTACCTTTTCCAAGTTTAATTTCGTCAAAAATTGCCCTTAACTTTATTTTGGTCAAAAATTGCCTTTTTTAAATTTATTTTGATCACAAATTGTTGACATAAATTGAGTTACCAGATTGGATTTTCCAACTTCAATTTGAGAAAATTTGTGTTCAATTTGACAAAAAATTTGCTTTTCATGTTTTTAACTAACACCAACAATTAGCTTTCTAAGTTGAATAATTAAAAAAACTGGTTTTCTTGTTTACTTTAGTAAAAATTAAGTTCCCTGAATTCAATTTCGTCACAAACTGTCTTTTCAATTTTATTTTGGTTAAAAATTGGTTTTAAACAATTCGGGATTATTTCATTTGCTTGAATGTTACTTGCAACTATCACTAATAGAAAACATTTGCAAATGCCGTGCAAATGAGAAATATAAATTTCTATTAATCAATTGTACATCATAATCACCATTAATTGTACCCATCACATCTACAATGTTGTCTAAATATCATTATTTTGTTATCAACTTGTTATTGAACACAATTTTACAGTTGAACCATACTTTGAGTTAATTTAAAAAACCCAAGGTTATTATTAATGCTTCTATATGGACAGTTTCTATAAGTGAAAGCTGTTTCGACTAAGGAATACAGAATGGCAACGATTTTTCTATCCTCCGGGGTTCCAGCTCTATTCTGCGCATTCTCTAGCATGCGCAGTATAGATAAAGTGTCACGAACGAGAGAAAATTAATATTGTCGACACCGTAACGTAAGGACGTTTTTTTCCCATACCAACTGTCTTTTCCATGTACTTAGTCTTTATTTATTTGAGTATATAGTTATTGGAGTATAATAGCTGTTCGTTCTGATTGTTTTTTATTGTAACAACGCTAGATATGTTCTCCGAAAAGTTAGGTTATTCTTTTTTTCCGTGTACTTGGCCTTTATCTATTTGACTAACTAGTTATTCAATAATCTGCAGTTTACTAGCTGTTCACTCTATTTTTTAATTCAACGAGATATGTTCTCCGATTAGTTGGGTTATTCTTCTTTTCCATATAATTGGCCTTCATCTATATGACTACATAGTTATCGAATAACTAACTTTCGAGAAAATACGGTCGTATTAGAGTTATAAAACTAGATTTATATGAAATCCTTGATTTTTGGAATAAATAATTAACCTTTTTTATACGCGTTTGACTGAGCGCCTAGGGAGGAAAGGAAAGTTGGGATGTCCTCTAGGGATTTCTACATACTTTTTTATCACTATTCCTATCGATTGATATATTTTCATTTTTATTTCACAATAAAATAAAATACCTCATAACTTAATGTCTATATTATAATTTTTATATATGGTATTAATAATAAATACATCACATACAAACATACATCACTAAAACAATGCATCGATAACAAATTTGTATTTTTATCAAATATAGAAGCCTGATGTAAAATATTTAGTGGTAAGATGAACAAAAAAGCGTTTTCTGGTACTCTAAAAAAGTGCAAATAAAAATGGAATCACTAATATCAATATCCTATTGCAATTTGGGAAAAATTGTGATTTTTCTTTACCACTTTCAATAAAACGGATCATGAGCTTTTCGCAAGTTAATCTCTCTTAAAGCTCTTAGTTCTACATCAAATAAGGCCTGTTAATATATGAAAAATAACTATGGCAAAATTAAATACATAATTGATTATAAAAATATAGATATAATTATTGACGAAAAAAAATGCTGTAATTTGATAGCTTCTGTTGAGATTAATTTAAACAATGTCAAGATATGATACAGCCTAAAAACAACGCTTTAATATACCTTTAAAAATAAAAACTATACATCATAGAAAAACATGGAACTAAAGAAAATTGTAATCTAGTGCCTTACATAGAAAATTAATATGATTGCTTATAACAAAAATTAACTACAGTTTTTAAAAAATATTTTTTCAATTCAGTCATAGATTAAAGACTCCGCTTAAATACACACCTGCCAACGTATATTTGTTTTAACGTCGATTGGACCCGGAATATTGACCATCTTTAAGCATCCCGAATGAGTTATAAATTCAATTCATCTAAACATTTCTCCAATTTGGTATGCAGCATATAAAAGCGATGTTGCTAAATGTTAATTATTAGTATTATTAGTATGCCTTTCTTTGAAGTTTTTATCAATAGGATAAATTCCACCAATTAAAAGTGACGAAATAGCAAAACTTGATAAAGTCCAGGTGTTTGAATACTTGGGAGTGACCGACAAACAGAGGAGATGAAATCAGGAAAATCGACAAAAGATTAACGCGAGGGAACAAAACGTTTGGAGCCCTAGGAGGACTTTTAATATCAAAAGATATTTTAAGAACCGCCAAGTTTTAAGACAGTTATACAATCAACGGTGCTGTATGGCAGCGAGTGTTGGACCATGAACAATAAAGAAGAAAACAAAATAAACATATGGGAGAGAAAAGTACTAAGAAGAGCGAACGCAGAGATCAAAACACTGTATGGTCAAGATGAAATGGGATATGTGGTCAGAGCAAAAATACTTCGTAGGGGAGAGGAAGGGAAAAGAGAGAGTTCATGAAAAAAATGGATAGAAGCATGGCATGGAGCAGACATGAACAAAAATAAATAGAGGAAAGCAGTAGAGCGACACCAAGCCTTGCGCCTATTAGGCCTTGAGCTGTTTTATATATAATCGTTTTAAAAGAATAGATAACTGTGTAATCAAATAGACCAGGATACCCCAAAAGAGTACCGATAAATAACCAACTGTTTTGTCACTCAAAACAAATATTTTCATCACAGATACTAAAGAATCTATGAATTTCTTTTTATCCCATTAACAGTGTATATAAACGCAATCTTTAATCTACGATCAAACATAAATTATTTAAACAAATTACTAGGATATGTCCACGTTTCATGATAAGAGTAATAAACAAATCCTGAAAGAGCTTCTAGAGGCGCTAATCTCGATAATGGAATGGATTTTTGTATATAAAAAAGTGTATAAAACTTTTTTTAAGTAAATACTGCTTTTGACATAAAAACTCACATCAGTGGATAGTTGAGTTTGAGTAAATTGATTTTCTAAGTTCATTTTTACTGTGCTATCTCTGAGTTTTGTGTTATAACACAGAAAAATGCCCGCTGGTGATAAAAAAAGACAATAACTAAGAGAATATAACAATTGCACAGATCAAAACCAAAAACTGAAATATACAAAAGGATCATTATACATAAGCATCAGAAACAGATAGTATTAAAATTGTTTTGGTCTTTTTGTAATTTGTGTAGTTATTATGAAACGTAGGTAAACATAACCTAACATACCAGTAGTAAAAAAAATTCAGAATCGGAGATTCTATGTGTGTTAAAATTTTTGAATAAAACTAGCAGGCGCAATTGTCTTTATTCGCCTGTTGGTCGTTGGACATGTTGCGACCTGGTTGTGATGGTTTATGTTGGACACCAGATTCGGCTGCGTTCAGATCCAATCGACCATCTTGGATACTTTGATATATTTTCTTTGCGGTTTCGAGGAATGCTTCTTCTACATTATCACCACTGGAAATAAGAAATTCTATTGAAAGGTTACAAAAAATATTTGTCATTATAAATGAAATTAACACATGTTTGGCAAAACTGATCAAAAGTTCACCAAAAACTTATAAATAATGATAGTAAGAGGATGGGAAACAGTGAGCAACAGACCAATTTAGAGACAAACTGTCGAGAAGGCCAAGGCTCACACTGTAGTGCCTATTGGCAAAGTAAAACAAAACTTTAGAAGAAAAAATTTGCCGCTTTTAAACTATTGAACTTTTGTGTGAATACTTTTCTTAGAACATGTAATAGAAACAGTATTTACAAAACAATCATCTAGTTACAGCAATATTCAGAAAAGGTAGAAGGACATTAGTACTTCCAAGTAATGTTTATTAAAATAGTTTTGCTTAGAAACATATATCATTCAGTGGTGCATATTATAAGTTTTGGAAGTACCTATACAGAAAAATATATAAAATATTCCTACCTCCCTCCATGTTATTTATTGTATCATAAAAAAAGTAGCTGCTAACAAAAATAAGTGTACAAGTTCAATATAGTAGTCCACATATGAATACTAGAAGAAAACAAGTATGACCCAAGCAAATAACAGAAGAAATATTTTTATAACTTTGAATCCTGTTTGCAGTTTATCCAGATTTTGTTTATTTATTTATAAAATATGACTTACGTTTTTGCACTAGCTTCTACAAACATTAGACCATTTTCTTCTGCAAATTTGCTAGCTTCCTCATAAGTTACGTCCCTTTGGCCTTCTAAATCACACTTATTTCCTATGAGAAATATTACGGTACTAGGATTTGTTAAATTCCTTGTATCAGTTAACCAACTACTTAAATGATTGTAAGTAGATCTTCTAGTAATGTCATATACCATCAATGCACCTGAATTTAAAAGCAGCATCAGTCAATTGATACATATAGGTGTAGCATTTTACTTTTTAAAGATAAAAATACGTTTGGAATAAAGTATATAAAATAATTTTATAAATAAAGTGAACTTTAAATAATGATTATTCACAATTTTTTATTTACTTAATTTACAGCTTAAATGAAAAATAAACTTATAAATGATGCAATTTTAATCATGGAATACATTTTTAATGTTATTTATAAATACAAATTTTTATCTTTGTATTAAAAATATCACACTTACATGTTTATAAACTGTGTAGATAACTTTTAACATTACAGGTTCATTTAAAAAAAAAAGATAATTATTATTAGATAATATTATTACTCATACCTGCAGCACCTCTATAATACGATCTTGTCACAGCCCTAAAACGCTCTTGACCAGCAGTATCCCAAATTTGAAGCTTAATTTTTTGTCCCGATACTTCAATGATACGAGTACCAAATTCTACACCTATTGTGTGGGGACAATCAGCCATGACTAAAAATACCAGCATTACAACTTCCTTTGTGAAATTAGAAATATCTATTAGAATAATATCTAATACTATATCACTAGATTTGGAAAAAGTCTTACTGATATTGAAAATATTAACAAAAAATAACATTCTCCAAGTAATGCTATCCCAGGACAGTTAACGAAAATAACCATGAAAGATTTTTTTAGTGAATCTAGAAAATCTTAAATCCAGCCAGCACTGCATCTTGGCTTGAAAAGAGCTTCATTGCAAAAAATCCTAGAGATAAATTTTTGTATGGGATTCAAGTACATCACACTTATTTTAAAGAGGTACATACAAATTTTAACATGCTTTATCTATGTCGTGCACATAAATTTGGTATTTTGAAACCAATTATTCAAGCAGGTCAGGGCAACTCGCCATCCTGCTGCCGCGCCTCATCAATTACTTCAGGAGCATTTTCTAAGCAGATTCATTTCACAATCTACTGACTCCTCCTCATTTTTCACATTCTCCAGACGCATACATCTGGGGCATGGCTGGAACTTTTGTTTCGTAATGGGCACCATAAGCCATCAATGAATTAAAAAATACTGTTAGAGCCTTCTTTGCGATCCTAAGAAAACCCTTATTCATAACATGACAAGAAACTTGGAACATCAGTATGAAGTCTCTCTTGAGCGAGGAGGAACACATGTAGAATATGTAATGAAGTACCAATAATATGTATTTCTTAAAACTATAAAATAATTACAAGTTCAGTACTGTATATTTCAAGCTATACTGTTTTACCATAATTCTTATATAATACTTATTAGTGTTAACTGGTGCCATTAGATAGTGGATTAAGGTTTTTGATTATTACTTTCAACTCTCAAATCTTTGTATAAAAACTATGCTTCTGAAAGCTACAATGGGAAAAAATATACTGAACTGAAATTTGACAATAATATGTTAAAAACTGCTAGTAAAATTTTTTTCTTCAATAAAATGTGTTTACAATAAGAAGTATTATTAGTTATTTTTACTTAATGTGTCTATGTGGCTATACTAAACTTTTTACGTATTTGTATGTAAATAAAAAGCACGTTTTAGTAAGATACTTGAACGTTAAGATACTTACACTTCTTTTCGGTAAATTGGTGTAAAAGGCACGACTTTCCTACACCCATATCACCAATGATAATATATTTGAAAATATAAGAATAATTATACGGACCCGCAGACATTTTGACTGTAAGTAGAAAATGATTATTATAATTGCTAAGTATTAATTTTTGTACTAGATTTAATATCGCAGAAACTGTATTTACCTTGAATGACTAATACACCTACTTAATAACAATGGATGTAAAAGCTTCCTATCTAGTTTAAAAATTTATAAAACGTAGTAAAAATATTACGTACCTGTTTATAAATTCGTAGAATTCCGTATTAATGTTGAAATACTCCCTGTTGTTTTACAATTCTGGGAATTTTATGAAAAAATGACACGATGTCAAATTTACAAATAGAATGTGGCCATCTTTAAAATTTTTGACAGCTATGATGATTACAAAACAAATGTCCGATTTTTACTCAACAAATTCGGCAATATTATCGAGAATTGAATATCCACTATACTGTTCATTAAAATTATATTCCTGGTTAATTTACCGCAGTAGAATTATCATTTAATTTCATTTACTTAGATTGTTGATGAAGTCTTTGATAATTTTAACAAAATAAAATTCTTTTAACGACACTACACCAATGGAAGTTCGGCAAATATCGTAACATGTCTTTCAAAATATAAATTGTGTTCTATGTTTGACAGTAAAATATTTATTCAATATAAATGTTTATGTTGGTCGTAACCACTTGAATGAAATATGTTTGCAGTGTATTTTTAAAGAATAATTATATGAAAAATTGATGACTTAAATAATTGATCAAAAATTTTAATCTATGTATTCAAGTTTTGATGAAAATCGTTAATATCCTTTGAATAAATGTTCCAATAAATAAAAACCAGTTGTACTTCGGATTCGTAGCATCGAGTAACATTGATTGAAGGGAATTACCGAAACAGGGAGTTGTACAATGAAGAATTTTTGTCTTCTCATTCAGAAAAATGTATAATAAAAACACATGATATAATTATTTTTTTTATTTTCTATTCAAAGCTCAGTACAGTATAAAAATTGAGAATAGGCCTATAGATTGTCCCCCCATAATATTTAAAAAATACTGGACGTGATTTTACAAGCAGGCAGGTGCATTTTATTCATATTTTCAAATTTTTTCTTTTACAATTTGGAAGTGGAATGACAATAAAATTTAATGGAAGTAAAGAGCCCTTATATTTACTTTAATTGATACCATTCTTATTTATCTTGTTACGCTATTTATTGGTTTCCACAATTTATTACGTTACCAATTCCCATAGCATATTGTTAACTTATTAAAATTGAAAATTCTTTGTCAAATTAGATAAAATAAATGACAAAATTGTCTTTGTCAGACTGTAATCACAAAGGTTATCAGAAAAGGGTACCTGTTCATATTATTAACTAAAAATGAAGTATTGATGTTTTGACTGCAAAAAATATTATTGATAATTTGTGAATATATTAGAAAACTAGAGACTCTCCAAAACTATAACTTCGTAATCATGTAGATGCAGATCAACTTATAAGGGGAAGAAGAATGTCTAGACATGACACGAGTTTTTTCACATGTTAAGTTTTAATCTCATCAATAAAAAATTTTGTTAATTAAAAAATTATCATATCACTTCACTTGAGTAAGAAAATAAGTAGGTACTTTTGAAGATTACAAAAAAAATTTATTTTTTTAATAATTTAGTTTTAATGAATTTGAACATGTATCCAGTTACTTGTAGGAATTACCTTGAAATATTTTGCACTATGAATAAAATTTAAATTCATTGGTATTATGTGACGGAAATCGAATTAGTAGTAAAATTTTACAACTATAGATGTCACCAATTCAGTCAATATAAATAACATTGTCGTGAACCATCTAAACATAAATGATTTGTTGATGTATTTAAATTTTATAAAGGAATTGATTTGCTAGGTGAATACAAATGTTGGTTAGGTTACTGAAATTTTATGAAACTACCATTAAAAAAGACCGCATATAAAATTGAAAGAAGGCTTTAACTTGTATGTATTTTCAAGTTAATAGAATATCTTGTAATAAATAATAATTAGATACACATTAATTTCTATCCATCTACTACATCAACTCTCACAATTATACTATCTGGTCCTTCGAGCCGGATATGAAGGCTCAAAGGACTAGATAGGGTAATTATTAGTATTGGTATAGTGATAGTAGACATAAAAATATTGCTGATGGATCCAAAAAGTTGATAAAATCCTTTTATTACTTTGGTACATATTACAGCACATCTGATATAAAATCAGTTACATATATTTTACTTATAATTTCTATACTTTGAAATTTAACAAAATTACAAATTTAAATTGTAAAATTTAGAAATGTAACAAATTAATAATAGTTCAAAATGCAGTATAACTTGTGTTAAGTATAAAAATAAAATAAAAAAAACTTTCCATACAAAAATATTTACAATTTACCCTTGTAACTTTTTTACAGAGAGTGTGTTGATAGATCTACTAAATACAATTATAAATAATAGTCCGGTCAAATTATACCAAAAGATAAGAGTGAAGCTGTATAAATTCCCAACAAGCTGAAATTCAATAAAATTGTTTGAAATATAATTAAAAATGAAATTTCCCATCATCCCCGTGTAAAGAGAAAATTTTATTCAAGATCAAAAGTCAAAAAAATGAGTTATTCTCGATTTTCAGCAAAGCGGTAAGTTTTATCATAAAAATACCTTAAGACAAAAATAGAGATAATAAAATTATCCAAAAAAAAAATGTATCAATACTTTTTTTCCTTCGAGCCATCGTTGAAAAACTTTCAAATTTCATTTTTAATTATATTTCAAACAATTTTATTGAATTTCAGCTTGTTGGGAATTTATGTAGCTCCCCCTTAATTTTTGGTCTAATTTGATCGGATTATAAGAATATAATTAAACTTGCTACTAGATAAGTATGAATTAAAATAAATGACTTCATACAAAATATAATGAGTTACGTTATAACCAGTGGAGAAAAAATAGACAAATATATATATATGTATATATATATATATATATATATATATATATATATATATATATATATATATATATTTCAGAAATAATAATAATAGGAATAGTGTTAGGCCACTATTCTGCCGTGGAAATACAAAATGACGTATCTGCAATCTTCCCCAACATCAACCTTTTACTATTGCAACACTGTATCAATAATGAGATTTTGGTTGATTTTTTTTCTGTATTTTTTTGTGTAAACTGTAGGAATTTTGATCTATTTCCAGTTATTGCTGTGTTTGTCAGTTTTGTCACTGATCTCAACTTCAATGATTATTTTGTTCTTAAAACTTCTGGTGATTATTCTTATGTATTGTTTGAATGAAAATTATTCAAAAATATGAATAAAAATTATAATTATAGTCAAAAAAATGATGTAAGCATATAATACATGTGTTATTTGATATTTATGTAATGTTTACTTGTGAGGACTAGTCTTTTGGACATGAAGAATGACCCCTGAAGAATATTTTGTAAAACATACAAATGAATCTTGATATATTGTTAAAAATGTAATAGTAGATCAATTCACGAATCCATACTGCTGATTTATTGTCATTTAATGGAGCTTTGTGAAGTTCAAAAATCTCTCCGGTGACTCTGGTATAGCATAAAGCACATGATGTGATTATCTAGTAGAACAATAGTTCGAAATAGAACAGAATGCTGGATAAAGTTTTCACTCAAAATTGAAAGCAAAATTTCACGATTTTGTCGACTTTTTTTAATGTAGTTAAAATATCATTACCCAATACCGAAGTAGTAAAAATATACTGGTTATTGATGTTGAATTTTTGTCATTTGTGAATTTTCTATAATTCTAATCATAGCTCGTCTTAATGGATCGATGAACGCTATACACCCATTCTTAAATCCCCACAAAGATGAAAATATAAGATCTGATTAGTCCAAGACAATTAAAATTGTTTTTGGAACCTTCGAAAACGATTTTCGATTCTTTTGACGTTAGTCCTTTTAGATGTTTTGCTACATTCTTGACCAAAGTGACTATCCATGTTACACAGGTCTAAATAAGAATCTATGATAGTAACTCTGCCAGGTTTTTTGATTTGTACAAAATCAACTTGTTTTATAGACTTAAATTGCTGGCATAGAAAAAACTGGAAAAAACCATTTTTTCGAAGCAGTTACTGCCACTTGAATTAACACGGCAGTATTATTAATTACAACACGATACCATATTATAGGTATATAAATAAGTTTACTATACCATAAAATATAAAAAATATAATGAATACACTTCATGTAAATACTTGTATATACACAGTGAATCTATTAATCTTATCTTTCAATTGGAGACATTTTTGATATATCAGATCTTTTCGAAAGTAGTGACAGTACAACGATGGAAAATTTTTACAGAATATAGAAATATAAATTTAAAACAATTGAATTATAATATACCAAAATGAGTTCAACTAGAGTTTTCTTCTTCCACTGTACTTCCAATGAGGATTTGTCTTTAGCTCACGTTTTGCTTTCCTGATTAAGTTACTGTTGCTTTAAAGCACAAACAATCCAATACCTTTTTTGTAATACGATATTAAATAGTGAAATCATGATTCCAAATCAAAATAACAAAATTTTTTATGAACATTGTTTACAAATGAATCTATAGTTTATTGCTCAGTCTAATTGTTTTGGTAATCAAATTATTCATATCAAAATCTCCAAATTATTTCTGTCTTTTGGGTTACCAAAGATGCTTAAGAAATGAAGAAATAAAATAAATCAATTTGGAGAAGAATCAGTTTTTTCAAATTATCTTTTCAGTTCAATGAATTATCTGATTATTATATTTTTATTTTTGTGGGCTCAATACTGATTTATTTTTTTTTCTGCAATATTCTTGCCAAAAAAAACTATGTATAAAAATCACAGCAGTAGATACTATTTCTATGATTGAGTTAATAACGAAAATTGAAGAAGAAATCGTTGTATGTAAATAATTCACACTCTCGATTTAATGTAACGTTCAAAATCACAACGTTGCAGTTTATCGTAACGTGTATACCCGATTTAATTTTTTATTGGTTTCAATTGAAAGACAAAGAATTTATAAATGCAACGTGTATAATTATATAAAAACTAATTGCAGATCTTATTAGAAAATGTTCATATTTATGAAATACTTTGGTAAATAGTTGGAAGCATGAGAAGCTAAAAAGCAAATTAAAAATATTCAGACTCCAAAGAAAATTGCTAATGCTTTTCAAAATGGAAATTTTAAGGAATCTATTATTTTTGGTTTATGAAACTGAAGAAATTATCTCAAAATTCAAAATGAAATAGAAAGATTTTATTATTGGAAGGAGACAAGCCATCTATGTTTTAGTTCTAGAACCTAATATTCACTACTTTCACATAAATACTTCAAAATGGAATCAAAAAAACGTTAAATTTTTTCTAAAATACCACGTATATTCACCATTTCCAATTGGAAATAGTAAAATATCTATTTAGCATTAAGGAACAATTAGTTTGTTGAATTACACAATTTTATTCAAAGGTTGCTAATTGGTATCCGGCTCGAAGGACCAGTAATTGTGAGAGTTGATGAAATCTTAATGTATTCAGTATGAATATTACCAAAGATTCCAGAAATTGTAATTTCTGAATACCAAGAAAAACATGGATTGAAATTGTGAAAGAATCTGCCGAGATAAAGGTAATAAAATTGGAAGAAATAGAAACATAGAAAGGCATGGAGAAAAAAGTATATTATTGCATGACCCCAAAAACAAACAGCCATACACCACAGGATAAGATGGCTTTCAGACAAAACATGTGTTTGATAAAAATATGTTTTTAAATGGGGAATTTTAAATAAGCTCAGTGGATTTATCAAAAAAGCAATGGAAATATCAAGACAATATTATATTTTAAAAAATGGATATGTTTTGATTCCATCTAGTATTTAATATGAAAAAATAATTTATTAAAAGTGCTCTTTCGGCTCTAGATAATATTAAGGTGGTCAAGATATGAACCACAGGGTGCAAACTTTCTATTAATATTGGAAAAAACTTGAAATTTTAAATCCTGGGTGTTGATCTAGTAAATTATTTGAAAATAAGACCGTTACACACGAATATAATACTGATATGTGGAATACAGGACGATACATTACTGTAGAATGAATAAACATTTTATAATTGGAATGTGTTAATATTATCAACATCGAATGATTTTAAAGATTGTAATATAACAATAGAGAAGTTATAATCTAATTCACAAGTTAAAAATGGTAAAAAAACAGACATGAAACCCTCATCAGTTTCCAACACACACTTGGAGTGAAAGTTTGTTTGTTTCGTATATAATGCAATTTTTTGTGCACTGTAAAATGGTTTGTTGAGGATTTTTCATTGTTTTCAACTTGTGAACTCGACTATATATAATTATTCTAAATATAATGAATGTTGAATCAAATATTGGATCCACTTTAAACAGACCTGTTCTGGGATTTTTAATATTTACTATAAAAAATAATATTCATCTAAATTTTTGAAAAATTTGCAATTTTTCCTAAACAATTACCATTAGATAAACATAATTAATAGAAATGATATTTAGAATCAACAAATTTCGAAAATATTAATTGTTGTTATGTAAACATTGATATATAGTAAGTATAATCATTATGAAATTTTTTTATCAAAAAATGACTGTTTTCTCATTCGATAATAAATAAAACTTTTATATAATGACAATAAATTACCAAGACTTTACATTTATCAAAAATTAAATTTTTCAAAATATTGAATTTCATATTATGTTTTTACGGTCTCATTTTGAAACAATATTATAAAGTGTAAATTTTGCTATTAAATATTTGAAAAATACCTTGGGTCCCTAAATGAGTTCGTTAAAAAACTTGTAAAATGCCCCAAATGCTTCTCAAGAATCAATAAAATATAAATCACGATAAAATAGCAATCGATCTCCTTGCCGCTGTACCGTTTGTGAGATTGTCCAAACTTGACCATTTTTTCAAACCGTTCTTTATAGCTTCTTGGGTGTATTTATCGGCCATCACCCTAGACATGGCTTCCAACTTTTGCGCCCTTTCTATACTCAAAGGTTCGCTAGGAAATGTCAGATCGTTTGCCTCTGCTAATGTACGTAAATCGAAATAATATTTGGCATAGACACTTGACGGTACATTTATATTGAACTGGAGTAATTCTAGAAATTGTCTTTCTAGCTCGTTCATGTCTTCCACAGTAATATCTTTTAATATTTGGCAGTAGTCGACGTTCCATACCGCTTGATCGTCCCAAACTTTGGAAGCTAATAAGATTGCACCTGGAAAATCACAAGTTATTTCAGAATATCACTAAAATCAGTGTTGTAGAGATAAAACTCAATAAAACTAATAATAATCTAATGATATAATAGGTTTTTATCTAATATAGATACTTCAGACAATCACATGTGATATCCAACAATATAAAAATAAGAAATATAAATAATTTTAAGATCAAATTTAAAATTATGCAATATCTGCTGTCACATTGTTAAAACTGGTAATAATAACCAGTCTCTGATGATAACTATGTTATGAAAACTCGCGTCAGACAGACAGAGTAGTCAAAAATTTGAGTAGAAGAGTAATAAATAATTGAGCCGGTTTATGTACAATAACAAAGTCACCCCTTACCCAATTATTGTGTCAGTTAAGATAAAAAGTTTTTGAAATGTTCAATAACCTTAATATATAGCTTTTATCAGCAAAAGCATACATCCATTGTACTAAAATTATAGATTATGTCCCTACATATATAAAAGGTTATTTCTGATAAATTAGTTTGCCAATTTTAAAAACACTTAGCAACTACAGATTTCTGTTTCACTTTGTATTTTTAAAAGTATATCGGGTATAATTATATTTTCAACTTCAACAATCTCATATTTATTCATTAAAAATTTTACAATAAATTCATCATTATAATTAAAAAATCAGTGATGCATGAATTTTTATCACTAGTTAATGTTATAAAATTTCTATAAATACAAATTAATACAATTTTTTAAATTTACTTGAGCGTTTAACCAGCAGCATTGCCACCAGAAAGATATAGTTCTGATTTCTATCACAACAGAGCTTCTAAAACTTTTTTTTGAGAAATTACAAATCAAATTTGATGAGGTAACTAATGTTTTAGCAAACTTTATGACCTGTTATTGAGACTGACATACATCCTAAAGTTGAAGCAAATAATAAATTCTTACAAATATCTGGATTCATTTTTCATAACATGAGGAGTCCCCCAGGGTTTTATTCTGAAACCATTGCTTCAAGTCATTTATACAAATGACCTACCAGTGTCTGAAGACAATTATGGAACATTCACAATCAGACATATTTCAAAACTAGCTAGACAAAATTCAAAAATAGTTTGAAAAACGAAGAAAATCATCCAAATGTCCTAATACTTATACTTGCCCCTAACCCCCCGAGAAGACAACTAAAGAAGTAGCCAGCTGTTTTAAGAGAAGGGTAAATGACTATCATCGGAAATAATAATAGAAAGAATCCATCAATGGATGGAATCTTATCATTACAATGCAGGACAACAGCAAAAAATTCTGATTGGTGAATATGTTGAGTTTCATTTAATTGGATACATGTTTATGCTGATATAAATTAAATGAAAATATTTGGTCTTCTCAACATTTTGCATCTGTAGATTGAGGTTATAATCTTAATATAAATATTTCAATATTCACAACTGTTAAATAAATATTTCCAGGAGACGAGATACACTTCATTGTATAAGTGAGTCTCACCTTTGTGTTCTTTTAATTTAGAGTAAAACTGTTTATGTACTTTTGGAAGCTTCAGTAAACATATATATACGAAAGTTGTTGGATATAATTACAGTTGACAGATTAAATGATAAGGATTATATTGGATAAATATTAAATTAAGCAAAAAGAATGTTTAATAAGCTCATGACCCTGATAGTAGTAAGATAAATCCACTTAACAACATCTTCCTTTTTGTTTGGATTTTAAAAGAATCTTTGTACATGAGATAATTAAAATAATATATTGCAAAACTAGTGTGGAAAATAGGATATTTCATATTAGTTTCTACATGTATTGTTTACTATATATACTTTCCAACGACCTGCATAAGATAATAGAAAACAGATAGGTTTTGCCCACAATTTGAAAGAGACATTTCCAGTTGAATAAAGTACCAAATGCTTTTATATTGGTTGAGCTCTAATTTAGACCCTGGATGAAAAATACTCAGTCTGGTATTATTAAATCAAGAATGGTGTCCATTGCAATATGTTATCATCATTTATTTGTGCAAAAACTTACCTAAAACTATTCGTTTCCAATTTGAAGGTTGGATATCTAATTCAGCATAAGTTAACAGTCTCTCTAGATACACTAAAGTAATAATGGCACATTCAGCAGTCAACTGAGCAGCGTTAAATAAAGTTCTCACAAACTTATAAATCTGTTTGTGTTCAGGATTATATTTATCATAATCATCACTAACACCATCCCTTGTTAACGGATGTAACTTCTCATCAAAAATTTCAATTTCCCTTTGAGAATCCCTGTTCTTAATGTGATAATATATGGCTAATGCCACACACTTCACGGTGTTTTTCAAATTTGGTTGAGAGACAGTACTATCATCTAAGTATATTGTTGAACATGAACTGCTTTTTTTTAGGGGACGCAAATCTGCAATTTGGTGTTGACTTTTTCTTCTTATCATACCATTTTCTATAGCAGTTTTAGATCTGAAATAAAAATTATTCACCATATATGATACCCCAAAATCCATACATACATACTTGCAGTAAAAATGTACTGCAAGTGAAACTAAAAGTAATGGAAGCACTTGAAATGTACTGTAAGGAATTCATTTACTCTAAGTAATTCAATCACATTTATTTAAAAGTATTTTTTGTATACAATTACTACCCAATAATACCACAGGTACCATTGAAATAGTCCAAAATATTCCATGTTTTTTCATGTCTCGGCAAATTTTGATCTTGTAAACTATTGTTGACTTGAAAAGAGGTATGCAACTAATTTAGTCAGTGGTTTTGGTTTTATTTTTAATTTGTATATTCAACTTCATTTTGAAGCAATTTATGTACCTAGCTAAGGAAAGTAGTTTGAAACTAAACACATAATACAAAAAAAAACGTTAAAAATATTTCTTAATTATAAACTTATCCCAGATTCTTATTTGGTGGAGGAAGGTAACACTAGCATACCTCACTGTATTATGCCGTACAATAAAATACATGGAATGTATCATATTTTGTGTTTTGAAGTCGGATCAGTGACCAAAAATTCCTTTTCAGCTTTTCTTTAATACCACAAGTTTCTTTCATGTATGAACTTCCATTCATTTACTTCAAGTAATGTATGTTCTGAATGTAGTGTTGAAGTAATTGGAGTACATTTATGTAATCCAAGTAATTAAAAACTTAGAGTAGTCAAACACATAGTTACTTTGTATTGGGTACTTGAATTTTTAGTTTCAAATAAAATTACGTATCACTCCAAGTACTTTTTATAGATAAAATTTGCAAATTAGATTGTTATTAACTAGAGACAAGCCCAGCTTTGCAAAGTTAGTATATATACTTGATATATTATTTCTTAACATTGGTTGAAACTGAAACTGCCACCACTTTTTCAACATCTGCAAAGCATTTCATACCTTTGCAAATTTGTTGAGAGATTTGGTAGTAAACCTACTTCTCTTACAATATCCATATGCACTATAAATGACAATTAAAAAAAAAAAAGAATTGCCGAAAGATTCCTACTCCAATGTTGAGTAATTTCACATAATAAAATCCTGCATTATATTGGCCAATAATTCCAGTACTTTCAAAGTCAATAAATAATCTCAGAGCTCTTGACATGTTATTAGATATGACATCTGCCAACTAAAGGTCAATCCACTTACAAAGAACAGGAGATAATACAAGCTCTTGACATGTTATTAGGTATAACATCTGCCGACTAATGGTCAACCCACAACCCATGTTAAAAGAGCTCTAAGAACAAGAGATAATTAGTGTCAGATCCAATTGACACAAGAATATGTTTTTGTTGGTAAATGGGTTTGTATCATTTAAAGTTTGTATCTAATTATAATAGGGGTTCTATATGGATTATGTAAATTCATTTATATAATAAAATACATACATACAATAAATCACTAAATGTACAATTTAGACATTATATATATATATTTTTTTATTTCAAACTTTGAAGTCCTATAACTCAGAAACCACTATTTTGAATCATATATAGAATGAATCTGAATTTTATAAATGAGTTGATATATAACATGCAAATTAACAATAGGTAAATACAATTTAACAATGCGTTGTTTCTATGAAATAAAAATTGGCTAATAATTAGTTTACAATAATTATTCTTATACACAAAATCAATAATATAGATACTCAGTAAATATTTACATTTAGACCATTACAGATAAGAGAAACTTTTAATCTAAATTATAGCTATGTACTAAAAATCCTCAGCACTAAACTTATTTGTGTAACTTATATGTATATATATATTGGAAATATTTACCTTTCAATGAATATAGTCTTTGCCATTGGATCTTGTGATGGATCGAGCTCTCCATCATCAGTTTCTCTTTCACTGATATGCTGTAAATTACTTGTACTAATTTCACCATCATGCAAAGTCTCTTCTATAGGAATAATCACTCTTTCTCTATGATTACTCTGAGGACTAGAGTACGAACAGCAACTGTTTTTATTTCCCATTTTGGAATGGGTTTGTTAATTCTCAACTATTTTTTAGGCACTGAATTGTTTTGTTGATTTTAAAATCGGATACTTTACACATGTTTTCACCAGCTAGGTAGTGTTGTTTCAATATTGGCGAATTAAATTATCTGAGAACAATTTATATTACATCAATAGCTATGTCCACAAAGATAACGATAAACTAAACTGGATAGAGAATTATATCGCACACCCACTTAGTTCAGTCTACGCCTTTTAGACTACTACTACCAGCCGGCATCGTCTATAAAAACAATTAAGTTATACTCCAGTAATCACCAAACCAATTCCGATTCATTTTCTTTTACCGTTCAAAACAAAGATTACAAAGTACAAAATGTATCATGTTTTTAAGAAAATTGAGTATGAGTAGTTTTCTTGGAAATACGAAAATGTGTCAAAAGGGATAAACGTCAAATTAATGTTTTCAGAATGAATAGTATAGACAACAGCCTATACACATTCAGTTGTCAGATCTATTATCTATTACTCTTTCTTCAGAAAATCAATTTCAAACACGTTTCTTCATTGCGTATTATTTATTTAAATGTCCACATTCTATAAAACTACACTCCAGATTTTAATTTTTTAAGCACCGATTTTATTGTTATGAACATTTATCTTCTAATTTATCTATCGTAATAGAATGGAATAACTATTTATTCACTTGTTATTAAATTAATGAAGGCTAGTAGCAACATAGCAATAATATTTCGGTAAGTTTTAGTAATAATGTTGGTATCACTTCTTATTGCCAACTAAAAATATTCGTATAGAATAAATTCGGTTGAGATGGTTACATACATATTACGATAGTATCAAAAATAAATAGACAGTTTATAATTAATTGAGAATAACTATATAGTTACATATTCAAAATTCATAACAATTTTATATATTTACGTTTATGTGAAAATAATAAATCGAAATGGACTATTTGAAATTTGACATATTGATAGTTTGCAAAAATGGGCTACTGGTAATGTAGGGCCCAGTTTTGTTAGCAAAACATTTCCCTGTTTATAAAAGGCCCAGTTATGAAATGGCGGATAGCATTGTATTTGACAAGTAGATTTGTGAATTAAAATCGCGTTAAAAGCACTAATAACTTTAACTTAAATGCTTCATTATTTTATAATACGTAATATATCGATTTTTTTAAGTGTAAAATATCTAAAAGTTATTTTAACATGGGGTGAATTACCGATGAATACCTTAAAAGCTTTGTTGTGTGTTGTGAATTTTTAAGACAACAAAACTAGGAAAAGCGTTAATGTGCTGTAGTTATTTACGTAATGGAAATAGACGTTACACCAGATGGTATTTCAGAATATAATACAGGTAACTCGAGTCAAAGCGAAGACGAAAATGCCGAAATTTCAAGTGCCAATCAACAAAATGTAAGCAATAACAACGACACTTCCGCAGATCGTACCAGAGCTAGTACTAGTAGAAGGAAAACAATTAAACATGCACTTCGACAACAAGCTAAGCGTAGAAGGAAAAATACAACTATAGCTTCTGGAAATACAAATTCTGTACCCCGAATAATAGGTAAATTAACCATCTTCATTGAGTAATATCGAAGTTTTATAATTTTTTATGCCTCTATGGATTTATTATACATTCTATTTTATATATAGAACATTTGTGGGTATTTTAAATGACGATTTCGACTATATAGTTGTACTTATAATTTGACAAAACTTCATTTATTCTTAAAAAATTTTGTTAATTATTTAGATTATATTAATACAACAACAAGAATAATGCAAAATATATTGACACTTTAATAAGTTCTTCATATTTTTAATATATTATGTGTCATTATGAGATATTGTGATAATTTAAATCCTTTCATTTTGAGTCATTACTAATTTGTTTTTGCTAAATTCCCGACTAACCTTTTAAATTTGAATAGTTATTCCTTTTTTTGCAATTAATAATTTCATAATTTATGCACAATGGCAATTTATACATAACATTATTTGGTAGATGAATTTTGTTTACACAGAGTATTACAATTTGTGTCATAAGTGAGTAGTAAAAAGTGATAAAATTTCAGAGAAAAACAGTTTAAAAATTTTATTTATGAAGAAATTTATAATTATTAACAAAATCCTTATAAGTAGGATCCCAAGCATTTACAACATCCATTCTTTTCTTAGTCTTTTATCCTTTCATATCTGTATGAACAGTGAAGAAAAATGATGTTTTCTGTCCACAAAAAATCTTTCTTCTTCAACAAACTATTTTTATATATAATGCAGTCCGATGTGTTAATTTTGCTGAAATTTATGAAAAACAAAAATCAATTACATTAATCTATTAATCATCTTGTAGGATAATAAATTCAGTTTTTCCAATATATCTACCCTTCTAATCAATGTAAATTTCTACTAGGTGCAGTTTGTATTGTTAGATTTTTCTTAGCTTTTTTTGGTTTATTAATCTTGAAATTCTGACAAAAATAGTGGAGCTCCCTTATGTGCTGCTACTAAATATTTTAAAAACATTCATTTTTCTATTCATACTCTTTTGTTTTTATCTTTTCAATGACCAGAAATAACCATAAAATTTTGGTGGCACTTGAAATATATATATAAAGTATTAGTTATTAGAAATTTTTTATATTTGGTATACCCTATATTTATATATTTGGGCTCATTATATAAGAATTAAATTCAATTTTGGTTTCATATACAACCCAATACTGTCAATGGTATGTGAATCTCGTTTTTCTTTGAAAAGCTTATTATTAATGTTTTGTTAGTTTTTATTTCCATTGTTTGTGAGCTTAATAATATTTTTTGCAGTTAAACCTCTACCTCCACAAGCAGTTGAAGAACCAACTGTAACCATAGTGCCTACGACAAGAACGCCAACGATGAAAGAAGTACTAGCCTCAATCCCTGGATTCACAAAGAAACCCAGAAAACGATCTAACAAAAAATTATCACAAGCTGCTCAACTTGAACAAACCAAAGAAGGTTGCATTGACTTGGAGACGCCTGATTCGATATTAGTCAATACAAATTTGCGCCATTTGCTTAACAAAGCAACATTTGCAGCTCTACCTACTCTATATCAAAACAAATTGGTTCAATTATTACCCAGTGTTGATAGAAACATTGTAAATAATGATCCAAATAGTGTAGATATGAGTAATTCAGGATTAAATAATGAATTTTTTGCTAGAGCCTGCCTTGAATGGCAAGATAGATTAGCTGAAGGTGAATTCACGCCAGAAAATCAACAAAAACTTAAACTAGAAGCCGATAAAGAAAGAAATAAGGTTGATCCTTGGAAACTGAAACATTTTGAACCAATTTGGGGAGATAGATCTTTTGCAGCTGATTCTCTTGTAACCACTAGTGTAAATAGTACCACACATAGTACACCACGTCCACCTATCAAGACAACAATAAAACTAAGGCCTTCTACTACTAATATGACCAAACAAAGTAAAAATTCCGCAGCTCCTCCTGTTAAAAGATTGAGAACAGTTGGTGCAATGACTCGCTCATGTACCAGTATGAAATTTTCAGATTTAAACCCTGTAGAAAGCAAATCTCCAATTCCTGACTTGTTGCCTATAAAACAATTAAAACAAGTACATAAGGAAGAAAATCGACTAAAGTCTGAAAATACATTTAAAGTAGATGTCGACACATCAACAGTTAGTCATAATCTTGTAGAGCTCCAAGAAAAATGTATTGTTAATATAAGTGATACTATTTTAGAAAATAATCAAGAGACAATCATTATATGTTCTTCAAAGCCTGAGAAAAGACGCAGGTCGCCTAGTACTGACTCAGAAGGAAGATCTCCAAAAAGTAAGTTGCTATTTCATAAACTATTCAAGAACATATACTTTCCATTATTTAAATCAGTCTTAATATGTTGCAGTTATGGTTGTTGAGGTGAAACATTCTATTTTGTCTACGTAAAATTATTGTTTTTATGTGTGTAGTTCCAAAGTATCTACAGAATTGTTTTGGTGAACAATTACTATATAATAGAAGATTAATTTTCTTTGTTCTTAATTCTTTTAAAAAGAATAACGCAATTAAATGTTCTAGGTAATTTGACTTCACTCATTGAATACTTAATACACTATTCATTACGATCACAACAAAACTCACAATTTCACTATTTTGTCCTTCGAGTCAGATATGAGAGACCTATGAAAAGCTCGAAGGACCAGTTAGTGTAATTTTGAAAATTGGTAATATTATGAATATCACCAATAGTTCCAGAAATCCCAATTTAGATGATATTCAATGAACACAAATTGTCTCAGTTGCCATAGCAGTTCATAAATGTTTTTTTTTTGTTTCATAAAACTTGTTTCTAGTCCGCTAAATTCATATAAATTCCTGAGCAGCAATTAATTGTTTTAAATAATGTACTTGTGACATGATTGGTAAAAAACTGTTTCTCCCCATTATAAACGTCTGGTATAACTATTTATATTTGTTTAGCATTTACTGTTTATCTAGCTGCAGACCATCTAGATCCCATAGGACCCAGTGAAAATGAAAAAGATGTGTTAGAAGAAAGCCATGATCAGTTAGCAGATGATGGTAGCGATGATGAAAAAGCCAGTGAAACAATGTCTGAAAATTTGGAAGAAGATAGGTACAACTATGACAAAGATAGTAGACATATTGATGAAAATAGCAGCAGTTCCAGTAGTATTGTCACTCATAATATAGAGGAAATTTCTAGTAATGAGACGATAGAGACTGTGGATTCTCTGCAACTCCATATTGATTACAAGGAGGAAGATCATAATCAAACTGATGAAACATCTTCAACTACTTCTACAACTGAACATGAAGATCAAGAAGAACAGGAGGATCCTCTGGCACCCACACCGGACTTATCAGATGTTGCACCAATGGATACTGACCCTTTACAAATTACTGAAGATGATAGTGAATGTCATATAGGTGAGTTGAAAATTTTAGTGTTCTAGTTCATAAATTAAACAAGTAGAAATGGAAACTAGCTAGAAGGACTAGCATTGGTTAATAAGGGACAATTGCAGCTACAACGTTTTAAAGTATCCACATTAAAGCACTTGATATTTGACCCGACTTTTTGGAAACCTCTAAACCAGCGTTTTGACTAATTGACTGATGAATAGAAGTTAGCATTGTGGGCGACCAAGGGGCCATTGAGCACATAGGCCCCACTTGATGTTACCAGAGGCCAATGACCTTTGACGAGCCATCAGGCACTTTGGCTTGAACCTTTTGATGTCATTAGGCAAACTGCGAGGTTTGCTCAAGTGTTTAAACCGCTGTCATGTGAGGCTGGGAACTCACAGATGATGTGGTCTGGATCCAGATCGTCCGTGATGCTTATGGTGTTGAGATGGTGTCTGTTTCTGGCATCACAGTAAATACGTCTCTTGGAAGACAGTAGCCTGTTACCCAAGCAAAGAAGATTCGCTTATTTTGAGGTCTCCCCCACAGAAACCTACTTAGGCGAAACAATTCCTCCTGGAGCCATCTGTGTACCAGGTGGCTCCATTATTCAGTATCGTGGGCTTGGAGTTACCATTCCACTGCTCAGTGATGTGTGTGTGTGTAAACCTTTATTGTTAATGGTATGAATTTAGAGTGCACTTTTCAGTTACAGATAATTTAAAAATCACTCACATTGAAGATAAAGAACCATATGGTCTCGTAGTAGAACAAATCGATTCACAAGATATCACCCTAATACAAACTTTAGAAGACAACGATGTCAAATCCGAAGTAGATATTAACAAAGATCATCCTGTAGAGTCTCCAGAACCAGTTGAAAACTTGGATCTTATAGAATCTATAGGTCAACAACCTGAAATACCTGAAACCTTTCAGCCTTTACCGAATACATTAATCCTACAAGAAGAAAAACCGCCTTGTTCGGAACCTGCTGAAAATGATAATAATGTAGTGGAAACAGGTGACGCTTTAGTCGAACCTAATGAAAGTATTGTGGATTTTGCGGAAAAGTTAGGAGCTAGTGTTGAGGAATGTGATTTAGTAATGGCTCAATTATCAGAAACTAACTTTCAAACTGTGAGGACTGATGAAGAAGACAGGTAAAAGTAGCCATATGTCTATATTTTATTTAATCTGTTTTTATCAAAATTCAAGAAAATTGGATTTTATTAGATTCTCTGTCTTACTTCAACTCAACGAGATATCTCAGTTATATTTAATTAGTAACTGTATTTTTATGCATTTTTGATTCTAGTCATTTAGTAGAAACCATTCTACAGAGATATTAGAGAAAATTTGGCAACATGTAATCACTTAGATTCTACGCTTTGATGGAATATGTACATATTCTATTTCATCCAAACGCAAATATTTTTTTATAGTATTAGTATAAAAATCAACGTTGCAAAATGAAATTTGGGTGTCATGTCTAATTTTTATGAAAATTCTAAATAATTTGCATGAAATTATATATAAAGATATATTTGACATGAAATGTAATATTTTTTTACGGCTGTCATGATAAATAATCATCATTATTAGGAGAAATAATACGATAATACAGTCGTAGAAACAATATAGTATACAACTCAACCTAAATAGTTAGTTTGCAATCCATTCAATTTTCATTACAGATTTATTGATGCGGAAAATTATGTTCTGGAATCGGGGCAGCTAACTGTTGTTCAAACAGATAAAGGAGTAAAAGAAGAAAGCAGTGCGGTGGATATACAAGCCACTCTCTTTGGAGAAACCACCGTACCAGGTAAAATATTTATATTTATTGTATTGTATGTGCGTTTCAATTCCAATCAATTTCTTACAAAGTATAATATTGTTACCAAAGGTATTAAATATACCAGACCTCCCGAAATAGTAAACAAACTCTACATTTTAGTTGCCAGATCAAATTTCAAAACAGTTATTATAAAGAAACAACGAGAGTTTTTACAATGAGACTTACACCATCACCTTTTGAAGGAATTTTCAAGAAGGGTTCATATTTTTAATACAAAAATATTTAACTAATTTTAAATAAGGAGAAAGACTAGTCTGAGTTAGGTCAGAGCTAAGGTTTTGACAACACTGAACTTGAAACATCAATAGCAAAGAAGTACAAAGTAAAATGGATTCAGATGACAACAAAACAATTGAAAGACTTAGAAAATTACTAAACGTACATACAGAAATGAATTCAAATCAATAAACTCACTTCTCCAGCAGGAGACTACTCTTCTTCAGGAAGTGGTATTCGACTTCAGTTAAAGTATATAAATAACTGCTACTCAGATGGGGTGAACAATTAATATTAAAACTATCTCCCGAAACTATTATCCAAATTAATATTTATTGCTAAGAACAAAAAGAAAACTTCAGCAATAAATAAATTTATTGAAAAAAATAATACGACGTATAAATAAAGATAAAACTGGGACTTATCTATGGATCTTCTGGATAGTTGCAGCCCCCAACTAGATTTCCAGATGTTGAAGTTGTTTTTGTTACTTGTGATGTTGCAACGGTTGGATTCCTTGTTGTGGTTGAAACACCAACCTTGCAGCCCTCAACTGGATTCCCAGATGTTGGAGTTGTATTTGTTGTTTGTGATGTTGCAACGGATGAATTCTTTGTTGTGGTTCAAATTCCAACCTGACACCTGTAGAACTGCGGGAAAAAAAAATAAAATGAGGAAGGTAATTGGAACACAAATGGAATTTACTGAATAAGGAACGAGTAGAGAGAACAGATTCGAATAAAAGGAGCTTATGCTGTAACATATAAAAAAAACTGAATTTATTTTTTTTAAATATAACCAAACAGGAATCTGTTATTTGCTTAATACAAAAGTAAATTATTAAGATAACTGGAATAAATAACCCCTAATCATCACAAGTCACTGAAATTTATTTGATTTAAACTGGGGTGTAGAGATAGGTAGAAGTCGATTTCGAAGAAAAGAAATAGATGAAATATACACTATTGGAGTAGAAAGAGCTAAAAAACTGATAATAGAAAATAAGATAAGATTTGTGTACAATAAAAAGGAAGAAAAAGAATTAACTATTAGATAAAAATGTATACCGATGATCAGAATTTATTAATAAAGGAAGTGACATATAATTTTGAAAATAAACAAGTCTTTTACATCTTCAACATTCAACATATTAAACTGTATAAATTGCGAAATCTCATGAATATATATTACAAAATTTTCTCTTTAACCCGCCTATGATAATTTGTTTTGTTTTCTAAATGACCAAATATTACTTTTGCAGCGCCAGACAAGTGTTGTTGGGCTATGGTGGATAACAGGACAGAAAAGTTAATGCAAGTACCGCCTTTACATAATATGGAAGCGGCAACCGTTGCTGCTCAAACGCCGCCAGAAAAAAGTTTTACTGAAAAACAAATAGACGAACACGTTCAGGTGATTCCCATGCAGGAAGAATTGGAAGTTAAGTTAGAACAGGGGAGATTTCCTGTAGTTGTAAACGATTGGAGGTATATGTTTATTCTACGTTTTTACTTTTAATTAATTGAAGTTTATGGTTTTATTATATCCGAATAAATTTTAGTTTTGTTTTATATGAAAAGCCCTTTCAACTATTTTAAGATCGCCTAATTAATTCGTTTCCAGTATTCTTGGTTTGATAATCCTCTGGTATTTTTTAATGTGTATTTAAAACTTTGTGATAATTTTATTGTATTTTATTTGTCACATATTTTGGAATATCAGGAATATTTGGATTGATTTCTAAAATTTCTCGTCAAACACTCACAGCTCAATACTTTACATCTAATTAGTGATGGTTTTGTTTAGTAGAAGCTTAACTCCCAGTAGTAGTTTGGGTTTCTTTCCAAAAAAGTCATTATAGTTCTCTCAATATTGCTCAATTTATTTGTGTTAAAAAGTTCATTTGTATTCCTAGGTACTTTCCCGAGCAATACCAACAATTAGTTGTTTATTTGGCCACAACTTTTAATGAAGGAGCTATAGGCTTCTTTTTCCGGCTTAATTTTGTTGCCACCCAATAGTTTTACTTGAAATAAAGTACTAAGAATACAACAAACCGATTATTTTATCTTGACTAGCTCTGTAACTTGATTAATACTTCAAATAAAACCCCTAGTGCAGCTATGACATCGATAAGACTAGGATTCTCACAATCACAAGTGGTACAAAGATATAACGTGGCACAATTGTCGACTTTTAGAGCATTGAGAAAGATTCCAAGAGATAGAAAGAAATAAAAAAGACCAGGTCAGGGCTTTGAGGTTGTAACTGATACAAATCAGGACCAATTTTAACAATTTCTAGTTGTAAGTCAAAAATTTGCTTCGCCTAGACTTTGTGTGATATCAACAAGAAATAAGCAATGATGCAATGACGAAACGACTTAGAGACTTTGATATCATCTCTAGAGTGTTTGTTAACCCCTAACGTATCAAACAGCAGAACTACATTTTACTAGAGATCATGTGGATTGGGAAAGTGATCAATAGTGTAATGTCATATTCCACATTTTGCCTACTTGTTAATGATCAATGTGTTCCATTAAGCAATAGAGCAAATTAAAGGTTTGCACAATTCTGCATACAGGATATGGAGGATAACAGCAGAATATAGTGATCATTGTTGGTACATTGTTGAAAACCATTAATCGTACCTTCTCTTTAATTGTGAAGAAAATTCATAACAATGAAACCAATAAATTGTTAAAAATTACCTCAAGCCTTAGTATAGACAGCTATCAATCCCGATCTTAATCCATGTACGATAGCTTCATTAAATCTGCCTTGCAGTGTACAGCTACGTCTTAGATTCATTGAAATAAGGAATGGTCTTGATGAAAAGATTGTCCATATGCTATTAAGCTATAATTGATCTCAGTGGTGTTGAAACAACACTTTCCATTGTTTTTTAGATTTTTTTGTATACTCTTTTTTGAGTACTTGATATTAAATTTATATTTCCTATAATAGTGACTGATTTTATGCTTCTCAAGTTTTAAATGTAATATTTTCAATAAAATTATTGAATAACGAATTTTTTATTAACACATACGTCTTCATTTATTAGTATTCTCCACATCATAATAACAGCTGCTAGTGAAGCATGACATATTATGAGAATTGAATCTTGTAAAAATCTTTTTGGATTTGTCAAATATATGTTGTTTCAGATATGATGTCAACATGGATTCGGATATGGTAGAAGCTGCACTTGGGACTGCTGGTGAGGAGAATAATGAAAAAGAAACTCCAAAACAGTCTGCTAATTATCAAGAATATAGTGGGAATCAAGTAAAACTTGAATTGGAAGTCACGTTAACACCAGAAATAGTTAATACTCAAGCAGTCACTAAAGTAGAGAATACTACTAGTACTACATCACCTTCGAATGTAACTTCACCTGTAACCAAAGTAAGTTTCTATTTTTAATGTTTTTTATCTATGTATCTTAGTTCTTTTCTGAGGGGTACTTTTATATGCTCATACTTCAAAAAATGTTTATGATGATAAAATTTATAAAACTCGATTTATTATTTCAAGTCATGTGTATTTTATATATACAGATTTTGAAAAAGTTTTGGTGTCAAGCGAAAATAGAAAAGAATTACAAACTGAAATGAACGATGAAATTATAAGAGAATGAGGAATTTACATGATTTTGTCCAAACGTTTGGAGGAATTTAGATCACCATCAAATCAAAAAGGATGGCCTAAAAATCTATAGGGATATTAATTTTTGTGGCAGAAATATTCCAATAGACAAATATCTTGTGTTAGACGGATTATGTTGTAAAGAAAATATTGAATTACTCTGTAAATAAAATATTTTATAAAAAAATGTATCGGCATTCCGATGTTTCATTGTTTCACAAAAAACCCATCCTTAGGAAAAGTTTTGTAACCCAAACAAATATACCTTAATTTAGCAGATATTCGAAAATCACTATGGACAACAAAATCTTATTAGAATAAAATTTCCAACCAAACTTCTCCAGATATTTGTTGATACTTGCTAGTATGTCTCAAATCTAATTGTAACAACCTGTATTTATGATAATAAATATTGTAAACAAGCAACAACAATACCTTTGGGCTCAGTTTAAGGTTCTAGTATTTGGAAAACTTTCAGTACTTTTTGCAAACTATGCTGAAGTAAACCGTTTAATTGATTTTAAGAATATTGAAAAAAGTGAGCAAGTCATACCCTCTTATACCAATGGGTAAATACAATCATTTGACATGTTGTTTTATTAGAGGTACTAAGTGTCCATAAATTGTTGTCCATGATCTTATGACAGTGTTGATCGATCTTACCTCTACAGCACCCTGTGTCTTTTTAGCATTCCTCTGAACTGGTGTAACAATATAAATATCTATACATGTATATATATAAATTAATAGGACACACTGTATATAATACAATTAAATAAGAACATTGTATAAAACAGAAGAATGTATTAGTCTCTTTAAGGGCAACTTGCACCAATGATTTATGTTATAAACTATAGTTATATTTTTTTTTATTTATTTGCACAGCAAGTTTAATGCAGTTCAAGTCGATTTAAACCTCGGTTGGATTAAACCACCGGAATCCGAGGATTTATATTTTAATTAAC
The DNA here is from genome assembly GCF_026230105.1 of Diorhabda sublineata. NCBI lineage: Eukaryota > Metazoa > Arthropoda > Insecta > Coleoptera > Chrysomelidae > Diorhabda > Diorhabda sublineata. The sequence goes on along the minus strand of NC_079484.1, from coordinate 4,299,289 downwards.
AGTTTTCTGAATAAATCCTAACCTCAAAAAACGTAGGAATTTGATTTTCGTGAAGAGTTGTTTGAAATATTACTAGAGGATGTCCCATCTGACATGTGACATCTTGGATTGTTATTGAAATTGGAATTCTAAGAAAAGTATACGATCACTTCCAAACCATGGACAACTTGAAATGTTTTAGTGATTTCAACTTTTAAAACCTACAGTTTATTGATCAGGATTCAGAGTTGTAGTACTTGCTGCACCACAAACTACCATTATTGTTAGCAGGTAACATACAGCATTTTGTAGTTACCTATCCCTATTCACTTTTAATTTCTGAGCAAGTATTCTTAACTGCCTGTGAGGTTAGGTTAGTTTATTTCATCTAGAAATTCCCGTGTGGAAAATGTCCACTTCAAGTTCAAGGAACTAGTGACCTTGGTCCTTGATCCAAGCTTTGAAGTATATGCAACAGGCTATCACTTTTCGTTTTGGGAAATTTGAAAAAAAAACTATACGCCGGTAACATAACCAAAAAATTGTTAGGTTTTAGTACCATATATTTTACCAAATTTGTCTAAACAGAAAGTTAAATTTTAACTATGGGTTAATTAATAGGTTAGTTAGTTTTAATCTGCTGTTTATTTTTAACAGTAGTTTAAGCGAAACGGTGCAAGTGGCCATAAGTGACTTCTTCATTGTTCTTCTATTTTATACAACAATATACAGTGTGTCCTATTCGTTTATATCTACATGTATAGATATTTATATAGTTCACTATCTAATGATTGTTTTACTTCTAATTTTTATTTACTAGTTATCTTCACTAAATTGGAATTTCTGGAACGATTGTTGATGTTCATAATGAAGACACTGTTTACACAACCACTACACCAACACTCACAATTAAACTGTCTGACGCGCGTTTCGATAACCAAGTTATCGTCTTCAGAGACTGAAGGTAAAAAACAGTCTCTAAAGACGATAACTTGTGTAATTGTGAGTGTTGGTGTAGTGGTAGTGTAAACAGTGTCATCAACGTTTGAGTTATAATGTACCATATATTTTTAAACTTTTGGACAGTTTTATTTTGAGTCCTCAATCCACAAAACCATTCGAAATTGAAAATAGTGATACATAATAATGTTAATAAGCCATTTCAGTACCTATTTTTCGATATATCCTGTATATATAAATATATTTAGTATCTAAAATATAAAAAAAACTATACACATCGTATGGAAAGCAAGGGATTTACCATCCTTTCACCAATATAAATACTTCCTAATTATATTGCAAATAAATTTCCAAGAAAGGCTTGTCTAATAAACACCCTTTTGGATTTACGAAACTACCTGCAGCTTCGGAAGTTAAATAAATAATTGTAAAATCGGGTACTGTTGAGGTCGGTTGTAAATAAATAAACTTGGTAATAAAATGCAAAATATGAATTCTGCATCTACTGTGGTATTTAGTTTACAGTTGAGTTTGGGAGTTTAATGTCGTATATTTAAACGTTTACTGATAGTTGTATCAACAATTTTTTAATATGGAATTCCATTGAATTGATAACGATCATTGTATATTTTCAAATACTTTTGTTGTTGTTTTATATTGTGTGATTAATTATTTTATAACAAATACAGGTAATGTAGGTAATTAATTTATAACATTATTAAATATATTTCAATTGTTGTTTAGCGTTCAATCAATAGGCTGAATTAAAACTACAAATATCTTGTTCAATATTATTTAATTATAAAACTATTATAACAATTAAGTATTTTGTTTTATGTATATTGATGCGATTGGGGTAATATTACTTAAGTAAAACTAATTAATTGTTTATGCATTTTATGTTTAAGTACTTTAAAAAAAATTTTCCCATTAGTTTTTCTACAACACTTTAAATCAGTCCTAAATTATGCTCTAGTTAATTTACATACAATGGAATGAAGAATTTGTTTCTCTAATAATTTTGTTATCACATCCAAAAGATTTATTGACCACCTTGTTTATTTTATTATCACCCAACCACAGAAAAGTTACACCAAGTTATGAGGTTTCCTCTGAAATACAAAATAAGGAATAGCTATTTTGTAGCTATTCACAATTTGCTTCTACTTGATTGAATATTCTTTTGGTACATTTGAACTACCGTTAATAATATAGATACTAATAAGGATTTTTGTATAATTTCACCTCTGTGTTATTAATGAAAATGTTTTCTACCATTATTCATCCATTTTTTTCCGTTTTCTTGGGCATAATTTTCGAAATTATTTGATTTAGTCACTTTTCAAATGATTATTTTTTATTACAACGATAATTTTGGCAAAAAGTCTATCCGGTTTATTAAAATTGAAATTATAATTGATATTGTATCGTAAATTTTACAAATTGGAAAATGTCTAATCACCAAATGACTTCATATCGAATAATTTTTTTAAAATGTATCTAATTTGCTGAAATTGTCTTCGAGGCACTTTTTATTATCACATTTCAATTATTTGCATTATCTCTACGGTTTTGTCTGAAATACAATACCAGGAAATGCTATTTTGCAGCTATACACAATTTGCTTCTTCCTGATTGAATTTTTCTTTCGGTACATTTGAACTACTGTTAATAATATAGATACTAATAAGGATTTTCATGTAATTTCAACTTCTGTGTTGTTTTCTACAATTATTCATCTCCTTTTTTCTATTTCTTCTGTTTTCTCGAGCATAATTTTTGAAATTATCTGAATATTTTTAGATTTCATGAAATTTCCCAAAATCAGACGAGAATTTTAATCGTTAATGACAATTTTTTTATATATTTTTTAATTTTTTGTTTTTGCGTTGACTATTCACTGCTTATTACAATTGATTATTATTTTGTTTCTCTGACTATGTTCTTACCATTTTTATATATATTCAGACACTTTCCAGGTACCCCTAACGACAGTAATTCCCCCGAACGTTATGCCCCCAACAGTTATTCCCCCTACTACGATAGTATGTCTACCTTCCGTCGTGACAACGGCTCCTATAGTCAACAACAATCCAAACGGTACAATTATAAACGAAGCTACACAATGCGCCGCCGTTCCACGTCCAGGACCGGTGCAAAGCTCCAGTTCTGTTCCTTATTTAGCACTGAGCACAAGTCAACCTGTCAGAGCGGTATCTACTCACACTAAAGTCAAACCAAAGAATTCTCAAGGAGCAGGAAATAGAAATAGGTGAGTTTCGTTTTAGTTTTGTGACAAAATCGCAACAAAAATTATTTACGATTCAAATCTATAGTTCAATATAAGATCTATGGCTTTGGGGATGTCATACTGAACACACTGTTTACACCAACACTCACAATTACACTGTCTGACGCGAGTTTCGATAACCATGTTATCGTCTTCAGAGACTGAAGGTAAAAAAGTCTCTGAAGACGATAACTTGGTTATCGAAACGCGCGTCAAACAGTGTAATTTAAGTGTTGATGTAAACAGTTATAGAAATTCCAATACAGTTGGGGATGTGAATTAATTAGAATATTGACATTACAGTTATTTTCAATGACCCTAAGGAATGACTTTATCAATGATAGAACTAATATTCAAAAATGTGTCATTCAAATGGTTTTGTTAAAAAATTCTTCACTTCACAATATTAAGCAAGTATCCTTCTACCTATAAGTGAGATTAAAATGTTTTGACAGGCCAACCAAACCATTTGAGTATGACAGATGTTGGTTAAAGAAAATTATGTTCAAAATTTCATCCGAAATTTTAAATAAATCTAACCTTTTCCACAGGAGTAACAGTAAACCGCCTCCAGGTGCGGTAAATTTGGAAAGAAGTTATCAGATATGTCAGGCTGTGATTCAGAATAGTCCAAATAGAGACCAGTTGAGATGTCAGTTGAAACCTCCTCCGAGTCTGTTGGCCGCCGCGCAGGCCAACAACATGAAAAAGAATGAAAACAACAGGTACGTACAAAGTTGCTTTTTCCTAAAATAATCACCTTTCACTTCACCATAAATTTTTCTTCCGACATAAAACTAACAAGGCGCTTTCTATTGAATCATTATCTGTGCGATTCAATAGGCAATCTTTCAACAGGCAACCGCAGCAGTTTGCGCCTATACGAGGCGCAACTATCAACAAAACATTCACGCCTCCATTACCCGCACCCAGCAACAATAACTATCAGATGGTTCAAGGTAGTAATGGTATCAGAGGTGTAACTCAGAGAATGAGGACGATTCCATTCCAACAGCAACGATCAACTGCACCGGCACCTGTGGTTGTTAGACATGTTTTTACGGCAGGTCAAGGAATTCCGGTTACCATGGCAGTACTTCCACAGGCTCCAGCTATTAGTCCAGAGGTTTGTATAAATATAATATTGTCACAAGTTTAGATCTATACATATTCTAAAAATCATTGAAAATATGTATCAAAATTATTTTGTTCTTCAGGTGATGGAAACTCAAACACCAGTTGGAACTTTAGGTCAATACATTCTCGTTCAACGAACCGGCATACACGATCCTCTAAACACACCGCGTTCATCAAGCGCCCCGCCCTCTCAGCAACAGCAGCAGATCAACAACACAGTAAATGCAGGTGGAATTCCTCATATTGTTTCAGTTGGGGCGGGGCGTGGTAGACCAGCTAGTGTGGAAGTAGAACATCCTTCTGCTGCTATACAATCTCAACCATCTAACGATTTTATTGTACAGTGTCCGAATCCGGGAATACAGGCAGTTACGAGGCGGCAAAGGTTACCTCCAGGTAAATTAATTCTACATTATCAGTATTGTTCGAATACAAGACTAGGAAATTAAAGAATAAAAACTTTTGTCCAGAAAGAAAGTCATTCCAACTTCAATAACCAACATTCACAATTATACTGTGTCTAATACTATAGAAACATTCAATGGTATACTGTCTTTACCACTGCAAAACACTCATAGTACTAGCTCTAATGCTCACAATTACATAGACCATTACTTTATTCATAATTACACAAGTACACGGTCTCTATCATTTAATAACACTCATAATTACACTTACTGTACCATTACATTAACACTCATGATTATACTGTCTCTACCACTAAATCACTCAAAATTTCACTGTCTCCATCACTAAATCAACACTTTTAATTACCCCGACTCTACTGATATACCGGTATCTTCACCTCTACATTATTACATTGTCTCTGTCACTAAACAAACACTTGGCAATTTACTGTTTCTAATATTACTCAAACACTCAAAAGTACACTGTAAATCACTCATGTCACTATTTCTAACACTACAACAACACTCGCAATTACATTGACTCTACTATTAGACCGTCATTCAAAATTACACTGTCTCAAACACTGAATCAACATTCACAATACAATTACTTTGCTACTACACCAAAAATCACAATTACACTCTCTAGAAGTACACCAGCACTCACACGGACACTGCCTCTGTCACTCAAAAAAGACTGGAAGACTAAAAAAGCAATGGTCTGTACACGTGGAAACTAACAACAGTTAGCGAAACAGCTAATATAGACAGCAAGAAAGATCAGATGTCAAATTGACATAACAATTATACAAAATGTCAATTAACACTTGGCAGATGTTGATCCGGATATAGGCAGTTTATACAACAACATCCTTGGTTTTATGGGAAGGGATCTATTACATAAAACTAATTTCTTATTTTGTAATTGCAGGTGTCGTTTATGGTGATGTAAGCGTGGAATCTCCTATACAAAACTATACGATAATTGGAGGTGATGGTAACGTGATGGTCGATCACCCCGGCGCGGCGATGCAGAGTCAACTAGTCCTTCAGCAGCAGCAAAAACAACAACCGATACCCGCTCCTTCTTCTATACAAAAATCAGCTTCGGCTCCGGTAGCGGTCGTCACGAGCGATTCTTCTTGTTCGTGTAGTCTTAAAGCGATGGTGATGTGTAAAAAATGCGGCGCTTTTTGTCACGACGATTGCATAGGACCCAATAAATTGTGTCGAACTTGCTTTATACGGTAGGCTACTATTTGTCGGGCCATTTCCTAGAGTTTCTTTATCATATTTGCGCAAGAAAGTTTTTTTATGTAATTTAAAAAAAATATATGCGTTTAATTTCATATTTTTAATCTATTCTAAATCTATAAAAAATATGGAGGTACGTTTATAGAAAAATATAAAAATAGAACATCTAGTCACCTAATTTTAACTTCTTAGTCCACTCTGTTTCATGTAAATATTTTTCAAAATAAATTTTGATTTCTTCAAATTGCAGTTCCAAACTAAATAACAGTAACACCCCCTTTTCATATACAATGAATAGTAATAAAAATAAGTCAGTTGTAAATTTCATTTATTTATTTGAAAGTTCTTTATATAATCTTTTTGATCCGACAAACACCAAGCCAAGACCGTTCAAAATTATCATAGACTCATCAATATTTAGCATTCTTGTACCATTGTAGAGAGACGTGAATGATCTGTTCAAAGCGTCCATTATTGGTCTAATTTTATAAAGTTTATCTTTGTAAACACGGGATAAAAGCTTTTTATGTCCCACATGCAACTTTATTTTCATATTTTTCACTGTATCATCACTTTTCATTTATTTTGTGCTACTGATTGACTCTAGGGAATGGTCTATTTTATAATTTATTTTTATTTTGTAAGGAGATTTACTTGTCGGTAGATGACAGTTTTGGAATACTGATACATGACTGGATCTCACGGAAGGAGGTAGATTTTAACTTGAAAAAATAATTTTTCAACCAACATAATAATTACTTAATACTAAATAGGTTTTTGCTTATGCACCTCACTAAACTGCATTTCAACCTAAATAAGTTTTGGCCTCTTCTAAAATCTAAATTGATTCATTTTGTACCAGTTTACTATGCGTAATATTGTCAAAAGCTTGTATGAAATCAACAATAAGAACATTTAGATTGCTACAACATTTTTTAATCTTACTAGAGAACGTTTACGGTTAAAATTTTATATGCACTGTCCAATAATTTTCCATACATCTGTAATAAGTCGACTAACAATCCCTGTAGTGAGTTGGAAGACTGATAAAATTGATTTCAAAGTTATAACTTCGATTATTTATTGATTAAAATATAGATGCAGTAGTGAACAAGTAAAAATAACTCGAAGAAGTCATTATCTCGTTCCACTGGTTCCATATTCTATTGTAGGCTACTTTAAAGAAAATTCGATTATTGAACTAAAACTGGAATAAATAGTAAAATTGGGAGGGTAGGTGACATGAACATAACCTCAAAATGTTTTCATCCATCTTTGAACTGACACATTTTCATCATATTCTATAACGTTAAATATTTTATTATGTAATCAGTTTTACGGGATATGATGTGATGCTTGTATTTTTGTCCTTGTTAATCCAAATCAAAATTATCTTTTATTTTTGTACTCCACAGTCAGTAGCTTTAGATTTTACTTACTAATTTTATTTTTTTTGTTTTAGAATAGTAGAATATAAAGAAAATGTTCCATTTTGTTTTATTTTGGAGAAGACATGTTCATCATTTTTAAATTTTGAAACAGAGTACATTTCAAAACTGGAATTTTGTAAAAATTTGTACATATACTTAATTATTAGTTTATTTAACATTTACTGACAAGTATTTCTCATTTATGTACTGTGGTAATTGAAAATGCAACAACAAGACTTGGTTAATAGTGATTTTAATATGTTAAAGGTAAGATAAGACGTTTATGGTGGGTTAAAAATAAAAATAGTTACTGGGTCAGCCATCAACGAAATCGACTTCTCGATTATAACACTTTTAAAACCTATTTAAGGGCCTTGCTTTTGACCAGTATACCACGAATAATGGTACCATAGTGGTTGTGGTACATAATGTTCTTATTAAAATTGAAAAAAAATGTGTTATTATCCCAAACATTGAAAACTGAAAAATGACATGTTAAGGTAGTTTCCAAAAGCAAAGGCAACGTAGACTGGTCAAAAGGAAGGCTCTTAAATAGATTTTCAAAGTGTTATAATTCGACTTCATTGATGGTCTAAGGACTATAACAGATTTTTTTCTTATACTGGCTTTTTTCTCCAAAAATATTCTTCTAAAAGTGAAGTTATATGAAACATTTGGTTTTAATTATGACCTACAACCCAAAATGCAATCCTGATAGAGAATTTGAGGAACACATATAGAAAATGGAATATAGAAACAACGGGAAAAGCATCCATTTGTATTCTATTAATGTGTTCAACTTTGAAAGATTGAAAGGGTGGAAAATATTTTTCATTCTTGCCTGTACAATAAAATTGAAGATATCAGTGATTTGGGAAATTTTATCCACTGTAACGTGATAGAATAGAAAATTTTTTTCAACCCCTAATTTAAGTTTTAAGGATGTGGATAACAAAAAAATCTGTTTCTTTTAATCTACCTTTAGACTATTTAAGCTTTTACTGAAATGGATACGTTGAATACTCGATTTACAGGATTTATTTTTTTATTTATTTTCGTATTTGGCTATATGTATATTAGTAGCATTTCATTTTATTTTTATATTGTCGCTTATTAGTCCATTACTTATTTATTTCTTTTTTCTTCTAGTTAGAAGTCTTCCAAGCATTTTTTACATTAGATTCTCGATAGAATGTTTTCTTTTTTAATATTTTTCTACAAATGTACTACCTCAGGTATTTGTCGTATTCTTTTTCATTTTTGCTAAAAAGTTTTTACAAAACGTTTATAGTGCAATAAAAATTATCTGAAATAAAGACGAATATTATCAAACTTTTTTCTATGTATCTTTTTTTCTGTTGATCAATTTTATATATGCTTGTGAGCTTTCCTTAGAAAATCATTTCTAGAATATAGGATTAAGATGTGTATAATTATTTTTCATATAAATCTCATGTAGCCTTAAGGTCTTTTGTGTACAGTTTTTTTACTATTTAGGTTTAATATTTAAGTTTAAACTACTAGTTTTGTGTACATAAAAGAATCTTCATGCAATGATTTAAAAATAGATAGTACTTGTTAAATAATTTCTTTCTTGTTTTATTTTTTTATTCCCATACAGAATAATTAAAATCAATATATATGTTACAGTTAAAATCTGTTTCAAGTTTATTCTAGTATAGCCAAGGGAAAATTTCCGTTCCGTTAAAATTATTCTTAATAATTTTCATTACCTCTTTACGTGTAGAAAGCTCTATTCTTTCTTCACTATTTACCCCTTCATCAATACTAGCATCATTGTCATTAATGGTTTCAAAATTATTTTACATGTCGATGAAAAATATTTACTTAGTATGAAACAAATACGTTTGCCTTTTGTTGATCATCACGTGCCAATTGCATTCGAGAAGAATTGGTCTGTTTACAGGTCCTTGAGGGTCTTCCTTGTTTCCTTCTATTCTGCGGTTGATACATCAATGCTTTCTTTGGCCATCTTTCCTGCTCCATCCTCATCACATGTCCATACCAGAGCTGTTGCTTAATGTCTGAAGTCGTGTGTACTCGACTTGTTATTCGTCGTATATCTTCATTCCTTATATGTTCTGTTCTGGATATCCTGCATGACCTTCTTAAGTACTCCATTTCCACAGCCTCTATATTTTCATCCTGTCTATCTGTTAGTTTCCAGCACTTATATCCATTCGTTGTTGATTTTGTTTATTTCTTTTCTTATTTGCTGGGTGTTCTTATTTTCTGCAGTTTTGGTCTTCCGCCAAGTTTTTCTGGCTTTCTTGAATTAGTTCTCTAATTTATTCGGGGTAGTTGTGACCTTTCGGTCTTCTTTTAATTTTTTGGTACTGTCCCATGCTGTTTACTGCTAAATATTTATCCTTAGTTTTTTTTTGACTTCTTCGTCTAGTTAATAGTAAGAGAATCTAAAAACTTTTTTAGATTCTCTTACTATAATGTATTCTCTAATTGTGAGTAATACAGGAGATAATGTGAGTTTGGGCCTTATCACGAGATTAAGTTAAAAATACTTTTATTTCAGAAAATAATTTATAAAAAATAAATAGGATAATAATTTTTCCTAAATAAACTTGAAGTTAGAAATCAACGTAATAAAATAAAAGACATTTATTAATTCCATAAATAAAAACCGAAAATCATATTATTATATAATCACATACTTTTGTAGGTTTAAAGCCACCCCTGTCTAAACACATTGTAAAATATTCAAATTTTATCAAAATCGAATCTTCTAGATTTTTCAACATACAAATAAAAACTTTTTGAGATATTTCAGTGCATTGTTAGAGTATGAAAAACGAAAACTCTCATAAATATGAATTAATGAATAGTGTATTCAAAATATAAAAGAGGCAAAGACTTTAGTAGGGCGCAAAGAAGTTGGGTATCACAGATAGAACAGAGGTCTACTGGTTCTGAAAACTACTCATACAAATCCTTTAAAACTATTAGGATATTAAGTCCCAAATACAAAAAAAAACTTTTATTATATCTAAACATATAAGACACAATCTGACAACATTGACTAGTTGATGCTAGTTGTTTATAGTGATTCCAGATCCAGCTTTTCCTGAGCTTAAAAGATCTATGTTTGTTTATTATGAAGAGGTCTACATAAGTATGTGATTTCTTAATATTAAGAAACAAACTTACTATCAAGCTGATGTTAAAGCAATTCTGAAATTTACAATAATATAGCTGCACTTATGAAAAATATAAACTATTATAAAAATAAATATACATCTTTTTTACAATGTTTAAAATTATACGAAGAGGAAATTGGGGTTACAAAAAAAGTTATGGAAGCAGGAAGTACTATAAAAAAAGAGATAGTCCGAGAAGGAAGTAGATAGACCAAATAAGGAAAATAGGAGATAAGAAAGGAAAGACCCTAATTGAAATAAAAAGATTAGCAAGAGAATGGAAACATCTGCTGTACAGAAAAATATCCTCAATTGTTACAGTTTTCAAAATCAAAAAGATTAGAAATTTAATGTTTACTGAACACATTCATTAGGCAGTAAATTTGGTTGAGAAATATTTGTGTCACAAATATACAATTTGTACTTATTTATTTAAATCACAAACTAATAAATAATTTTCAGTTTTTGTTTACACTCCAATTACTTACACTAATATAATAAACAAAAATTATGTTACATCTCTTCTCCTCGGAGACAAAAAGAAATTCGAAGAATTACTTTTTTTGTAAACTTACCAGTCTAGAACAACAAGATTGGGGTGATTTGTAACAAGAAAGTATAGTAGTGCTCACTTATTGAAAATACTAAATGAAACAATAGGGAAAAAAGAGCAGCGAAAAAAAAGCTGCTCCTCTAATCGAATCTAAGACTTTAAAGTCTTAATGTTAATCTATTGATAGCAAAATGCTGTAAATCCTATAACATATAACAATAATAACCATAAGCTTAACAAAAAAATAATGATAAGTTCCAATACTAAGTTAAAAAATCAAATATTGGAATGGTAAAATTGATTAAAATATGAATTGTTAAAATATAGTTGAGAAAAAAATAATGAAATCCTAAACATTTCAACCATAAGATGAGACAAGATAACATCGTTAGTAATTCTCAAAAAGCGTGAAAAATAGACGAGACCATTAACAATGTCTTACATGATTAAAAATATGTGTGTTGCACAATACTACTTGAAGAAAGATGAGAAAATAACAAGGAAAACCTACCATCGAATATAAAGATTAAAATTACTACAAATTTAGTAAAATTTACTTTGATTCGAAGTGTAGAGGAAGAATTTGATTCAATTTCGAGGTTATTAAGTTTCTCGATTGGAAGTGGGAGGTCGATAACAAATTAATTTCTTCAAAAATCCGAACTGACTACTTTGCCAAAACACGTGAAAAAAGGAATTTTCAAAATGTTTGAAGAAAAACGTAACAAGCCGAAAGACATGTTGAACTACTTACACTAATTCAAATCTTTACCAAAGGATTTCCGAAATGAAGTTTGCCTAAAAAAAGGAAAACTAGTTTTATATTACATTGATACAGTACTGGAAACAATTCAACTGTCCCATTGGATACCTCTTTACCAGAATGTAGTGGGAAAGTGTGAGTGATGATTTGGCTTTCAAGAAAAATATTTAACAGATGAAATTTTGGACAAATATGATTCAAAATCAAATTAGAAGAACCTTTTGAATGTATGAATGAATATACGGTTTAAGCAAGACAGTTATCCTGCAAACAATAAAAGTGAGGTTAAAATTTAATTGGAAAATTTAGCTTCACGTTATGTTGACTTCGAAATCACCAGATGTATGTTAAAATGATCTGTTAATCGACGTAGACTAATGAATAAAAGGAAAAACTATCCAACTTTGTGGTAGAAAGCAGTTGTGGCAAAATTTTTGTTTTTTCAATGGTGAATCACAAGAGTAAATTCCTTTTGACTAAAACGAATAATGTTATACGTTTCAGCACCAAAGTAAGTATCAATAATACTTAAGGCCACTTAAAGTATTAGTCTAATTTTAAGGATGTATATGTTTTATTGCTGTTAAAATGACATAACTGTAGACCGATTCTATACAGAAATTGATTTAACACAAATAAGCTTTTTTGTGAATTCCTATTTTGATGTTGAGTGATTTCAATGCTAATGAAATTACAGATATTTGGGGTATTCAAAGAATAGTATGAGAATCCAGTGAAATAGTTAAATTTATTAGAATTTTTCGTGATATTTCTTGCATTTTTTCCAAATTGTAATTTTTCATTGCAAAATTAAAAATGAGTCATAAGTCAAAAAGCTGAATCACCACGTGTATGGGGTTACTCATTATAAATTACCCACCCCTTATTATTATTATTATTATTACCAATAAAAAAATAAAACTAATTTACGTAAAAGCTGTGTTGATAATATAGAGCATATACTTTTTTTACTTTTATTATCAATTTGAAAAAATTCATATCTACAATTTGAGGAAAAAAGTTTTAATTTTGTTGTATAATGTTTGCAACAAAATTGGGCCTGATCTTAACTGGTACTGAATATATTATGATTAATTATTTTATTAACATTATTCCATTTTTGGATTTTTTTGTTCGATGAAATTCTGAAAACTATAACAAAGAATCTAATAAAAGTATAAAACTTATTTATAAACGAATTCCACGATTCGTGGATGCTACATAATTCAATAACTCATCAGAATCTTCACAAACGATGGGTTTTTCGTGATAACAAGCCACATCATGCCATGCAATACCGTCATTATAAACATTATTCAAAATTGACAGGCATGATTCTGAGGTTCTGTTGATGTCGAATTCAGCGTTATCTGGTTGACGTTGTTTCTTATGACCTGTTTGCGACCATGGGTTGTAGCTCCATCCGTTTGGTACTCTATTGGTCGGTTGGATCTTTTCTCGGTTAGCAGACCAGAACCAACCAAAGATGTTCTTGGGTTCGAGATCAGCGCGGTTTTCGCAACCTTTGAAATCGCACAATCTTCCAGATGTCCAGATGAATGGGACATCATCTAAAACAAAAAAAAAATATCATTACTCTAAAAATCACTCGGAAACTAGTTCGCTTCTGATATTCGTTCAGTAAGTCCGCTATTTTGAATTTCTAAAAGTGACCATTCAAGCAAAAATTCTTTAGAACTCTGCTAATATCGTTTACCACTAGTATCTTTGCTTGCTTTCGCCATATGGTTATTCCAATAGTCCAACCAGAAGCTAAGATTACCAGGATGGACCCAGAATTACCCGGTCTGACTTATAGATGGCGGTAGTTTCAAGTTTGAAGACACCACGTTGTTTAGTATTAATATTTAACGTGAATTTGTAAACATGGGACAAATTGGTTATCGTTATGAGATAAAATACTTTTATTTGAAAGGCGTTAGCCCAACGAATATGAAAACTGAGCTAGATTCTGCTCTGAATGAGATTATTGCTTCGTTATCAATTGTAAAATATTGGGTAGCAGAATTTAAACGAAGCCGTACCATCTACGAAGACCAGCATCGCAATGGTCGACCAAATCAGGTTACGACTCCAGAAATGTTGGAAGAAAATCCACAAAGTGGTACTGGATGATCTTTTGACGTAGCAGGTATTTCAAACAGTGATATATATCGCATGTTAACTGAAAGTTTGTACAGGAGAGGCGCGTTTCATTTTTGTGCGGTTTCATAACCATGGATGAAACGTGGGTCCATAACTTCACACTGAAAACAAAAAAACAATGAACTGAATAGGGAGAATCGGCTCCAAAGAAGGCAAAGGTCGTTCCATCTACAGGCAAGGTCATGACATCAGTTTTATGGGACCATCCTCGTATATTAAACGTTGTACGTAAATTAGTAAAGGCCCTCATAGATCAACCCGAAAGGCAAGAAGAGTTATGCAGTTATATAAAAATTGTGTAACGTCGATCTTTGATATTTTGAAGTTGAAGGTTATCAAGTCTCTGCTCATATAACGGCGATATGAGAATTATATTTTTTCGTTAGTCACCGTTTCCTTACAAGGTAACAACATTAACAAGTATTCAGCGTTTCCCTAGAGAACTTACACAATACACAAAAATCGCGTGTTTTTGTCGGAGAAGCTGATAACACGATTATTACTTGATTGTGATTTATTGTATCAATCGACAGAAGTTTACAATAGCTGGAATAAAATTAATTGACACTCTTTGCATCCTTTAAGCTCGGGACACATTTTTAATACGTGCCGGACACTTATGTGTGTTATAAAACGTGTGTGCCAGTTGACATTTTGATGTTTTTAACCTGTTAAGTAGTATCCTCGACCTTCAGGTTCACACAACACACATTTACAATCCTCCGGAGCTTATAATATAATGGAGCACCTACAAGAAGAGATGAGATTGGTTGTGCCACGATATGAATCCAAGGAGTACTGGGTTCATCCAATAAACCAACGTAGGCACGAATGTGGTGAATATCTTGTTATGTGGCCCGAAATTAGCAATGACGATGACAGGTGTAAAATGTACATCAGGATGACCAAGAAGGAATTCGTCGTGGCTTACAATTTACTATAAAGTAAATTAAAGAAGCAAAATACAAATTTTAGAGAAGCAAGACGAAAATCTGACCAAAGTAGATATTGAAAACACGCGCTATGACGTGTTAAAGCGTGTTGTATGTTATATAACACCTGTTAATGCGTGTTAACACGACATGTGTTAAAAATGTATCCTTAGCTTTATTGTTCACTATTGCTGATTAAAAAAAATGATTCTGTTGTGTGATATTAATTAGTCCAGTCATTTTATTTAGGCATATTAAACCCCAATCTTCGGAAAAATTCCTAACGAGCTGAATGTTTGTAATGAAGATGTGAACAAACAAAGTTACAAAGGTCAAAAGATTACAAAATTGTTTCTAGTAAGATTATCAACAAAAATTGTCCCTTTATACCTGATACTACTTGTCGGACTGAGTGTAGTTCGGTTGAAAATTATTTATTGAGTGTTAAACACGTTGTTTTCTGCTCTTAAACAATTTTCATAATGAGTGATACATGCACGCAAATAGTTGATCAACCTTTATCAATTTTTTTTAAAAACAGGAAAAAAATATGTTGAAACAAAAATATACTCGATTGAAGCCTTACAAGAATCCAGATTGACCGGATGTGATTCAACTTCAGTACTTTTTGGGAGAGGAAAATCGAAAGCCATGAAGGTGTTTATAAACAATTTAGCAGCTCAACAGCATATTTATCGAATATATTATTAAATACAAACCTGGACCTGGCTAGGAAGAGAAATTGATCCAGAACAGTGGGGTTGGGAGTTGAAAAATAATATACTACAGCCAATAACCACTTTATCACCACCAGCACCCAATATTCTCCCGAACGCCACCTTTTGTAATTATACGAAAGGTTGTAGCGGTAAATGTGGATTCAAAAGTTGGTGGATATTGACCTGGCCAGTCATGCTTAAACGCAGGTTAAGAAAATGATGGAAATTATGAAGATGTAAAACTAGAAATGAGTCTGCAACTATTACTGATAGAGAAACTGAAGTTATCGACAATGAATAAAAAGAAATTATATATCAAAGTTTATTTTTTTTACGTCTTACTGAATTCTTATGAAAAATTATTTGTTTTTGAATAAGAAAACCTTTTTTTGAGTATCATGGATTATTAATCATGTAAAAAAAAACGGGCCTTACATTCTACCACGTAGGTGATGGGGAAACGAGTGCTGTACTTCGAAAACGGTTAATTTCACAAAAAAAATGCAGAAGACATTTTTTGTAGATAATTTTACAAGGAACAATTTTCATAATAACCGCTATTGACCTTCGAGCAATAGATCGCGAGATATTTACCAAAAACTGATTTTCGTGACCTTTTGACCTTTATAACTTTCCTAGTCACCACGATATCGATGTCGACTTTTCACATATTCATTACAACATCGCAATAAAGGTGTGTACAAAAATTCAGCTCACTAGGAATTATTCCGCAGATAAAATCTAAAATGACTGGACTATAATCATCTGTTTTAGAATTGGACATCTATAAAAACGATGTTTTAAAAAAGATTGCAAGGTTTTAAGTGTTTTTCAATGCACGATAATAGACATAAAAGTGCCATGGACGTTGAAATAGGCTAACGGTAAAGTTAAAAATGACTGTATAATGAATTACTTCAACTGGCAGATATAAGTGCTAATTTTTAATGCAAAAGATGTAATAATTGTGTGTGCTTAGTCCTAGGGGGTTTCCAAGCTACAACACTCCTCCTTGGGACTGTAAAAGAGGCCCCAAAATCAACCAAAACAATCTCAAGAAATAAGTCAATAATATTACAGCACGTAAAAAATCGATTATTAATTTCAAACATAAATTTATCGTTTACCAGTGGCGTAGCTCCGGAGGATTCAGAGCTGCAACATACCACAACAATAAATAATCAATAATATCGGTTACAGGACGTAAAAAAGAGGGGACAAAATAAATTAATCCGTAGTAAAACTATAAAGTGAATGTTTACTATAAATCATATTTTAGATTTAGAAGACTAGTAACATATATGAGTAAGTACAGGCAAAGGTTGGTAGCCTTGTAACCCCCCATTTCAAAATCCTGTCTACGCTACTGACGTTTACAAAATATATATACCCACCATCAATTCTAAAAGTAGAATATTTGAAGATCCTTTTTCGAATATTTATAGAGTTTATAAACAAGGAAACGTTTACCTTGGGATGGTAATTGAAATTGTGTGACAGCTATATGAGAAAAAATTTCACACCTTCTAATTCAGGTTCTGGGAAATTACTACTATTGTCTTTTGTTAATTTTGTTTTTCATAATGAGATGTATATTAATATCATAAAATATAATTCCAATTAATAATTTCATATTGTTGAATTAATAATTACGATCACATAACCTTGCACTCATCTATGACAAAAATCTTGTGTCCGTATTCTCAGGTCCTCGTTTGGAGCGATATCGATGTCATTGAATGCGATTGATCGATTGTCTCGATTCTCACGCAATAGGAACGCGTAGAGCTTCATTCGCATGTAAATAGACAATTCTAACCTATCATTTTTATTGAAAAACTGTTTTTCTTCTGTAAATTGAACTGCTGGAAGAACTAAAAGAAGCTGAAGAGACCCTTTAATGCAACTCAGAATGACCAATTTAGAAAAGTATGTAGGCCAACTAACCAAAACTTTCAGATATGTTTTGACACAATAAGAATATATCTGGACGAACCTGTGAAAACTAGTGGTAAGATTTTTTTGGTTTTTTTACGCATCAACCACGCAGGGTTATTAGCGAGTAATTGAGGTTTGATACATTCGATTGTTAAATCTACATTTTACTACTTAGTTTGCAGTATTTCAGATAGTTCATAAGTTTCTTTGGGTCAACTTGAAGTAGCTTCTCCAGTGAGTATGGTAGTTGATTTATTTTTCGTTCGTCATCATATTTTAAACAGTCGATTAAGACTATTGCACATCTCGCATTTGGTTTGTGATTTTCCAGTAATAGGTAGTCATGTGTGATATGAGTATGTATTCATAGACTTGTTTTCTTCTACTTATGTTGTTGGAGTTATAGTCGTGATAATTTTCAACGATTTCCTAAGGTTCTGATTTGCTTTTCCTTGCAATTTTTCTTGGATGTTCTTGCTTGAAATCGATATGTACTATATAGTTACTCTTCATTGATTGCATGTTGTTGTATGCATTTTTTGTTAATCGATGTACTCTATCATTTCCCTATTTCGGTGTAGGATGGAACCCACAAGAAATTATCATATATATTGTTGTTTCTGCAAGTGAGTAGCTCCTTCTTAATATGGCAAGAAGATGGTTGGGATATCGCTGACAGATTGCAGTTAGTGAACTTTGAGAATCTGTTATCAGGACATTCTTGGATCCAATTTTCTCAAATTTCTCAAGTGCTTTTAGAATGGCAAACAGTTCAACAGAGTGGATATATGTAATAGGAGGAATTTCGACAGGTTTTCAGAGTAGAAGGCTGCTCCAGTTCCATCTGTGTATACCTTATAAAAAATATGTAGCTGCTAGGTATTTATTACAAAATTTTTATACCATTAAAAGTTGTTAATGCTGTCTAAATGTTAAAATGAACTAATTATTGAACTATTACCTACACTAAGGTGTAGGTAACAATTATTGGGTATCTCCCAATCTGCAGTGAGTCGATGCATTCACAAAATTATTGAGGTATTCAATAGACATGATATAAAATATAAATGTAAATAAAATTTCCCCAAAAAATTCCTGAGTTAGAAGAAAGTAAGGAAAAAATTACTTATGATTTATTCTCAGTTGAATGTGAATTTGGAATGTTTGAGGTTACTGATACTATTTAAAAATGGTTTTAGGTTAGAATTACCTTTGATTGACAGCACAAGTACATGTACAGAACTAGAAACTATTTTGCATATAAGTAGAAGGTGTTCCGACGAAGTGAAACAAATAGTGTATCGTTCTCTCTCCTCCGAGCGCCTTACTTATTTCTGCGCAACTTTTGCGCGCATGAAGCATGCGCAGTATAGACAAAGTGTCTCGAACGAGAGAGGGAATTAATACCGTCTACACCATACGTAGAGGAGTGAATTGAGAATTCCGGACCTGGTATACATGTCAAGTATATAAATTAATGTGAGAACATTAACAGGTGGTTTTTGCGGTTGTCATGTGAAGATAGTATAATAAAATAAATTAATAGAAAGTAGAGAAACACAAATGTATCTTGAATAAGAAAAAAAGCAATTTGTTGCGATGTTTTACAAAGTGAAAGCAATTTTAAACTGAAAAAAGGCCGGGCTAATAAGTTACTTAATTTTTATCAATTAATCAATATTTCAAATGTGCAAACGAAAGAAAGTTATTTATGTAGAATTTGGTTGTTTTAATTACAAATTTTGACAACTGTCGACTAGTTTTCACCCAAAGAGATTATCATAGAATAGTTTTATAAGTTCTTCCAATATAAATTGCAGATTATAAAAACCCTTGCCGGCAATTTTGTTTGATCTACCATAGGCGTAGATACCTCATTTTATAAATTTATTATTTTTATAAATACTTTTAAAAATATGTATATCTTATGCGGGAAAGTATTCGTTTAAGGGCAATCGAATCATTATAAATTGGACAGCATGATACGCTCGTTATTTAGACAAATGCACTTAAATGCAGTCCTACTTGGAATTTGGAAAAAAATCATTATTATACCTCGTTAACTTGCTACAACTGAATTATAAATTATAAAACGTAAATAGATGAGTAAAATGTACCTGCCTGTAAGGGCGTTTGGTTTAAACAGGGTACCAGACGTGAACTGACCCCTTTTGTGTGAACTATCCTTAACGATTCGGTTATTACCATCCGTTTATTCAGTTTTTTGTATTTAAAACCACATGCTGACAAAACTTGACGCAATATTTCTAAACAGGTATAATTGTATTCTGGATAATTTGCTACCTTTTGCTGTATTACTTCTAATGCAATCCTGTTCTCTTAATTAAACTATAAACTTGAGTAGCTTTGTCAACTGATTTTAGTTTTTCGTTTCCGTGAATGACCCACAGCAACCCCTTTCGTGACTACTCGATAAATAGAAAATTTATTTACTCTATTTAATTCAGCAAATGTTATTATGATTGCATTATCAGATTGCTGAATATTTTCCATTTACTAAATAACGCCGTATTTATATTTATTTAAAGAAATTTATCGTAGACTGTCTATCAAAAATATTTCAAAGGAATTGCGTTCATACGCCTTCAGACAGCTTCGGCCAATAGAAATGCATTTATGTTTACGATGTTTTCCTTGGTTAACAGTGGAGATGATGAGTCCATGTGGACTGACGGTTTGTTAGATGTTTACGAGGGGTAAACATTATTTTTCATTTCTTAATTTAGTATTAGTGCCGTGCGTTTTTATGAAATATTGATTGATCCTCGTATAACTGTCTTCTGCAATTTATATTGGAAGAACTATAAAATAAATTGTCTGGCAATTTTCTGGTATGGTAAACCTGTTTTTGTATTTATAATTTTAGTACTTTTTTATATCAGTGGCAATAAATTTTTAAAATATAATCTTAAAATCCATCTTAATTATACCAAATGAAATAATTTATTATAGTGGTCTAAAATAAATAATTCCAAAAACAACTTTTCGACTATTAAAGACAAAATATTTGAAAGCCGTTTTTACCGGATTTAATAAAAAAAAAATAACTGAATCCTGAATATAAATTTTTTTTATCTAATGTCTTTTCCATATCTAAGAATTCTGTTTATTTGGTCCTGTAAGTTTAATATTTCTTTTAGTTATTATCTGATATTTGATAGACAAAGAGCGAGTATATAAATAAATACGAGGTGTGCTTAAAAAGTAGTATTTATGCCATCAATTTTGAGTCAGTACAAAGAATTCTTTCCGTTATAATTATCTGTAATTATTTCACCAAACTACTTCGTATATTAAATCATTTCATTCCCTTAATAATTATTTTTTAAGGGTGTAGGATGGCTTATCAGAACTATTAAGACTTCAGTTCAATTTTTTTTCAAAAATTACTGAATATACATTTGCCTATAGATTTCTCTTTAAGTATTAATGAACAGAGTATGTAAAAGATAGTCATCGATATAAAATTTTAAATATATAGTGACTTTAGCGACCTAAATTCTTGTAGGTTTAATAAATTAGCATTAAAAAGCTATCACGTTGTGTACAGACCACCAGAAATTGCATTTGCTCAAAGTATCTTAAAACAAAGTCTATTCAATGTAAACAATGCATCGATAATTGAAAAAGAAAACAAGCTGTAAAGTATTCGACTGCGAAACAATCTTTGATTGTTTTCCATCAAATAGATATAAATGTCATTAATAAAAGTAACAGTAATAGTCTGTAGACTTTTAACACAGAAGAACTTTTACCTATTAGCTGATTCTGGATCCTTACTCAGAATGATATCTAAAGTTTGTTCTTGGTAGCTGCACTGGCAGAACTAGTTCAGGAATTGTACACTAAAGCGTTCTTTGTAGCAGAACCAGTGCTAGTGTTGCTGTTCTTAGTAGCAGTGCAAAAGAACAAGTTCACTGTATTGCTTGCACTGGGTCTAGAGTCAGTTCAGCCATTGCAGTGCAATAATAAGTCGTTTTACATGGTTGTTAATACTACAAGTCACATTAAATAAACTCAAATACAACATTCAACAAATACTACTCTGCACTGTATCGTTCTTTGTATCCGATCGAACTAATTAGAAACACTCATGAACTGGCCTGCACTGGCTCAGTTCAGTACAGTTCCAGTGCAGTTACCAAGAACAAGCCTCTAGATTACACACATTTTTGGTGGGAATTTCAAATTTCAAACTGATTAGTTTTCGATCAACAATGAACGCGAGCTGCATTGGATACGTCGCCAGGTTTTCAAAGAAAGAATTTATGTCATAAAAAAGACAGTGACATCATTTCATTAATTTTTAATAGTTTGATAATGAAATTGATACTAAAAAAATTTTTTTCAGTCAAATACTAGTAAATTAGTTGTCGAAACCAATGCTTTCAATTAATTGAGAAAATTTTTCAAAATTTTGTGAATGCTACGGACGAAGTAGGTGTAAGATTTGAAAAAAGTGTCGAGTGGACTTGAGTTTAAAGAAGGCTTTTTATTGGACCTCAACTCAGAAAAGTGATTAGTACCCCAACTTTTAAAATGAGGGCAAATCGAAAAAAGATAAGCAGCTATGTGAAAGTGGTAAAACTTTCCACATTCTTATGTAGATTTTTTTATAAAATTTGCAGATTATTGGTGACGAAATCGAGGAAGTATCACATCAGAGTCCTCCAGCAACGAAGGGTGGCTACTGCTAATTAATTAATTAATATTAAATAGTTTGATATTCTGCTTTGTAATCAGTAATAAAAACAGTTTACAATATTTTTCTGTTTCTTTCGATACTAGTAAATTAGTTAAAACTAAAAAATTGTACCAGCCACTTTTTTGATCTAATTATTTCTAAATTATACACAGTAAGATAATTCTATTTTTGTTAGGAAAGAAAAGTAGTGGAAATAATGGAAACAATTCATTTGAATATTTTGAAAATGATTCGAAACACTTTGTGCAAGACAACAAACATTTTTTACCTACTTACTTTGTTGGATGAGTCTGAAGATCATATTATTTTCTTCCTGTGTTTCCATAGAAACTAAATCCATACAATATTCTCTGCAAATATTCCTACCGTCTAACCAGTCTACTTTTCTATTGGCTAATTCAGGTACGCTACCACTGTAGAAGTAATTGTGGCCCTTGAAGAAGAATTGTTTTGGTCCTAAGAGAAATAAACAAAATAAGTAGAAACATAATAAATGAAATTATATAAATAAATTAGAGCTTGTGATTTTTTTTACACAACCTCAATTTAAAGGTACCTTAAAGTGAGGTGACTATGACTTTGGACATTGTGTAGTTGTCATACGTTTTGGCTAAGTCTTCGTTTATACTTGTTAGAGGTATGGTGGTAGTCAAATGAACTATATAGAAGCAACTCAACGTTATAGTTGGAGTTTTAAGAAAAAAAAAACAATGAAATGTTTTCATTTTATGTATCACATCTCCTCTGAAGATCGTTATGTCAATCGACCTTTTTGCCTATGTTAACATCCCCTATGGCTCGTAATTGCAAGGACGAGTTTATAATCACTGACTAGTTTCGACGTTATTACGTCTCATCAGAGTGGTATAACAACTCATGTAGTTAAATATTCCTCAGAGACCTCTAATTGGCACCATCCTCAATTCCAACTGCAAACCCCTGGTCGAGTAGCTAACGTTGTCTTCAGTTTGGGTCTCAAGCCCGAATGAGAGTTGTTATACCACTCCAATGAGACTTTATAACGTCGAAACTAGTCAGTGGTGACAAACCTCTCCTTGCAATATTCTTCAGAGAAGATGCATATCAATATTCGTCGAGGCAATAGCCAAGAAAGTAGTTGTTTTCTCCTTTCAAGAACGGCAGAATACATTTTCGGAATATAAAATTTCGAAATTATTTCAGAAGTGAATAGTAGAAATCATTTTTAAGTAACGAGGTTTCAATAAGCGTTGGGAACAGCAGAAAAAGCTCCGTTTTTCTCCGACATGTGGAAGGTCACTTGTCAAACTATACGTGTTTAAGTAAAGATTAGAGCAAAAATAATTTTCCCTTATCTGCCTATCCGCTCATAACACCTCGAAAAAGGGATTAGACCTCATCTTTGTTTGCTGCACTACCATAGTACTACAAGCCATCAACGGGGTATAAAATTTAGTGCATGGTGCAGAAATCGATTCTCCAAAACGAAAAGGCACAACAAGTAGGAATAAGGATTACTCAGGATTAAAAACTCGCGGAAAATATCTTGTGCTCCACAAGCTACTGGAGAATTCGGATCTTTTTATCACGAAGATGACACCAGAACCAAAGAAAATGAGGTGATATATTTTACACAGCTCATTTACCAAATAGCGACGTTATTTAACGTTGTCCTCAGTTTGGGTCTCAAGCCCGAATGAGAGTTGTTATACCACTCTGATGAGACGTTATAACGTCGAAACTAGTCAGTGGTGACAAACCTGTCCTTGCAATATTTATATCGACAAAAAGGTCGATTAAAACGCGCTCTTCAGAGAAGATGCATATCAATATTCGTCGAGGCATTAGCCAAGAAAGTAGTTGTTTTCTCCTTTCAAGAACGGCAGAATACATTTTCGGAATATAAAATTTCGTAATTATTTCAGAAGGATTATCAACAATGTTTTCAATTTTTTTAATAGATAAATAACGTAATTATCCACAAAAAACCTCAAAAATTGTCAGAAGACACCCCACTCACGGTATTGTCAAAAATACCAGATAAATATCTTTTTTTAGCAGCTCGCGATGAATATAATAAAAACCAGTGTAAACCAGTTTTAGGTTCAGAAATGCTCTGTGATATTATTTCAATGGATTAAAATGATTGAAACCGATGTCGTGTAAAGGGCGGTCTCCACTTGCAATAAAACGTCGAACTTCGAACATTGTGTTTACGTATGGATGAAAAAATTCATACCACAGCATCACGTTCGCTGGTTTGTTTGTTTCTTTTAGAAAAAAATTGGAATGTGAATAAGTATTAAGTGTTTTTCTTTGAAATATATGTTGTGAAACAGACGCAGATTATTCGTCTTCTAAATATTGCATATAGAACGCTTAATTACTATAATAATTTATAAAAAATGAGGCTAGTTTTAAATGCACGTTATTAAATGGTAACAAAATTGGTACCTTACGAAACCAATCAGAAATAGAATGTAATCTTGATCAACAAAATTAAAAATATCTTTCTGATAAATATGAAATGTTAACTAGATTTTCGAGAAGAAATATGATACACTGCCAGCGGGTTTATTTATACTAGTAGCTAAATAAAAATTTGAATTAATACTAAACCCGCAATTAATCAAATACACAAACGTGCAGTTATGTTTAAAGTTGAAGGTCATAGCCAAAAAGAAATATATGTGTAAGTACAATGTGTAGAAACCAACAAATGGAATAAATCAATTATACACGTCAACTTTAATTTATAAATTCAAACTGTTCAAAGCGAAAATCCATACCTCAATCGATTTACAGGTGAAAACCCCATTTTTTTAAATTGAAAGTATATGATTGTGATATATCATTTGAAAAGGGCCATCATGAAACTCTATACATAGACCATTGATGATACCAGAAATCGAAGTGGCATAAAATATCCATTTTATGCCACTTCCGGAGATACCGGAAGTGGCCATTATCTCGGGAAGACTAACAGTGATATCGAACCGTGGATAGATCTCATCAAGATCCAGATTGCATACTTTTTACACGGAAAATCTTCTGTCTATACATCAATCATCATGACTTTTCACACACAGATAGATCTTGAGCAGATATATCGAACAAAGTTATGCATGGTTCCTGAGATAATGGCCACCTTCATGATGATTGTTGTGGGGTGGCTTATCATAATTATGGTGATGTTTGACTAGTAAATAACGCCACACACCTTTCCATACGTTTTTCCCATTGATCAAAGCAGTGCTGGAAGTCTTCTTTGGTGAGTGCCTTTAGGAGCTCTGCCGTTTTTTTGATTTACCTCTTCCATCGACTCAAATCGGGTCCCTTTCACAGCAGATCTTTTTCTAACCTTTCAAAGAAATGTGAACAGACCCGTTGACGCAAGAGCTTTTGGTCAGAAGTCAGATTTTTTGGCACCAGCTTCGCATATACTTTTGTCATGTGCAAAATTTTTCTTACCGTTTTTTTATCGGCGTTTACAGCCTCGGCAATCATCCGGGTGCTTATTCGACGATCTGCACGCACAATTTGGTTGATTTTGGTCACTGTTTCCGAAGTTGAAACAATCAAAAGGTGCTGGTCATCTCCAGTGCTTTCTCGGCCATCACTAAAGAGCTTACACCACTCAAAAACACTCGCACGAGATAGATAATTGTCCCCATAGGCCTTTTGCAACAATTTATAGCAGTCTCGTTATTCAATAGCCAGACCTCGTAATTTTTTTGCAAGATTTTTAGTCGGTATTCATTAAAAATACTTTGAAGAGATACCACGGCATGAAACGCATCAGATTTTAGTTTGAAAACCATTCATTTCAATTCTGAAATATAGTTAAATTAACGGAAATGCATAAACTAACAGTTTTAAAAATGATTTGTTATTTAGAGACAACCAGAACACAACAGGAAGTGATTTGCATTTCATGGAAAATTTAGTGATCCCAAGCAACAATTATTTAAATAGAGAAGCAGTTTCGCGGGTTTCTTCACGTAAAGCATATAAAAAATTGGTTGCCAATGCACTAAGTGACCAAATTGAATAAGATACGATGGTTAAATTTGTCGAAAACTCACATACATAAAGTAGAGAAGCCATTATCTTCTTAGGAAGTCATGGAAAACGATTTCGATAGAACTTATTTTTGTGAATGAATTATGAACAGTTGGTTTATCAAAATCATCACTAAATGTGAGAAAAAAATACGCAATGCTCTAAAAAGGTTAATGTTATTAAATCAGAAATATTAGCAGCAACTCTTCGTAAAAAGGCTTAAATAATAAAATTAAATAACTAATCTAATATTCAACTGCTTCCAAAGAACTTTTAAATAATAATTAATCTAACAGGGGGGAGAAAATATTTTCCCCAGCAACGATAATTTTCCCAAACAAATGAGAAAAAATAAAAACATAAATTATTTATCTTATCGAAATCCACTCAATTAAGGAGAAATGCGTGAAGATTGCGAGATCGGTCTAAAATCAAGTTTTGAATAAAGAGAATACCTGATTTAAAATTACGAAACTGATATGTGAAAGTCAAAACAAAATTTCCAGTTTTGTTGTGTTCGTATACGATACAAGAATTTTTTATAAGATTATGTCTACTTAAATGACATCGACTGTATTTGGTTTTGAATTTTAAATATCCTCAATTTGATTAAATATTTTCTGTCAACTTAAAATGCTTATAGAACTTTTTTTGCGTTCTTAAATAATAATTTTCTTGTGTACGATATGTTTGAATAAATCGTACAAAAAGAAAATCATTCTTGGTTACAAACAATTGACGCACTGCATTTTCAACTTCAAACAAATTCTTTTCACGCAAGAATTTAGAGGTGCAAGGTCCGGACTATATGCTGGATGTGGTGGAAGCTCAATACCACCCAGCTCTTCGATTTTATTCCGTGAAACTTTCGTAGTATATGGTTTAGCTTTAGGTTGAATATTTCTTTGATGAAACCTCATATATTAACATAAGCTGTTCACTATATATCTTGGCATTGATCAGACCGACCAGCCCGACCATCTAGAATAATTTCGAAGCTTACATTATGAATATAAATTACCTATTATGACTTTGGTAATTGAGTGGGCTCTAACAATTTCTACTTCTGAAATTAACTTTCCAAGTTTGGAAAAATCGGTTATGTGTAATTGGAGTGTTTTTTCATAATAAATTTCGTACTTTTTCCGACTGCATATTGGAGTAGATAGATTGAAATTTGTAATATCAAATTGACGCAAAATTTTTCGAAGAAGACGATGCACAGTGAAGCCAGCGCTGATTTCGATCATCTCCTTCTCTGTTTCAATGGTATTTTCAATAATTTCGACCCAATGGAAGTTTGACCAAATTAAATACTATTCAAGTAAGCCACAAATCAGTCATACTGAGCAATCAAAAAATTAGAGCGCTTTAAAACATTAATAGTAACGAATTTTCAAACAGCAAAAAAGCTCCGTTTTTCTCCGACATGTGGAGGGTCTCTTTTCAAACTGTACGTGTTTAAGTAAAGATTGGAGCAAAAATAATGTTCCCTTATCTGCCTATCCGCTCATAACACCTCAAAGAAAGGATTAGACCTCATCTTTGTTTGCTGCACTACCTTGTTTTTAATCAATTGACTTAAATAGTATCTATAGTACTACAAGCCATCAACGGTGTATAAAATTTAGTCCATGGTGCAGAAATCGATTCTCCAAAATGAAAAGGCACAACAAGTAGGAATAAGGATCACTCAGGATCAAAAACTCGTGCTCCACAAGCTACTGGAGAATTCGGATCCTTTTATCACGAAGATGACACCAGAACCAAAGAAAAAGCACTTGGATATCATTGATGCAGCTGAGGAACTGTTAATCTAATTTCCTTGAATTTGAAATCGTAAGTGTCTCTCCAAATTAAACAAATATTGACTTTGAATCGCTAGTTTTATTCTTCAGTTTTTAAGCTTCGTTGAATTTGTTTCGTTAATTTGCTTAAAAATTCCAATATCGAATGAAACCAACCTCTGGTTTCTATATCAATTCTTGGTATTGAATTTTTTTCTGTTATTTGGCCATTCGACCCCACATTGGGACGGTTTGTGATACATGGCCAAGAACCAATCTCATTGAGTATAATAGAAACTATTTATTGTTATAATCACATCGACGACCGAGATATTTGTCGTATTAAAAATGAGTTTTAACGGTTTTTCTAAACTCTACGCTAGTTTGGAAACGCTAATTCTGAAGCTACTGTTAATATTAAAGATAAAAATCTTTCAACGCTGTACAGGAATTATAATCTGAAGATTTAAAAATTACTCGCAGATATTTTTTTTACACTAACCCTATAAGGACTAACATTATTGTGGATCCAAACAATTCTAGAAACTTCCGATTGTTTTAGTAATTTTTGTAATTTCCTCGTAGTTATTGGGAAGCCATTAAAAACTACTTTAACAGATATATTACTACAAGAATCAATTTTCTTCTAAAACTAATACTTTTTGTTTTATCCAAATTAAACTTATTAGCATCAAAATATTATTATTGTAAAGTATATGGAATGAATTTACTATTTATTTACTCAAGTTCAAAGTATTGAATAATATAATTACATTAGAAGAAACCAGCTCTTGACATGGAATTTATATAAAAAATGATTGTAATTAACAAGATATACAAGTTGAAATTCCGTTTATTGCACACGTTCTCTCGATCCTGTTTCTTACAGGATCTTCTCCATTGACATCGCATCTATAATTTATTATGATTTAAATTATCATATTTTTTACGTGATTCATATTATTAAAAGTAATATCGAAGAATCTTTTATTTATTCACGATTTTCTTGTTTATTTCAAGAGGCCAAGGACGTGATTATTGAGAAATTGAGTACTACTACAAAGCATTACGAAGTGGCTTAAGTATATGTCAGGGTGAACCAACAATATTTTTTTAATTTTATTTATATAACGAATATTGAAATACGAATCATAGAAAATGAAAAAATTATTAGTAAATTTGAAATAGATGAAACTTTTAATATAGGATCTTTGAAACCAAATTTAGCCTGACACTTCGTAATGATTTTGCATTATTTATCATCACCAAAACAGCTGTTAGTTTGAATTTCATTGGTGTGGTTTTTTATCAAACAATTTTTATTATTTTGGGTAGAAAAAACTGTAGTAAATGACAGTTCCAGTCGTCGAGTTTCTTCTGTGTTTATATGACGACTTTCAAAAGTAAAAAACCACAAAAATCATTCCATAGAACAGAGAAGTTTCAGTTCGAGCATTTGGAAATTATGTATGTATAAAATAACATTTACAAATCTTATGAATAATTATATTTAACATAATGCTTTCAAATTTGCTGTTGCTCTCCTGAAAAATTTTGTCTTAAGCCTTTATCAAAGATATTTACCTAACTTTTCTTCAGTTTCGTACTATTTTTCTCTACATGAGCATTACAACTAATTCATCCGTCAGATTAACGTAAAATTTTGATATCAAAAACATGGCAATTCTTTAATGTCATTCTATACGTTGGTTTCAATATATTTTAATGCTGGTAACGTGAAAATTGTAAACAAAGATTACTAATATTTAAAATAGGTCAAAATTTCAAATACTAGTGTTGCAGAAAAACGTTTTGATACAGTGCAGTCCGTTAGAGTTAGAGTTTCTTCAAAATGCTTGTGCTTATTGATTTTTTTATTAAAAACATTGCAAATATAAGAAAAAAACACATTGAATACTTCTCTGGTGATTCTATTGAATATTAATCAGTTTTTGTACTTACTATTTGCACATTTTTGTGGTACAGGCAGCGACAAAAATCGTCCTGGTCTGTTGGATACTGGTCTAACTTCACTTATGGCAGGTTCGGCTAATACACACGTACATGCACAGGTGAATATCACTATGCACGCTATTTTCATCTGGAACAAATATAATACACCAATGAAACTTTTTTATTAATCTCGAGGATGATCTGAAACGTTTTCGATCTCAGCCTGAAGAAAACCACAGTAAAAATTCGGCAATTATTGACGCTTAGTTTAACAATCGTACGAGTGAGTCAAACAACTGACGAGCTTTCGAGACGGCTAGAAATAAAACAAATTCCACCATATGGTACTAGACGGCTGAAGGATTTAGTTTAGAGAGATAGAAAAAGCAATCGCATTTGTTGCACTCTGACTGAAGCACTGCACGTTGTCGTGATAAGAAGGAAACCCATTGGCCACTATTTTTGATCTGTATTTTTGCAAATCATTTCGTAAACGTTCCTTCATCTCCTTCGGAGTGCCAGGCTGGAATAATTTTGCACTATGGCCTTACAATCATAGAACAACACGCATTTTCATATCCCGTATCAATTAATGCAATAAAATTCAAATCTATATGAATACGATCCTTTCCATATAAATTCACACACAATTTACTTTTTCAGTCATCAGTCGAATGACAAATTAGGTCTTCTCTCGTTTTATTTCCAAATTTTTTGTTAAGATACTTTGGATATTGCATTGTATAAGGAACAAGTGGAAATAAGAAAGAAGCTAGCGAATTCAAAGGATAAATTTCGCGAATTGGTTAAAGATCCTTCGTATTCACCTAAAATGGCTCCCAACAGCTTTTATCTGTTTCACTTAACAGGAAAGATTTTTACCAGATGAGGACTTCATGGCCTAAGAAAATGTCTATTTTGAGTAGAAAGTGTATAGACTATGTCGAAAAATTATCATGGAATAAATTTTTTCCAAAAACCCCTAGAGTTAGATGAGGAAAATCTTGATAATAAGTCAACTTCCTACATACCCCAAGCATTTTTCAAGCAGAACATTAAAGAGAGTATTGGAGAAGAAAATTGATAGGGGTAAAATCAGTTACTGGGAGAATCCGCACGAGCTGTAGATAGACAAAGATCCTCCTTGGAAACTATAACCAGAGAAGATCTGCTCAATGTATCAGCCTAAATACAGAACATAAGAGAAAGTATCGGAGAAGAAGATAGATAGGGGTAGAATCAGTTACTGGGAGAATCCGCACGAGCTGTAGATAGACAAAAATCCTCCTTGGAAACTATAACCAAAATCAGTTACTGGGAGAATCTGCAGGTGCTGTAGATAGACAAAGATCCTCCTCGGAAACTATAACCAGAGAAGATCTGCTCAATGTATCAGCCTAAATACAGAACATAAGAGAAAGTATCGGAGAAGAAGATAGATAGGGGTAGAATCAGTTACTGGGAGAATCCGCACGAGCTGTAGATAGACAAAAATCCTCCTTGGAAACTATAACCAAAATCAGTTACTGGGAGAATCTGCAGGTGCTGTAGGTAGACAAAGATCCTCCTCGGAAACTATAACCAGAGAAGATCTGCTCAATGTATCAGCCTAAATACAGAACATAAGAGAAAGTATCGGAGAAGAAGATAGATAGGGGTAGAATCAGTTACTGGGAGAATCCGCACGAGCTGTAGATAGACAAAAATCCTCCTTGGAAACTATAACCAAAATCAGTTACTGGGAGAATCTGCAGGTGCTGTAGGTAGACAAAGATCCTCCTCGGAAACTATAACCAGAGAAGATCTGCTCAATGTATCAGCCTAAATACAGAACATAAGAGAAAGTATCGGAGAAGAAGATAGATAGGGGTAGAATCAGTTACTGGGAGAATCCGCACGAGCTGTAGATAGACAAAAATCCTCCTTGGAAACTATAACCAAAATCAGTTACTGGGAGAATCTGCAGGTGCTGTAGGTAGACAAAGATCCTCCTCGGAAACTATAACCAGAGAAGATCTGCTCAATGTATCAGCCTAAATACAGAACATAAGAGAAAGTATCGGAGAAGAAGATAGATAGGGGTAGAATCAGTTACTTGGAGAATCTGCAGGGGCTGTAGATAGACAAAGATCCTCCTTGAAAACTATAACTAGAGAAGATCTGCTAAATGTATCAGCCTAAGTAATAAGACTCTACGATTATTAGCAGGAGTTCTGTCGTGCCGTTGTTGCCTCAATGGACACTTAAAGACGCTAAATTTAGCAGATAACTCCATCCACATTCTCTAGGAGCGTGAGACACTATGGAACTCCAGAGCACTACACCGTGGAGAGAAAACGAAGATCTATGGTAGCTACAGCCAGTCCAAATTCTAAACTTTCAAAAGGTTAATAGTTTAGCTATAAATAGTAGGTACCTCAAGGGGCACACAATACGTATATACAAAAACATCATACAAGAAAATTTTATTATGGAAAACATTAACAAATCTAGTCATTTGATGTTTTTGGATCAAATATTGATTATTGCTGATTCGATTTTCGAAATTTTCTATTTGAAACTAAACTTTAAATCAATTTCAAATCAAAGAAATAGAAAAAAATACCCTGTAAGTTTTCTCTCCCTTAATAATTGATTGTATATTATGAAAAAAATACTTTTATTAACTTTTTTACACTGGAAATTGTTTTTTAATATATCATCGTAAAGAATTTTATTTTGAAATTATAATTTTAAAAAAAGCTTTGTTTGTTTTTCTACTTAACAAAAGTGTCATAATTTTATTATTTAAGCGATGCGTAATATATATGTTTAAGTAAAAAAAGTTTAACATTTTCAATTGAATCATTTTCTAAGAATAAAAATATAAATTTGTGTGGCATTTATTTAAACTTTGCTTTACGTCAAAAATATATGAATCGAATTAAGTGCTTGAATTTTTTTATTAAAAAACTAAAAACAATTTTTTTTATACGATTACTTTAAGTTATTTGTCTGATATTTGTAACATAGTTTCTTAGTTGTTAGTTCCATAGTTCCATATCATTCAACAAACAAATATTGTTGAATATATTACCACATAACATTACGTAACTAGTTAGCCATATCTTTATTAATAATCAATTCACTAATAGATTAACTGATAAAGTGTACGAAATAAATGAAAAAATTCAACTCACCGTGATTGCAATTCACCAAAATAAACTAGAAAGTAAAAACACACCCACTGATACAACAGAAAACACACTGTATATTTCGTGTGTGATCTTGCCTTGTCTATATTGTTACCTAACTCGAAATCCTAGGTAGAAGAATGAGAGACCTCATTTATATGTTAAGATCGAAGAATCAGGGGGGATTTCTCTTAATTCGTTAACCGTGTGGTACCAGTGGTACGAGATGTCCCTCATATTCGAATTATTATGCTTGTATTTCAGCGCTATAGCATACCTATATAGAAAATAATTTATCTTATAAATAAATAGAAATTCGATAGCGAAAACTGTCATTTTTCGCTCGTAATACGTACAATATTTTTTCTACAGTCACTAAGTAAAATGAAACTATTTTCAAATCATTAACTAACTATATATTTTTGTTAAATACGTTATTTTTCAAAAATTATGTTAAAAATTTGTTTATTTATAAGTTGTTTACACAAAATATGCTACAACTGAATAATTTTCGATAATTAATAAAAAAAATTATATGAAGAGAAAATAATGAACTAACACTTCGTTTTTATCAGGTTTTTTTCTTCTTCTTCTTCTTCATCGTACGTTTGGACTTAGCCCTGTGTTTGCATCAATGGTTTCCTATCTGCAGCTGAGATGATGAAGTCCAGCTTTCATGCCATCCTGTAGGTGGTCGTCCTGGTGGTTGGGATGGATTCGGTTTTTTTTCCTTTGCAATGTTTGCCAACCGGTCATCTGACATTCTGTCCACGTGGTCTCTCCATTTCACTACATCCTGGATGTCACATGTTTCTTTTATTTCATCATTTATCTTTTAGTCAAATAATGTGTGTCCCGCTATTGATCTCAGTAGTTTTTAAAAGCCGCTTAGTTACGGTGTTCTCTGCTCTGGTCTCTGGTATCTAGTATGTCATTACTGGTCCCACACAGGTCTTGTATATTCTGATCTCCCAGGTACCCTGTCAACCAGGTTTCCAAACAAAAAATATTTTTCTAATAGTGGCGGTTTTACAGATTGGCCGCCTGTATGCTATATATCTTCTGCCGCCTCTGCTAACCTCTGAACTTTAATACCTTAGTTCACAATTATTTGAACCACATTTTTTTCACCATAAAAAATTGTTGAAAGACATTACTCCAAGCAAAGTTGAATCATGTACAAGTAAAGTATATTTTAGAACTATTCAGCATTTACATACGAGAATGGTCTAAGAAGTAGATGCTCTAGGCGGGTATAGGGACGGAAGTGACGTTTACGGGCTACGTCGTAGTATCCTTATCGCCACGTCTCACCGCAGCATCTAAATGTCGAAATACGTTGTGTGT
Source organism: Diorhabda sublineata (assembly GCF_026230105.1). Classification (NCBI taxonomy): domain Eukaryota; kingdom Metazoa; phylum Arthropoda; class Insecta; order Coleoptera; family Chrysomelidae; genus Diorhabda; species Diorhabda sublineata. Next base: position 4,264,561 of record NC_079484.1, on the reverse strand, counting down.
TGAAAACTGATGCGATAGGGAGATTACGTCGTAGCCCGTAAACGTCACTTCCGTTCTCGGACCCGTCTAGAACATCTATTTCCCTGGCACAAGAAAGAAAATCAAAAAAATTCTGGAAAAAAAAATATTTATTTTTCAATATAATCTCGTTTTAGCTTACTACACTTTTCCCAGCGATGTTCAATAAGTTCGATACGATTTTTATGATATCGTCAAGAGAATATTGTCCTAGGGGACTAGATCTAGCGAATAGGGGACATGAGATAGCGATTCAAACTTTTATTCATTAATTTTGGCCATTGCAATAACGGATGTTTGAGCTGGTGCATTGTCTTGATGAAACAACACATATTTTTAGTAAGCTTCATCATTAACGATAGACTTTACTAGTCCCAGTTAAATCTGATGCTCCGGTTTTTCAAAGAGCCATTATTTTGAACGAAAATAGAAAAAATAGAAGGTTGCAATTCCGTTGGGTAAAGCATCCTCAATACAAATAAATCGCATCTGTTGTTGATTCAATCTTACCTTAAACAGCTTCTGCAGCAAAAGTGAATAATGTAACACAAGAAATAGACAATAAAAAGATATCTCTACACCCTATATACAGGGTGTCCCACGACGAGTTAAAATTATCTGTATATGGTAAAATTATGAAAATTTCTACTTTTGGGTTTTCTGATACGATCTTTTTAACTAAAATATTTGCTGTAACTTTGTTATTTTAAATGGAACACCGTATATATTAATACATTTTTGTAATCTACGAAAAATTTTAGTATAGTTTTGTTAAGAAACTTTTCTCGAAAAATGCATACTTTTTGAGTTATTAATTTTTTTGTAAAAAATTTGACAGTTGCAGACCCTTATAATTTATTTTTTTACGGTGATGCCCTTAAAGATATGAAAATGGTTTCTGTTCGGTTGCGTTTAGGAAGTTCAGTTGTATTTGAATCTATGCTGAAAAATTTTTCATTTTATACAGGGTGTGTTTAATAAGTGTTCAAAATTTAACTTCATAAATATCAAATTTCTTTATTTTTTCAAGTAGAACCACCCGGTTGTTTCTATTTAGTGTATTCAGTGGTAAAAAATAAGGCAAATTCATGTTTTCTGTAAATATTTAGATATGCATGTATGAAGTAGCTAATTTTGAAAATATTCCAATTAAAAAGATTGTATCCGAAAACCCAAACGTAGAAATTTTCATGATTTTACATAAGTATTTTGCCATATACAGATAGTTTTAACTCGTCGAAAATAATGATGATAGTATGACAAAATAGATTCCATATCCATGCGAAATATTTGACGACGTCGTTGGCGACGTTGCCACGCAAGAAAATTTCATGAATACTTTGGAAATGTCGCTATGAGTTGTAAAAGAAACCAACTAGGTAAATGATAACTACATTAAAGTAATCGTTAAGAAGGTGTTGAACAAGTGTCTTTTTACTTATTTGAATAATTCTACGATTTAGATTCACTTACAAAAATACGCTAATAACTAATTAAGAATACAAAAAAAAATCTTTTCAAGGTGATACTTGGCGATATTAAAGGCGTCAACTGAATCCGGTTAATTTTGTTAATAGAAATAAACTGACATTTGCCAAACTTATGCAACTAGTTCTATAGAGGAAAATAAATTATTGCGATTTCAAGATTTCAAGTAGGTTAATAACATATAACGTTTTCTATATGCAAAACTGTATTATGGTGGAATTTTTTCTACTGAAAAAAACGTGGCAACTTCTAATCAATACTAAAATATACGACACGTTGTTTGTTTTTAAGTGAATCCGCAATCTCGCAACACAGTTTCAATTTGAATTTCGAGGTATATAAAATTCCCAAAAAATACTTATTTTATGAGGCTAAACACATATTATATCTTTAGGTTTAATTTTACTCTGAGGCGAATTTTATTCATTTAACTGACCCATTTTTAAATGTTGTTATTGAAGATCTCTTCTTTTTAAAAAACCAAAATTATTTTATCGAGAAAAAGAATTAATCTCTCTGTAACTACTTATAGCAATGCATTATCCCAACGTTGAATCCATGGTCAGGAATAGTTTCCATTTGACTTCTCCGTATCAGAATGGGATCCAAACATTTCAATTTTTCCACTTTGTTTTATGTTTTTGAGTTCACAGGACATGCAACCCGTTCCTCGTCTTTAATTGACATGCTTTCTCCCAAAATTATCTAACAACAACTTCATTTTAATAGCATCCATCCGTCTACTTATCACAAATTCGGAAAATAAGAACAAGAGGTAAAACACATGGAAAAAACACGTGGAAATCATTCAAAGAATTAACGTATGGAGAAGCTGGGAAATTCAAGGGAAAAACTTCATCCAAGATCATTTGCGAAAAGCTATTTTAAAGGAGTAACACGGTTTTTAGATCTCTCGAATCTAGAATTGTGAAGAAATTGAAATCTCGTTGCCAAACGATCTGCTGAGAAAGAAGACTGAATAATTGTCCAGTGCCAGGCCACAAGTTGCTTTTGATTATCAGTTTTTGGCCTTTAAAAGTCTCTCAGACTATCCACATCTGCCGTGCTCGCCATAAAACTTCTAGATCTTCCCGAAATGTGTTAAAATCGTTTAATGATTTGTACTCAACTGTATTAAGACGAAGTTTTTTCAAAAAGCGAAATGATACATGCTTTAAGAGATATAATAAACAGCGATCCTAATCCTTCCATCAAAGAGAGCTTCCCCGATATAAAACTTAAAAAACTGTAACTGTAAAAACTTTACAGCTCTAAAAATTCTGTTAAAAACTTTCGCTAGTTTATATATAATCATTCTAAAGATAAAAGAGGAAAAGGAATTTTTTGTATCACTTTATGATTGTTTACTAAGTGTGTCATTGATTCCAAGTTAATTTATGTTTTTTCAAGAATTTTAAAGATAGAAATTATTAATTTAATCTTATGTAAATGTACAAATATCCCTTTTATAATGTATAAGTTATTCACATATTTTAATAAAACAACTTATTAGTTGTAACCAAACAAATTTAAAATTTATTTATTCATGATGTTAGTAAATTTCATATGACAAACTATATTATCATTAATGTAACTTTCTCTTTAAATTATTATACCATTTATTGTTAATTGACTGACTGGGTACTTATAAATGACTGATATCTCAAAATATTCTTAATCCAAATTGAGACATCCAAGATTTTATGAAAATTTTAGTAGATGTGGCAACAAGTCTTGTACCTAACGTAAACAAACCATTACGTTCAACTTAAAAAATCAAAAAAACAACATTTGAAATGGCTAATAACCTTTATCATCTAATAGGCAGTATATTCACGTCTAATTTAAATGCTGACTGAATTATTGTGTAATTAACGTATGTATGTCTTCAATTTTACTTTTGTGATAACGTTTTTATGTAATAATTTGACCTTGTGGCTTTCACTAAATCCTAGTTTCAATGTCACGAGGATTCCATAAAGTATGTTGAGAACCTCGAACATCTTTTTTTGTAGAATCCGTCATGGCTACTGCTACGGCACACGTAACGTAATATAACTTTAGATAATGTGTTACACCAACAGATGAAAATAACTAATCACAAGAAAACAAAAAAAATTTACCAATATTTTCGTTGTTGCATCTTTTTACGACTTTTCTTTATGCATTCTCCCAAGAAAATCTCGTGTCCTCGGAACTCTAGGATGTAACAGTCAGGGAAAAGATCGGTCAACATTGCCTTTAGTCGCGAATCAAATCCACAAGCCCCTACAAGCCCACTAGAGAACCCTTTTTCTCGAAACCCAAGAGAAAACTTCCCTATCATCATTCTTTGACGATTCCTCTATCACCAACACGTGAATTTCGTTTCCAAAATCCCATCTCTTCACATATAGGTGAAGGTTTTCGTTTCCCTGTAACCTGGTGAACTTAATTATGAGCATAATGGTCGATGCTGCAAACAAATCTAACGATTTCTTCGTTTTCTTTTAAGCGAAATCGACCAATCGCTACAGTACACGAATATTGGAATGCATTTAAACACAGTTCTGAATTTCCAATATCCAATTCTGGTACAATTAGAGGTTGGTAGTAGCACTGAGCTTGATCATATTCGAAGCGAAAGCTCCTACATAGAGCTGCAGCTTTGCATTCGCATAAAAAAATCTCTTGCCTTCAGTTACGCCAAAAAAAGATCAACAATGGGCAACGCTACAACGAAAAATACCCTCGTCAACCACTGGACTACTAGACGACCCCTTTTCTCGAAGCCCAAGAGGAAACTTCCCTATCATCATCTTTAGCTAGTAGCGACAACTGAACAAAGCCTTCTTTGACGATTCCTCTATCACCAAGACGTGAATTTCGTTTCCAAAATCCCATCTCTTCACATATAGGTGAAGGTTTTCGTTTCCCTGTAACCTGGTGAACTTAATTATGAGCATAATGGTCGATGCTGCAAACAAATCTAACGATTTCTTCGTTTTCTTTTAAGCGAAATCGACCAATCGCTACAGTACACGAATATTGGAATGCATTTAAACACAGTTCTGAATTTCCAATATCCAATTCTGGTACAATTAGAGGTTGGTAGTAGCACTGAGCTTGATCATATTCGAAGCGAAAGCTCCTACATAGAGCTGCAGCTTTGCATTCGCATAAAAAAATCTCTTGCCTTCAGTCACGCCAAAAAAGATCAACAATGCGCAACGCTACAGCGAAAAATACCCTCGTCAACCACTGGACTACTAGACGACCCCTTTTCTCGAAGCCCAAGAGGAAACTTCCCTATCATCATCTTTAGCTAGTAGCGACAACTGAACAAAGCCTTCTTTGACGATTCCTCTATCACCAAGACGTGAATTTCGTTTCCAAAATCCCATCTCTTCACATATAGGTAAAGGTTTTCGTTTCCCTGTAACCTGGTGAACTTAATTATGAGCATAATGGTCGATGCTGCAAACAAATCTAACGATTTCTTCGCTTTCTTTTAAGCGAAATCGACCAATCGCTACAGTACACAAATGTTTGAATGCATTTAAACACAGTTCTAAATTTCCAATATCCAATTCTGGTACAATTAGAGGTTGGTAGTAGCACTGAGCTTGATCATATTCGAGGCGAAAGCTCCTACATAGAGCTGCAGCTTTGCATTCGCATAAAAAAATCTCTTGCCTTCAGTCACGCCAAAAAAAGATCAACAATGGGCAACGCTACAACGAAAAATACCCTCGTCAACCACTGGACTACTAGACGACCCCTTTTCTCGAAGCCCAAGAGGAAACTTCCCTATCATCATCTTTAGCTAGTAGCGACAACTGAACAAAGCCTTCTTTGACGATTCCTCTATCACCAAGACGTGAATTTCGTTTCCAAAATCCCATCTCTTCACATATAGGTGAAGGTTTTCGTTTCCCTGTAACCTGGTGAACTTAATTATGAGCATAATGGTCGATGCTGCAAACAAATCTAACGATTTCTTCGTTTTCTTTTAAGCGAAATCGACCAATCGCTACAGTACACGAATATTGGAATGCATTTAAACACAGTTCTGAATTTCCAATATCCAATTCTGGTACAATTAGAGGTTGGTAGTAGCACTGAGCTTGATCATATTCGAAGCGAAAGCTCCTACATAGAGCTGCAGCTTTGCATTCGCATAAAAAAATCTCTTGCCTTCAGTCACGCCAAAAAAGATCAACAATGCGCAACGCTACAGCGAAAAATACCCTCGTCAACCACTGGACTACTAGACGACCCCTTTTCTCGAAGCCCAAGAGGAAACTTCCCTATCATCATCTTTAGCTAGTAGCGACAACTGAACAAAGCCTTCTTTGACGATTCCTCTATCACCAAGACGTGAATTTCGTTTCCAAAATCCCATCTCTTCACATATAGGTAAAGGTTTTCGTTTCCCTGTAACCTGGTGAACTTAATTATGAGCATAATGGTCGATGCTGCAAACAAATCTAACGATTTCTTCGCTTTCTTTTAAGCGAAATCGACCAATCGCTACAGTACACAAATGTTTGAATGCATTTAAACACAGTTCTAAATTTCCAATATCCAATTCTGGTACAATTAGAGGTTGGTAGTAGCACTGAGCTTGATCATATTCGAGGCGAAAGCTCCTACATAGAGCTGCAGCTTTGCATTCGCATAAAAAAATCTCTTGCCTTCAGTCACGCCAAAAAAAGATCAACAATGGGCAACGCTACAACGAAAAATACCCTCGTCAACCACTGGACTACTAGACGACCCCTTTTCTCGAAGCCCAAGAGGAAACTTCCCTATCATCATCTTTAGCTACTAGCAACGACTGAACAAAGCCTTCTTTGACGATTCCTCTATCACCAAGACGTGAATTTCGTTTCCAAAATCCCATCTCTTCACATATAGGTGAAGGTTTTCGTTTCCCTGTAACCTGGTGAACTTAATTATGAGTATAATGGTCGAAACTGCAAACAAATCTAACAATTTCTTCGCTTTCTTTTAGGCGAAATCGACCAATCGCTACAGTACACGAATATTGGAATGCATTTAAACACAGTTCTGAATTTCCAATATCCAATTCTGGTACAATTAGAGGTTGGTAGTAGCACTGAGCTTGATCATATTCGAAGCGAAAGCTCCTACATAGAGCTGCAGCTTTGCATTCGCATAAAAAAATCTCTTGCCTTCAGTCACGCCAAAAAAGATCAACAATGCGCAACGCTACAGCGAAAAATACCCTCGTCAACCACTGGACTACTAGACGACCCCTTTTCTCGAAGCCCAAGAGGAAACTTCCCTATCATCATCTTTAGCTACTAGCAACGACTGAACAAAGCCTTCTTTGACGATTCCTCTATCACCAAGACGTGAATTTCGTTTCCAAAATCCCATCTCTTCACATATAGGTGAAGGTTTTCGTTTCCCTGTAACCTGGTGAACTTAATTATGAGTATAATGGTCGAAACTGCAAACAAATCTAACAATTTCTTCGCTTTCTTTTAGGCGAAATCGACCAATCGCTACAGTACACAAATGTTTGAATGCATTTAAACACAGTTCTGAATTTCCAATATCCAATTCTGGTACAATTAGAGGTTGGTAGTAGCACTGAGCTTGATCATATTCGAAGCGAAAGCTCCTACATAGAGCTGCAGCTTTGCATTCGCATAAAAAAATCTCTTGCCTTCAGTCACGCCAAAAAAAGATCAACAATGGGCAACGCTACAGCGAAAAATACCCTCGTCAACCACTGGACTACTAGACGACCCCTTTTCTCGAAGCCCAAGAGGAAACTTCCCTATCATCATCTTTAGCTACTAGCAACGACTGAACAAAGCCTTCTTTGACGATTCCTCTATCACCAAGACGTGAATTTCGTTTCCAAAATCCCATCTCTTCACATATAGGTGAAGGTTTTCGTTTCCCTGTAACCTGGTGAACTTAATTATGAGCATAATGGTCGATGCTGCAAACAAATCTAACGATTTCTTCGTTTTCTTTTAAGCGAAATCGACCAATCGCTACAGTACACGAATATTGGAATGCATTTAAACACAGTTCTGAATTTCCAATATCCAATTCTGGTACAATTAGAGGTTGGTAGTAGCACTGAGCTTGATCATATTCGAAGCGAAAGCTCCTACATAGAGCTGCAGCTTTGCATTCGCATAAAAAAATCTCTTGCCTTCAGTCACGCCAAAAACAGATCAACAATGGGCAACGCTACAACGAAAAATACCCTCGTCAACCACTGGACTACTAGACGACCCCTTTTCTCGAAGCCCAAGAGAAAACTTCCATATCCCCTTCTTCAGCTATAGCAGTAACTTCGCGAAAGCTTCATCTTCTTCATTGACAATTTCCCTATCGCCAAAAGGTGGTATCCATTTTCCAAAACCCATCTCATCACTTGTAGGTGGAGGCTCCGTTTCCTTGTAACCTGGTGAACGCATTCATGAGCCTAATGGTCAATATTAGAAACAGTTCACTTTACTAAATGACGCTTCATTTGAACGAGACATTTTTTATTCCTTTTGTAAATTTTGATACCTAACGACCTTTTCTCCCTCTTGGTAAAGCTTGGAAGACTATTCTAGGCGAAAGCTCCGGCTTAGAGCTGTAACTTCTTAATGCTTTCCAGATATGGTTGAGGTATGGTTCGTGCAACAACCTCGACTTTAATATTCCATTGTAGCGTTGTCCCAATAGTACCTAGAGTTATTGTTTCATCAAAAATAAATCATCTTACGCCACTGGCACTAATAGCATCACGAATCCGTCAATAAAAGCAGTTATTATGGAAAAATGCATTTTTTATATCAACAACTATCACACTTTAAGAACTATTTTCTGCTAGAACATTGATGTTAATCGTTAATTGACCAATTATCCTAAATGGGTATGTCTATTTCAATAACATATCTAGACGCCGACCATGGAATGCTGAGCGACGTGCCAAACCAGATCATCTATTTAACCTTAAGGTTTTATCAGGGGCGTAGCTACCGCCGTATCAATGATCATAAACAAAAATTAGTGAAATGTTTTCATTTCTGGCAACTATTTTGGACACAACACAAGACTTTCTGTAGTTTTTCGACACATCTCGATAACAGAAAATGATAATAACGTACCTAAAGAATAAAAAATCTGTATGTCATTTTTGGGGTTTATAACAGTAACCGATTCCACTGCAGAAGGACTTGAAACTAAAATTTTAAATACGATTAAAGAATATGGAATTGATTTATCTAAAAGTGCTGCACACGCATTAAATTTAATTTTAAACGATGCTGCGAAACATGTTATTGAAGTGTCTACTTTTTTCGATAATTTAGAAAAAATATATACTTGTTTTAGTAATAGTATAAAACTCTTGGCAATGTTGAATAACGATTCATCTGAAAAATACAAAATTACCCTTAAAAACGTATGCCCTACTTGGTCTTTAAAAAACGACGCTTTATTATCGACAAAAAAAAATAAAAAAATATTTATTAATCATGAAAACTTTGTACCAACTAAATTTTATTTCTACTAAAAAAGATGAATTATTTGAAATCATTAATTCTGTTTCTAAAGCTCAACAACATGAAAATAATGACTTACAGAAAGCTAGTATTTTATTAAGTAATCTTTTGAATAGACTGAGCGAAATAAGAAATCAAAATTCATTCAATGGTTTGCTAAATGAGTCCAGAGATTTAGGAAAAGACAACTGTTTTTAAAAATAAAAGACGAAAGATAACAAAGCGTTTTTTTTGATGAGTTATCACAAGATGAGAGAATTTCAGACCCGGAATCATATTCAAAGTCATTGTATACTATCGCTGTTTAGATATATTAATTTCTCAAACTAAACAAAGATTTTAGAGCCTTTGTGACCTGTAGTATCACAACCGAAGAAACTCCTATCTTCTTCAAACGAAGTTATAAAAAATGCTTCCGGAAAACTGTCGGCTAAATACAATAAAGACATTTCAGTTAATTCTTATGAACAAATGAAATTGCATCAAATTTTCCAGAGGTAATAACAGTATGCTTTCTATTCTTGACACTTCCAGTTACGACCCACAACAGCTGAAAGAAGTTTTTCAAAATTAAAACTGATAGAAAATTACCCAAGAACTTCGATGGGGCCGGAACGGCTATCAGACTTGTCACTATTGTCTATAGAGGCTTAAATGTTATAAAAACTGAAATCGTCTGCAGTTAAAGATGATTTAATAAATCAATTTGCCGAAAAAAAAGGCAAGAAAAGTGTACATTTAATTTGAATTGTTTGGCTAGCTCAGTTTCTAGGGGAAAGCGATAACTTATAATCAATAAACATTTATTTCTTTAATTTCTTATTTCTTAGATTTTTTGATATATTAATGCATCTAAATGTTTTTTATTTTAGGTCTCTTCTGTTTTAAAATTAATTTTTTTTGATAATTTTAAAAGAAAGATAAGTCGAAACGTCAAAATGTATCTTTCTTTTAAAATTATCAAAAAAAAACTAATTTTAAAACAGCCCTGAAACATTTAGATGCATTAAATATTTATTTTAATTAAATGCAAGCATTTTTGTATCTTTTGTGAGACAATTTTACCCTTGATTTGGGCCCCCCAACTAATTTTGATACAGGGCCCCTCCAAAGCACGCTACGCCACTGGGTTTAATCAATTAAAAAAATGAGAATGATCATCAATCAATAAAAGTACAAATTGTTTTCAACAAAAACGTTAGCAGTTAATTTATTTTCAAATTGCAATCAAAAACAGAATAAATTATGCTATATTAATGTTATTATCGCTGAATAGGGTAACCCAAAGTGGAACTTGGTCCACAGAAACGAAAATTGATATCAGGAGATTAACGAATTCTAAAAATTTCGTTTTTATAAATAATGATTTTCGTAGTAATTTGTTCTTTATGAACATAAATCAAAGAACGTGTACGTAATATCCGTTTCATGTTAACGATTATCCAACAGCAACATATCATGTAAACTGAGGGGTCAAGGAAAATTTTTCCAAACGAAGTTATAATAATAATTGAATGTTTCTTTAATGTCAGAAATATCTCACACATAATCAGATCTATATAAATATATTAATACTAATGCCACAATTTAGATTTAATGGACAGTGTGATCAAAACTATAAACTCCTCACTGTTCAAAAAATCAATCTTACGTAGAATTCATACGAGGTCTATTTGCCCAAAACATAATCCGTAAAATGCGCGCTCTTCTCTGTCATCAGTTATCTGAAATCGCTTCCAATTGAGCCGTTTCTTAAAATTTGAGAATTTGAGTCCATCAATATCATCAGCGACCATCAGTATGGCTTCCGTAAACATATATCAACCGCGAACGTATGACTTGAAACTATAGAGAAATATGGGGAGTCCACAGCAATCGCGCTGCACATAGCGAAGGCTTTTGATAGAGTTTGGTATACCAACCTCATTTATCGACTAGCTTAGTAGTTTTCTCAAAGACCGAACCATCCAGGTAACTATCGATGTACACACCTCAGAAAGGTTTGAGGTTTGAGGCTATTCAATTGAGCTAATACCAGGCAGATCATCACCACCAATACAGATCTTGAAAACATTCTGAAATGGAGTGAAAGCAATCTTCTTCTTCTTCTTCTTACGTTAGGACTAGGTCCTGTATTTTCATCAAGGGTTTGCCAGGAGTAGTTGGGATACCTTTCATACCACCTTATAGGTGGTCGTCCAGGAGGTCGAGTTGTGTCTGGTTTCTTTTCCTTTGCAATTTTTGCTAACCGTTCATTTGGCATTCTGTCAACATATTCTCTCCATTCTCTTCTGCGGCTCCTTGCCCATCTTACTACATCCTGAATATCGCTTATTTCTTCCGATCGAGTAACGTATGTCCTGTTATTGATCTCAGGGTCCGCATTTCTGTTGTTCTTAGGAGCCGTTCAGTGGTTGTGTTCGCCGCTCTAGTTTCTGTCAGAGATTTTGTTTTTTTTGTGGATATTTGCATGTTGTGCGTGTTCGCTATTTGTTGGAATTTATATAGGAGCTTCTGTAGGTTATCTTCGTCTTCCGAGATGATTACTACGTCATCAGCATAGCATATTATTTTTATCTCTTTGTCTCCCATTTGGCATCCTCTCCTCCGGCTTGCTTTACTTCTTCTAGATATAAATAATTGATTGCTGATAATTTGCTTAAATAACAAGAAAATCATCCGGTACTTGGAGTACTTTTGTGTGAAAACTTCCCGATCTCAACCTGAAGATCGATATCGGTATAAAAGGGAAAATTCTTACTGAAATTTCATCCACATCAGATGATTAACTTCTGATTAAAAGTCTACGCAAATGAAAGAGAAGCTAGACACTGTGGACGAAGATTCCGCCCCATCATTTAAGACCGCAATATTTTGAGCAACTGAATTCAATTGTGGTCATATCAGTTTGACTAATGACGAACGTTCGGGACGGCCAAAAACTGTGATAACCAGATAGACAATCCTCCTATTATCAAGACAAGCAGATGTAGAGGAAATCACTTTTAGGGAGAAAACCAGCTCCACACCTTTAAGACGATCTTCCAGAGTCCAGAACAAGTTATAACCCGACTAAGCAAGTTTGTTGTATCAAAACTTTCCAACCAAATCAATTTTAGTTATGTCACCAAAACATACGTGGACTACTAGCTAGTGAGATGTTAAAAACGGTTAGAATTCTGGATGAATTTCGTGAAGGTCGTCCAAAAATCGGCTGTTATGTCAGAAAATATTGATGCTGTGCGTAAACTGTTATTGCAAGACCGTCGAAAAGTCAAAAATATTTGTTCGCGTTGGTTGCCGCATAATTTGACAATCGCTCAAACAAAGCTCGTGTCAAAAACCGTCTATAAATTCGTGACAGGCAACGAATCATAGCAACGAATCATGCATTTGAAGCTGAAAATAAATAACCGTGGAGGTTAGAGCGAAGGAGAACGATCACTGTAGAAAATAGTGTCCCAGAAATATGGACAAAATAACTGTTGCGCGCTAATTCAAAATGATCTATCAACGTTTATTGTACTCATCAATTCTGAATGGTACACCAGCATTTATTTGCCAGATTTGCTAGAAAAAATCAGGGAAATCAATCGCAGAAGACGAATCATTCTCCACCACAACAATGCGAGCTGTCACACGTCAGTTCAAATAAAAACGTTTTTGAATAATCGAAATATCGAATTGACGGGTCATCCGCCGTACTGTCCTTGTTTGGCACCCAATGATTTCTTCTTATTCCCGCAGATCAAATATAAATTACGTTTTTCCAAACCTGAAGAATCGGTTGATGCGTTCAAATCACATGTTTCGGAGGTACCACAATCGGAATGGAAAAAAAGTGTATTGATCTCAATGGAGAATAGTAAAGCCATGTCCAATTATAAATAATTGTTTTTATTAGTCAAAACTTAAGTAGCAACCCTCGTATTTATAAATTTCAATTTATATTTGCTAGAAAATACCCAGTAAATGTTGTTTCGGCTTTACAAGACCCCGTATCATTGTCATGTAATCTAGAAAATTTTCAGATAACACGTAAACAATTCCGAAACTATTAGATAATGTTGTTTTCATAAAAATTTCTTTTCTACTATGAATTGAACTGAATTATCGCTGCATTAAGCACGTTCCTTTTTCCCAATATATTTACGTGACCATAAAAGATCCTATCCGCAGACTAACTATTATTTTCACTGCAATCGGAAGCGTTGAAACGTGTCTTTATAAACATACATATATGCCAGGTACATTTTTATAAATCTAACAAATCTCGTTTAGTGATTTAGTGATCTTATCTGATGCTTAATTCATGATACACTGTCGCAAACTTGATCACGATCTACTATTCCGTAATAATAGTCGATTTACATGGATCTGCAGAAGTTAACGTGAAGTAATATTACCTTGAAAACGCTACGAAATGAAGCAACTCTTCATTTTATTAAAATTATTTTAGCTCTAACGATGTTACTGGTAATAGACAACAAGAAACGGGCATCTAAGTCCAATTTTTTCAGAAAATACGTAACGTCTACTAACAAACTTTAGTCCTACTTATCAATAGAAGAATAAAAATTCGAATTACGGGAATCTGTAAATATAAATGATATAAATATTATAATACAGGTTCAATGAACTCATAAACTCGCTATCCAGATCAACAACTTCGGTTTATTTTTACACACAAGTACTAGAAAAGTTTAACGTACTATCAGAATTTTATCTTATCAATACTTACTAAGGAGACCCAATAATAAATGGAAAGGCATTGCCGTGGGAGGAGCTTTTGAAGCGAAACGATAGATGGCGCAAGTCATCGGTACTTTTTTGTAGAAACCAAGCTTAAATTAACAATATGCAGCTGTGAAATTTCACTTTCTACTCAGTAAAAATGCTGCTGCAACTGTTTTAATTTTAAAAACAGCAACGAGATAAACCGAATTGACCCCCAAGTCGGTCGCACGAACTAGAATTCTATCCGTCCATTAATCCGAAAACATCTTGGTCTTTATCTGTATAAATTGGTGTATGAATCAAAGTTATGAGACCATCACATTCGGTAGTATTACTTCGAATGGGCTTTATAGTGGATATAACCTATTCCATTTATCGAAAAACTTTTTTTTCATACATCAAATTCTCATTATAGAGTGAAATCAATCAACAATTGACGCACGAGTACGATTTCCGTGGCGCCTAGATTTGACTATGCCATTTTGTAAATCGACCTAAACTAAGTCGAAAATGAAGAATAAAATTTTTCGATATCTCGCTTTGTTTTCGAGATATCGATACTTGAATTTGGAAAAATTTATTTTAGTTAATATTTGTATACATCAACTTAACCTAACCTAACATAACCTAACTTAACCTAACCTTGTCGTGGTGCACTTTGAGTGTAAAAAGTTGAAAAATCGTGAATTTTGTACAGCCAAAATTGTCTAAAAGAATTTTTCTTCGCGTGAGGATTATTTTAGTTTTATTTTATTATTATTTTTTTCCTTATGGGGGGCTTCGCCCCCTCGCCCCTTCAGTTATAAAACAAAAGAAAATATATATCTTTTGAAAGCATTCAGAATTTGGTTTTTGCTCTAAAGAGGAAATTTTTACATTAAATTACTAATTAAATCTTCAAACTATTATTATATATTTTTTTATATTATAAATAATTAAAAATAACCGACAATTTTTCATGTATTTATCGTACGTTGAGTTATATTCATCACAGAGTGATGAAAGTTTTCAAAAATGGCTCATTTTGTTATAAAAATCTGTTTTTTCAATATAATTTTGGTGTATCAGGGTAAATAATATAAAAATTAAATAAAAAATCTTTTTTTTTTATTGAATTACAAGATTCATATTGAATTTGAAGTGATAAAATATTCATTTGAAACGCCATCTGTTCAATAAAGCAAATTTTGAACTAACGTTTGATTATAACTTTGAGTATCGATATCTCGAAAACGAAGCGAGATATCAAAAAATTTCATTCTTCATTTTAGATTTATTTTGGCCTAACTAAGACAAATCCTGTTAAATAGCGGCGCTGCGGAAATCGTACTCTCCCCACAACTGATACTACAGGCTCGATTACATCGTTTGGTGCGAGTCATATGTTGGTGTCATCAATGGAACCATTTACTTGAAATGCAAGTTAATCTTTGTCCATAGCATTAACTTTTGGCTCGTATTCGTACCACCAAATCGGATATGCAACTTCGATGTATCTTTGGCTTTATCCATAATTTGATCTGTGTGTGATAATTACAAATCGTCGCGCTTGTATCCATTCCAACTGTGATTGATGTCGTTCAGTACGTGCCTCTTTATCTTTGTTTTTGTTATCTTGTTTGATTTAAATTGTTTTTTCTACTCTACAACATCGCTTGTATATTAATTGGTTCAATGACCCAAATGGATCTATCGTCATTTGGGATCTTATTAATTTGAAAACATAAAAATGTTTTTAAAAAATGGTGGGGGGTGAAGGCAGGGGGATGAAAATTACTTTACATCTAAAAATTTAAATAATTCAATCGAGCTGCTTTGAAAAATTACTACCACGAACATTATGGTTTTTATATTTATTTATAATTATTAATGAATGATGATATATCAAATATTTCATCAAGTACTCATCTGTCAATCGATAATTTTCACTATTGTCAAAATTTTTTGTCGCCCCGTCAATCCGGAATTTTTTCCTAAAAATTCAAGTAAATTTTTATCAAAATATAAATTGTTTGTGTCTATAGCCATTTTACGAAAATGGTGTGCTGTCCCGCTGATAAATCAGCAGCTAGAAAAAGCTTATTGAACGACCTTAAGGCGTTAGTATGTAAAATAGGAGGTGACTGTTGTCCTCCGAATAATCCTTGCGGTCCGTGCGGACCTTGTGCACCGTGCTGTCCAACTCCTATGTGCTGTCCGGGTACTTGTCCTCCTCCAACCAAAGCAGTACCAGTAAGCTGCTGTGGTCCACCGTGTTCACCCTCACCAGTTTGTGTTCCGCCGTGTTTACCAATTTGTACTCCAGTTCCACCAGCAGCCGTGCCCATTTGTAATCCTTGTCCCGAACCTCAACCCTGTGTACCATGCAACCCTCCTCAGATGATGGTTGCTTACAGAATACCGAAAACTGCTCCGGTTTACAGGTATTTGACATATTTCATATCAACTTTTCATAATAAATGAGTTTTCTTAACATTATATTCCGAAAGTACCAAATTAATTACATATTTAGGTACCTAAAAGCCTGTAAAGCCCATAGTGCTTTGGGTTGAACTTGACATTAAAAAAGTAGCAGTTTCAAAATTTCATTTCTAGATCTAAATCACGAGAACTTCGAGCCAGTATCCTACACATTGGATGTTACTGCGAGAGAAAAAATGGATTACAGGATGACTGTCCGAGACTGGAATGCCAAGGAGGACCTGAGTGTATTAATTGTCCCGAACCTAGATGTGGACCCAGTGCTTTTGCCAATGGTGAGGATAAGTCATAGTTGTTATTTGTTTTTTTTTAAAATTCTGCTAAAAGAACTATCGAGATTCTAAAAAGATTCTAGGAATAACTTCAAACTAAATCTTAAATTCGATCGACCAATGATCTACAAGCAAATTATCGTGTCTGCTACGTTTCGTTCGAGAAGTTTCCATTAATCAAAACCTAGTTTGTAGGTGAATTGATTGTTTTTTATCTATATACTAATACCTTACCTATAATTTGATGATTTCGGGCCTGGTTTAAAAATAATGATAACAGAACTAAGTAAATAACGAAGCGAAAAAGTGATCAGAGGATCTCTGGCAATAATTATATTTGCTGCTGCTTTGGATGTGACCCTGATGGACAGGTTGGTTGTTAAGCCAAAATTAACTAGATTTGTACCTAGAATAGCAGCTTACATGCAATAGAAATGTCACCAAACTAATGATATTGCAAGTGCGAGTTCTTGCATGAAACAACATGAACTACATCTGCGTAGTCTCTTGCAAAAAAACTCATTCAATCAACAGATCTCACGTTTTTCGTTTCTGCTAAATAGTAGTAATTCACACAACAGAAAAAGGTTTGTGTTTGCCAAATATGAGTCTGTAATTTGTGTCCACGTATGGTGTTGATACTTCTACAACCCAAAACACGAGGAGACGGTGGAGCCATGTTATCATACAGTGTAAAGCTAATTCTTCTGTAACCCACTGGATGTCCTGGTAGAGAATTCGACAACGTTTGCTTATGAACCCCCTACAGATTTCAATTACTGCAAACTTTTCACGAAGGCAACAGATAACGACATGTAGAGCTTTGTGAGTTTATCCAAAGCTCGATAGTAGACAAATATATGGAAAATGATGGAGATGTTGTATCACGCATAGTTTTCGGTATCGCAGCAACACAATATGAGAATATGGAGGACCAAATTGTACAGCATGAACCAATTTGAAACAAATTTTCTTAGAGATGAACCATTCCCTTCAAGGTTGCGGACATTACCGTTTGTAATTTTGCTCTGTGTGGGTTTCTAGAAAACAATGTTTATATCCCTTCCTAAGGTTCTCTATATTTTCAGTATTTTTTCGCTTCATGGCCCTGCTGTGTATAACAAAGAACGATAATTTAGTTTACCAATCCCCAGCCTTTTCTTCTTCAACTTTCTAAAGATGAAATTTTGGTTTTAGGAAGTGAATAGCATTCTATCCATCCTTTTTATTGATTCCTCTCCAACTTAAAGATCCAGCAATCGACGATAACGAAGGAGTGTTTTTTTACTATCTTTTCTAATCCAACTGCTATCTTATAACTTACCTCCTTGTGCGCCAAGTGGTCTTGAAAGTGGTTGATGTTGGTTGAAGCTCAAAAAGTACAGGAAAGTCTAGGGACACTATATTTCAAATATCTTATATGGTGCTGGTTCTTATTGACGCATTTTTCTCATTGTTTTTACAAAAATTTCGATCTGTATTGTAACAGTTTTCTTGATTCTTTAATTATTTCAACCATTTCGTATGAAAGGTAGTTTCCATTTGTTTTTTTATGTACAGTTTATAGCCTTCCATCTGTTTATGACTGAATTATACTTCTTAATACTAATTGACATCAGCTCATTTGAAAAAAGGATTGATTTTAATTAAGATAGTTATGTGGGCCTGTTCATTCTCAGCCAGCTTCTCGTCAACAGCTTTTCCTTTCTTTGCTTGTACTTGAGTTTTTATAATTTCTTTGGGTACATAAGTGCAAACAACACATGAAATAACAGATGTTTCTAACACAGTTTTAGTTACAATAAAAGTAATAAAATAGTTGCTTAGGGTTAGCACCTTTAGTAAGACAGTAGACATGAAGCCGATAGTCTAGTTCTAACAACATAACGGTACCTGGCAAGAAATAATGAAATGTTTATTAAAGTATACTTGCTCAGATTCCATTTTTATAAACAACTTTTGAGCTAGTTTGATGTCGACTTTGCTATGTCTAATAAAACATTTTTTCAGGTAAACATCTAGGAAAATCGGTATGCGGCATGGAAGATTTGGAAAAATATCAATGTTATCCAGCTTTTGTTCGATTACCACCATGTGGTCCTTGCGAACCTTGCGCTCCGTGTACTCCTTGTGGACCTTGTCCACCTTGCGGACCATGTCCGCCTTGCGGACCGTGCCCACCTTGCGGACCGTGCCCACCTTGCGGACCATGTCCACCTTGTGGACCGTGCGCTCCATGCGGACCCTGCATTCCTCAATGTGTTCCATGTCCTCCCACTCCTCCGCCATGTGTTCCCTTAATTGCTGCTGCTCCTGCACCACCACCGTGTCCACCACCGTGTCCTCCACCAGTACCTGTAGGAAGAGTTTGCCCCGTATCTCCTGCAGTGCCGATACCCATGTGTCCGCCTCCTGCACCATGTGGACCTTGTGCTCCATGTATACCACCTTTTGCGTGTCCTTGTCCTTGTCCGTGTTGATGTTTGTAAGAGTTTTTTTTGTTTTGCCATTGAATGGTTTTGTTAAACTGTGAGTAAAAGTGTTTGAGATGTTTTTAATTATTATTTTATTTGGTATTTGGACCGTAGGTACTAAATTTAATGAAAATTTTGGTTATCGTACTTATTCAACTTGAATAACCAGAAAAGAAATGCATTTTAAATCTGGTACATCCTGTATATTAGCTACAGTCACGTCGCATCATTTTATTAACGTATTAAAAATGTAGATTCACCCAGTTTCATGATAGAAGATTATTTCTTAACCTTCTCTAAGTCTGTACGTATAGTTATTATCAGACAATCAAGGTCTTAAACCAGAAAACGTTAAATGTTCGCCAAATCAGTGCGAAACTACAAATCTAATACCATCCTTGCTCTAGTCATCAATAATGACACGGCTCTCGATTTCTCTATTTATAACAGTGGCGTAGCTTTGTAAATTTTTCAAAATCTGATTAGAACCAATACGAAAATCTGAACAAAATTATTTTTTTTTTGTGGGTAACCATCAACTAACTGTATACTGGCTCATTGTTATTAGTGTTTTTGAGATTGCAGCACTTCCGATTTTATTAATAATTGGATTGGTTGACTTCCTGTACGTATTTCCTCTTTATCCAAGCCAAACCGTTTCCTTAAAATGGTCCAAAATAAAAAGTTTCATTTAATTCGTAAATCAACTTCAAATTGCCTAACTGGAAGACAACCAATACAATTATTGTTAAAACCGGAAGTACTAAATTGGGATGTCGATAAATGGATACTAAGATCTCGAAAACGCAAATTTGAAGTGTTTGTATTATGATCCCAAACCGAGGAGATATATAATTAAAAAATGATGTGATTTGGAGTGAACGTTTCCGTTAAACATATTTAAGAACATACTGGAATGAAATTTTTGCTACTACCCTACACACTACACTCAAATCGATGCACAAAAAAATTTAACATTGAAAAATAGTTTCATATTTCTTGACGTCTAATTTACGTATATAAACATTTCATAGTACTATACGAATAGAAACCTTTTCTCAGTGTACTTTGCTGCGCTACTGTCAGTTAAGAGGTTAATTTTGTTAAATTTTGAGTGAATGTTTTGGTTAAACGCATTTAGAAACACACGGTAATGGAATATTTGCCTTTGTATCCCAGAAAAACTTCACTTCTAAGCAATAATTTAGTCTGAAACGCATTGTAGATAAATGGGCTTCGAGGAAGTGACGTCATTTGACGTAAATTACACAGATTACACTGAGATAACAAGCTCGAATTGATGCAGAGTCTAATTCTTACATATAAACATTTTATGGTAGTATACGAATAGAAACCTTTTCTCAGTGTACTTCGCTGCGTTGTAGTCAGTTAAGAGGTTGAATTTTGTTACATAATTAAAAAACTAATTATGTGATTTTGAGTTTTGAATGTTTTGGTTAATCGCATTTAGAAACACATGGTAATGGAATGTTTGCCTTTGTATCCCAGAAAAACTACACTCATAAGCAATAATTTAGTCTGAAACGCATTGTGGGTGGATGGGCTTCGAGGAAGTGACGTCATTTGACGTAAATTACACAGATTACACTGAGATAACAAGCTCGAATCGATGCAGAGTCTAATTCTTACATATAAACATTTTATGGTAGTATACGAATAGAAACCTTTTCTCAGTGTACTTCGCTGCGTTGTAGTCAGTTAAGAGGTTGAATTTTGTTACATAATTAAAAAACTAATGATGTGATTTTGAGTTTTGAATGTTTTGGTTAATCGCATTTAGAAACACATGGTAATGGAATGTTTGCCTTTGTATCCCAGAAAAACTACACTCATAAGCAATAATTTAGTCTGAAACGCATTGTGGGTGGATGGGCTTCAAGGAAGTGACGTCATTTGACGTAAATTATACAGATTACACTGAGATAACAAGCTCGAATCGATGCAGATTCTAATTTTCACATATAAACTTTGTATGGTAGTATACGAATAGAAACCTTTTCTCAGTGTACTTCGCTGCGTTGTAGCCAGTTAAGAGGTTGACTTTTGTTACATAATTAAAAAACTAATGATGTGATTTTGAGTCTTGAGTGTTTTGGTTAATCGCATTTAGAAACAAAAAGTAATGGAATGTTTGCCTTTGTATCCCAGAAAAACTTCACTCCTAAGCAATAATTTAGTCTGAAACGCATTGTGGATAAATGGGCTTCAAGGAAGTGACGTCATTTGACGTAAATTATACAGATTACACTGAGATAACAAGCTCGAATCGATGCAGATTCTAATTTTCACATATAAACTTTGTATGGTAGTATACGAATAGAAACCTTTTCTCAGTGTACTTCGCTGCGTTGTAGCCAGTTAAGAGGTTGACTTTTGTTACATAATTAAAAAACTAATGATGTGATTTTGAGTCTTGAGTGTTTTGGTTAATCGCATTTAGAAACACAAAGTAATGGAATGTTTGCCTTTGTATCCCAGAAAAACTTCACTCCTAAGCAATAATTTAGTCTGAAACGCATTGTGGATAAATGGGCTTCGAGGAAGTGACGTCATTTGACGTAAATTATACAGATTACACTGAGATAACAAGCTCGAATCGATGCAGAGTCTAATTCTTACATATAAACATTTTATGGTAGTATACGAATAGAAACCTTTTCTCAGTGTACTTCGCTGCGTTGTAGTCAGTTAAGAGGTTGAATTTTGTTACATAATTAAAAAACTAATGATGTGATTTTGAGTTTTGAATGTTTTGGTTAATCGCATTTAGAAACACATGGTAATGGAATGTTTGCCTTTGTATCCCAGAAAAACTACACTCATAAGCAATAATTTAGTCTGAAACGCATTGTGGGTGGATGGGCTTCGAGGAAGTGACGTCATTTGACGTAAATTACACAGATTACACTGAGATAACAAGCTCGAATCGATGCAGGGTCTAATTTTCACATATAAACATTTTATGGTAGTATACGAATAGAAACCTTTTCTCAGTGTACTTCGCTGCGTTGTAGTCAGTTAAGAGGTTGAATTTTGTTACATAACTAAAAAACTAATTATGTGATTTTGAGTTTTGAATGTTTTGGTTAATCGCATTTAGAAACACATGGTAATGGAATGTTTGCCTTTGTATCCCAGAAAAACTTCACTCCTAAGCAATAATTTAGTCTGAAACGCATTGTGGGTGGATGGGCTTCGAGGAAGTGACGTCATTTGACGTAAATTACACAGATTACACTGAGATAACAAGCTTGAATCGATGCAGAGTCTAATTCTTACATATAAACATTTTATGGTAGTATACCAATAGAAACCTTTTCTCAGTGTACTTCGCTGCGTTGTAGTCAGTTAAGAGGTTGAATTTTGTTACATAATTAAAAAACTAATGATGTGATTTTGCGTTTTGATGTTTTGGTTAATCGCATTTAGAAACACACGGTAATGGAATGTTTGCCTTTGTATCCCAGAAAAACTACACTCATAAGCAATAATTTAGTCTGAAACGCATTGTGGGTGGATGGGCTTCAAGGAAGTGACGTCATTTGACGTAAATTATACAGATTACACTGAGATAACAAGCTCGAATCGATGCAGATTCTAATTTTCACATATAAACTTTGTATGGTAGTATACGAATAGAAACCTTTTCTCAGTGTACTTCGCTGCGTTGTAGCCAGTTAAGAGGTTGACTTTTGTTACATAATTAAAAAACTAATGATGTGATTTTGAGTCTTGAGTGTTTTGGTTAATCGCATTTAGAAACACACGGTAATGGAATGTTTGCCTTTGTATCCCAGAAAAACTTCACTCATAAGCAATAATTTAGTCTGAAACGCATTGTGGGTGGATGGGCTTCAAGGAAGTGACGTCATTTGACGTAAATTATACAGATTACACTGAGATAATAAGCTCGAATCGATGCAGAGTCTAATTCTTACATATAAACATTTTATGGTAGTATACGAATAGAAACCTTTTCTCAGTGTACCCTGTTATGCTATATTTTTGTTACATGATTAAAAAATGCTGTGATCTTAACGAAACTTTTAGGTTAAACGCATTTAGAAACATATTGAATTAAAATTTTTCCTTTCCTGTCTCAAAAAAACTACACTCAAGCGACAAGGTATTTTGAAAAGTATCTTGATGTCATTTGACGTAAATTAGACAAATTGCACCAAGATAACAAATTGAAATTGATACAAAGAGAAAAATTTCTTTTCGAAAATTAGTTATTTCAAATTTCTTGATACACAATTTACGGTAGTATACTTCTTCTTATTCGACGATTTCAGGTTGGGTCCTCGATAGAACTCAAAATTTTGGCCACCTGTTGTCGATGCTGGGAACATCTTCAATCCTCCGCAGATTAAACTTTACAGATTTCTTTTATTTGGTATACGACGCAAAAAAGCGAGGTTGCCAAGTGTAAATTTGGAATTTTCAATAATACACCATGTCCTAAAGAAAAGTATTTCATTAGGACACTAAATATATTGGTAAGCAATAAAACTTCCTTTGGAAGTTCTCATAAAAGCTCAAAATAAGTTGAGTCACTGCAGCTATTAGAGATTTTTGAACCAATAAAGATTTTGAACGGTCAAGTGCTTTTGGTAAGATCATTTTTGTAATTATGATTGTATTAGTTTTGAAAGAATTTATGGCTATAAATAAGATTTGTTAAACAAATCTTCATTGTCACCAGAAAGACTTCGGTCCATGCCCTTTCAAAAGAAGGAGTGTTCCCTATTGCTTTTAGGACTGCAATCCATAATAATACAAATTGATATTTGATTTATTTCTGTAAACAATGGTTAATTTTCTTATCAATACTTGATGAATATTATTTGTTGAAGAATTTTTAACGCGAAGGAAATAATCTTATAAAACCTTCACGATTAGTTGTAAGAGGAAGATAATAATAGGGAGAGTTATAGTTACGCCATTTTATTTTAATAATCTGCAAGTTTATTTACATTACCCTTGACAATCTACCTTGAAAATATACATAAACAAAATGTTAATAAATTGTGATGATTAACTATATCCTGATCAAATAATATGTTTTTGTATCAATACATCATAGAAAATTTATATTTGGAAAAAACATACTGTTATTAAAGTGACTAAATGTTTAGTTTTTATATAACTCAAGTTTAATATACAGGGTGTTCCGGGACTAGTTGTAAAAACATTCGGAAGTGAGTAACTTTTACAGGGACAACCTGTACAATCTAAAGATAGCAAAAATTAATTTTTCAATCGATTTTTTTAACAAAAAGGTTTAAATGTATGGTTTAGGAGATATTTAGATTAAATTGTAATTATGTATTGAAAATACTTAGTGTGCGTTCACATTGGCGACGCTCAAACGGTTCAAATTGGTTAAGCGTCGTTTTAGTTATTTTCTACCTTTCGAACCAAAAGGACGTAATGAATTTGGTATCCAAACGATTGTTACTTATAGAAAGTAAATGATTGCGAAGGTTAATTTCAAAGAAAAGCAAAAAAATACAAGGCGTTCATGAATAGAAATAGACTTACTTATGGCGGATTCCATCGCCTTTATCATGAACTTCGCAGTGATCCAATAAGATTTTTACAGTTTTTAAGAATATCAGTGGAAATGTTCGATTACATTCTGGGAAAAATCAAGCATCGACTTCAAAAGAAAACAACTACGCACTTCGACTCCATTCTGAATAAAAATATGAACCTGAGCGCACGAAAAACGCGATACTGCTCAAATCGAACAAGATCGAAGCTCGAGGCGCTCACCGTTTGAGCGTTCCCAATGTGAACGCACACTTACAGGAGTTATTAAAACCAATTAAATATTTCTATTTGAACTGCTTACTGTTGAACGTCGTGTTTGGAAGAGCATTCCAAGATTTTACCTTATAGCGTCACAATGGAAGTTTATTCTATCGATAATTTGAATTTGTTGTGTTTAATTCAGGGGAACGTGGTGGCCATGCAAATGGGCCTCTCCGACCATTCCACCTATTAGAAAAATGTTATTAAGATGTATGGGTGGGAAATCATTTTGGAGAAATTCTAAGCATCGCTGACCATTCAGGTTATTATCAAAACCGTCTCGTGCGAAACCAGCTTCATCAGTGAACAGTATTTTTCCAACAAATGTAGTGTCAACTCGTTTATCTAGAAACCAACGTGCGTAGGCTAGTTTTGCTGGATAATCCTCTACTTCCATAGTATGCACTTCCTGGACGTGAAAGAGATAAAGAAGCTGCTCCTGGGCAATCCTATGATCGTTGATACGTTATATTGTAGTGACATTTTACGTACGCTAGTTGCGGGAGTAACTTTTTGTTAAAAAATTGATTGAAAAATTCATTTTTGCCATCTTTCTATGTCACAATATTATTTTGACGAATTTTTTACATAGGAAATCATAGTTATTAATCTCAGGAAGAGATTTATATCTTTTATGTAAGGATATAAGGACGATAACAATTAAGGAATAAAATTTCTATAAGTAAATTGAAATTATCCATAACTCACAAACGATTTCACTTGAATCGCCACCTGGAATATTCAATGATGAATGAGATTGTTGTGCTAGATAAATTTTTATTGAAATGCATTCCAATTACGTTTAATACCAAAGATAATAACCGTTTTAACAGGGCTTAAGGCCAAATATATAATTCTATTAGACATTAAGTAGTTTTAGAATCGTCATGGGTTGCAATAATCTAACAACTCAAATTACTTTGAAGAAAATTATACGTGAAGCAAGATTTTAAACGCTCGTTCCGTTTACACCCGCCTGTATATTTGCTTTATTAAAAATAAAACTCGCGTGTTAGCATGATGTTATGACGGCATTTTACTTATAGAAAACGGCTTTGTACAGTCGTGAGAAAAGAGGTAATCAAAGGTTATAAGTTAATTGATGTTTTTACTAAACGTTCGATAGATAATTGAATTTTATTATTAAATCTTATATAGGATATAAAAATAAGATAATAGATATAATTTATACGGTTACTGAAACGACCTTAAACTTATACTTAGCAGTCATCTTCCGCGCAAGGTTAAGTTTTGACATTATTTCTTAAAGGCAATTCTACATTTACTTACAGGGCCGTTCCTTTTTAGCGCATATGAAGAACAAACTATGAATTGCATATTTCGAATATATAACAGTTTACTGTCTCATGTGTGCAATATACTAATCATTAGATACTATAGCAGACCCTACACTATCAATATATTGACATCACATCAATACTTCAAAATATTAATCCTGTAATGTTTGTATTGATGCAAATATGGAGTTTCTGAATGCAATAATCAGTTGAAATCTGACAACTATCATGAACAGTGATTTATCGAATATATTTTCTACATGCTATCTTCTTCTAGCAATAGAAATCAAACCTAACAACATGAGATCGATTGCTTTCTTCACAAAACATACGCAATAACTTCTTTACATTGACAGTAATAAGATACAACGATATAATTGACGTAACGTGAATTATTGGTAAGACACGCAAGGTTGGTTAAGTTGTTACCTATTTTCAAGAAAATAAAACCGTTCAATGCCTAAACGTAAGGAAAAAAATAAACTCTGTAAGAATCAATTACCGGAAAGAATTAAAAGATATACTAAGTTCGTAATAGTTGTAGTAGTTTCAAATCTGAAAATTTCAAATTTTCAAAACTCTTATCTTCCTTCAAACATATCAAAATATTTATTTTAGTCATCTGTTTACCACTTTTTTCTTTCAATAAAGAGGTTTATGAATTATCATTATGTATTTTCAATCATTCCTCCCAAAATTACAACGCAACCTTTCGCCTACACGTAAAGAAACCTTTAAAATATATTAAAGATATAGAAAGCAAGGTATTGGAGCTTGTTTATGTGGATCAGAACTGCTAATAAAAAGAGAAAGAACATCGGCATACCACTCTCTATCACTCCACTCTATTCTAATTGGATCTTTAATATCAACTCTATACATAAACACCAATCAGAAGCGAGTAAAGAGAGATAGAGGTATATGTATTACATCTATAGGTATACCGATTATCTTTGTCTTTCAATAGTATAATTACACTTACATGCTGCTCTCTCTCTCTTTAATATTAACTTTATGGAAAAGACGTACTGATTCAAAACATTGTCAATATCATTGATAGTGTAGGGTCTGCTTGTATTTCTATAAATACAACCAAATTTAATTATAAAATAAGATTCATTTTTTATATCGTATCTTGCGATATTTTTATGAAGATGATGTAATGCAATATTGAAATCTATAAAAAATGACATTGAAGTTGGCAGAGAGATAATATTTATAAGAATGTAGATATACATATATAAATAAGTTAATATTTAACTCATTCGATTTTCGACACAAAGTTTTATTGATTGGATTTCGAAATATAGGAAACTAACCAACTTGATGACGTGAATTGTGTGGTGTACAATTTTTTGATCATCGTGGAATTTCGATTTCAAGCGCATAATTTTCGTGTCCACCTCGAGTTGATATATTTTTAGACGTAGATATATTTATATGTATTTTCCCAGAGTATGTGAATGAATTAATCAAATACACTGATTTAGCAATTTTCTATTCAAGAACAATAATGAGAAACAACGCAATTAGCATTGTGAAACGTCTTATTTATAGTTGAATATCATTACAAGTAAACATTTTATTTTATTTACTAAACCCTTCATTATATAAAATAAATAATTTTTTATTCAACGAATATATTTCTATGCTGTAAATATCAATCCAAGTTAAATTGTTATTATTATTAAATATTGAATGTAATCGATTATTTTCAACTCAATTTAGAACAATTCGAATAGCGCCTAAGTAACAAAATGTTTCAAAACATACATTTTAGGTTTGCATAAGTCAAACTTAAACATATGATGTAAACATTGCGAATTAAGTGAAATTATAATTTAAAACAACACGTCATAAAATCATTAAGTTGATTATGTCAATGAACTCTCATAGTTCGTACATGTACAAATGATTTTCAAGCAATTGAAATTCTTCAGCATTCACTTTTTCTATGTTATTGCAATTTGTTATATCATCAAAGAATATAATAATCTTCAGTACCCAAAAAGTCCTCATTCACAACATTGATCTTCTTAAAATTGCCTAAGTAAGTTGACGTTTTACTTGATTGACATCTGTCATTTAGATTCGTCAATTGTCACAATATATCAAAATATTTTCAGCACTTTAGCTACTTTCCAAGTAGTTCGTAATTTAATAAAAAAAATATGGGTGAAACTGAGAATGATCCTTATGCCATTCCTACAAAGAGTAAACTGAAACTAAAATGCGACACATCTATTAAGAAAAAAAAGAAAAAGAAGGACAAACTACTGGAAAAGGTTTCAAAAACTATAGAAGCTGAAACAAATACTCAACAAACAATAGATGAGCAGAAACCTAAATTGACAAAAACTAAAGCAGAGATAGCATTTTTACAGCAACAAGAGAAAATGGTTAGTATATATCAATTCTTCACAAGCACTAGTTTGTTATAAAACTATCGTAATTGAAAATATTTCTTGGCTACTTCGTATAAACCGTTCATCTAGGTTCTCAAAATAGTGTTCCTTCACAACAGTAACAAGTATTTTGATAATAATAAAGAAATTGTCATGTTTTGTAGGCTAGTAGTAATTACTTTTATAACTATGAGTAATATTATTTTGGAATTGCTTGACTAAACCAAGTTATGTTTCAGAAAATGAAAAGGATATTGGAAAAAGCTTCACAAACTCATAAGGAACGAGTAGAGAAATTCAACCAACATCTTGATAGTCTAACAGAACATTTCGATATTCCAAAAGTCTCGTGGACTAAGTGACTTCCTAAAAGTGTTTATAGTATTGTGAAAAATAACATTTATTTTATATTGTAAGTTATCATGAATATTATTGGATTAAAACTGAAATAAATCTATTGTACAGCTGTGTTTCAATTTCACATATTAACTTCCTAAAAACACCTGCAAATGTAATCCTAATGATCTTTTTAGTTTAGAGGAAGTTTGTAAAAATATAATTTTATTTGAATTTATTGGGATGCCAGTAATTCTCTAATGTATACTATACATGAGTATACAGAATTGGGAATCAAACTTAAATGGTGCAAAAGATACCACTATTTTATAAATTATAAAAAGTGCTTCCCTATCTTGAATCCTTTACTTGTGCAATTCAAAACCAAATTTTCAGGTGTTGTACTGCATTAAACCTCAATCTATTTTTACAAACTCGCTCAAACCGGCCCCGTTTTATCATGATAATCGACATGATAGTTTGGCGAATGCATTTATATTTTTTTCTATTCAAATTATAGTTTTTAAGTGGCTGCCAATTCTTGTTTATTTTTTTTATAAGGTGTTTACATTATGTTGTGAATGCTTTTATAAGATACAATTTCTAAGATGGCTGTTTATTACGGTATTCTAGAGACCTTAAAAATCTGAATTATCTAGAAAGCCGTTGGATATAAATAAGCAACAGTTTAACAGCAAGAGCCAGTAAATAATTGGGCGTTATAGTGAACACATCAGGTTAGTAAAAAGTGAACCTAATAGTAAATCGATGTGTTAAGTATTTGTGAACAGTTTAGTGTTAGTTTCTTAATAAATTGCCTATAAAAGTGTTTGTTGGATATGTCCTGTATATCTAACAGTGGTTAGATTTTTAATTGTCTAATGGTTTGCAGCTGGAAGTTAATAACTTTAGAGAAAAAAACAACAGGAATATGTCACAATAATGTAGGCTGCATGTTGATTTAAATTAATAAATAATGGTCATTATTATCACTAAAATATTTCAGTCATTAATATTGACGAATTTAGCTATAAAAATATTTTATTATACAAATGAATAATTTAATTTTAAATATTTATTCACTCTTTTCAACATTTAGCTGTAATAACTTTTTTATGACATTTTGTAAACACTTTTGAAAACTACTATAGGAGAATTTTTCATCCAATCTTTTTTTTCCTCTAGCACCCATTATCTCATAATTTTCAGACACAATTCTAGCCATGAAATCTGCCATACTGTCCCCGGATGGTTCACAAAGATAACCTGTTATACCATGATCAACAGTTTCACGAGGACCACCACTGTTTATAGCAATTACAGGTTTAGAAACAAGCATAGCTTCTAATGGTACTATGCCAAAATGTTCTTTAACTGGAGTATATAGTAGACAACTACATGAATTTAGCAGTTCAGCTTTCAAGTCATCATTTGGTGATTTTAAAAATATAACTTTGTGTTCTAATTTATTTTCTTTTGTTAAATCAACAAGTCTGTTAAATGTTCTAGCATTTATAGAAGATTGTGGGTCATAACCTCCTGCAATGATAAGATAGATTTTCTCCCAGTCATCTTTAGAAACAATGGTTTGTAATCTTGCTAATGCAAGAATGGCAAATTCTAACCGTTTAGCAGGATGAAACCTATTTAATGACAAAAATACGATTTTTTTGCAGTCTTTCTTAATATCAGGAACTAATTCTTCAATAGGTTTCATGTGTGTTAGTTTCTTCACAGTATCTTGATATGAACTGGCTATAGTAGGATATAAAATTTGGATATCTTTCTCTATTTGTGGAAATGTCTTATGAAACACAGATGCAGTATATTGGCTGTTTACTAAAATTATATCTGCTTGTTCAGTTGTTTTCATTTCTAACCAATCTATTGGCGTCCTATAAATTTTTTTCAACATCCCACCCGGTGTACTTGCCAGTAAATCTGGATGATGACAATAATAAATTACTTTCTCATTTGCAAGTTTCAAAAAGACATTAGCTACAGGTATTAAATCAGTAATAAATAAATCTTGTTTATCATAATTTCTAAAGAATAATATGTAAACTATTGACAAATAAACCATACGTATATAAGCACATAATGCTTGAAATCTTCCAAATACACTTCTTGGTAACCAATCTCCAAACACATCTACTGAGTATTTACCATTCTTCAGTTCATCAAACGCATGAGTGGGATCAAAGTGATTTGTGATAAATTTTATTTCGTTTCCAGCATCGGCTAAAGCTCCAGCCATATCCAATACTAATCTTTCTGCACCACCAATTCCAAGATCCGGATGGATAAAGGATATTTTCAACTTTTTATTTTCACGCATTTTTATTCGTTTGATATTCTCAGATTAGCAGTTTGCTTATTTATACTTAACATAAATATATGATTGTATTTATACCATATTGAATCTTATAAATCTGATAAAAAACATTGTGTTCGAAAATATAACCTATATCTTCTTTTTTATATGTTTGTGTACTTTTACAGAACGTTATATAAAGCCACAAATTACAAATGAAGAACTATAGAAATTCAAGATCACAATGTTAATAGGGATTTGTCAACACATTGGGTACATTCCATCAAACATTAACCTATCACGTTTACGGCCATAATCTTTCCCGTTCCACTTAGTCCTGATAGTTATATTCGTAAACCCAAGGCGTTTTGAGCGTGGAGATAAGTATTAAGGAATAGCAAAATAGAAAAAATAGATGCGAAAGCTTTAAGACTGATTTACATTAAAGTAAAATCAAAATATCTTCTGCGGCGATAGTGAAATATTTGGTGGTAACGCATCAAATAATGATTCTTATGGTTGAGTTTTGAAAATTCCGCTAATTCTTTCAGCTCTTTTGACAAAAGTCGACGTGAACGATAGTCACGAAGTCAGAAGTGACGTTCTCGTCGCAGCCACAACTATCGTAGTCGTAGAACACAAAAAAAGTATTTGAACGCTTAGTGGAATGCACCCATTGTGAACTAACAAAAATGTTAGATGTCATTAACACTGTCGCAAAAATTGTTTAAATTTTGATATTCTACTGTTTTCGACTTCAAATTGTTCGTTTTGTATTCACTTTCCAAAAAACATACGCAATTTTTTGAAAAAACGCTTATAAAAGTTATGGGTTTGAAAGAAAAAAGAACAGAAGTACAGTATATTTTTTATATTTTTCAATATTCTTGGACAATGAAAATTAGCCATAGTAACTTTAAAAAAAATTAGTCAACAGATTTGAAATACAACAAAATATTTGCTATAAAATTATGAACTTTTTTATAAAAAATGTATAAAAATTACAATTTTAAAGTTTCTATGGATTATACATTTAAACCGTGAATATTCACCATTATGTAGTTCATTTAAGTTTTTGTAAGTCGGTTCATACTAATTTTTTGAAGACTTTAAACCATATCTCAACTTCTTTATTTTGATATTTAATAATATATTGCTCTAAGGTCAATAATTAAAAACTTTCAATCAATTTACTAGAAAAATTAATCAAATTGAAGTTATGGAAAATTTTAATACACCTTTGCATCAGAAACATTTTGTAAACAGAATTTTCAGAAAGGAAATTTAACTAAAAGAATTTCCATCCATTACCTTATTTATAAAAAAATGATAAAATTTTTTACAAATAAAAATACATATTTCAGTTATCGCGTTTCCAGTTTACTATGAACCGTTTACAATAATGGCACACATATTTATGTACAAGTTTTGAATAAATTATTACTTCGATCTGTCTAAACTTGAAACATTCAATTCATTCAAACAAATCATAATTTAATGTGTAGATTTATAACGATCATATTCTCTAAATACTTAGTACATTCCCCATAATTTCAATTTTCGTTAAATTTCTAGCTACCACAAGGATAAAAATTTATTGACGAACTGTGTAGAGTTCACTAGATTCAGCAATTTTTTACAGCATTACGAATCATAGTTTTGTCCTTGCAATTAAGAATTGTTGATGATAATGATACCGAACAATATTACCATTGCACCAGACTTGGCTGGAACCTGTTCCAGGGTTCCAGGATAAGGAATAATCTGGAAAAGAATTATTTTGGCAGATGTTTCCAAGACCCCTCCTTTCACGTGCCTTGTCCGGTCTCCTTGACATTGGCAATCACCATGGTCCTCTTCCAAGAGAAAAAGTTCAGCATCCCTTGTTATGCCGGTCCAGTCTCGAATATCTCTGAGCCACAACTGTTACTTTCTGACGTTTGCTCTTCGTAGTACATTCTCGTTTATAACATGGAGTTCAAAGCATTCTTCTCTGAAGCCACATTCCGAATGCCTCCAGTTGGTTCATCTTCCTGGCCTTTGGAGTCCACGACTATACTCCGCATACCATTAACGACCATACATAACATTCAACCATTGTTGGTTGTTACTGCAAAGCCAGGATTTCGTTTTATTAAAATTTTTTAAGACTGGGTTATTATAAAAAAAACTTTTGGAACTTTTCAATAACTTGGTTTAGCAGAAATTTTATGGGGAAGAAGAAGAAACTCCAGATCATCCAGTTACAGAATATTCTGCAATTACAAACTACAAAGATTTGTAGGAATGAAGATGTGAAGTACTTGAAGTCATCGTAGATATTGGAGTTTATAAGGACTCTGGAACTAGATGACTGTAAATGATCCTTGATAAAAGCAGATAAAGTCGCAGCCTATAGTTACCCCCTGGACAATTTACTACCAGCACTACATTCTACAATGAGTCGCTGGTTCATATCCGGCTCGAAGGACCGGACAATGTGTTTGTGTTGGTGTAGCAGTATTAAACGGTGAGTTCAGTTTTTTTTTGTAAGAAAATAGTTTCAATTTTTATTTGTTTCTCTTATTTTTCAGTAGCATATATATTAAAAAGCAAAAACTAACCCTTCATAGAATTTTGTTCTATTTTGTGAATATTTCTGTTTTGTTATTATTCAATTGAATGTTTCAAGTTATAAAAATTGTAACATTCAGTCATAGAGATATGTTTAAGAAATATTATAAAACATAACATTAGAATAAACAAACACATTTTGTACAGAAAGAATACACCAAGATTATTTAACATCTACTCATTTCAAGCTCTATCACTGGACGCGAATACTCTATTGCACGTTCATATTCATTTAATTACATATTTAAATACGAATATGTATTACTGTAATTATTTTAGAACACACAGCACAGATCTGCAGATGTAGTAAAATATTTATGGATCTGAACTGTGTGTAAATGGACCCAGATAAAATATTTCAAATAGAATAAAAAGAACTGAATTCAATACATTTATTTATCCTCTCAAAAGCTTTGGGATGAAACTGACATCATCATACAGAGACAATCCAAAGCTTTCCTATAACATCATGAGGAAACAACAGAAAAGAAAAATGTAACCTTTAAGAATATGAGAGATAAAGATAAGAACATACTGGTAAATGTTGAATTCAAAACAATACATAGGAGAAAATCAACTAAGATGGTTCGGACAACTGAAAAGGATGAAAAGAATGCTAGAAGTAAGAACAATAAATAAAGATGAGGATGGAAGAAATCAATAAAGCCACTGAAACAGAGGGGAGAAAATAGATGAGGTACCAGCACAAACAAAAGACTCAACCCCATGTCTTACACCAGTAAGTGTAGATAGACATAATAATTGAGTAAAGAGAGTAGAAGAATTGAATTCGAAACATTCATTTTATTCCATCTTAGGCAGTGAAAATTAAGGAAAAATTTGTTGGTAATAACTATGGGATTGTACGGGAATTTGTGAGGAATTAAACATATATAGTACTATGAAAATCCTTCCCTCACTATGTCTCGATATCAGGATTAGAACTTTGTCTAAAGTTTTAAAAAAATCTGTTCGGAACTATGACTTGTCTATTGTAAATACAACAAACTTTCAAAATTTCTCTGAATTTAGGATCATAAGTCATTAAATACTTATCCAATGTTAATTCGATATTTACCCTATGAAAAATAGTCATTACCTCACAGCGTTACCAACAGTCCATAAGTAGGTATATTTTTAAGAACTTTGGTAATACTCGCATTAGTTTTTGACAGTTGGTAGTACGGTTACTTGTTCGGAATGGCGAACTGACTTCAAGTTTTTAGAGGTTAGAAAGCGTAGCGATAAGCTAGCTGGTAACGAAAGGTTATGTTGTGAGATTTTTTTAGGTTATGATTTGTTTTGTAATTCCCTCATTTTGAATAAAAGTGAGGGGATGATGAGTTAAGAGGTAACGACATTCAGACTACGTTTTTTGCTTATTGAAACTTTCAAGCCCCAAAACTGATCAGAAGAGGATGTTATTTCAGCTAAATTTTGAGTATTTTGGGTTAGAATCAATGAGAAGACATTGTGGATCTGATTTTTGAGAGCTACCGTAAACTGTAGGTTATAATTTTTTGAGCTTTGTTCAAAACAATGTTCAAGAATCACACTGAGATATTTCAATAATTTCCAAAGAAGTAAAATATTTTTTGTAAACTCATATTGTTTTAATTGAACTGTGATTACTACTACAATAATTTGATTACTTACATATTGATGTAAGTATTTTTTCAGTCATGTTCAAACTGCAATATTAGTTTTACTCCATAATTGGTAGGTTAATTTAACCTAGCCGAATTTTTTATTCTACATTTAAAAAAAAAAATGATAAGATTTCATAATTATTTAATCTATTCAAATCGATTTTAAATAGATTTATGAGAATTACCAATATGAACAAATGAATGAAGACAAATTATTGGAAGTTTATCTGGGTCCAATATTTTTTAATACCTCACATTATGGCAACTGCACTTTGATTTATAATTTCAACTTTTTGCAATATTCTAAATTGTTCAATTGAATTCTAGGTATTGAAAATATTTTTCCAAAATATTTTTTATTATAGTAATAATACAAAAAGAAGTATATTGCCACTATACACTGATATGTCATCTTTACGAATTATTTGCCATATAATTTTCATCGATTCATCAAATATTCTAATATGATTAATTCATAAGTATCTCAAAATACCAAATGAGGCTCTACAGGAAGTTTTAAGAAAATTAGAATGAGATGGAAATGATATGAAAAACTAGATAATGGTTTAGGCCATATTTGACGAAATTTAAACTCTAAAGTAGTAATTTTATTGAACACACTGTTTTTATTACCACTATACTGTCAGACACGAGTTTCGATAACAAAGTTATCGTCTTCAAAGACTGAAGGTGAACTAAGAAGTTTAGTGTAACTGTTAGTGTGGTAGTGTGAACAGTGTGTTTAATATGGTTATTACCAATGCACACAGGGACCAAATGCATGAATTATTGGTAGAAATTGGTCGGAATTGAAACAAAATTAGCTGGGTCGTACAGTTGAATAACCAAACTGTACAAATACGTGATAATGTTGATAATACACTGTGCAGGTACTTCTCGACACATTTATATTGTTCCTTTTATTGATACCAATAAATAAAACAACACCACTCAGAGATCAAACTGCCTAAGAGACACAAAAGAGAGCTTTTCTCCAACTTATTCTGCTATTTATATGTTTCTCTAAATTTCCCCTTCGTAACTATCTCATGTGTCATGTAAACCATCGATATTTACACGACATTTTCATTTTTTTAATCACTGTCTATATCAATGGTTCACAAATACAATCACATAATTAGTACAGCTTCTAAACGTTCATTTAACACATAATATATAATTTTAATTGATTCATAGTCTATTATCCTAGTGATTAAGTTGGAACTTCTGGAACCGTTAGTGATATTCATACTGAAACACTATTTACACTACCGCTACCCCAACACTCACAATTGCACTGTCTGAGGCGCGTTTCGACAACTAAGTTATCGTCTTCAGAAAGTAAACTGACAGTGTAGTTGTGAGTGTTGGTGTATTGGTAGTATAAACTAGAGTGTTCAGTAAACTGTTTACCTTCAGTCTCTGAAGACGTAAACTTGGTTAACGAAACGCGCGTCAGACAGTGTAATCTTGAATGTTGCCATTCGTTTGAACTTATTCTTTGCGAGAAGTGATTGTAGCAGTTGTAATTGAATCGAAAATTCGAATCCGTGTTATAGTGAAATATTGCAATGGATTTCATCCAAGAATTCATGGATTTGTTTGTGCAAAAATTTCAACTTACCAATCAATTTTCTCATTTACGAATCCTGAATATGGATATAAATACAAAAACAAAAAGTGTGCTACGTGGGAAAATTTTGTGGATAAATGTTGGTAGAAACAAACGTATCAAGAATTAGAGAGCGTGGAAATATAAAGAAGAAGATTGCCTCAAATGAGATGAGAAGATGATATTATAAAACACATAGAACCTGACTGATTGGACAAATAGAGATGTTATAGGGAATTGACAAGTTGAAAACATTTTTTTAAAAGACATTATCAAATGAGTTGCAATATAAAGTTGGTTTAATTCATTATTTCGAAAATAATTATTGTAACAGCTACAAAACCGAACATAAAGTTCAATCTTCTCATTGAATTCCTAATAAAAATACACAGAATAAAATATCTAAGTACAAAAATAAAATATAATCAATATACAAGTAATATACAAAATTATTCAAAGGTACAGATTAAAAAATATACGAGGGGTGATAATAAAATAAGATCAATGAATTTTTATTGCAGTATGTACATCTAATATTGTAGAATTAAATAATAAATAAATTTCATTTAGTACCAAAGAAGCTCAAGAAATTTGTCTGTAGTGACAAGTGGTATAGGCTATTTAAAAAGAGATTTTCCTACTATTCACATTGACAAGATCAAGACAGAGCATATGGAAGTCGCTTCTGGATTCAACATTGGAATAAGTACATTGTTAACCAAGGCAGTAGTTTCGTGGATATGAATTTGAATTTTATAAAATAACAATATTTTGTTATCACACCTCGTATGTATATTTTAGTTGCTTTAAATAAATCCATATTTCTTCGAGACAATATTTGCCTACAAGAAATTAATTTAGACCTTATAACATAACTTAGATAATGACTGGTAAACAGAAGTATGTTATTTATACAATAATTTATAAATAATAAAGTTGTAAAAAATACTGTTCAATCTTCTATTTTACTAGGCATTATTTAAACGTTAAGCAGATTGTCCTTTATTACCATTATTAAAGAATGCCTAATAATATTTTTATTTACAAATAAATATCCGATACCTATCCCGACACACAAACTGAAAGGACAGTACACTGGCAACAAATTGAAGTTACTTGGACTGCTATTTCTCTCCTATTCTCCTCTAAAGAAAACTGGCAAAACATCTATTGAGACTAAAGTGACCAATGGAAATTCGAATATGACTGTGATTGAGTGGAGACACATTAAGGTGGTAGTATTACAAACAACAAATTTCATAAATGACTGAAACAGATGGAACCTTAGACCACAGTTACTTTGATCGCTACTTTCCCTAGCAAAAGAAAACTGGCAAAACATCTATTAGGACTAACCTAATCGACGGGAATTCGAATATCAATTCCAATTCATACTATTTTCTGCTTTCCAATTAGGATGAGAGAATAAAATTACTTTAATTATTTTTTTTCAGGGATTAATAAACGGATTTCGATTACTTAAACAAAATAGAAAATATTTTTGATTCTTTGAACCATAAAGGTACTGAAAATACTTTTCAATACTTCTTGAGTAACTGAAACCCTCCAAGGGATTATAGAATCATGTAAAGCTAGTTTCTCGGCCAAAGTAGCAGCTCTTGTAATTGTATATTATTCAATAATGATTCAAAACCAAGTAAAACTAACAACATCTTGAACAGTACAGTCTCTTTCCCGGTCAAAGTATAAGTCTATGTAACTGTATGGTCTAAGGAATGGACCGGACCCAGTATTCTCCACCCCAAAATTCAAGGGTTTATGCCATTAAAGAGCAGATTGTTTTTCCTTTCGCATTAATTGAGCTAAAATGAAAACACTATAATTATTAAAAGAGAAAAGCGAAAATTATGATCTTGTATTTGAATCAAAATAAAAGTAGATCAATTGTATGGTTTAATGCATGATTAAACGTATTGTATGAGTATACAGTAATCAAAATCTATTTTTTGTACTTATTTAGGTACAAGTATTTGAAAAATAAACATTAATGTAATGCATTTCTGTTTCGAAACTATATAATATATTTTTGTGAAAAACGTTTCGAGTACATCTATTGAATTATTATGCATTTTCAATAGAATATGGTAGCTAGGATAATCTACTACTACTAGAATAATCTAGGATAATCAATAAATAAAACAAAAATAAAAAATTAATTAGAATTATTATCAGTATTATCAGATAAATCTTCTTTGAGCCAGTTTGGTATAATTCGAATTCCATTTTTTTTGAATAACTTCACTAGGGCCGTATTATGACTTAAGTAGTACCTCTGTAGATACTTGTGGGATTTTTCCTCCATGGGAGGATACTGTCTACCTTTGCTGCGTCCAAGGCATTTGGTATGGTCTCCGGTTATTACTTGGCAGTAGAAACCTTTTTTTGGATCAAACCTTAAAATTAAAAATTATAATTTCATTTTACATTAGGATATAATTAATTTTTTCTAATTTATCTTAGATAAAACATAAAATGAAGATTTAAGAGAATTTTCAAACAACTCAATATAATAGACATCACACAGACTCATATGGAATGTTTCGGAAAACCTTCTAGATGAGTTTTTACATAAAATAACATTTATCAATGTAGATATTTTTTATAAATATATAAGCTAGTAAAAGGACACAAGAGGAAATTTGACGAACGTTCAATTTGAGTTGCTAAAAGGAATTGAACGAAAATGTCATCAAACAATAATTTAAAAGAGATTAGAAAATTAATTTTCAAGTGAAAGGGTAACCTACTAATAGGAACTAGAGGAAATAATTATATTTTTGGGAAAAAAGACATGATAATTATTTAATTTATATATAAGTATTATTTACCTTAAATGTTGGGTGTAGTTGAAAAATGGCATGATCTTCAGAAACTTTTGAAGTTCATTCATAACTTCTACAGGACTATTCTTCAATTCTTCTCCGTCTATTATGTGAACTGATTGTGATGGAAAATAAGTTAACCATCTTTCCAGATGTTGCGCGTATTTCCCTGGATTTAAGCATCTAAACATATTTAATAAATGCATTTAATGGCATATGAAAAATCATAGTTTAGAAAACAAAATAATTTGGGAGGTTTTAAATCAAAGTTGACAACTTTATATTTAAAAATTTGACGTTTTAATAAAAAATTATCGGTTAGGTTAGGTTGTGCGCTGCTTTTACAACTAATCTGAAACACCAAAATATCTTTCAGAATATTCCTGCGTAATCATATAGACAAAGTTACTGGGTGTGTTGATTGAAGGTGAGGAGAGTCCAATCCGTGAGAATAAGAATAATGTTTATTTGCCAGGAAAATTACAAATTATTTCAATGTACAATATTCATTCACTTTTATTTTACAATAATTTGAAGTATAAAGAGAACAAGTATCCCCCTTAAACCTAAGAAAACATTACTTGATCGAATATTATAGTTAAAAGGTTTGTTATTTATTAGCGGACGTGTCTTTTAATTGACTCGAATTACACGTTTTTGATTAATCCTGGTTTATAACAAACCTTATCAATTTTTAACCACCTTCATTTCATAAAGGTATTATAAGGAAGAATAACCTGTTTAAAATTTGAATGGAATTCTAACCTGTTTCTTAAATCTCTCAGGGGTTTCGGAGCTGTATCACTGGCAGTTATGACGTGATGAAAACTATAATTATTCGCAATTATATCACCATGCGCTTTCGTATGTTGATACCAAGAATACGCCCTTTTAGCAGGAGATATTAGGATAGTTATAAGTTTGGCGTGCGGCAATAAAGCATGTACCCTTTTGGGTACTAATTCACCGTCGAAATACGTAGCACTCTTTTCAAAATAATATTTGGCTGAAGAATTAGAATCGGTAGGAAAAAAATCCATATACCTAAAACGATTTGGTTAATACATGTTTTAACGAGTAGTAGTTTAATTTAAATTACCAATCTAATCCTCTCAGGTAATTATGAGCATTGAAAAATTGTATTTCTTCGAATGTAGTAGGACTTGGTAAGTTACTAGCTATAGCTGGATGTAGTGATAAGAATGTATAAAGCGCAGTGGTGCCAGTTTTTTGAGGACCGATTACCAAAAACTTTGGAAGCGAATCGCATGATTTATTTCTAGACCAAATTTTTTGGTGTCGTTGATCGTCACATGGGTTCTAAAATATGATAAAAGAATATAGACAATGACAGTTTAAAATTAAAACTACATAGTTTTATTATTAAAATTTTTGTATTTCTGCAAAACCAAATATCAATAAAACCAATACTTACTCCCCAAACAGGATCTGCTTCACCAGGATAGAGTTTAAAGTAACTTTCAGCTAACTGTAAAGGAGGCGCTGAAGTTAATTTAATATTGGTCCAACATTGTACGAATTTGATTACAGACTCAAACGTATATAAACCTAGTCTATCGTTACCATAATTCGACATATGGGTCATGAATATGTTTATCTAAAAATAAATGAATATATAAATAATTAAAAATCAATAAAATTTCAATCTTTGGTTAATAAAATATATTTCAAAAATGAAATGAGTCAAATTAAACAAAAAAAAATATAAAAGATGTACAGGCACATCGAATATAAGGTGACCCATATACTTTTTTCAAAACCTGTAAGAGTTATCAAAATAACTTCAATTACAAAAGTTCTTTGTATTTAACAGAATTTTCATATTATTGTCATTCGGATTATACAGGGTATCCCAATTCTTCAGTATCGGCATTTTAAATGGAACAAATGCAATACTTTATTGCATTTTTTAATTCAGTGGTAAAAATAAAAGTAACTTCTTCACGGTTTAGGAAATATATGAGGTAGGAAGTGGTTCTTTAGAGCCACGAGGTTCTCAAATAGTTCCTTGAGGTACTCCTATCGTTATCTTACATGAAACACCAAGTGACTTCATCCTTTGTTGTCTATCGGAAACATAATTTATTAATAAAACTTGAAGCTTTTCCTTAATTATGTATGTGTTGTAGTAGTATTCTGCGATCTATCGAGTCGAAAGCTTTTACTAAATCAAGAGTTGTTATTATCAAGGGTTTAAATTGATTTTAAGTTATATTTATAATATAATTTAGAGCATCTGTTGTATTTTTAATCCAAATAAATTCAATCGTTGCTAGTTTAATAATTATTTTGATAAATATAAAATTTTTTCAAATATTTCAGCAATATTAATATATAATTTGATGTATATTAAAAAAAAAAACTCTGTGCATTAGCACTAAATAAACTTGTATCGTTCGATGTTGTTTGATTATGTTAAAAGAATCTAAAATTTGGTGGACGCGCTGGTTACAAATTTCTTATATTAAATTATTTTTTATAACTTATTTATATTATAATAAAGCCTTTTTATTTACATTCTAAAGCCCGAATTATCGAGAAATCTGTTTTGTATAACTAGGCATATGTTTATTATCAAGTGAGTCAGTAAATAAGTGAATAATTCAGGTATTGGCGTATAATTTAGTGAATAGTGATTAGTTTGGTGTACATATATATGTGGTTAAATTATTACAATATATTGAAAAATACTTACTGGATTATATACTATGGTCTGAAATAGTTCACCGCCCTGTATAGATTCATCTAGTTTTTCCCTACCTCCAGGATACCTGTCTATGAACATAGTATGGGTGAATAACCCGCACGTTTGTCTCGGTAACACCATTATATTTCTGTGTATGAATCCCCTTCTCAATCTAGCCGGTCTTAGATGAGGATATTCTTCTGTGGACGTTACTCGGATATTCCAAACTTTTTTCCAAGCCGTATATAAACTTTCATGAACTGGGTACACGCCAGAATGATGCGGCGAAACCGAATAACCCGAATCGATTGGTATTCCTAAACGAAAAAAAAAAAAAAATAATGTACGTAAGCGATTGATTGACAAAAATATCTAAATCGCTTACTATTTTCTTTGGCGAAATTTTTATTCAACATCATATCTTCCATGAGTAAAGTGAGGTTGTCATAGAGATGCGGTTGTTGATGATTCCACATATGGGAAAACCACATGAATTTGTCTACGTTTTCCAATATTAAATCATCGCCTTTGTCCTCTTCATTGTTGCCATGGTGGAAATACTTTCCGGAAAAACCTATAAATCAATATATTTATTCAAAATTGTATAAAACACATTTCTGTTTGTAGAATTGGTTTAGACAAATTTGGAAGGATCAAAAACGAATAGTTTTATGGACAATATAGTGTAAAGTGTTGCGGGATAGTACTTATACGTTTATTTATTAATCATGCTGAACCAAAACCATAATAGCTCAATGTATGTTTTTTTTTTATTGTAGTATTTACCTAAATTAAATTTGAATCCGGGAACCATATTCGCCAATCTGTCTTGTGTATCAATCAGGGCTAAGACGTCGTCTGGTCGGATTCTAGTCCCAATTTCTCCTACGAATATATCATCGATATCAACTAGAAATTTTCTTTCGAGGGACAAACTTAGTTGACCGTGACTAAGGTAACTTAAACTATCTAAGAACAGTAGTCGATGTAACCAAAATTTCAATCCAGAACCAAAAATAACTCTTTGGATATTGTCGTATAGACCGTGATCTTGGATAACTGTAGGAAGTGGAACTTTAGAACCACCTGTAAGAAAAAAAAATGGTTTTAGATCATATATTTGAACAAAATTATGAAAAATAGCTTTGATTATACACAATTTTGGAGATTATACACAATTTCTTGTGAATCATAGCCACATTATATTACAATTAAAATAAAATTTTGCTACTAAAGGGTAGTAGAAGAAAAAAAAATAATAAAC
Source organism: Diorhabda sublineata (assembly GCF_026230105.1). Classification (NCBI taxonomy): domain Eukaryota; kingdom Metazoa; phylum Arthropoda; class Insecta; order Coleoptera; family Chrysomelidae; genus Diorhabda; species Diorhabda sublineata. The sequence continues at coordinate 4,220,689 of NC_079484.1, read as the reverse complement.
TTATCTTTCCCCTAACTATATAAGACTAAAATTGACATGGAAAATTGGTTTCTCAGTTTTGAAAATGACTATTGAACTAAAATAGATGTTCGGTGAGTCGTTTTGGCTTTCCAACTGTTCTGTACTTATACCTAAAAAAATATTTTGTGTATAACTCTGCATCTCATTGTTCTGATTCCAAAATACTGAAATTCTTCCTTTTCTAGTGATTTTTTGTTCCATTTCCCAAGGTACTACCACTAATCTTTCTTCAGGTATCTTTTGCCGAAATGGACAAGACTCGGAATCTCTAGTTGTCTTCCCTTACGGAGGTAATTAATAGACCGACTACCAGTTTAATGTCGTTTCTGTACATCTCTAGAAGTACCTTAGGTGATATGGTTATGAATATTTTGGATTATCTTAGTCCTGTAGTGTTTCTCTATCCAATAAGACTTCATCTAAACCTTTAGCCATTCATTCAGTTCACTAATGTGATCCTTTGGTATACCCTGATACGGGCCTATCATGTGCTTAATGGTACATTATTCTCCCATGAACTACCCTGGTAGATACATTAGGGTTACATCGTTTTTGTTAGCTAGTACTATCAGAATTCGTAAACGTTCCTACGCTAGTTTGGACGTGCAACTGAATAGCTTCCAAGACCTTCAAGGTCGTTTGGTTATTAAGAAGAAAGTCAATGTGTTTGGTATAAAGAGTCCAAAATACCCAATCCAGCACCTTGCGCTATCTTAAATCAATCTGTATACTATACCGATGCAATTCGAGCTTGAGGAAGATCTTTATTTGACCCATGTTTAGTGGTCGTTGATCACCATTGTCCGACTCATCATGCTAAGCATTTGGTCTATTAGTTTGTTTTTTTTTAGCTCAGATGCCAGACTGATCTGAATTAGCCGCCTATTGCCTGAAAGGTAAAGGGGAGGTGGGTTTAGTAGTGCTTCTAAGGCTGTAGTGGGGTTTGTAGACATAGCCCCAAACAGATAAACCTTAGAATTTTGTCTTCAGTTGAGCTACAATAAATAAATGAAAGTCAAATAAATTTGATAATAAACATGTTGATTGGCTGATTGTGCAACTTGTAGTTACTTAGAATAAATTGAATGTCGAGGGAAAAAACCTTTCCATTACTATCTCTAGTTTATTTAATTTTTCTTTCACCCATTTTTTTGTCCTTAACTCTTACTAGCCCTTCTTGTTCTTGTTTTCTCTTCCCTCACGTCTTTTACTAACATTTGATCTATTTTTTTTAATTTTTAAGTTTTCAATTAATATCCTTTTTCCTCGTTAACCTCGTTTCCTCCTAATGGAAATCAACGTCATTGTTAAGTGATTCCAAGTGTCCCTTATACACTTGAAGTGCCATTAACGTGTCAAATTACTTACTTTTATTTTATATTGATGTGAAACTAACGACCATAAATAAAATTATTTATAGCTTTTCTATACAATATGATTTTGGCATTTAAAGCGGTTTGTAAATGGATACGAGGGTTTTAATAGTGTGGCAATAGTCGAGTACGGTAGTCAAATTGTTGAAACCAAGTTTAATTAATTATTAGTTAAGTAGTTCTAATGTTTCAATACAAAGACAGCAGATCGATGTAGATGAATTTCATAAAGGAAACCATCCAGGAATATCTGAAGATATCAGTGAATACTTACTATCATTAATTTGGAAATAATCACTTCTAGTAGCCCACTCTAGAGGTTCGTACGTTGAATGATTAGCTTGAAACACGGTCCAATCGTTCCCTGGTAGTTCACCCCAGACTGTTTCTCCGGCTCTGGTTAATCTCAATATTTGCGAAGCTGCATTTAGTGCTGCATCCTAAAGTAGGGACAGAAAGACTTCACAATATAAACAGTGTAAATAATCAATAAGATCGAGAATAGTAATCTACTGGGTGTTTACAATCTATCGGAGACGGGTAAATTATAATTCTGTGTTTCGATGAAGGTTCTGGATCTAATGATATAAAAATATGGAGTAAATCATGAAATTTTGATGGAAAATTGAAGGTTACAAAGTGATTTGTTGATGAGTTCACTGTCTACTTACTTTTAATCTAAGATTGGTGTGTATGAACAATGGGAATCCCTTAAGTTGAGTACCAACATATGTTTCTTCTTCGGGTGTGATGAAACCAATAATACCGACAGAGTATTCTCGACAGTACTTGTCGAGGAGTTCTCGATTCCAGTTGTCCATTTGTAGATATTTATTAAAATTCTCGAAGACTATCACACCATATCGACCCTTATCTAAGTTAGTGAGTACTGGTACACTTTTACCACTAACCTCAATTTTGTACCTTGAAATTAACGAGTTGCTGAACTAATCAAATATAATTTTTACAATATAGATTTTTTATAGCAACACCAATTTTTTGATAGAAAAACATTTACTACATCATGGATCTAAGGAACATTTTAAACAGCCTGTATAAATTCGTTAAAATTCATGAATTGTTTTTATACAAACAGATGTTTTGAGTGATGGTGTACGATAAAAAAGTTTAACTTACTTTAATCTAGTATGGACAAGAAGCTCAGCTATATTTTTACCTAACTGAGAATACATAGTTTCTACGAAAACTAAAACTTTCGGGTAGCTACGCAGTCTTGCATCAGTTTTGTGATCGTGATTTTGTAAAACCCGAGGTCCGTTCATAACACCACATCGTATGTTAGGTTCCGGTCTCGTTGATCTTTGAATAAATCTGGAATAAAGAAATTTATGAACGTCAGAGTTTAAAACATCGACGTTAGACTAAAATTTGTGATATGAATATTAAACAAAGCGAGATTCTGTTATGGAAAATGAAGAATATTTTTCATTTTTGTTAGTTTTTTCTAATACTTCAAAGCAAATGTTATTAATTAGGTATAGTTCTTCCAATATTAATTGCAGAAGACAGTTATACAAGGAACAATCAATATTTCATACCAAATTAAGAAATGAAAAATAATGTTTACTTCCCGTATAAAATTCAGTAAATATCTAACAAACCGTCTGTCCACGTAGTCCACCGTTTACCAATCAAAACATCGAATCGTAAACATAAATGCGTTTCTATTGGCCGAAGCTGTATGTACACAATTCCTTTGAAATATTCCTGTTAGACATTAGCGTCGCTTGACGAGATTAATTTAATTAAATAGTTTTTTCAAATAAATAGAAATGTGGGCGTTCTTGAGACATTGCACAGTGTAGTGAGAATAACTGAGAGAATATCTGCTCAGAAAATTAAAAACTGTGCAGCTGATAATTCAACATAACAACCTAACATAATCCAACATAACCTAACATGTTGGGTTAGGTTATAGGTTCGAAACAAAAACTCATACTTTCATTATTTTTAATGCGTAAACTTTCAATTTTTTTATACAGGGGTATAATTTTTTTTAAAATCTTCGTTTTTATGGCGGGTTTATGAAAAAAAAAACATGAAAATGAAAAAAAAAAATGAAAACTTAGATTGGTTAGGTTAAGTTAGGGGGAGTGTGCTACAAATTCAGAACAAATGTTCACATTTGGTCTGCTTTTAAAACAAAAAGTACAAAATTAGCAGCAATTCAAATTAATTTGATATGTACTTGATAGCAATATGTATGTACGTAGCTTGTTGAATCATTTAAACGCTTTGAAAAATTGTTTTTTTAAGATTTATTACAAATATATCAAGTTTTAAAAACTTGAAATGCTATTTGTTTTGATTTAAATTACTGCCGTTGACGCAATTCTTGAGTAAATATTTATTCGTGCTATGGTAAAAAAAATAAAATAGTAAAATATGTTATCTCGTGTAAATAGTACGGTTTATCAACTGCTAATCAGTACAACTTGCATCAATCATTTAACTATACGAGGGTTGCTACTTAAGTTTTGTGATAAACAAATAAAATTCTTAATTGGATATGGCTTCATTACTTTTCAAAATATTCTCCGATAAGATCAATAGCTGCGTTTTTTCATTCAGATTAAGGTACATGTGATTTATAAGAATAAATCATTAGGCGCCAAACAAGGACTGTACGGCGGCTTATCTATCAATTCGATGTTTTGACTGTTCAAAAACGTTTTCATTTGAACTGTGAACTATTCAGAATTGACCGCTCTACGTTGCTCTAATGGAAAATTTTATGATGACAGATTTGGTATATTCACATCAGTCTTGCCATATCTCAAAACTTCAGCAGCAGCCCTCGTATAAATCGAAAATACTCAAAAAGTAGTTTTCACATTTTTTGCTTTAAATATTTGATCTTAAAAAAATGATTTCTGGGATAGTTTACTGGTCCTAAATTAAATTGGATATTTTTCAACCCCCACTCCTATAATATATGCGAAATTTTGAAAATGTAAGCTTGCTAGTTGTATAAATGTATATATAAATAAATGTACATGAGCTAATACAAGATTTCGGGCATTTATTAGTCTTTTATAACCATAAGCAGTATAGAACAATAGAAAAAAGTTTTGACCTGTCAAAATTACGAATGCTTCATCCTTTTATTACTCTTTCATTCAAAAAATAGACTTAAAAAATCTATTCATCCGGTTAGTGAGAAAGAAAGGGATATCGAAATCCAATTTGTCTTTATAGTATTTATCTACTACATATTTAGAAATAAAAAGAAGTTCAGGAATAAACAAGCAAGTGATGAATTTAATAAACAATTATTATTTTTTATTATTCTATTATCCTCCATGCCTAAGTAGACCCAACCGAGACTCTTGATAACACACACTTACATTGTATTATTATTGAATATAAACCTTGGTAATATAGCAATAATTTATTCATTAAACTGAAGCGAAGGCGAAAGTTCAACAAGTTTTCCATCAATTACAATAATAATTTTATAAGATTTACGACCGCACCGTAGATTTGTTTTGAACTCCAAATAATCAATAAATATGATAACAACTTGCATATTAAGACTCGAGTCTGCAATAGTTAAAGTTGTACTTTAATATTTTCGAATTAATATTTAGCATTGTTGAGAAAAACTATTGCTAACTTTGTAGCTATCACATATAAAACAAAGTTATGTACGACACTTCAAGAAATCAGCTGATTAAATTCAAAATGGCCGTTACAGGACAAATAGTGCGCTGTGTTATCTCATAAGAATGTGGGTTAAGTTAGTTCTGTATAGCATAGTAATTGCAGGATTAGTTTTTTTCACATGGAAAAAATTTATACAGTCGCTGGGATCACAGCTTATCTTAGTAGCAATATCTTCAGTAGTGGATGGAATAAACAAAATTTGAATCCTATAAGAAATTTTTTATAAAATAAATAACGTTCACCTTTTCTTTTTTTTGTTAAAAAAGTCTGTTTCCTTAAAAAAAAGTTTATGCTTATTGAAATACCAAGGTTTCAAACGGAAAAAAAGAAAATTGAGATGAATCGATTAATGGATTTTTGTCAAATGTTAGAAGAAAGAAAAGCTCTCAATCTAAATTTTTTAATATTAAAACTAATTAATAATATTAATAATTAAAAACTTCTTCGTTTATTACTTCGTAATTTTCGAGTTACAGAACACAGAAAAAGTTTTACTAAGGGTACAGTTTTGATATGAAATTCTATGTCAAAACTTCTCGTATCAAAAAACCCATTTGTACAAAAATTTAGCATAATCTGAAACATTTTGATGTCGAGGGTATTTTTTCCCTTTTCTGTTTAAGAGCTGCCATTTTTTAGACAATTCACCTGTAGTTTATGTTTGTGCTTTAACCTTGAAAGTCTCGAAACTCACTTAATGCATTATACCACGACAATAGAAATTAATTTACTGCAACCACACTTTACATTGCAGAAAAAGGGAATTTGGGAATGCATATATATAAAGTGTCTCGAATGAGAGAGGAAATAAATATTCTCAGCACCGTAACGAAGGAATGTTTTTTCCCATAAGAGCTGTCTATATATGGTTTCATGCATCTAAAAAAAGTCTTTTGCTTACAATAAGTATGAGGATCAAGATCAGATGATTTGATGATCCATGACATAACGTGACAATTGACAGTTCTCTATTAACCCAACTTTATTGTTTATTTATTTGATTTCGCTGTTGGATTATCTCATCATTCTAAAACACGTAAAATGTCAGTAGCGTGTTAATATTGTAATAAAATCTGACAGTTTAGTGTTAATAGACACATTAGAAAAATTCATATGGAACAAATTGAACCTGTTTCATATGCTAAAGTGTGGTAATTGTGATACATCCTTTCAGCAAGGACCATTTTTAATTGATTATTTGAAAAAAGTTTTGAAATTTGAAAATTAAATAATTAAAACGATTAATCAGGTGTTCTGTAAATTACAAAATTTTGATTATAATAATTTGGATAATTCTACGCTGGATAAATTTCATTATCATTTGAATATACTTAAGTTTCTTTTCAACAAAAAAGAAAAAACGTCAACAGGTTGTATAATTGACACAGAACGATTGGAAACTAAGACAGCGTTGAAAAGTGGGATCTGCTCTAGTGGTATCGAGCAAAAGACCATTCGTATTGCAAGATATAATTTATATATTAAAAATGAATTTGTATGAATAAAAAAAATTACATCAATATTTGTTTATTTTTGATTCAATTAAGATACATAATTTGTTAGGTACATTTATTATACATTGTCCAGAAATAATAATTCAGATTCCACCAGCTTGGAGAACCTGGAAAAGTTATTAAAATGGGGAAGAGCAATGATCAATTAAAAATTGTCCTTGCTGAATGGATGTATAACAATTAGGTTATAAGTACTTGAAACCCCACATTTTTTAAGCATATGAAACAGGTCCAATCTGTTTCATATGAATTTTTCTATTGTCTTGTATATATCGTATAGTGTTAACACAAAAATTTTTCTATGATTTTGTAATGTTTAGGTTAACGAGAAGTATCGACTGTCATTGTAAATAGTGTCGGGAAATTACACTCTCGTAGATGATTATGAAAAATTATGTGCCAAGAATAATTAACCTCAAAATTATGAACTGAGAGGTCAATCTGATACCTACAGTAAATAATATATTGACTTGCGTTTTTTAGTAAAATCAATTAATTTCCAATTTATAATAATTTATGTAAATTAAAACCACAAATATTTCCATAACGATATCCGCTATTTAATGGAATGCGATGTATTCAAGTTACATTGCACAAAGTTGGATCATTTCATTTTTTATGCATTGAACAATTATTTCATTGTTATCTACCTACAATCTGTCTATTTTTAAATTGTAAATATAATACTCCACTGTTTAACTTACTACGTAAATATACACAGTTTTCTATTAGTTACATACAACAATAATTAACAATCTTTTATAACCATTGAGTGTAAAAATAAATAAACAAATCAAATAATTAAACATCATTTGCAATTTAATCGACCAATTTCATAATATCAATAGTGCTAATTTCGGAATGTCCTAGAAAATTATACTTCAATATCAATTCTTCGTTATTCAAACATAAATTGGAATGTACAGGGTGATACAATAAACTCAAATATAGTCGTCGCTTTATTTTCAACACATATTTAAATATGTTGCAAAATTTATTAAACTGATTCTCACTACTATAATTTATGTTTAGTTTATTAATATTTCATCAGACGAGTGGATTAGTTTTTACACTCGTAAATGAGTCAAGACTATTACCGACAAATTGCAAATATTATTTTAAGTTAATTTCTTGTGTTTCTTTGTATATAATCGGTTTTCATTAGTTAGTATGATACTCCCTCTAATTTTTAATATTGTATTTATTCTAATCTAGTTTACAAAATCGTCTTATATATATTTTTTTCCTAAAAAAGACTTTACTAAATTGAACGTTAGTATAAACATTGATAATATTTGACAATAACAGAAAATATTAGGCCTTAAATTAAGAGTTCAATTTTTTGGCACATTTACCACAAACAGCAATAATGTGTTCTATACAAAGCCACGATTTCTAAAAACTTACTGAAATATGGTATTTGTCGTTTTATACATCATTGTTTATTTGTAGGAGAATCCTGTGGAGGTTCAACAATCTTTTGAGTAAATTTGGCAACCGTTTATCGAATATGTCTTGGCAAAGTTTAAATATTTGCCCTTTTTGCAATGTTTTCTTTTACTAATTGTAATATTAATTTTTTTTAAAAAAAGATTCTTCTACTTTGAGATGCTGGGGCATTATTAATTTTGTGAATGATCTATGCATTGTTAGCAATCTAAGATTCCATATAATATTACTTTGTCAACAATATCACAACATTTTGTGAGTTGTACAAAGTAATAATTTCAATTTTTTCAGCATCACCTGATTTTTCATCTATTACACATTTTCGATTGGAAGAAGAACATTCTTATTTTTTTAGGAACATGAGATAGTGGGTAGTCCAGATTTCGATATATGTTCAAACATTCTAAAATATACTGTTTTAGTCAAATTGTACACCTGAAATTGCCCATTTGGCTGCACACAGTCGTAAATTTCTAAGTTTGTAAAGTAAGTTCCAGCGTAAACCAGAAACAAGACTTTTATCACGTACTTATTGGGCTTTTTAGGCATAAACATGCAGAAGGCACATCTACCAAGAAAAGCAAGGAACACTTTGTCTAATGTAACATACTCTCCTACTGAATAACGCTTGCACTTATAATTAAATATTTAAAATATTTTCCTTTCAGGAGCTATATCATTGGAAATTATTCATAACTTCATTAAATAAATTAGATACTTAAAATATGGGGTGCTAGTTGGCAAATTTATATTTTATTCAATATACAATATATTGTTGCCAATGGTTTCTTCTATATAGAACTTTTTATCTGTGGCAGGCCAGAGGACACATGATTCTCAATAATTATTTCTAAATTGTATGAGAGATGCATGCATCATTTTATCCACCAAAACTGCTGTCACAATTGACAGTAGTACAACAAAATAGTATAGACTATAATTAAGAGGGCATAACTTAAGACGACTGATAGAGTGAGAAATTAATACCCTAGAGACTGTGGGAATACAAGAGGAAGACCCTAAATGTGTTTGTTAGACAATTTGATAAAATTTGCAAAAGAAAGATGGACTCAATTCTTCTAAGATAGAAAAAAAAGAAATGGAGAGGGGGCTGATTAGACATATAGAACTATAATTACACAATAAATAAATTTGTGTGATGTGAATTCAACTTGTTTGAATTAGACTGTATCCAATAGGGCTTTCTTCAATGTTTTACTTCTTAGACTCTTATGTTTTTCTTGATGATTTGTCTTGATTTTAGTTTATTTTTCTTTGAAAATCAGTACAAAATTGATGTTTCTACCAACTTCGTCCTTTATCAATGTCAAGTCATATTTTGATGAAGACTGAAGAAGATTAAAACGAAATTTTCACATATTATTTTAAACTGATTTTCATAGAAAAAAGACCTTAAAATCAAGACAAAGAAAATATAATAGTAGTTTGATTAGTTATATATGAAAAACCTGGAAATAAAATTAATTTTCCCTATTCCTAAAAAGGAGTAGATTAATTACTAATTTTTTTTTAAAATTCATAGTTATTGGAAATAATTTTTATTATTTTTCAGCAAATTTGAATACAATTCTCTCTTTAATCTAAAGATTAAACTATTTAATTTCTAAAACAATCTTTTGTAACACCAGCATAGTTCAGTGATTGTCTTCCTGATAAGATAAATTTGTGTACTTACTTGGTTAAATAAGGTGAGCGCGTCTGTCTTGAGTAAATAATAATTAATATTAACGAAAACAACACAATTGCAAATACGCATTTTCTTAAAGATGACGGTCTCAGAATTCTGATCCTTTGGTAGATTGATCTCATCGAATGATGGTGTCGCAGAGATCCCAAAAGTGGCCGAGAATCTTCAGACATATTTCACTTTTTTTTAGCTTTAAAACTACCGATTAATTTATGTGTGTATGGCACAATAAAGGAATGTGAAATTATTTTTAATTATAAATATTATCTCGTTTTATCAACAGTCCGCCATTTGCAGTGTTTCCAAATTTGAAAATCACAACACAAACATTTTCTTGCCATTTTTCTTTGATATTCCTTCCAACATACCATAGTTGAGTTTAAGTGGAACTTCGCATTGTAAATACATTACTTGGTAGTTCACAATTTTCTTCAAATTATTAAATCCTGTAACAAAGAATGACAAATTATCTACACTATAACAAATAAGGAGAAACTATAGCTATTTTCCTGCTAAAAATTATTAGCCACTATTTATGTTTGATTCATGAATATAACCCTTTTTTTAAATCAAGATTCTAAGCATTGGCAGTGGTGGATTTACAGATTTGCAAGTAGGCTATTCAGTTTTTGCTCTTGAAATTTCATACCATATTTCACAATTAGAGACATTTGAGTTATTAGTATACTGCAAGCCCATATTTTGTCAAAGTTGTGTTTAATATTGTTTCTTATAGATTTTTCCATGCTGAATTTAGCACAACTGTTACTTTGTAGCAAATCTCCCACAGAGCATTTGGAACCATATTAGTAATTACATAAAACAGATCTAAGCAGTATCCTTGATAATAGTAAATTATGTTGATACAAACTTAGATTCTCAAAGAGTTTTTGGATGGGTAGAAAAATTACCCATATTGAATAAAGCATTGCAGCAGGGTAATAGTTTGGAAAAATTTTTAATAGAGAAATGGGAACATGGTATACTGCAATACTGCACAGACAATTCATATCTTCCTATTAAATATAAACAACTGATAAACTTATGATATAGGTCTCTAGAAAAATAAACATTTAACTAGAATTGTTTGGAGTAAATATGGTTCTTCCCATGTATTACATAAGTTCAAAGTATAATGATTATATTTTTAAGCGAAATCATTATAAATATCAACACTTTTGAAATATACATTCAATTAACTCTGGAAAATGTTATGTAAAAAATAGAAAACTGAGTCAGAACAAATGTTTAAATATTTACTAAAAATATAGTATTTATTGTGAAATTAGGTACATACTTATTAGAATTGGTTCAGTAACATAAACAAAAAAATTATTTATCAAAACTAGAACAAGATAAACATTGCCTCATTTAGTGTTTTTAGATAAAATTATAACCATGTTAAGACTAGCTGACTAGTTTGAAAAAATATTTTATATTTAGGGATATTTAAAAATTGAAGAATTGAATAATTGTGCAATAAAAATAATTTTTGAAATAAATATGAATGAATAAACACATAAATATACGTACATTAGTTCTTATATTTGTATATATTAATTTATATAGTTTTTTTCCTAATCTATTCATATTTAAACCAAATCTAATATAAATTTACTATTAAAAGTTAACTTTACAATATAATGTATATATACCTACCGTCTTTAATTTTTAGTTGTTTAAAGTTATAAATATTAATCCGCCTATTCACAGTGTTAATAAGCTAATGTACATCTATTCCAATTATTTAACTTTTAATTCGAAAAAATTCAACAAATGTTTACTATGGATGTACTGTAACCAAAACTCTTTATCTAAGTGTGTATCAGATTATGGTTTTGCTTCAACATGATGTGAATAAACCTCTTCATAATATATATGAATGTTAAATAAAACGTGTTACGCAAATAAATTTTATTGTTACATTCATAGCATACAAATGAATCAAAATATAACCTGTCTTGGTCGAATTGATCATAGAACTTACTTTAATTTGTTTGATGTGTTCACATATTGATACTAACGGCTGACTATTCACCACAATGTTTTGATTTAGATACACTCGCGAATTTTACTTTTGAAAATTATTTTTGTTTAAAGACCCACTTCCTCTGAAGTTCACCGATCTTTTATTTGACTACTGTGAGTTCCTCTCTCTTTGAAGATTATTTCTAAATTTGACAAATTGTGTCAATGTCACATGAATGAATTTAATCACAGTTTTCTTCATTTCTGTTATTGAACTTTTGAAAACTAGATGGCAATACATTTATTATTACTGTTGTATTGCTAGTTGTCTATGTATAAGGATTAGTCTCGTTCAGTCAAAACTGAACAATGAAAATCACATGGGTAAAGTTTATATACAAATGTTTCTGCTCAATAAAAAACAATCAATATAATTTTTAAATGACTTTTTGTACATTACGGTTTATTATTATTTCAAATACTACAACTGAAATTTAATATCAAATGAAATAAAAATATGATTTTTCGTCTTTATTTTCAACAATAAGGATCTAAAAAATTCTACATAGATTATTGTATAATATAATATAATTAACAATACATACAATCAACTTCAGTCAGGCTGTATATTATTTAATTTTCAATGTGCTGAAAAGTATAATCACTTTTTACATTTTATAAATTAGTATAATAGCTTTGCTTAATATTTATTTAAGAAGTTTTTATTTATATCTAGAAGATTCTATGCATTTCATCAAGCACAATGAAGTTTTTATAATTTTAGACTAGTTATGACATGTTCCAACTGCTTTTCCTCTGATTTATTAGTCTTTTATTTTATTTCTTAATCAACCCCTTTTTGAAAACATTGTATGAAACATCTATGGTTTCAATCATCGCCATCTGTTGACAGATAAACTATTCTCTGCAGTGTTAGTAGACGCCACCAACAGCGGTAATTTCAAACGTGATTCATTTAATGCAATTAAAACGATTTAAGTAATTTGTAATACAAAATCGTTTGAAATCGATTTAAATCGTTAATTTAATTCAAATAATTGTTATTGAATTTTATTAATATACATTAAGTTACAGTCGGTGATAAGTGATAATTAAAAAAAAATAAGAAGACAGCTGTTTATCAGTTAAACAGATGAAGAGGTTATGTACAATGAATTAAAAAAAAAATCAATGTACGTATCCTATTTCGTTGATAAGACTTGGCACAATTCAATACTCTCCTAAAATTTCGCATACGCCACGGTCATTTGAAATCCTGCTACAGGATCAGCCACATATCGAACTATTCGAACTAGTCCGTCCGGTTGAAGTACTCTGTATTCTCCTCGAAGAGCATCTCCGTCTCTGGATTCCATGTGGGTGTGAGAATTTTTTATTTGATCATCGTGTACCCCATAGGCAAATGAATAATCAGGTTTACCCTAAAGTGAATAAAATAATATTTATACTTGTAGGTTAAATCGAGGTAAGAAAAAAACTTTTGCAGATGTCTCACAGACTCTCTCTAATGGTTTTAATTAGTTATTGTGATAATTTACTGTTTCATTTATATAATTTATGTCTTCAATATAAATAAATCTGAGTTAATCTACAAAATTACTTACTACAAAGTCTATACTCTGAGCACCAGGTTGCCGAGGGTTTGTATTGGGTACCACGACTTGTCTTACTTCTTTACTGATAGGACCGTTGAAATTATGGAAAGAAAAACTTCTATCGCCTGATACAAAAGTGTGTTTATTAAAATTAGATATTATATTTTGTTGTACGTTATCTTGAGAAGGATTATTGAGTGGATGAAATGGTATTAGATTCAGTTTGTTATCGTTCATGTCTTTGGACTGCTGCGATATGTCTTCTTCAGTATGTTCTCTATCAGAAAGATTGTTTGTGTTTTCTTCACCATCATATGATTCATCGTCGCCATATGTAGTTTCCATAAAGATAAATGCAAGAATCTATAATAATATAAGTTTTTTATGATGAAAATTTTAGAATGGGGGTTTCCATATAAAAACAATATTTACAAGGTGCTCCGGGACTTGACAGAAGTGATCCGGTTTGTCAGTTTGCTACTAAAGTTTCTTTAGCTAGACTGTGCTTTTATTTTGAATAACAAGTTGATATTAAGTTTTGTTTTAAGTCAAAAAGGTCATCAATATAATGAAATATCAAAATCTGTCCATGGTGATAATACAGGAACTTTGAAGACTAGTACTTTGAGAGTTTTAAGAGTGACAATGACTTAATTGATAACGAGGAATGTTTAGAATGTGTTTCGATTTCAAAAACAGATATAAATGTGTAAAAAGTAGACAAACCGTTTAATTCAAACGATTGGAAATTTTGAAAATGTTTCAACGGATTTATTTCTGAATACGTCAACGCGTTTTTGGCCGTCTCGCCATTCACCAAATTTACTATCTTTCGACTTTTGGTTTTTCTGGAAAATAAACTTGGGAAGGCCACGAAAGATCAGATGGAAACAATTTTGTAAAAAACCTTTTAGAAATGTTTACTGTTATGACTTGCATGCTATGGCTAGTACTATGGGGGAGATTTATTCAAGTTTTGATTATATTGTTTTCAATTCAGCGTTTTTCATTGATAATAATGATAATAGATAATAATCACTTACTAAAATTGCAACTGTCACTTTCATGTCGATGGTAGAACTACGAAAGAAATACTAATAATTTCCAGCCCAGCAGAATAACTTTATACAAAAAATTTATGTAACATTTTACGGAAACAAATCATTACGATTTTGTCATCCCATTTAAATTTTCGAAATAATAATAATAAGTCCATAAAAGTCTAATAATTCTAAGACCACATTATCTAATGTATGATTGAAACGTGCAGAGATGGTCGATAAAATCCTCAATTCAAGTTTCATAATAAAATTATAAATACAGAAACCACACCGTTTAGATGTCCATTCGAGCGCATTGTTTTATTACATTTTTCAACAATCAGATTTAATCCTTGAATAACTTTTTATTTAGAATCAGTCGGATGTAAAATTGATAAAACAAATCAAGTACAATAACTAAAACTGAGAGACTCAAATCAACTTGTATTTCATTCCGAATCAATCGTAAGAAACGTTGTTTGTTTTCTGTAGTGTGATTTACTTGCTAACAGTTTGTGAGTTCCGTTTGAGTATTAGTTTTCGTACGAAGCAATTTTACCTGAGTGAAAGCAACAAAAATAAGGCTTAAAGTCATAAATCATCTTTGTCCATAATAGAGAATAAATAATTTCAATTTTCGAGTATTCAAATGAAAAGAAACTGTGAGTATAATAAGTTTTTATTCAAAATAAATATTTATGGGACTAAAGATAACTTTTAATGAGCCGAAGAATTTACTGTTTGTAGAATTCCTGTGGCTGTAACAAGAAGCAGTCTTCTACTGTCTTTTTCATTAGCCGAAGAAACAGATGTAAATCACAGGATATGTCTGGGCTGTGGGGTTGATACTTAACCAGCTTCTACTTGAACTTGGTCAGTACACTGGAAATTTGTGACGCGCGTTATCGAAAAATCACTTCCTTCGTGAGCAGCCCAAGTAGTTTCTTCTTAATGTAATTTTCTAACCGTACTGCTAAGGAATATACAGTTGCGTTTCTCTCTAGAAACATCACTTCGAGTGCTGTAGATCGCATATTAACTGAAAATTTGGACATGAGAATGCTGAGCGCAAGATGCTGTGGAACAAAAACAGCTTCGTGGAGATGTTCGCATCGAAAACCAACTCCAAAGAAGGCAAAGACAATTCCATCTGCAGGAGTCGGTTTTTTGGGATGCCAATGAGATAAATTTCATTGACTATCTTGAAATGGGGAAAACTATTAAAGGATAGAGTTATGCATTTGGCTGAGAAGATATTGCACCAACTCACACATCCGTAATTGCAATGACCAAAATTTATGAATTTGATTTTGTCTTTTTCATTAACTGGGCTGTGGGGTTGATACTTAACCAGCTTCTACTTGAACTTGGTCAGTACACTGGAAATTTGTGACGCGCGTTATCGAAAAATCACTTCCTTCGTGAGCAGCCCAAGTAGTTTCTTCTTAATGTAATTTTCTAAGCGTACTGCTAAGGAATATACAGTTGCGTTTCTCTCTAGAAACATCACTTCGAGTGCTGTAGATCGCATATTAACTGAAAATTTGGACATGAGAATGCTGAGCGCAAGATGCTGTGGAACAAAAACAGCTTCGTGGAGATGTTCGCATCGAAAACCAACTCCAAAGAAGGCAAAGACAATTCCATCTGCAGGAGTCGGTTGTTTGGGATGCCAATGAGATAAATTTCATTGACTATCTTGAAATGGGAAAAACTATTAAAGGATAGAATTATGCATTTGGCTGAGAAGACAATGCACCAGCATGAATTTGATTTAGCTCGGAGTATTGGGTTTTGTTGGGCCAGGTATTTCTGGAACCATCCTCGTACAATGTTTGTTCGATAACATTTCAAATAAATAGAATAAAAAGTTGTATTTTTTTATTGCGAAATATATAGAACAGAAAATACGAGTAATTTATAAATAAAGATTTCTAATAAGCGAATAAATGAATAACAAAACGATTTTGGTTGACTAGAAATTTTCATTATGCTTTTAGAATAAATGATTTTGAATGACGAGTGATTTAGATACATTAATTTATCTAATGAATCTTTTCTGTTTTCTTTTTCTTTTAAACTATTTATACATATATATCCCTACGGATATAGTAACAATTATTCAAGTTACATCATCATTAAAAAATAATATTATCACTAACACTAAAAGATATTTCGAATGAAATGCTTGTGTCGTAGGTATATATATAAGAAGAGATCATAGAAAACAGAAACGTACACATGAGAAATCTACCATCCTTTTCCATGGATTGGCACAGCACCTGAAACTACTCTGGATACTTGTATCTTCCTGTCTTTTTCAGAAACGGAATAATCGCTGTGGGTAAGATCGCCCACTCTAAATTCCTCTTGGTTTTTAACGTCGCCAGTGTGATAATCTTGAACTCCATATTTGTAGTCGTATTTTGGAGGTGCCTGCGAAATAGTTAACAAAATTAAAGAACATGTCATCTAGCATAATGGAAATATTTTTTTATTTCTCTATTAAATTGAATTCTTTCAAAACCAGTGACGATTTATTGATGAATGGATCAAGACAATACCTTCCCCACGTAGGATCATTTCTACCTTATCCTGTCGAGCTTCTCTGAGTGTTGGAGAGGATGAAGTGTATTTGATTATCAGATGCATTTTTCAAGTTTCATTTCAAATGTGATAGTTCCAGATATTGAAGGATCTTCGATAACAGATGTCCGTAGCAGTCATGGAACTCATATATTTTCACCAGAAATGATTATCAGGTTAGGGATTCAAAAGGAAAAATAATCATAGATGGAGAAGAAATTCGAACATTTGATGAAGACGAAGGACCAGAAATACTAAAATCAGAAAGGTGTTGGACCTGACAACATTCCAACAGCGATACTAAAGCTTATAAATGAAGAAAACATAGAAATATTAGACTGAAATTCCAGAAGACTGGTTAAAATCCGAATTCATAACTTTGCCAAGAGACTATAGACTGATAAGTCTTATGAGTCACGCTATAAAAATAATCTTAAGAATGATCCGCGCTAGAATCAGAAATAAGTGCGAAGAAGATCAAGACGAAACTCAATTCGGGTTCAGAAATAAGTTGGGAACATGGGAAGCACTTTCTTGCACTGAATATATTACTACGAAAATGCCGGGATCAACTGAAAGATGTATTTGCAGTGTTTATCGATTACGAAAAGGTATTCGATCGAGTAAAACGCCACGAGGTATTAAATATATTAAAGGAAAAAGGAGTTGATAGTTCCGACGTTCGAATCAAGGGAAAATCGACAGAAGAATGCAAAATCTTAAGAGGAGTCAAATAAGGTTGCATATTCTCACCGACGACTTGAATGGACTTCAATACCTTTTAAAAGCCATTAACAGAGTGGGAAGAGAGATGGGTCTAAGCATTACTTGTTCGAAAACAAAATATATTTAGTCGCTTGCCGTACCATGACACACAGCTACAAGTAAACGGATTCAGAGTGTCTAGTTTCAAATATCTTGGTTGCTACATTATTGAACACCTGGATCCCGATATTTCAACTCACGAAACGGATTTTCAAATGTTACATATGGTCAGTTCTCTTGTATGGTTTTGAAGCATGGACTTTCAAAATATCTACCATTAATCGCTTAGAGGCTTTTGAAATGTGGTTAAATATACGCACGCTCAAGATACCTATGCAAACAAACGATGCAGTTCTTACCAGAGCAAATACGGTTCGTGAGCTGGTGGATAACATTAAATGCAAGAAAAAAGTTGGAAAAAAGGAAACAAGTCTCTTGGTTGAAGAATATTAGAGAATGGACTGGGATAAGAGAAGCACGACTAGCTCAAGATAGAAAGAGTTTTGCCATGCTGATAGCCAACGTCAAGGGGACTTGATACGGCGCGCTAAGAAGAATTTAGTCTTCTGCTTACCCAATATTAGGTAGTTCAACTTTTGTAGTAACTTACATAATATTCTACTACTGGTTCTTTGGCAATAGCGACAGTGTGACCACCTGCATATGATAGACCTCCATATCCGAAGCCTTGACCACCTTCGTGTCCACCAAGAAGATAGCCAGCTTGAGAAACGGCTAGGAAAGCTGATAAATATAAAATCTAAAACGAATATGTCATTATTAATTTAAATAAAGGATTCAAAATAGATAAGATTATATAATAATTGAAGCGAAAAACTATACGAAATAAACCAGAAACTACGATGCGAGAAAGTTCGAATGTATTTTGAAATTTACTCAATAACTTAAGTGGATAATTATGTTAAAAAATCTGCCGCGAATTCTCTTCAATATTTTGTATAAACTGAAAACAAGGATTTGAGATATAAAGAATTCATTTTGTATGTCTATTGATGGTAAAGTGGATCAAGTAGCTGATTCAGCGATTGAAGCTGGAATAATTTTGGCCTGAGAACCGGCTCCAAAGAAGTCAAAGACCGTTCCTTCTGCAGGCAAGGTCATGGCTTCGGTTTTTTGAGATGAGCGTGGGATAATTTTTATTTACTATCCTGAAAAAGGAAATTCAGCCCCCTCGAATTATTTTCTGTTCCCAGTCGGCAAATTATGGAAATTTTGAGGAGCTTGATGATTCTTATTATAAAAACTGTATCGAACTTATTGAACATCGTTCGGAAAAGTGTATGGAGAGAAATGCAAATTCCAATCTTAGCTGGTTAGCTGCGTGAGAACCTGGTAAGAGACCATTGTTTCGAAGAGACAGAATAAGAACTTCGTACATCAGTTGAGGTTAAGATGTTGACCGCAAAGATTGGGGCACTTCTTTACCCACAATCAGACCGCATTTTGTACTCTACGTATCACTGAAACGTCAATATTTTATTTAAACAAAATAGAAATTTCGAAACATTTTCGAAATGAATCAATAAAAAAAAATAAACTTAAAACCCGGATTTACAAACCCATCAATTCTTTTATCTCTTAAGCTCTTATACTAAAAGATCTTATAAATTTTTGAAAATTTTTAGTAGCCTTTTATTTTTATACATACGAAGCTAGGTTTTTTGTCCAAATGAATATGGTTCTGCAGAATACGAAACAGTTGATGATAATTGATCTTTATTTTTTAATTATGCTTACGAAATACTGTTGCAATAAAAGGAAACTATGAAACAATCATTAAAATCAATTGACCAATATATATAATTAACTATATTATCTATAATTTTACCTTAGCAATCATTTTTATTGGTTAATCCGTGTTAACACCTATAAGGCACTGAATGTACTGTTCTTTTCAAAGCTCCCTGTTACTTTATATACCATTTCAATAACATTCACCTCTTTCAAATTCTTTGTTATAAAAATATTAGTTTTCCAACTTGATATACGCAATCCTCCAATCAGATAATTTATTTAATATGTTTAACCTCATATTATGCAAAAATAAAACAGAACATTGATAAACTTGCCTACTTTTGGCAACAGTTAAGTATATACCTGCCATGGTCTAGTGGTTTTTCGTTATTTAAATCGATATATTCGAACAGTCGACCCAGAATGCAGTTTTTTTGGTTGACAAGTGTTTAAATAGTGCCAACAATTATTTATTTCGTCAGATAAGTTTCATTATTATTGTGATGGCAAGTGATTGTGCATTTTTTGCATTGTAAAATATTGAGCTGTTAACTAATTCTGAACGTTGAGTAGGTAGGTAAAGGTTGTGCTCAGCGTTCCTAAGTGAAATTCTGAAATTGGAGAAGTGTGCTTACGAATTAGGCAAACGCATTCAAAGATGAATAAAGAAGAAAGGATCAGAATTTTTAATCTTTTAAAGAAGTTCATGAAGTGAGCTCCGCTGTTTAGTCCAATTAAATATCTAGCTGCTAGTTTAAGACCTTGCTCAAATTGAGTCGCACCACACGTACCCTAGAAGGGAAATGCGTATCGGAGATGCGATTCAATGAGTGCGTAATAAACTGCTGAAGAGATGGATAAGTTCAGTTTTTTTGGAAACTGATCTCAGTGCAAAACAGAAGGAACTTGTCCTAAATAAAATACCCGTGAACCAAGAACTGGAAGACAGCCGGTTTATTTCAAAATCAACTTTTTGTATTGAACAGAAATTCACTCAAATGCTTTGCGTTTTGTATTTAAATGCATTCTCATTATCTTGGTAAGCATGTGTTGTTTTTGAAAATTTTCTTCTTATTGTTAAAATAAACGTTTAGTATCGCCAAATTGGTGTACTAAATTTTTAAATAATGTAGAGTGCTCAAGTTTATTACAGTACTGGTATAACCACCTTAACTGGTTGCTGAGTAGTCCGAATCCTGGAACATGGAACATCGCTTATTTCTTTCTGATATCTGTGTCTTGGAGCCACTTCTCAAATTGTCATTTTCATG
This sequence comes from Diorhabda sublineata, assembly GCF_026230105.1. NCBI lineage: Eukaryota > Metazoa > Arthropoda > Insecta > Coleoptera > Chrysomelidae > Diorhabda > Diorhabda sublineata. The sequence goes on along the minus strand of NC_079484.1, from coordinate 4,199,936 downwards.
TTAAACAGCTCTTTGATTTGATTTTTCTTATCCACTTTAATTTGAAGAATGGATTCGATAATGCAGGCAGATTGCTTTCCTTTGATCATGGGCGTTTGTTTTTAATTATATTTTTCAAAATGCTTTTGAATACTTTCTCTTATTACTAATCAACGTTCTCTATTTCTAACGAAGCTAATTTTTTACATTTTTATTAATTCACACTCCAGACATCTATAATATGTCTTACAGGATCTTCATGGTGTCTCAACTATGGGTTTGGAAGGTTCAGTACTAGATTCGACCAAAAACTGAATGGTAATTTCTTTTAAGACTACCAATCCCAGTTGTCTTAGTACTTTATGGTTTTTTGGACTTACAAGATATTTATCATGCATCTTTAATATCCTCCACTGAGTTGTGGAAGTGTTCAAATAATCCTGACAGTTTGTGTTATGTGTGCGAGGAATTAACTTTTACATCTTAGCGACGAAACTTAGGTTGGGCTAAAGAATCTAGATATTTGCCTTTTGGTATACCAATGATTTGGACTGAACCAAAAGATCATATAAGTGATTGTTATTTAAGTTTGATTCAAACCAAAGGCATCACAATCAAGTCCAAACACACTGTCCAGAACCGAAACTTGTCATCGGTCAAGAGAACAATCATGGATAGTGCAGAACTGCCTGTGCCAAAATCTCCAAATCAAGCAGATAGTCAGGATTCTGAAAGGGAACCTACCAGAAGCTAAATAATCAAGAAAATAATAGTTATTTATTGTACAATAAGGAATATGAGTGTTTTTAATACTTTTTATAAAAATATATGTCTTGATATCACAAGAAACTTCATGTATTATTGTTTGGTGGTTATAGCACATTCAAAATTTGGTAAAAGTTTTGCTCAACAGTTTTTCTAACTGTTCATCCAGTGTAATTGTGATACCAAGCCAAACTACTAAGCGAAGATGTAGATGAATTTATAGATAGACTGAAAGCGACGAAACTTTACCTTTTGTTATACCAATGATTTGGACTGAACCAAAAGATCATATAAGTGATTGTTATTTAAGTTTGATTCAAACCAAAGGCATCACAATCAAGTCCAAACACACTGTCCAGAACCGAAACTTGTCATCGGTCAAGAGAACAATCATGGATAGTGCAGAACTGCATGTGCCAAAACCTCCAAATCAAGCAGACAGTCAGAATTATGAAAAGGAACCTACCAGAAGCCAAACAATCAAGAAAATAATAGTTATTTATTGTACAATAAGGAATATGAGTGTTTTTAGTACTTTTTATAAAAATATATGTCTTGATATCACAAGAAACTTCATGTATTATTGTTTGGTGGCTATAGCACATTCAAAATTTGGTAAAAGTTTTGCTCAACAGTTTTTCTAACTGTTCATCCAGTGTAATTGTGATACCAAGCCAAACTACTAAGCGAAGATGTAGATGAATTTATAGACTGAAATATAAGGGATTTGGATATGCATTAAGACCTGAAAAACGTCTTGTATTTCCCCTTTTTTATCGATCTAGAAGTACCGCCTGGAAGGTGCTTGGGTGCATTCCTATTGATCTGTTTATCATATCGTGGAATGATTTTTGTCTTTCTATTTATTTTTGCTAGTAAGAAGTTCTTGTAGAAATTGCTTGGGTTCAGTATATCATTTACTGGGCGTTAAAGGATGGAGGTTTTCGAAAATAAAAAAAATTCAAATGTAAACATTTATTGCCACGAACATTAAATTACTTACAATAGATATGTACAACAAAATTGAAGAAATGACGTGTGATGATAAATGAGAATGAGATGTCAACAATATTACTAAATCCACATTTTAATGGCCGTACAAATCAAGTCCATATCCGTGATCGACTACAGGACTGATAAGGGTTTTAGCTACAACAGGCTGTACGATTTTGTGAACAACTTGTGGATGAGCAGCTTTACCTGAAACAAGAAATGTATAGTACATATATAAGTATAAAAATTAACGAAAATTTCGATATGTTTCAGCTCAACTTCAACATCTAATCAGAGCAGCAAGTTTTCTGAGGCTCTAGGGAGCTCGTTCATCATACACAGAGGCGACCATAGGGAATTATAAACGCGTTTCTTCATTTACTTTTATCTAACTGCTGGTTTGATGCCCCACTTTAATGAAATACCTATACATACTGCACTTGTAGAAGAATGCACACACGCAAAATGAAAATAACCCCATGTAGAAGCCAGTTGGAGCGCTGCAGAGGAAACAAATGCTAAATCGGGGTCATCCAAAATCAATCCAATCCAGTATTAAAAGTTCCCAGCTATTTTCTCCCTCAATATTACAAGGATTAACTTTTACCAATTCTCATGTTATATAATTCAATTTTGATTGGAAATTTTGTAATTATTTTACCTATTCTGCTAACGACGGCGTTGAAACCGTTGTGGGGATCGGCGGTGTATTTCACAACTCGAACAGTACCGTCTGATTCGGCGAGTGAATATTCTCCTTTAACAGTATCTCCAACCCTAGATTCAGATTGTTGTTTCTTGTCGCCAGTGTGCGGATCGTCGACACCGTATTTAAATTCATAATGAGCAGGAGCCTGAAAAATCGTATAATCTTTAATACTACTACTTTATTAGTAAATAATTTTCATTATCTATTTTATTGTTTGAATAAATGCGTGTCATACTTACGCTGTAATCTACAACTTCTTGTTTAGCTATAGCGATTGGCTTGGCGTAAGTTACAACTGGTTTGGCGTAAGTTAAAACTGGCTTGGCGATTGCAACTGGAGCAGCCACAGCGTGAGTTGCTACGGGAAAGTGTCCATAATCATCGTCTAGATGAAGACCGTTGGAGATATAGGAAATTGGAATCCCATGAACTGTTGATACGTAAAGGAAAAGAACAGCGAACTGAAATTGTGAAAAATTGTTGTATTCATGAAATTAAAGTCATCGCTTTTATATTTTTTTTTTAAATAAATTTAAATATATATCATTTACTTTTAATAACAGAAAGATTTTTCAAAAAAAAAACTCTCTTACTTTGGTGAACATTTTCGAATAAAATCCTATTTTATTTGTCACAAACTAATTGCACAAACTGATGAATACTCGTCTTAGTTTGTCTTTATATAGGCACTTTCAGCGTGGTACTTCAAACACGTTCTTTGAAATTATTAAAAAAAAACCAGGCTCCTAGTTACCTTGTTAATTGATCAAAATATTTGCAATTTGAAAGTGAGATACCTGCATTTGTGCCCAGTGTTGTATTAGCACCTAGTATTTTTTCCGTTTTATAACAAAATTTGAACTTAACTTAACTTAACTGTTAACTTACCTCGTTACCAACCGATGATGTTTCTTCTAATATTAATTGTAATAAATTATGGAAAGTCAAAAATCGATTTCTTTCATCAATGTTATTTCCCTCAAGAGCAATACAATCATTACAACGCTTTTCTAACTTATCAATGTCGTGTTTGTAGAAGGATTTGTCTTTTGCATCATAATAAACTTCAGTTTCAGCAATTGCTTTTTATTTGAGCTGAATTTCTTACCGGTGAGAATTTTTTTTGAGATCAGCGAATAGCCAGTAGTCACTGGGGGCTAGATCTGGACTATACGGTGGATGAGGAAGCAATTCGAAATGTAACTCGTTCAATTTAACCATAGTTGCCATAGACTTGTGAACCTGTGGTTTTTTCTTCGACATATGAGACCGCTTTTTCATGATTTTTCGATTCAAACGATCCAAAATTCTATGTAGTATTCGCTATTCATTGTACCTCCCTTTTGGACATAGTCGATGAACAATATTCCTTGCCTATCCCAAAATATTGAAGTCATAACCTTCTCAGGTGACAGTTGTGCCTTTGGACGCTTCGGACGTAGGTCCACCTGTTGCAGTCCACTCAATTGATAATAGTTTTCAATCCGGATGGATCCATGTTTCAACCAATGTCACATATCGACTCAAAAAATCTGATTTTTTACGTGTAAAAATAGTCAAACACTGCTTTGAATCATCAACATAGCAACCACTTTGAAAAAGTTTACTCATTGTCTAATGTTCATACATATTTGTAAACACATTCCCTTCTGATATCTCTACATCATCAGCTATCTCACTCAATTCCAATTTACGATTGGATATAACCAATTTGTGGAATTTTTTGATGTTTTCTGGAGTCACCATTTCAATTAGACGTTCACCATCATCGGTGTCTGTACGACCACGTTTAAATTCAGTAAACCAATATCAAATTATTCTTTTCGATGGAGCAGAGTCCAGATAATACTTTTGAAGAAATTGCTGGGCTTGTACAGTGTTTTTTTATCAAGAAGCAATTATAATTTAACACATGAAATTATTTTGAATTCATTGTTTTTAAAATAACAAAAGTAGCTTTTGAAAAAGACCACGGAATCTGATCAGTTCTTATTAATGAACGAAAAACCACCTTATATCCCTCTCTTTATAATGACTTTAAAGTCAGGGTCGAAACGTTGAGAATTTTTAAAGGTCCAAGCTCTTTTCTGAGCCTGACTAATAGAGCCAAATCACATCTATTTTAATCATAATTATATCTAGCATTTTGCTATTTCTATTAGACCACATTGTTTTGAAAATTTCCAATATTAGTTATTTTGTGTAAAATACGAATGGTAGGTACTATTTTTATATCGGTTCGAAAATTCCATCAGTACTTCTCTGTAAGTGTTATGCGTCTTATTGCTTAAAAACTAGAGCACTTACTAGTGTCAAGTATCTATCAACTTTTATTAATTCCTTGTTGAACCGTCTAGTACTTTGAGTGTATTATAACAACGATCATTGAGATTAGGTTTGTCGTAACACCTCCCATTTTGACAAACTTGTAACATACTAATTATTTGCAACTATAGTGGCAACTATAAATTAAAACCGAAATTTTTAATACTCGATCACCACGTTTAATAATGTATAAAATATTATTATAAATATATTACATAGCTTTACAAAAAAAATTTATTACTTGCCCAGGTTATTTTTCAAACAAATGACACAAGTTAATACTTTGTATCATTTATTGGATTTTATTATAACATATTTATCTTGTTTTTAAAATCATGAGTCCCTCTCGAACAAAAGGTAAATATAGTTATAATTTTGGTATATTTGTGGTGTTTAAACATAAATAAAAAGCCGTGAGCAGCAGAGCTCCATCACGAAAGTCGAATTTTTCGTCGAATGAAGAATTTAACTAATACACAAACAAATCTCTCCACAAAATGAATTTCTTGGAAATGATATCAATTCTCAATCTTATTTCTTTATATGGAAAATTTGCTATTCCTCAATAACTTCATTTCAATAGACGCGGTGGTCTCGAACCCTCTTGTTCAATTCCAATTGACAACAAAGAAAAAATTGTCATAATGACAAGAAATTTCGAAAATGGGAAGTAAAAAAAATCACCGTAGCAACGATCATACTCGTATTATTCATTAAATAGGAGGCGGTCCAGTTCAACAATTACAACGATCAAAATGATTTCGGGCGTTTTGTGCTAGAAGAACCGAAGAAGAAAACTTTGAACTTGAGAAAGACAATTCTTCAACATCACCCCTACTTGCATGCGAAGTTCGAACCCTCTAGTTAAACTTTTTCTGGCCAAAAAATAAGAAAATATAACAAAAATGACCATAAAATGGAGAGGGTTGGAAGATGGAAAGTTTCGACCTTAGACGGGAAATCATCTCGCAACTAATTGAACCTACATGTGAAATTTCATTTTTCAGTCGCTTTTCGTTTGACCTGCAGAGGTGAGCAAAGGTCAAAAACCACTTTTTTTGCACTGCGACCCCTCGAAATATTCATTTGTTTTCAACCAAACTCTAATAACATCAATCCGCCGCCAAAAAAGCCATGTATGCTAATTTTGAACCAAATCGGATCCATAGCAATTGCTCGAGAGATGAAAATAAGATTTGTAGCTTAAATAGATATATATAAACTACAGACATTCGAAAAACCATCATAATCGTGTTCAGGAGGTCTCAAAACATGGGAAAAATGATGTACCCCCCCTCTTTTTCCTGTAGTCATGCCTACCGTAATAATTTTTCCTTGAAAAATTCGACTAAAAAGAAATATGAAGACTAACGCCAAATATATCGGTTTTAGAATGAACAAACTAGATAAACCTTGAGTTCCTCATAAAAATTGTTGAGTCTTAATGGTTGTGGAAAGAAACAGAAAGTCCTGGATTAGATTTTGGTTTTTCTATGATTTGAATGAAATATAAGAAATATTTTAATGATTGTTACTTTTGCATAGTGGTTTTATACAAACTTACAGTCTAATTTTTCAAAATTTTTCTTAATCTATTTACGTTTCAAATGTTCTCAAAAACAATAATGTTGCCAAATTCACAGAAATTAATACAGTGAAAGTGAATATGAATTATTTTCTCAAAATGAACTCAGTTATTCAATTAAATATGATCTCAGCTCATGAAAACAAGGATGAGCATTGTTAGAAAAAAAAAACAGTTTTCATTTGTTTTCTAAATGATTCACGAAGTTTAATTAACATCAATGAAGTTATATAATCATTAAACTTGCTGAATTAATTGCGTTCGATTCATTAGAAATAAACATAAAGATTAATCACATTCACTTTACGTAAACAGAATCTATAAATCGAATCTTAGGTGGGTTTTGGACGTTCCAGATACAAAAAAAATAAATCAACAAAGATGTATTGAATACGATTCTCTGTTTTATAATATAGTTATGGTAATTTGTGGGTCGAAAAAGTATATTTCAAAATGTGTTCTCGTCAAAATTCTATGATGGAGCGAACCCATGTATTTGGATCTATTCGAGAGCCATAGAACTAAAATTTAGATAATAAGTTGTACTGGGTTATTTCATTTTAGTGGTTGATGAAAATGCTCAAAGAATCTTTAATTCGAAAATATCTATGGTTGTCAGATATTGATAGTTCACATGCCGTAATATGTTTTTGATAAAAAATGCATACTAAACTGTCAGTTTGTGAATGTCAATGTCAATGTCAATGTCAATGTCAATGAATAGTCAAATTTGTCTTTATTGTCGGAAAATATTTTGATTGAATCTCTCGATTAGGGGATATGAGGTAAAAATTATTTCTGCTAATTGTTAAAATAGATAGTGCATGGAATAAGACTTCTTAGCCTCCTGTGGCCTTTTTTGGTTAATTTGTTCGCTCAAACGTCGTAATAAGTTCGCCAAATACACGCCGTTATCAATTTCTTCATGTCCTGATATTCAATGAGAATTATCCTTCGAGAATCCCAAAAAATCGAAGCTTGTAGGTGAAACTAACTTCACACTTTTCACTTCACTATTTTCATTGTTCATTTACATGTAAAGTGATTCTTATTAAATTGTGTAAAGCTTTTGCTTTGTTGTGAAAATTATCTAAAACACTTCTAAAGTGTGGGGCCTGTTCAAATTTATAGATAATATGCAATATGTACCGTATTACTACGTCTTTTAGCTCGAGTACTTCCAATTGACCTTCATCCAGTACCGCTTTGTACTTTGTTTACAGTACATCGCGACTACCACGTTAAACATCTTGGCAACTCATTCAAACTGTGCCATCTAATCTTCAATTGTTATAAATGAATAAGCAGATTCACTCAGAGTAGAAGATGGCTGCCAAACAACAAGTCATCTTGAAATTTTTTCTTTATTGTGAATAAAAATAATATTAAGAGTATTGAACATACGAATAATTGAGGAATTTATTAAGGATACTCGACTCAATACAGAAGAAAACAATTCGACTTATAGGCGATACAGAGTTTACTAGAAACTTATACAGATAAGAGCATAGAAGAAAGGTCGTTGACCTGACGCCGTTTTTCTGTTACCATCACGGCAGATACTCCCCCCGAGGTGTTCAACATAATCTGACCTAGAGCAATTTTTGTAAGACCGTTCTAGACGTGGTTAATGAACACCGATTTCGCTCGCAGCGCCCAAATCGTCAAATTATCGGGACTCATTTTTTTGGAAAAGTGCATGCCTGTGGAATCAGCTACACAGGCAGCACGTCTTTCATTAAAACTAAATATTGAACCATTGAAAATTGAACGTCGAATGTCTTTTATATTTTACCACAAGTTAACCATACTTTAGGCTTCTCTGTGGTTGAAACTCTTGTTCCCTCTTTTCATACTTCCACGTGCTTTATGGATGGTGTATTTTCTATGTTTTTCAAACAACCACTGCTATATTTTGAATGATCTATGTATAGGAATGATCTTTCCACTTGACATAATGCTAAAAACATTATCTACTTTTATATAATCTATATTAATAAAAACTAATTGTAATTAATGTGTGTGTTTGTACAAAAAATTTAACCACAACAATCAGAATTTATGCATGTATTATTGGGTCAATATTGTTTGAACAAAACTATGTAAGATTTCTGAAATTGCGTGTTCGATGACTATGAAAATTTTTTTGAGTAAAAATCATTAGAGTTTGAAGGTCTAGGGTGACCAATATAAATAGAAGGAAATTGTTTAGTGGTTCAGTATCAATTAATCCTCAAGTATCTAAAAGTTGTGCTGAGGAAATCGAAAATGTTTGCAAAAGTGAGTGAAAATAGTGTAATAAGAGTTGAAGAAACATGAATCATTTTCGATAAATCTATATAAAAGTGTATCAGAAGTTCTATTATGAATGTTTCGGACATCTAGAAATCAGAAAATTTTGCTTTTAAACCATTTTTTTGATCAAATCGTGGTCATTTATTTATTAGACAACTTAGACACTTTAGAAATATTAAACCACAATATATTCAATTATTAATTAATTCACGGCTTATATTTCACGGAAAAACTAATAGAACCTTTGAATCACTATTTAGTTTGGTAGCATATCGTCTGGTTGACACTTACATAGTTTCTATACTTTCGTTTTGTATAAAAATTTTACTGAAACATTTATTTCTATCTCAACCATTTTTTTTGGTTTTAGTAACCCTTCTATTTGCACATTTTCTTGTATCTATCGTTTCAAATATTGTTTGCTGTTATATCATCGTTTTCTATTCAACATTTTATATTTTTCGATATTTCCAGCTCATTTTCAGTCCATTAGTCGAATGTCAGTCAGGTCAAGAAAATTGTTGATTTCGATTAGACCCAGTCGTCTTAATTCGTCCTGATATCAATAAGACTTAACAATAATTTGCTTCAACCTACTCATTATATTTATTTTTTCTATTGTTTCCGTTTTTTCCCCATGAATATGTCATTCTAACGATCTGTTTGTTTATCTAGTTTATCCCGCGGATCATAAAATCTATTTGAGGCAAGTTGTACATTCAATCGGGGCTGATGCCGTAGTACTTATTTGGAACGGATCTCGGGCGATATAAAATATACTCAAACTTCTAAACTTTGTTAAGTTAACAAAAAATACACTTTTTTTTATGTTTTCCAAGCCCATTACCTAATCAGAGTAGTATGATGATTATTACAAATAGTCGATGTTTATATGAATCGAGACGAAAATATTTGAAAAAAATTTCAGTTTTAATAAGAAAAGAATTGAAATTATATTGTCTTACCACAAAAACGTAATTTACTGTCAAGCATGACAAAGTTGTTTTTCTTCTTCTGAAATTCAATGAAGCTTGAAGGTCTCGGGTGACCAATATAATTTCAACAGTCTTTTCATTGTTGTAGATAAAATTGTAGACAAATTGAATTCTACCTACTTTTTTTTGAAAAAAAGATTAATTATATTCAGTAAAATTCTTCACTCTTTAGTATTTTGCTCTGTTTTTATGAATTTAATCAGGGTTTTTGCAAAATAAAAATTTGATAATTGGATTGGAGATTTTCTGAGGAATATAAAATCAAAAACCAAAATTTTACGTTTAGGTCTAAAGCAGTTCTAATGATTTATCATAAACTAGGTATCAAAATGTCGATTTTTCTAAAAATATATTCTTCTTCTTCTTCTTCTTATTTTAAGACTAGATTATGTCTTGTGTTTTCAAAGAGGCAGCCTAAGTTGTGACACCGAGGACCAGCTCTCATACCAGCGCTTTGGTGGTCTTCCAGGCGGTCCACTTGTATTGGGTCTCTCTTCCTTTGCGATTTTCACCAGTCGATCGTCGTCCATTCTATTGACATGATCTCTCCATGCTCTTCTTCTAGTTCTGGCCCATCTCACTATATCCGGAACGTCACACATTCTTCTGATTTCATTGCTCTTATTCTGTCTCTTAGTGTTTTCCCTGTGATTGAGCGTAATGTCTTCATCTCGGTCGTTCTAAGAATCCGCTTAGTAGTTGCAGTCTCCGCCCTCGTTTCTATGGTGTATGTCATTACTGGTCTGCCACAAGTTTTATATATCCGTGTTTTGCTTCCGATACTTAAAAATTTATTCCTTCTTTATGACTTCTTGTTTCAAGTTCCTATTGCTCGTGATGTTAACCCCTAAATATTTAAAAGACATAACCTGCTCTACGCTTTTATTATAAATTGCCAGTTTGCATCTTCTTGATTCTCTCGCTATTGTCAAGGATTGTGTATTTGTGTCGATATGATCATATTGAATTTTCCTGCAACTGTTTCAAATCTGTATAGCAGTTTTTGCAGATTATCCTCATCTTCGGATATCACAACCGCGTCATCAGCGTAGCAAACTATCTTAAACTCATGTTTTCCCATTCTGTATCCTCTGCCTGCCGTTTTGACTTCTTTTATGATTTCGTCCATTATAATGTTGAAGAGTATTGGGCTTAGACTATCTCCTTGTCTGATCCCTGTTGATACTGGCATTTTACTGGAGAGTTCGTTGTTTACTCTTACATATGTGCTATTTCCGTTGTTCATGTCCCGAATGATGTCTATTGTCCTTTGGCTTACGCCTCGTTCTTTTAGTAGCTCAATGACCTTATGTAATCTCACTCTGTCAAATGCTTTTGTTAAGTCTATGAAGCACATAAACGCGGTTTTATTGTACTCTATGGCCTTTTCGGCAATCTGTCTTAAGATGAATATAGCGTCTATGGTTGATCTATTTTGTCTAAATCCCTGTTGTTCTTCGCTCATGCCGCTACTTGAGATTTCTTCTGCAATAATTTTTGTTAGTAATTTTGAAGTCGTGAAAAAAGTTTCTAATATATTCTAGATACTTATATTCAATCCAAAAATTTACTACTACTAGTGTAAACAAAGCTATTCGGGTTGAGCAGTGTATTAACACGGAAATATTGATTAACTCACGAACTACAGGTTAACATTTTATGATGTACTAGTTTAATTTTGTGAGTGAATCTTCTTGAATATACACATGGGCTTTTCAGGCGAATAGGAACGTTATAAAATGGTTGCCAGCTCCAACTCAACAGCCCTCTAGACCTTGATTCGTGTTTAATGAAACCTCAATGATTAATATGTTTTTAAAAACTCAGAAGTTTTCATAAGTGAAGGAGCTTGTGGAGACTAGCTTTCTTTTAATAATTTTCTCTTTTTTCTTAAATAAGGAATTTATATGGAAGTTGTGGAAGCAAACAAAGACGCAGCAGACATTTGTTGAATAGTCCAAACAGATCAAACAAGATTCAAACAAAACGTCGAGTAGAGGTGTGCAAACATCTCTTTGCTCTGCCAAAAGATTATTGTTTTATTAGATGTAAAGGAACATGGAAAATTAGTGGATTGACAAAGAACGATTACCAGAATCCGTCCCTAATAGAAGACGATTCAAGCGGAAAGTCTTGTTGTGTGTCTAATGGAATAATAAAAATTCAATTTACTTCAAAATCATTCCAGATGATTGAGCTGAGGTATGTGGTGGAGAAATGACAAGAGTTACGTCGAATAAAGTCGAAGAGATTGATGATATCAAACTCCTATTTAATTGAGTCTGGACCTTGCAGATAACTTCTTATTCAGAACCAAGTCAAAATTATTGCGAGGGAAAACTGATATTGAAAATGCAGTGCGAGAGTTTATTGCCTATAAGCGCAAATAATTGTTTCACCAAGATCTCAAAGAACTTGCTGAACGTTGGGTTAAAACCATATTCTTGTATATATATTTAATAAATCTATATTTCGTTTTGAATTCAGTATTCCAACAATAAAAAGTGGAGTTTGCTAAACTTCCATAGCTAAAATCTTGATTCTATTGCAGATCGCAGTTTTAGCTCTGCTATGCGGAATGTCTTCCTCAGGTCATCTCGATATATCCCCTTATCATGGAGCTGCTCCCTACGATAAAGTAATAGGGATCTATGATCATCCCTATGGGGGTAATATTTACGGCAATAGATACGAAAAAGATTATGATCATTATGTGAGTAGCATGTTTCTGAAATATTGTATTTAATTGATAATCTTTTTGGGATTTTCTAGTTAATTTTCTTAACTAATTTTAGCATTATCCGAAATATGAATATTCTTATGGTGTTCACGATCCTCATACTGGTGATCAGAAGTCTCAACACGAAGAACGCGATGGTGATGTCGTGAAAGGGTACTACACCGTTGCAGATCCGGATGGTACTCTACGTACAGTTCACTATACTGCTGACGATCATAATGGTTTTAACGCCGTTGTACAAAAAGACGGTCATCAAATACATCCACAAATTTACGGCAAAGTAATAGCGGAACCTGTTGTTGAAAAAGTTTTAGTTGAACCTATTTACGAAAAAGTCTTGTACGACCAACCATTTTATGAGAAAGCTTATAAAAAACCCTTTTATGGTTATGAGAATGGTCCTTTAGGAAATAAATATGGTTTTCATCATTACTAAATGATTATTGATAAATAATATTTTAAAAATTATAGACTTCGTATGAAAATAACAAAGATTAAATTTTCTATTTACCGTTTTATTTTAGACGAGTTGATGTACGTCCAGGGTATATATTCAAAATGATTAAGTGGCCATAAATTTTGTTATTTTCAAATGAAGTACTCTCTGTATTATATTCCTAAGCTTAAGAACTATTTTTTTTATTTCGTTTAATAATCATATTAATGGTAAGTGTAAGATCACATGTAGATAATTTTAAATAAAATATAAGCATCTCATCAACTTTTTTCATGAATTAAATTGTGCTTTTACGAGGGTGCTTCAAATACGAACTATAAATAACATATGTACATACACACTTTTGCCACTTTTCGGATGTCTTTTTCGTAACGAATAAATAATGGTCGCATGGTGACAAATCTGGACTATAAGAAGGGTGTTCCAGTGTTTCCCAACTCAATTCGTTCAATATTTCGATCTGTAGACAGGTTTTACGTATTTTTTAGGAGGGCACTACACAATCAGTTGCTCAGTGAAAAAATCAACACAACACCTTTTCGCTGCTGACAGTTTATCTTTCGTTTTTCTTTTTCCACTCCATAGTTTATTTTACACACCGTTGTAGGGGACGCGTGCAATTTCTGATCAAAATTCAGAATTCCTGGTATCCACCTGGCTAAAATTTTGCGGTTCATGAATTATTTGCGCAATTCTTCATTATTTTTGACCAAAACACGATGCGTTGCGTAACAGACACTGGTACATCCTGCAATTCCGATTCTCTACATAACAGACCGGTATCAAATTCAGTACAGTCACTTTTATGACAGTAAATTTTTCGCGCTTTTATTCAAAAATTCCGATTCATATTTGGACCAGTCGCACTATCTGCTGTGATTTGGATAACCATGATAGCTAGTTGAGTGGGAAACTTTGTATTTTCTAACAAGATGGTGCTTTTGTTAAAATGCTAGGCACGATTTCCTTGGTGCCTGGATTTGATTGTGCATTTTGTAAATCGTTCCAAAATAAATCGAAAATGAAGAATAAAATTTTTCGATATACCGCTTCGTTTTCGAGATATCGATACTTGAAGTTGGGAAAATTTATTTTTATTTAATATTTGTATATATCAACCTAACCTAACCTAACCTAACCTAGCCTAACCTAACCTAACCTAACCTAACCTAACCTAAACTAACCTAATCTAACCTAATCTTCTCGTGTAGTGTGTAGTGTAAAAAGTTCAAAAACCGTGAATTTTTTACAGCCAAAATTGTCTAAGAGAATTTTTTCTTCACGTGAGTATTATTTTAGATTTATTTTAATATTATTTTTTTCCTTATGGGGGGCTTCGCATGGGCTTGGCCCCCTTGCCCCTTCAATTATAAAATAAAACATTCACAACGTACTTTTTATTCGAAAGAATATATTTTTATATTAAATTACTAATTGAATCTTCAAACTATTATTAAATATTTCTTATTTTATAAATAATGAAAAACAACCGACAATTCTTTATGAAAAACATCAAACTATTCATGTATTTATCGTATGTTAAGTTATATTTATTACAGAGTGATAAAGCTTTTCAAAAATGGCTTAATTTTCTATATCTGTTTTTTTCAATATAATTTTCGTGTATTGGGGTGAATAATATAAAAATTAAACAAAAGATCTTTTGAAACGAAGTATTGAACGCCATCTGTCCAATAAAGTGAATTTTGAACTAACGTTTGATTATAACTTTGAGTATCGATATCTCGAAAACGAAGCGAGATATCAAAAAATTTTATTCTTCATTTTCGATTTAATTTGGTCTAATTAAGCCAAATCGCGGCGCTATGGAAATCGTACTCTCCCCAAAGTCTGTAGAAACTAAAATATTGGTTGTCAGAAAATGATATTACAGTTTTATTATGAATATAAATAAAGTAAACGACTGTTTTCAAATTTCATTAATTCAAATTCATATAAGATGATTTTTAAATTAATTGAAATAAACACATGTGTTGCTTTAAAAAACAAAGATTTTATTTTTATGGCAAATACACTACATAAGTGATATTAATAAACTGTTTTATGTTACATAACTAACTAACCAACTACATAACTAACTAAAAAACAAAGAAACGACATCTAATGTTTATTTCTTCAACTTTTTCTTAAATAAGCAATATTTCATGACCTAACCTCTATTATCTTATTCTAATCAATCAAAATTGACATTGGTGACAGTGACATTTGTGACATCCATGACAGATGTATCATAGACATCATAAACCACAGATAAAGAAAGTGAACCATAATGAAACTAAAGAAATACTATTTCTTTACATTCATATTTTTTTATATTATCGAGAACATAACCGATTTGTTTACTTCCGATGTTCGCATCAAGATTCGTGTCCATTGAATAACATTTAAGCATTGACATTGTAGATGAGAACGCACCAAGCATAGTATTTTCTAATTGTTAAACAAACATCATAGTCCAGTAATCACAGCTCCCGACTCACGAAAATTAGTTATGTTCTCAGGGTGTTTTATTGACATCAAAATTTCGAATTTTGAAAATAACTCGAAATCTATGCCAAATTTCGGAAAAAGTAAAAGAATAAAAAATGTAGCTTAAAAAATTTTCTTCAAAAAATGTTCCTTGTAATTTTTCCTTAATAGCTGTTATTTCTTTGTGAAATGCGCTCAAACTTCGGGGTCGCACTAAAAAGTTTTCGCACCACGTAGGGAAATTACGTCCCCGGCTGAAGAAGAAACTGCTGTATCTCCTGTATCAGTAATTATTGCTATTTAGCTTGTCTTTGATATTGTGCGTTCCTCCACTATAACCTACTGTTGTACTCCACTTATTTTATAATAAGCGCTTCAGCTATTGATACCCATGAAGGGTTCTGGTTCAAGAAAATGGTATTTTAGATGCCCTTATGACCTTCGTATGGTCACCCAGCGTGCTTAGAGCACAAACACAATCCCATATTAGAGATTTCTGTATAATTAACCAACTTTATCTTTTATTTGTGAACATTTGATCAATATGTACTTTGGTACTATTTCGTACTGTGGTGGAACCCCTTCCTAAGAGTTACTGGGAAGCTATTCCTCGTTTCAGCGTCACTTTTAGCCACCAACCAAATATTATCATTGGCCTAACTACTGGTTATAACCAAAGAGCGATTTTAAGATGGAATCACCTCCTATCTCTGCTTCTGTCTTCTGTTTATGCTCAACGACAAGCCAGCTTCATATAAAAATACAAATAAAAACTATTTCATTTTATATTGATCATAAATAAAAAAGTTCAACAGTACAAACGATAAATATAATCTATCTAATAATAGTTCAGACTCTAATAATGGTAGTATGGGGCTGGAGCAGCACCAATTGTCTTTGCTGGTTGTGCATGTGGTTGTCCAGTTCTTTCTACAACAGCATTGAAGCCACTGTGTTTATCTACGGTATATTTAACGGTTCTTATGGTACCATCAGCTTCGTGGAGAGAGTATTCACCTTGAGTGACATCTCCGTCTCGTACTTCTTTGTGGGAGTGGATGTCACCAGTGTGGTGGTCTTCAACTCCGTAAGCGAATTCATATTTGGGATAGGTCTGGAAGAGATTCAATTTAAAACAGATAATTTGTTATCTTTATATTAGATGTGGGAATGTAGAATATGAATATCATAATATATCAGTATGGATAATAAATATTGATACTCATGGTTACTTACGTTTTCTTCTTCTTGGTGGTAAGCCTTGTAACTTCCTTGGTTGTAAGATGGAGCAGCATTTTCGTAGGATACTGGAGCTACAGCTGGCGCGGTTTTGATGAAAACTGGAGCTACAACTTTAGCAGATGGTGCGGTATAATGTAATTGAGCGCCGTTGCCTGCGAAGTTTAAGCTGGAGTAAGAATTTGCAGTGTAGGAAGGAGATGCACTTTTGAAAGCGACAGGTTTAGCTACTTTAACAGCTGGTGAGACATAATGTGCGATTGGAGCGGCTTGGATGGCTGGAGCAGCATGGGAGGAGTAGCTGTTAGAGTATCCGTTGGAGGGAGCTGCAAAGGCGGACGGAATGTGTTGAATGGAATTGTGGTTGTTGTTGAAAACGATTGAAGATGTAGCGCCATTATTTTCGTAACGGATAGCTTGGGTAGAAGCTAATAAAAAGGCCAATACTATGATCTGCAATAAAAATTTTTTGTTTATTTATCAGACCGCTTTGTTACTGACGCCTGCAGAAGTATGTCGAATGGATAAGTGCCTTCAATGTTGGTTGGTGGCATATTCAATATAAAAACATCTTTAAATTGTTTTTACCAGGAACTAAATTCAATATTAACCAGCATTTTTGACAGTCAAATACGAAAAAGCTTGAAATATGCTGTTATATTTTATTATGATTAATATATAATTAAATTTAGTGATCGCATATCCGCTCAAATAGTTTCATAAGTCGATGAATTTGAAAATTTTATCTCAAATAATGTCATTTAAATATTTACTATTGTGGTAACCTTGTTAGTTTTTGATTTATCATTCGAAAAGTGGAAATCGAAGTTAATTTCAAACTCTTATTAATCGATAATGGTAATTACTTAGAATTGGGGCTCCACCCCAAACACACTCCAAA
Organism: Diorhabda sublineata; assembly: GCF_026230105.1. Classification (NCBI taxonomy): domain Eukaryota; kingdom Metazoa; phylum Arthropoda; class Insecta; order Coleoptera; family Chrysomelidae; genus Diorhabda; species Diorhabda sublineata. Next base: position 4,182,463 of record NC_079484.1, on the reverse strand, counting down.
AATTTTGTCGCGCATTAGTGCTCCGAAAGTACTTTAATGGTGCAGGAGACACAATCATTATCTTATACATAATAAATGTCAATAATTATCCAATCATATCGGAATACGCGGTCATCTAAAGCAATAACACATGAGGTTAGGTTAGGTTAGATTTAATTAGGTTAGGTCAAGTTAGGTAAGGTTAAGTAAGATAAGCTTGGGTTAAATTAGGTTAGGTCAATCGTTGGAAGCTCATCGTGAAATATTTATGTATTTTTTCTATTTAATATTATAGGTATCAAGGACGTGACAGTTAATCATACTTTCGTGGATCATATTAAATGTAATTGTTAATTATTTTGTAAATGTTGATAATTCATGTAATGAATAAAATAACTTTTTATTGATGTATAAACAAATCATGAAACAGTGAACTGAAATTATGTTGAAAATGTTAAAAAAATATTACTAACATGTAGCAAAAAATTTTTGGAGTAAGTTTCCAAATATATACCATCGATAGTCTGTTCTTTTTGACTTCAAGAAAATTAGACTTTTTTAAAAATCCAGCTCAGTATGATAGTAAATTGTTATTGACGGATTTTTGGATGTTTTGTAAATATTTTCGACTTTTGTCTTACCTTGGACACCATATTGTATACTGAATAATTCTATGAGTAAACTTAGATTGGTACTGATTAGAAACAATAATCAAACACATTTTTATACCAAACCGTTCACTGGTATGTGATATTGAAAAATATAGAGCCCATGGGTACACAGGTATATGGGCATTGACTATTTTACTTACGTAATTCATTGCCGAAAATTTGACCCTAATTAAAACGATTGTTACTGATTGATAGATGTAGAGCAAAATTATTAGGTAACTAATGATATTTTTCTATCGCTGCAAGTGTATGTAAATCAACCTTCAAAATGTTTGGTTATATAATTGTGAGCGGCTTCTATTAAAATGTAGGTAAGATAAATATACATATTGAAATTGAGAGCGATATCTTTTTTGAAAAATTGTTTTTATAAACAGAAAAACCTGTTTGTATTTATAATAAACTGATATTATTAGTTCAAAAATCATATAATATGCTAGGGAGACGTTTTAAAAAACGTTTTTCATATTAAAACTATTTAAAATTATGTTTCAAATAAAAATTTCGAATCATTACATTATCATAAGCCATTAAAGTCATTCAGAATTCAGAGTGCTACAGTAAGCGGTCCTCCAGGTCCTCGAAAAGAATGAGCTACGAGCTCATAATGATTAATTACATAAAAAAAAGGAAATGCTTTATGATGATGAAATAGCCGATTAACATTTATTATATATTTAACTTGACTTTGTTTTTCTTGATACTATTTTTTAGTCTTAAATTTGTTTTTAAATGAACATTTGCTAAGCAAAACACTAGTAGTGCAGCAAAGTTATTTTATATCGATTATTCTTCGGTATTCATCAATAAAAAAATGTGTCTCTAATCAAAAGGTAACGTGGAATTGCTAGGTGGTGAAAATATGGCTGCTAGCGAAAGGAGCTTAGTCAACAACTCACTATACACAAGGTACTGTGGAGATCTAGTGACATTTGATTTCAGCTACAATTGCAGCTTTCATTTAATAAAAGTATCTCTAAATCGATAAAGTTCAAACAGCTCCAGATTGTCACTAACCAAAATGAGTTGATCCGATTGATATTTTGGTTTGTTGTTAAACCAAACTAGATTTATTCCTAGACTTCCAACTTGCGTGCAAAGATAAAAGCAAAGTTATAAGTACGATAACTTGCATCTAATCGATCAGATGAGTTTCATTAGGGCATGTTTTTGTTGCAGCCATATTTCTTTGAGAACTTAGATTTGCGCACAGCTTCTTCATCGCTATCGTCTTTGTCATAGCGCCACAGGAAGGAACCACCGTTCTGGTTTGCTTAAACGCTTACTATGTGTTGTTGGTGGAAGCTGGTACTTAAATATGTGATTAAATTTTTGATACCAAGTTTCATTTATCTTCAACACGATGTAACAACAGAAGAATTTTTTATTGATTGAAAATTAAAAAAACTATATTGCAGAAGATAGACGAAATAATATAATAAAATTGATTTGACAATGATAATGACCAGTTTAGAAGAATTCGCTATAAAAGCTATTGACCGTCTGGTTTTAAAAAACCTGATCGGTATTAATGATGCTTCTTCATTCATAAAATTTATTTAGTAGTCGACCTTTCGAGAAATTACTACAAGGTCATTTATACGATGTTCCATGTGAATACGACAGACTATTGTTTACTTTTTATTTTGAATCATTGGCGTACCCAATCGATTTTCTTATTGTTAATGTTTATCATTCAATAAGTTTTGTGACTAACTTGAAAACACCTTTTAATAATTACCTTCAAGAGCAATACAACCTACTCTAACTTCTCGATGCCGTGCTTGTAGGAGGATTTGTCTTTTGCCTCAAAATAAGCTTCAGTTTCAGCAATTGCTTCTTCATTTGAGATGAATTACTTAACGGTGATCATCTTTTTATGATCAGCGAATAGCCAGTAATCACTGGGGACTAGATCTGGACTATACGGTGGATGAGAAAGCAATTCGAAGTGTAATTCGTTCAATTTAATCATCGTTGCTATCGACTTATAAATCGGTGCATTCTAGTGGCGAAAGAGTGTTTTTTTCTTCGATATTTGAGGTTGTTTCGCTTCCCAGCTGACTGTTGTGCCTTTGGAAGCTTCGGACGTGGTTCACCTGCTGCAGTTCACTTAGATGATGATTAGTTTTCAATCCGGATATATCCATGTTTCATCCATTATCAAAAATCTGATTAATTATGTGTAAAAATGACCACTGTAAGTCAGCTGTAAGTCACTTTGTGAAAAGCTTTCTTATGGTCAAATTTTTATGCATAATTGTAGATTAGATATACGCACTTTTTGGACTTTTTTTATATTTTCTGAAGTAACTACCTCAATTGGACGACCAGAACGTTCACCATCATCGGTGTCTGTAGGACCACGTTTAAATTCAGCAAACCGTCATCAAATGGCGCTTTTTGATGGAACAGAGTCCGGATAACACTTTTCAAGCCATTGCTGAGCCTGTACAGTACTTCTTTTATCAAGAAGCAATGGAAATTAACGCACGAAATTGTTTTAAATCCATTGTTTTGAAAATAACAAAAGTAACTCTTAAATGTTTCTCAATTTTTTCTGACTATTCGAAATATCATGAAATATCATACATAGTGTTTTGACAGTTGGTACCTCATAAACGTCATATGGATTTGACACTGGCAGCCCCATCTGTGTGTCAGCCAAAGGACTTATTGTTGAGAATTGATCTAATTGACAGCTGACCCGATCTATCCCAACCTTGACCTCACATTATTTTGTTTTATATAGAGTCAAAGTTGGTAACCATGTTCATGTTAATTTTAATTCAGTTAAGTTGGCAGGCGATAAGCACTTTTTGATATGCTTAAGTGACAGCGAAAAAACGAAATGAAACGACGACAGGCGGACGCGCTCCAATTTGTAATTTCAAAAATTTTTAAGTATTGAGCAACAACCCGACTATTGTTTAGCAAGAGTTTCGATTCAAAAGGTACATTTTGAAACTCTGTTCAATAATCTGAACATTTTGTCAACTTTGGACTTCATTCATTTTTCAACAAAGAACCCAAACCCACTGAAAATAACACTTATTGAGTTATGTTTTACGTTCTTAGAATAATATTAACTACAGTCATTATCATAATAGCTAATCCTGAATATTAGACATCTAATTCTTGAAAAGTGATAGATTTTGTTTTATGTCTAACTGATCATTCTTCGTACAATGAACTTTCAGAATTTCAAAGGATTCTTTCAAAATATTTAAGGCAGGGTTTGTCAATTGTCTGTATGAATGAATGATCAAAAGCCTTTTGAACTTGAATGACATTGGTACATTAATAATATTGTTCTGCTGTAAAGGGTACAACAATAAACAAGGAATTAACGAAAAATTGTTACTTCAGTGTTTCTAGTGAACTCCAAAAACCCTATAAAGTGAAAACTGACTGAAAATTTTCTTTGCTTTGACTAAAAATAGATTTAGTACCACAATTGAGACATAAATACTGGTGTTTTTGAAAAATAACTTGAAAAATATGAGCTGTCTCTAAAAAACGATCTTATCTTTGTATCACTTCAAGTTTTGTTGGTATTTCGGATAATTATGAAGAAGAAAATGAACAGTGAGTTGGGGATGTGAATAAAACACCCTATAAGAAAATGTAATTCATCCAGGGGTGTCGTGAGTAAACATATCCAAATTTTCCATTAAGCAAGAACAGTTTATTCATGAATAATTGCCATTATTCCAAAATATTTTTTTTAACAATTTTAAGGCGCCCAACCAAATTGGAAGGATTTACATTTGAACGAAATAAGATTCAAAAGCAATTAATCTCCATATTCAACAGGAATAAGAGCTGAAACATCAGCAATGAAGAAATTAATGAGGTCGACTAATATAAAACCGTTAAGAACAATCAAATGAGTGACTCTTAGAGATAAAATGAGAAGTTAGTGTAATAGAGAAGATTTAGGAATGCAGTATATAGTGAGATGGGTTAGAGAACGTGAACGAAGTTGGAAACATCATGGGAAAGAATACCAGGGAACATATGGGCAAACTAAATACACGAAAACCATTAGAGAGTCCACCAAAAATATGATATGAGAGTTGTAGCTGAGCTTATCGAGAACAGCTCAACTCCATTGAATTTAATAACTTCCTACAAATAGTTGGATTACAAAATTTAGACAGAGTTAAACTTTTTGAAGAAAACTTTAATTGAAATTGACAAGAAAGTTTTGAATTTGAATGATTTATTATATTGACCACGATTTTTGTGTAAATCTTAATAAAACAGTATTTGTAACAGCAGGAAATTATCGTTGTTAGTCGATTATTATAATCTAGGTTATTGTTGACGACGGCGACGCTAATGACATAACACTAATCCAGTCCATTGTTTACCCATAAAACGATTGTTGTGTTTTTTTATTATGTAATTTTTACCGTTTACCGACTAAAGTCTACCATTGCGATTATGTAATCTGCAGGGTATGACCTAGTTGCGGAGGAGTGTTTTGTTGTTTTATAGCCGATTGAATAGTCCCGCTAGACCATAAACGGGATTGGATTGTTGGGAGGTTGTTCTAGTTAAAAAGAATGCGACTAGGCCCGCCTATACAGATGAAGTATTATGAACGTAATTAAAAGCTAGTTGGAAAATAATTGATTACCGTATTGAAAATAAGATATACTAGTATCGTAATTTGATCGTTTTGCTGCGTCATTTTGGTTTCGTTTAAAGTCATACATGGTATACGTTTAGCATATACCTACAATGTACTCAAATAGCTTTTATCAAAAAATTGCTTCGTCTATATTATCGTCCGTCGTGAAATCGATTATGTAAATGCTCCATTGGATCGAAGAATATCCAAATCGGGCGAATTGGATGGATGTTCAATAACTGTACGTTGATCTTCAAGCTTAATTTCTTCTGCTATTGAAGAAAATTGCGTACATAATTTTCTTGACAAATATTCGTCATTTTTGGTGTTGCTGAATCTTCGTAAATCTATACACGGTTCTACTAGTAGTTTGTATGTTTCTTAGCCTACTCTATTTTAGAGCTTAAGATTCTAGTACGATTTTTACGTATGAGACACTTAACTAGTAATAATTTTTGCACATGAAGATAATCATGTAAAATTAAATTTAATGTTAAGGATTTGGATCACTTTTTTAATGTTTCCAACAGTAATTTAGGAGCTGGACCAACACGTGATTCATTACCTAGCGATATCCTTTTTTAAATCAGCTATATAAAAAAATAATTGTTCGTGAAGGACTTTCATCACCAAATACAATCCTTCAAAACTTTGTAATTCACTTAAATATAATGCATAACATGCACATGATCTCTAAGAAATCCATATTTGGTAATTATTTAGTTTAGGTTGCATTTCCTTGAAATATTAGTATGTTATACAGTTTTTTATGCTGAAAAAGAAGATATATGGGTGTGGAAAACATTCCTTCACATAGTTTTTATGGTTTGAACATTGGAAAATGTACACTATCTTGAAAAGTTGATATTTTGCATTTACTTGATGTTGGAAAGAGTTAAGGGCGGAGGGGGGTTGTTCTGTTGGAAATTTAGACTTTTAACACCCCTCCTACTCGCCCCCAAGCCTCTCCAATATTAAATATAATTAGTTATGACTAATGTAATGATACAAATCAATTTCTAACAATAATAATTTATTTACACGTACAAATAATCATTTATTTCTATTGGATACATTCGTGATATTCCTTCAATAAATGCCTCAATTCTATTTGAATATGAATAATGTATTTTAAATGAAAATTTCCCAAAATACTGAGATAATGTGATCTAGTTCTTCCATAACGCGGTATGTTACACGAATATCTCGTGTCGCTCAATATTTTGAGTATGAGCCTAACCTAACCTAAAACAACATAACCTAGCCTAACCTAACCTATCTAAATTTTCAACTTCGAAAAAGTATGTGAAGGAATAATTTTCGCGTCCAACATATATATATATATATATATTTTCTTTTTCAGCATAAAAAACTGTATAACATATTAAAATTTCCAGGAAATCGGGCGTATGCAACCTAAACTAAATAATATTTTGATAGCAAATCATATGTATCAAAATTAGTTTATGATAGCGAGACAACTGCAGTCAAAGCTTATCACTTGAGGATTGTGGCATCTCAAAATATAGGGAGTGTATAATGCGTGTGCGGTTCAGACTTCTAAAAAAATTGAGATGAATGTACACATGTATAATATGAATATATATTCTGATTTCTCAATAATTACATATTTTAATTTCATAATATTATAGATAAAAATGAAAAATAAATTATCATTGATCTAATTTCGTCAATTATAAAAATTTCAGATCCGTATATATTAAAAAAATGCCTAATTAATTGACATTAACATTCAGTTGAAAATATTAAGCAAGTCAGAGTGTGTGTGTGTGTATGTGTGTGTGTGTGTGTGTAATAAGTATGTGTTACAAACAATTATGTAAATATAGCTATCAGTTGAAGTGTATTCAACTTTTTCGTTTCAATCTAATTATTATTAAGAAGTTGAAGGTCTATCGTGTCCTTTCCACAATTCAGTTTTCAAGAAAAGTCATTGAAATTAGTAATCCTTTTATTTCTGATATTCTATGGCTCCTGGTCTGTTCTAGTGATCTCCATAAAGTCTATTAACTTCTCAGCCCGAGACCTTATTTTACTGCAACTACTCCGGATATTGTTAATAAACTCCGTGGTGTCATATGAATCTGCAACGAGGGTGGCGCTAATACTTAATTCAGATGAAAAGCTCGCTCTCATTATTTAATTTTGGCTACACCTTCTCGAATAATGGGGGCTTGCTAACCGAAATAATTATTTTTCTTCGCGTTTTATATTTTGAATTAATATTTGGTTCTAGAGATCAATATAATCTAATTAGGTAAAAAAATCAAGAAAATTCATAAGTATTTTTTATTAATATAAAATAATATAAATTAACAATTTAACAACGTATAATTAATAAACAAAAACTACAACTGAAGCTGCAGGATCAGTACCAAAAATTACTGATAAACTTTCTTCAGATTGTTCTGTGATTGTGGATTGCCAGACTTTTCAACTACAGCTTGAAAACCGCTATGTTTATCAACTCTGTATTTGACAGTTCTGATTGTACCATCTGGTTCCTGAAGAGAATATTCTCCTTGAGTGACATCACCGTCTCTGGATTCTTTGTGTGAATGGATATCGCCATATTGGTGGTCTTCTACTCCATAAGAGAATTCGTATTTTGGGTAAGTCTGGAATAATACAAATTTGTCAGATATATTGTTAATGCGATATTATTTTGCTACTTACGTTTTCTTCTTCGTTTTGGTGATTGTACTGTTCAGCTGCTACATTTCGTTGGGAAGGCGATGAATACTGGCTAGTTCGTTGAGCTGGTGAATAGTACTGCATCATTTGATCCGCAGCTCCTGAATACTTAGCAGATGATGAATATTTCAAAGTTGGATCAGCTGGTGGAGCATACTCCACAGTTTGTTGAGCAGATACAGAGTATTGTTTAGTTTGATAAGCAGGTGAAGGGTACTTTGAAGTTTGTTGAGCAGGTAAAGAGTACTTTTGAGTTTGTTGAACAGGTAGAGAGTACTGTTGAGCTTCTTCAGTTGGTCCAGTATACAGGAGACGACTGGAGCTAGATGATTTCTTATTAGCATTGTTTTCTTCTTGTGCAGAAGTTTGGGTATACAATAAGTTTCTCGATTTGGTAAAAGTTTGTCCACCATATGCACCTAATCCTTCCGAAGTTGGTAATGGAGAATTCGTATATTTCAGAGTAGGTTTGGAAACTTTTTGAGCAGAATAACCAGATTCTTGATTATAATAATCGCTAGAGGAAGAAGCTATTGGCTCGTAGTTATATTGGGGTCGAGAATAAGTATATTCAGTTGATTTTGGATTCTGTTGGGATATAATGTGCTTGATATTATTTTGGTAGTCATTGAATTTAGCATATGATGTTGGTATATCTTCAACAGCTACTGAATATCCGATTAGAAGAACAGCTACTATCTGGAATGAGAAAGACAAAGTTTTCAATATATTGATGATGACTTCATCCGTAGATTTCGAATTATGAAAATTCCATCAATATTAGAAATTGAATTAAATGTAGAAAGCAATGAAAGAGCTCTCGATTTATACCATATCCATTGATTTTGTCTTTTCTCAATATGAAAATGATAATGACAAGCTTTTCTCTAAGAGAATACAGAATTGAGAAACAATGAATTTAGCTTCTACACCATAATCGAATCATATTGAGACACATTGGGAGAATTGTATGATTCACCAGGTCAAACTTGTAAGACTACCTGGTCACTTTGGAGTGTACGACAATTAATTGGGAGATCTTCTTGTAAACCCTTCAATTGATCCATAGCTATTATTCACAGCCAGTCACCAAGCTTGGAATAAGAAATAAAAAGACAAAAAACTATCACTCAGTATATTAGATTCGACGAAAATGATTCTTAGGGGATATTGCCTTGTGATTTACCAACCGCAAAACTTCAAAAGTTTCCTGCTTCGAAATTGTGAAGCCTTTGCTAGGAGAAACATCGTTTTTCTTGAAGCCGAAATAAGAAATGGACGTAATATGCTGCAGGGATGCATAATAGATCTTCAGTAACTCCAATTTTCTTCATAAACTTGACAATATAATATTTCGTGAGCAGAATGTACCAAAATATATGATATGTAGTTATTTTGTTTTGTTTTGTTGAAGAGTGTATTAAAACTAATGACGATACAAGCAAAAAAACTTGATTAACTATAATTGTGAAGAAATTAACGAAAATCTTGGAACAAACGACGAGCAAACTGATTTAGTTGAAGATATTGTAGAATTTCTTGAGGGAAACGATGATGAAATGTTAATCTATTCGAAAAAAATTATTTTTATAAGAAATATTCGAAAAATTGATTAAAAAAGCAGTTCAATTGAAAATGAAAACAAGATAAATCGATTATGTTAGTTTGATAATTTATTCTATTTATTTAGAAATTTATTATTGAATGATTTCAACTGTACCTTAACGAGCATGTTGCTTTTTGAAATTTCTCTTCGGTGATCAACACATACTAATTTTTTAATGAGTTTATTGATTATATATACATTTCTCCCGAATGGAAAAAATGTCTCCACCCATAGCAAATGTGATAATATTTCTTAATAATATATGTAGTAGTTATATAATGTCATCAGTAGATGATCTGGTTATGCGTATATAAAAATTGGAGATCTGTAAAAAATATTCAAAAAATTTGGGATCGCGTCTAATTAATTATCATTCAGACCATAATAAAAAGCACTCTACACCCAATATATCAAATTATTTATTGGTAATTATGTAAATGTTTATATAGTTAAAAAATTATACGTCTACCTGAACCGTTCGAAATTTGTGTCGCTTTATGATATTGAGGTTCAGATTTTTACGTATATATGAACGAAACAGTGTATAAAAGAAAAGAAGAGGAACTACGAGGATATATTGAAAAATTCTTAGCCTACTATAGAACCAAACAAAATTTCAATGTCAAAATATTTTATTACTCAACATATTCTCTTCTTGCAACGTTTCTTCTTGCTCTGCAAACCAGACCTCCACAGCTTTTATTACCTCCTCGTTGGAAGAAAATTCACGACCTTTTAAAATTTTTTTCACTTGAAGAAAGAGATGATAGTCGGACGGAACCAAATCTAGTGAATAAGGGAGGTGTTCTAGTATTTCAAACCCTAAATCACGAATAGTAACTAGAGATTTGTGTGCAGGAGTGTTGTCCTACAAAAACAAAACACCTTTGGATAGCTTTCCGCGTATTTTCTCTTTAATTATTTCCTGTAGAGTGATCAGTAATGTCGAAGAATAATCTCCAGTTATTGTTCTACCCTTATCCAAAAAATCAATCATGATTACTCCATGGCAAACCCAAAAAACTGAAGCAAAAACGTTTCCAGCAGATTTGTGGACACGAAACTTCTTAGATCTTGGAGAACCAGAGTGTCGCCATTCCATCGATTGTTGCTTTGTTTCTGGATCGTAGAAATGTATCCAAGTCTCATCCTTAGTAACAATTTGGTTAAAGAAGTCTACCGCGTTTTCAAATCGAGTACAGATCGAACGCGATGCTTCTTGAACTCTTTTGGTCAACATTCAAACATTTGGGGATCCATTTTGCAGCAATTTTTCTCATGTCCAAATTGATGTGATCTATATAATGAACACGTTCGTATGAAATATTCAGTGCTTCAGAAACTGGCCTTTCCGATCGGTCATCATCTTCAATGGAAAATTTATTACTTTTGAAGCTGGCAACCCGATTATTACCTCTTACCTCTTAACTTTTTTAAATGCAGATACTTTATGATGGCTCGATACTCCAATTTTTGGATTTTTACAATTTCGGTGAACTTCTTTCTTTTAATTCCGTAACTCTGGTTTACTATTTTGACGTAAAAGTTTACACTTACACTTCTAATAATTTATTGTTCGTTGCTATTGTAACGCAATATTTTGTTTATGAATGGAACTGGTCTAGGTTAACTAGATATCAATGCATCCTCGTAAGTGAAGGAGATAAATACATGAAAATGAATCGAATCATTTACATACCTAGGCGAATAATTTAATGGAAGACCGAATATAAAAAAAGGAATACAAAAAAGAGTACTGAAACTAAATAAATATACAGTGTGTGTTCCTAAAGTACCTATAGCACATATATATTTGTATTGTTAATAGTTCTACACCTAAACTAATCCCAATTTGATTGAAGTAGTCTTGAAAGACAAAAAACATTTTTTGTATTTGTTCTAACTTTTCGTAGTTAACTTTTGAGCTGTTTTTTTTAACTGAAAAATAGCCAAAAGTACAGTAAGGAGACTGGTGAAACTATACGGTTGTTTGCTAAATATTGTTTCAAAAGGTTCAAGAATTGTAATGATATTTAGCAATTTAAAATGTGAATTCAGTCGCTTTGTCAACATTCTTGATAATTTTGTTCAACAACAAAAAAATATGTTTTCTTCAAACATTGAAATATTCGCCAAAATATTAGAACATTCGATAGCTATGTAAGTGTGCGAAATTTTAAAGAAAAATTAGGTGGAATACTAAAAAAGAAGAACTATTATTAAGATGGAGAGAATATCTAAAGCTTTCCGGGATTACCTTGCTCTCTCTATACGAGATATACGGATCCTTTTGCTTTGTTCCAGACCAATTTATACACCAATTTTATAAGAAATAACTTGTCCTCAATTACTGAATTATCTATATAAACAATGTCATGATTGATATGTGCTTTTCTGGGTGCCGAAGCTGAAGTTAATGTGTGTGTTTTTCAATCCAAATTTAGCAATTTTATGGCGACTCAAAATATTTCTGTTTCCTGTTTCTGCTATGACTCTAGCTGATTTATTTCTCTATATGGTACGCCTCCAGGTGTAATGCCCTGGAGTTTCGCAGTCTCTCGCTCTTTGAAAGACTTTGGATAGAAGTTTCATTAACTATCTAGCGGAGTCTGCACGCCAAACCTAGTTTCTTCAAAAATCATGGGTATCCACTATTATATGGATCTTGGGAGTAAGTTTTGAAATGTTTGATGTTCATAATAATGCATTACTCCATATTTGAACGATTTTTCAACCTAAACACATCGGAAACTTCAATTTGGTTTAGGTAATTCTACTAATTTGAGAAAACAATTCTTGAATAATTGAGGATATTTGACAAAAATGATTAAAAAAATCAGATTTCTACTAGTTTTATTATAAAAATATAAAAATTTTATATATAATTTCATATTTATTATAAAATATAATCACTGCGATTTTTTTTGAAAATATGCCTCAAAATAATTGAGATCATTACATTATATTGCAATAAAATTTTGATTTAGAAGATAATACAAAAATTCTGAAAAATATGAACAAAACAAAATTGAAATTGAATTAATAATTTAAATATTAACAATACTGACAAATGATAGCATGAAAATAACCAATTAAATGATCAAACGTTATCCATAGGGTTATATGAAACAACTACTGTTCAAATTTGGAATGAATAAATACGAGGTATGATCAAAAAATACGGTAAAGAAATTTTTAAAACAAGAATAATTTATGCTGAAAAATTTCAATTAGTGTGTATCGTTTCCTTATGTATTGAGTCGAGTAGTTATACGTTTGAACCCATTTCTGTGATGAAACGTGAATCTCGAAAAGCATAGATATCAATATGTTTTACATTTACCTAATTTTTTAATGACAAGGAAGCCGCATCTACCATTGTGGCAATTAGCCACGGAGAACAGTCGGAAAGTACTCAAGAGCTCAAAAGTAGTTTCTAAATGTGCAAAAAGTTGACAAATTTGTCTATTTTCCAGATCTTAGTATAGAATTTAATACGAATCCGTGTAAAGTGTTTTGATTGATGATTTGCAAAAAAGACACAAATCTTTTTTGATTCGTGGTTTTGGTGGCTAAAACTTTTCCTCTCTTATGACATCTGTCTTACTCACCATATTTAACACTTGGCTCTTTCAGGAAATAAAAAAATTAGTGATATGGAATATTGTTAACATTCTAGACGTTAGGAAGACCATGTGTCAGTTAAAGGTTTCAACGTTGAAGAAGAGTTTTTGTACAAACCTCGTAGCATTAGTATCAAAATGTGAATAATTATTTTTTTTTAATAAATAACTTGTTATAAAATGCATCAATGACCATAAGCGATCGATTCTTGCCCAGATTTATGAACAACTGCTCTAAATCCGTGATGAGGATCAGAGGTATATTCTACAGTACGAAGACTTCCATCGGCGTCCACCACTGAGTATTGGCCTTTCACGACATCGCCGTCCCTAACTTCGTATTGATTCTTTGCATCTCCAGTACTAGGATCTTCTATTCCATATTTGAAAGCGTATTTTGGTATATCCTAAAAAGGAAAAACAATTTATTTCATATCAAAAACTTTATAATGAAGAAACTTTGTACAAAAAAAGTTAAAAACCATGGATAAAACGTGGTTCATTCACTTCACACCCGAAACAAAAGAACAATAAAAATAATGGTCCGAAAAGGGAAAACCGGTTCCAAAGAAGGCAAAGACCGTTTCATCTGCAGACATGGTCGTGGCGTCGGGTTTTTGGGATGCGCGTAGGATAAGTTCCATTTAATACCATGAAAAAGAAAAAACTATCTACTACAAAGTTATTGCAAAGTTTGAGCCAAGAAATCATGCAAAAACGGCCGCATTTGGCTGAGAAGAAAGTGTTGTTTCATCAAGACAATATACCAGCTCACATATCCGTTATTACTATGGCCAAAATTGATGAATTAAAGTACCTATTCACCAGATTTAACCCCCTCGGATTATTTTCTGTTCCCAGACTTGAACATATGGCTCCGTGGTGAAAGGAGGAGCGTAGCGGAAATTTCAAACTTTTTTCCCTAGTTTTGTAATATATTATTCCACTCGTTTCGTGCATTAAATTAGTAGGTTTCTTTAAGAATTACGTCAACCCACACTTTATATACAACCCACCCCGGAAAACGTCATAGTTTATTACAAATCTATATAATTAAATACATTTTTCATCTCGAAAATATCGAAGATTATTGTACTTTATGGTTTAATGAACCTTGAGGTGTTAAAATTTCAAGGAGGTTCGCGTCAACAATAATAAATATCCTATTATTAAAATTAATAGTATGAAGTATTCTATTTCAAAGATTAATCATCACATCGAAATAATGAACGTATTGTAGTAGAACCTGTTGCCAAAATATTGGTGTGTAGATTAATGTATTATCAAATTGATTATGCCCGCTCTCACGCGAACGTGAATTAGATTATTATCTAATTTTCCGCCTTGTGGTGATGCCACATCGGCATTTCTAAATGTCCCGATTCCATCAAGACAAACTCAGTTCAAAATAATTGCTAGTGACGAATTTAAATCTTGTTACATCGTTTTTAAGTTGAATAACTTGGATTATTTTTGAAATAAACTTGTGACATATGAATAGAATCAATATAAATATTTTGAGGTTAAGTTATTTATATTTTTGATAAAATTCTTCAATAAGAGACCACGAAAAACTGCAAATAAACAACAAACTATTTAGTTTTGCACTTCAATAGAATATTTGCATCACTTCTATACATCGATACGTTTCTGATGTATCGTTCAGTGCTACACAAGTCGACCAGAAACATCAAAAACGAAACAACTTTTTGAGACCACGGAAATGAAAATTCCCTGGCGGATTTCGGGAAAAATATTATTTGACCGAAGAATAATCGACTTTGAACCCGGTGGTTCTATTTGAAAAAATAAAGATATTTGATAGTTACCAAGTTAAACTTTTTATACACACCCTGTATAAAATAGAAAGTTTTTCAACATAGATTCAAATACGTCTGACTTTGCTGAAAGCAACTGAATAAAAACCGATTTCATATCTTTGAGGGTATCTTCGTAAAAAAATAATTTGTAAGGGTCTGCAACGGTTAAATTTTTTACAAAAAAAAATACAAAAAAATTCATACTTAACTCAAAAAGTATGCATTTTTCGAAAAAAGGTTTTAGACAAAAGTATACTAGAATTTACGAATATTTCAAAAATGTATTAATATATAGGGTGTTCCGTTCAAAATAACAAAATTACTTTTGTATTTTTTGTACTTTAACTCGTCTTGGGACTCCCTGTAGATAGTTTACTGAAATAAAAGCAGACGTGAACCAATTATTAATGAGAAATTATTAATAAAATGGAAGAAGAAGGAGGAAAATTATGCTATAGAATGTAAATTAAACTGTACAAGACGACCAGAAACATCAAAATCGAAAAAACTTTTTGAGACCACAGATATGAAAACTCCCAGGCGGATCTCGGGAAAAATATTACTTGACCGAAGAAGAATCGACTTTTTATCACAGCATACATACCCCTGAATGCAGCAAAATAGAAAAAACCGGGTGGTTCTATTTAAAAAATAAATAAATTTGATATTTATGAAGTTAAACTTTGAACACTTTTGATACACACACTGTATAAAATAAAAAGTTTTTCTACACAGATTCAAATACGTCTGGCCTTGCTAAAAGCCACCGAACAGAAACCATTTTCATATATTTAAGGGTATCATCTTAAAAAAATAATTTGAAAGGGTCTACAACGGTCAAATTTTTTACAAAAAAAATGAATAACTCAAAAAGTATACATTTTTCGAAAAAAGTTTCTAGACAAAAGTATACTAAAATTCACGTAGATTTCAAAAATATATAAATATATAGGGTGTTCCGTTCAAAATAACAAAGTTACAGTCAAATTTTGTATTTTTTGTATTTTGCCATATACAGATAGTCGTGGGACACCCTGTAGATAGTTTACTGAAATAAAAGCAAACGTGAACCAATTATCAATTAGAAATTATCAATTAAATTGAAGAAGTAGAAGAAAAATTATGCTATAGAATGTAAACTAAGCTATTCAACACGACCAGAAACAACTTTTTGAGACCACAGAAATGAAAAATTCCTGGCGGATTTCGAGAAAAATATTACTTGACCGAAGAAGAATCGACTTTATTGCACAGCATACAAAACAATGGAACCAACACTTAAGTCAAATGACAGGCGATAGATCTCCAATTGGAACACGGAGTAGAGGTCGACCCCAAAAGAGTTAGAGCGACAATCTAGAGCCAGGATGAGGAAAGATATCGAAGAAAGAACAAGCATTAGACCTATTATAGTAGAACGAGTAGAAAAAGAAATTCTGGACATCTTTGACCACTTTCTATACCAACACAACCATTGTTTTATCAACAACGCCAAGCTGATAGTTTATTATCAAAAATTGAAATCATCAAATTGTAAAACAATCAAACGGATACAGAGGAATTAGCAATAGAAAAACCTGTTGTCTTGAAGTTACCATCAAGCTTATGGTGTGGATAATCCATGTAGAAGTTCACTATTTTATCATTATTAATTTGACGTTGTTGATGAAATAAAATATTGAAGGTATTTTCCAAGTTTGTAAAAGAATCTTAATGAATATAGGATAAGTAAATAGGTTACATGTTTTATATGGTATAAACAAGGGTGGTTAGTTGACTTACAACCCCTCATTGAGTACAATCGATACCTTTTCGGTGATTGTTACATTTTGTTCTTCAAAACATGGTCAAAACGTTCACGATATAAGGAGTAGAAAACATATTTCGGTTACTTACATTATAATATTGACTTTCATCATAATCATATCCATGGTGGTTGTTATTATCACCGTATCCATAACTTCCTTGATCTCTATTGAAATTAACTTGATTTGAATTATGAATATAAGTATTGGAATATGATTGTCCACCGCCGAGGTTATTATTGTACCCACCGTAGTTTCTGTGAGCAGGAGAATGATTGGTAACGTATGATGTGGTTGAAATAGATCCTTTGCCTGAATAAGACTCTACACTATGATGTCCTGCATTGTAATTAGCTCCATCTTGACGATAAGCATAGTTGTTGATTAAACCAGCGTTGATTGTGCAGAATAATGTTGCAAATATTGCCTGAAACGACAAATGTTGCCAGTAATATTTTCAACGAATTGGGAAGGAAAGAAAGAAGCCTTGATAATCCGAAAGAAATAATATTCAATAACTGTTATGTAGGATTTAAAGTACATTTTCCGTACACAAAAACCATTCCTTAGTTTTT
The DNA here is from genome assembly GCF_026230105.1 of Diorhabda sublineata. Classification (NCBI taxonomy): domain Eukaryota; kingdom Metazoa; phylum Arthropoda; class Insecta; order Coleoptera; family Chrysomelidae; genus Diorhabda; species Diorhabda sublineata. Next base: position 4,165,030 of record NC_079484.1, on the reverse strand, counting down.
TATTTTCATTTGAATAATTTAAAGAACTTTCTGGGTCAACTTACGTGACCATCAAGAAGTCATAAATAATAAAAAAATCGAAACGGTACGAGCCAATTCTACGTTTTCAAAAAACAATTGTGAATTTACGGTATCAAAATTAAAAAAACTTTTTTTCAAAGTACTTACTTTGGTAAACATAGTTGCGCTTCACTAATTCAAACAGTACTAATTAATTACTATGAAACTAACAATCTTTTATACTTTGATGTATCCAAATGAGTTATTCCCATAGTCTAATTTAATTATTGAGAATACTAGTAATTAAATTCTGAAGGCATTAGGTAATGGCATGTGAAACACCCCAAATCATCAACGTGAACATCTTGAGAATCTTACAGTGTTGTGCAATATGACAGCTTTTAACAATTGTCGCTTGCGAGATTCTATGATTATTGTAAGCAACATCGTATAAGTTATATTTGCCAACTATTGTTGAATAAAAGTGAGATGTATATATCACTTTAGTTGATCAATACAGGGTGTCCCACAACGAGTTATAACTATCTGTATAGAAAAATCATGCGAATTTCTACGTTTCAGGTTTTCTGGATACGATCTTTTTAACTAAAATATTTTCAAAGATGGCCGGTTCTACCGAAAGTCGACTGTAACTTTGTTATTTTAAATGAAACACCCTATATTTTATTACATTTCTGAAATCTACGTAGATTTCAGTATGCTTTTGTATAAAAACTTTTTTCGATCGTATCCGTTTGATTGTTTTACAATTGAATGATTTCAATTTTTGATAATAAACTATCAGCTTGGCGTTGTTGATAAAATAACAATGGTTGTGATGGTATAGAAAGTGGTCAAAGATGTCCACAATTTCTTTTTCTACTCCTTCTACCATAATAGGTCTAATGCTTGTTCCTTCTTCGATATCTCTCCTCATCCTGGCTCTAAATTGTCGCTCTAACTCTTTCGGGGTCGACCTTTACTCCGTGTTCCAATTGGAGATCTATCGCCTGTCATTTGACTTGAGTGTTGGTTCTATTGTTTTGTATGCTGGGCAATAAAGTCGATTCTTCTTCGGTCAAGTAATATTTTTCCCGAGATCCGCCTGGGAGTTTTCCTCTATATTCATTAAGATTCTTTTACAAACTTGGAAAATACCTTCAATATTTTATTTCATCAACAACGTCAAATTAATAATGATAAAATAGTGAACTTCTACATGGATTATCCACACCATAAGCTTGATGGTAACTTCAAGACAACAGGTTTTTCTATTGCTAATTCCTCTGTATCCGTTTGATTGTTTTACAATTGAATGATTTCAATTTTTGATAATAAACTATCAGCTTGGCGTTGTTGATAAAATAACAATGGTTGTGATGGTATAGAAAGTGGTCAAAGATGTCCACAATTTCTTTTTCTACTCCTTCTACCATAATAGGTCTAATGCTTGTTCCTTCTTTGATATCTCTCCTCATCCTGGCTCTAAATTGTCGCTCTAACTCTTTCGGGGTCGACCTCTACTCCGTGGTCCAATTGGAGATCTATCGCCTGTCATTTGACTTAAGTGTTGGTTCCATTGTTTTGTATGCTGTGCAATAAAGTCGATTCTTCTTCGGTCAAGTAATATTTTTCCCGAGATCCGCCTGGGAGTTTTCCTCTATATTCATTAAGATTCTTTTACAAACTTGGAAAATACCTTCAATATTTTATTTCATCAACAACGTCAAATTAATAATGATAAAATAGTGAACTTCTACATGGATTATCCACACCATAAGCTTGATGGTAACTTCAACACAACAGGTTTTTCTATTGCTAATTCCTCTGTATCCGTTTGATTGTTTTACAATTGAATGATTTCAATTTTTGATAATAAACTATCAGCTTGGCGTTGTTGATAAAATAACAATGGTTGTGATGGTATAGAAAGTGGTCAAAGATGTCCACAATTTCTTTTTCTACTCCTTCTACCATAATAGGTCTAATGCTTGTTCCTTCTTTGATATCTCTCCTCATCCTGGCTCTAAATTGTCGCTCTAACTCTTTCGGGGTCGACCTCTACTCCGTGGTCCAATTGGAGATCTATCGCCTGTCATTTGACTTAAGTGTTGGTTCCATTGTTTTGTATGCTGTGCAATAAAGTCGATTCTTCTTCGGTCAAGTAATATTTTTCCCGAGATCCGCCTGGGAGTTTTCCTCTATATTCATTAAGATTCTTTTACAAACTTGGAAAATACCTTCAATATTTTATTTCATCAACAACGTCAAATTAATAATGATAAAATAGTGAACTTCTACATGGATTATCCACACCATAAGCTTGATGGTAACTTCAACACAACAGGTTTTTCTATTGCTAATTCCTCTGTATCCGTTTGATTGTTTTACAATTGAATGATTTCAATTTTTGATAATAAACTATCAGCTTGGCGTTGTTGATAAAATAACAATGGTTGTGATAGTATAGAAAGTGGTCAAAGATATCCACAATTTCTTTTTCTATTCCTTTTACCATAATAGGTCTAATGCTTGTTCCTTCTTCGATATCTCTCCTCATCCTGGCTCTAAATTGTCGCTCTAACTCTTTCGGGGTCGACCTTTACTCCGTGGTCCAATTGGAGATCTATCGCCTGTCATTTGACTTAAGTGTTGTTTCTATTGTTTTTTATGCTGTGCAATAAAGTCGATTCTTCTTCGGTCAAGTAATATTTTTCTCGAAATCCGCCTGGGAGTTTTCATTTCTGTGGTCTCAAAAAGTTGTTTCTGGTCGTGTTGAATAGCTTAGTTTACATTCTATAGCATAATTTTCCCTCTTCTTCAATTTTATTGATTATTTCTAATTAATAATTGGTTCACGTTTGCTTTTATTTCAATAAACTATCTACAGGGTGTCCCACGACGAGTTAAATAAAACTATCTGTATATGGCAAAATACAAAAAATACAAAAGTCGACTGTAACTTTGTTATTTTGAACGAAACACCCTATATATTAAATATATTTTTGACATTAACGTAAATTTAAGTATACTTTTGTCTAAAAACTTTTTTCCAAAAATGCAGACTTTTTGAGTTATCAATTTTTTTGTAAAAAGTTTGACCGTTGCAGACTCTTATAAATTATTTTTTTACGAGGTTACCCTCAAAGATATGAAAATAGTTTCTATTCGGTTGCTTTTACCAAGGTCAGACGTATTTGAATCTATGTTAAAAAATTTTTCATTTTATACAGGGTGTGTATAAAAAGTTCTCAAAATTTAACTTCATAATTATCAAATTTTTAAATAGAACCACCCGGTTTTTTCTATTTTAATGCATTCAGGGGTAAAAAATAAGGAAAATTCATGTATACCGTTAACCAGATATTAAATCTGTAAATTTTTAGAGATGCAGGTGTGGTTTAAATTTTATTTATTCGTTATTAAATTGAGAACCACCGACTTTCGAAAGTATCAACATTTCACTAATGACAGTTAAATAAGTGTCATTTATTACAGAGCCTACTAAAAGTATACATAAAAAATTAAAACTTGTTAAAAAATACGATAATAATTTAAAACCTCAAATATCTCGGAAACGACTAAAAGTTAGTATTGGATTCTTTATTTCATTGTGTTTGTATCAACGGTCAAAATAAAATTTAGACCAAGCCAGCATCTCTAAAAATTTAGAAAAAACATTTAATATCTGGATAACGACAAGGTTTAAGTATAAGAAAGTATTCATGAATTTGCCTTATTTTTTATCCCTGAATGCATTAAAATAGAAAAAACCGGGTGGTTCTATTTGAAAAAATAAAAAAAATAGATATTTATGAAGTTAAACTTTGAACACTTTTTATACACACCCTGTATAAAATGAAAAATTTTTCAACATAGATTCATTTACGTCTGACCTTGCTCAAAGCAACCGAACAAAAACCATCTTCATATCTCTAAGGGTATCCTCGTAAAAAAATAATTTATAAGGGTCAAGTTTGTTACAAAAAAATTATCAACTCTAAAAGTATACATTTTTTGGAAAAAGTTTTCAGACAAAAGTATAACAAAGTTACAGTAGACTTCCGGTAAAACCGGAAGTCCAACATCTTTGAAAATATTTTAGTTGAAAAGATCGTATCAGAAAACCCAAACGTAGAAATTTTCATGATTTTACTATAAGTATTTTGCCATATATAGATAGTTAACTCGTCGGAGACACCCTGTAGATAGTTTACTGAAATAAAAGCAGAAATTATTAATAAAATGGAAAAATAAGAAGGAAAATGATGCTATAGAACCTAAACTGAGGAAAAAAATTATCATAATGTATATAAAGGCCTAAAGAATAAACTTATATGGGCTCGGCATATAATGGAAATGAAATTGATGAATTGTTAAAAAAAAATAACGTAGTCCAAGAACACAAAAGTACCAAGCGAAACAATTAATAAAAGTGATGAAAAACAAATTATAAAGAAGAAAACTCAATAAGTGTTAGTGTATTTTCAAAGTGGTTTCAGAATCCTAATGATTTATTTTATAATTTTAAAACAATTTCTTACACAATCACAGTTTGCACATGCTCTTTTTGAAAACAAATATAAAAGCTTTTTTCACTTGTCGCTTGAGTCGTATAACCACTTTATTTAACATTTTTTGAATTCAAATCAAAATTAATTCAATTTTTTTTTCTCTCCTACTATTGCAAGGCTACTACTAGGCTCTCCGCATCAAATTATCTGCTAGTCAACCATTCGAGTGCTATATCAGTTCAGCCTTTTCCAGATAAGTTTCCGCATATTACTACTACATAAATCTGCATTATATTCGTTCTCTTTTTTAATATCTCATGTGGAAATGGTACCATGATATTTCCAGCTTTTTCTCCTTCTTATTTCTTTATTTGTAAAGCTCCTTAAGAAGTTGGGATGTCTAAATATGATATTTACATTTATTAACTTTTCCCAAGAAGAGTCTCCAATGTTGAATATGAAATTACAAGCTGTAAAAACTTGTCATTACGTACGTAAAAACACCTCACACTAGTTAGTAGAGTTTCCTTTATATTTTTGATACATACATTCATTTTCGGATAACCATCCTGTAGTTGGAATATAATGGAAACTAAGAAAGACAAGAAATAAAGCGTATCAATATCTCGCAATGGCCTACAAATCTTCCAATATTATTTCACATCACCAACCTTGAAATAAAATTAATGGAATTGGATTGAAGAGAAAGTGACACATTTTATTATAATTAGGATCAATGTCTATATAACTAATACACAATGCTGTTAGATTTTATTGATTTGGAACTGGAATATTTACCCGAAAAATTCACTAATCGTATAATTGTACTACTTCAGATTATAAAAATACTGAATAAGATAAATAAGGATTGAATAAAAAAAGCTGATAAAGGAGAGTTCATATTCATGTACTGATGTCAAAAATTGACTCTAAACCACTTAAAAAAGCTGTAGAATCATGTGAGGATATTAACATTGTTACAGAAGAAGATACAACTAAAAATGTGATTAATCGGATAGTTTATGATTAGAGCGAAGCACGTCAAACAAATATTTGAAAGACTTATGGTATTAATGTCTCATTGCGCTCGTAATCACCCGATTTATCGCCTAATGACTTTTTCTTCTTCTCCACTGTTAGATAAAAGATGCGCGGACACCCAAGAAGTTTTCAAACCATGTTTCGACGATATTAAAATTAGAATGAGCGTACGCTAAAATGCATAAGACAAATTATCTGGCAATTATGATATTGAGGAACTTGGCTCAGTAAATCCCTGAATAAGGCCCGTTCCAGAAACGACTGATGATCATTCCTGATCGACGTAGTTGCTTGTTTAACTGCAATTGAGCAAAAACCATGTATCTGGAATATATATTGAGAAAAATACAAAAATCGTAATGCAAAAAATAAGGATGGAGTGGCTGAAATATTGCTCAATGATTTCGTGATTTTTGATGGGTTACAATAGCAAGAAGCATCAAGTAACCTTTTCTAATGCTAATTCATATAATCCGCGATCGTTTTCACCTAATTCCACTGGTGGATAATCTGATAATTCTTCAAGACTCCAGTCGACAGACGGTCTTTTACATGTCTTCACTGGCGCAAGATTATTCATGTATTGAAAACAAGCACGCAGAAACGGATCGACTTACTTGGTCGGAGTAAATGGTAAATTATATTTTGAGCCTCCATCTGATATGGAGGTGAAGTACATGACCGGACACAACTCTTGAATGCTAAACTTCTTGGTATTTGAAATGCCGCTATCGACGGTTGCTTTAATCGCTATTAATAAAACCTGGTTGAATTCTGCTGCGCTCTAATCTGAGCTTTTTACTACCAGTTTCCTAATCTTCAGAGCAGATCGTCAATTTGAATCAACCAATACCAAAAGTAGTGGATAATTATCTTAATACTTCGAAAAGCGATAAAACTTTTTGTTTCTAAATTGTCGGTTTCTGTTTTACGATTTATAAAAACTTAAAAGACAATTCTTGTAATGATATAAACTGTCTATTTTTTATATTAAATATAATTACTATAAGAAATCTTCTTGGCTTCATCAAATGAACAGGAAATGCGTAATGCATGGAAATAATCCATTAAGTTTATAATTATTCAACTATAACATTAGTTGAAGGTCTATTGGCTACTACCACTCAAGTAATTAACAAACGCTGATTGATTCAGCTGAAGATAATTTCGTTAACGATAATTATATTTCTTTTGTAGCGATTGGAATGCTTTAAGCAGGCATCCTTGCATCCTATTACAAATTTTATAATCATAAACACAAGGTCTTACGAATTTATATTTCTTTTGTTTTATCGAGTCTTGAACACATATAGTATAAGGAAATTTATTACTTACTCGCTAATTTGATTCTTTATAGAGATAACTATTTTCCTTCGTTGTTTATAACTCCATCTATGTTTTTACAGAAGATAAAATTGAGTAATAATAATTTACGAAAGGGTGCATGTGAATATTTGACTTGATTTGACCTGAAACTCCCTGTATATTTTTGGTACAAATTTTTCCAAATTATTCACAGAATATACAGCATTTATCTATATCTAAAAATAAACAACTTATTCATCTTTATAACAAGTGGATATTAATTTTTTTAACGAGTTGGCCGAGATAAAACTCAAGTAAAATCTAAATATTTTATTACAATACGAAAAAAACAAAAAACAAACTAGTTTAAATGTGCAAAAATATCGCCGTTTTATTAAATACATTTTCGAGAATTCTTCAGTACACATTGCGTAGGTTTTAAAACGGTAATGTGTCTGATACTATCTTGAAGTTCAGTCCGATTCGTATATCTTCTTTTATAGACCTCGTTCTTGACATAACCCCAAACGTAAAAGTCTTGGGGAGTTATGTCAGGAGATCCAGGGGGTCAACGTGTAGGACCATTTGTAGCAATCCACCTATCTTGGAAAAGTCTTTCCAACAATATTCTGACTTCGCGTACCTGATGGGCAGGAGCTCCATCTTGTTGAAAATAAATTTGGTTACGTGCTTCTAAATTGAGATCATCCAAATATTCTTTCCAGTACCTCTGATAGCACATCAACTTATCTTCTGCCTGTCAAAGTACTTTCATAAAAAACTGGCCCAAATATTTTGCTGCCAATTGAACCACACCATACATTAATACTGAATTGTCTTTGCGGATTTCTTGGATGAGTAATAAATAAATTTTCTCGACACCAAAAGTACATGTCAAAAGGATAAATATCGACAGTCAACTTGTTAGAGAGATGAATAAGTTAATAAGATGGTTATTTTTAGAATTAGCTTAATGCTGTATAAGAGCTTTTATATTCTGTATAATATATAATTTGGAAAAGTTAAACACTCTGTATATACCAGAATATTTATAAAACGAATCAACATCAAATCAAACATATATGGAATGAATACACCGAATCTAAATAATCTCTCTGTTGGAAACCTAAAACAGGCAATTTAGCTTATAACTTTTGTCACTAGGTCTCCACCAAGTGCTTCCATACATCTACGCAGAGTTTGTTATGCGATTAAATCACTTAGAGATATAATATCAACATATTGGCCAGCGAATTATCCTTGTTGTTTGAGGCATTCAAACGAGTGGACCTTAATAAGACACGGCGAGGGCTGAACTCTGTTGTATTCTAATTTTTAGTCACGATAGCTTCATAGAGGTTTTAAAGTGTATATGCTCTGGAGGATCTTTCGTGAATGACCCCATATAAAACCCTTCTGCTTGCTAGAGCAACTTTTTTTGATATTCACGTATTCGTACCAGAGCAGTTATGGATCCAGAGTGATCCTTAAATATTTCTACGCTCTAGAGTAGTAGTTATAATTTAGTGCGTGTTAATATTGAATCTTCTGTGAAAAATTGGGAGCTCGGTTTCAGACTGGCACTGTTCAACTTGCCGAGAGGTTTAACGTTTAAGTTGTGAAAGACCAGATACTACAGGGCTTGAGACACAGCTCTGCCTTGTGGGCAGCTCCTGGATACCACCGTCTCCACAACTTTTATAATTTCTTACTGAGAGGACAATTGCTCTGTCTGTTGGGTTCTAATTAAAAGTTGTAATTCAAGAAAACATATTACCAAGTAATACAAAACAGAAAATGAAATATCATTCATAGTTTTATACCAATTTTCTCAAGTATTAATTTTCCAAATTGTATATGGTAGTAATTATCACAAAAATTTCGAAGCAATAGTATTATTTTGAATTGAGAAATACGTTGTTAAATATTATAATGATCTTATTAATCTCAGCGTCACTGGCGAGTGTTTTTAATATAAGCATTAATTAGCAAATTATTTATTGTTATTTTCATCATAATTTCATTATCAAATGAAAAATCTAGGTCAGAATTTGGTGAAGCTACGTAACTTTCAGTTAATAAAGAAACAGGTATGATTTCTTATGTCTATAATGTTACATTTAATCAATTCTTCGGTATAAAAAGCTTAAATCATTTAATTTGATTTAGTATCAAGCCGACGATCAGCTATACGATTATGTATTCAAAAGTAAGTTTAACAGAAAATTTTTGATAAAAACAATGTAGAATAATTTATTTCCTAGAACCCAACAAAAAGATTAATACTTTCCATAAACTTAGAGAATTTACTGCAATCAGAATAATTATTTGTACTAGAATTTCAAATTTATTTTACCATTAATATCATTCAAACAAATGTCTCTTTGAAGAATGCGTATACTTCGGATTCAGTTTTGTTTTTAGTTTTGTGTCCGTTTATTTCTATAATTATTTTTATGGCTGAATGGTTGAACGCGTATAAACAAATCACAAATCATAGTTTTAATTTTTCAGATTTTAACTTTGATAGCTGTAGCTGCAGTAGCACAAGCTGGAGTTTTGAACTACAGTCACGGCCAAGCTAGTTCATACTCTTCAGTTAATTTGGAAACACCAAAATTCCATCAAGGATATGCAACTAATCCAATTGTTTCTCATGGATATTCTACAAACAAAGATGTAGATTTTTACGTGAGTTTCTAATAGGTTATGTAGAAAGTAAATTGTGTTTCACAGGTCGCAAGCTAGTCAGTGTTTCTGTTAAAGGTTGTGGCAAAAAATCCTGCTGTTGACTGCGCAATTTGTCAGTTATCAAATGTCCCAAGTATAAATATTACTTCTCTGTTAGGAGTTTAGTATCAATTAAGTTAAATCAAGATTTAAAGAAATCGTTTACGGTTAATCACTTTATGAGGAAGGGACTGCTTGTTGAAACAGGTATTTCGATTGAAAGTAAGTCAGGATCAGGCAGCGAAGCAAAAAAAGTCTTTGGTTAAAGCAGCTCACGGAAAACTGGGAGTCAGTTTGCGTAAAATATGTAACATTCAAATTAAATAAAGAAAATCTACACCCAGAAGCATAAAATAAAAGGTTGGGAAGCAACTACACTAGAAGAATTGGAGAAATAATTTTGAACAAACTCTGGCTAACACCAGATTCAGTATTTCATAAATTAATGCAACTGGGTGTTGATTCACTTATATAAAATATAAGTAAAGTGCCAATAATTAAATTAAAACAGTTCCCACAGTCTTCATTCATCGTGATAATTTGTACAGGGTCCTTCATGACGAGCTGAATTTGCTTGTATGGGTTTTCCGAAATGTTCCATTCAGCTGAAATAATTTCAGTCTTCTGAAATTTCCAGTTATACCGGAAGTGGGCCCAAACTTCGTTATTTTAAACTTTAAATTTTATGCTATGGTCTTCATTAAATTCTCAATATAACTTTATATAATGCATCGTATGCCTAAGATCCGCCATTTTTTAATTATTCCACATTTTCGATATTTTTGGACACATGCAGCCCTCCACTAAGATATTTATATTTCTAAGTTTAAGTGAGTCAGACCTAATATTTTTGGGATTCGGACAAATAACACTTACAGCTTTCAAAATCTGTGAAAACCTTGACAAAAATTTATATAGGGTGTTCAGAAAATGGTGTCGAATTTCGCTATCTAAAAACTTCGAAAACTTAATTTTTTCAAATAGCAACTCCCATTTTTCTCTTTACCATTGGATTTTACGTTTTAAATTAAGGGGACTTCGTTAGTAAATTCATATATCTCAAATTAACGGTTTTTGTAGAAACTTGACAAAATTGAAATCCTCATGGGTTTTAATTAACTTCACTTTAATTTAATTTTTAGTTTTGTTCTTCCCCTCTTATTGTAGAGTTTAAATATTTTTTAGTTGACTAAATTATTTCAATTTTTGATACGTTAACTTTTGTTATTCGTTATTCGTCATCGGCGGGTGACAATTAAAAACCATGAAAATTTCAGTTTTTTCAAGTTTCTACAAAAGCCGTTAATTAGATGGCGAAATTCGGTACCATTTTCTGAACACCCTATATAGATTTTTGTCATGGTTTTCGCAGGTTTTGAAAGCTGTAAGTGTTATTTGTCCAAATCTAAAAAATATTAGACCTGACTCACTTAAACTCAGAAATATAATTTTCTTAGTGGAAGGCTGCATGTGTCCAAAAATTTCGAAAATGTGATAATCAAAAAATGGCAGACCTTAGGCATACCAAAAATTTAATAAAAACCATAGCATTCTGTTTAAAATAACGAAGTTTGGGTATAACCAGAAGTTTCAGAAAACTGAAATTATTTTAGCTGGAACGAGCATTTCCGAAAACTCATGCGAGCAAATTTTCAGATCACCAGTCGCAGTACTTTCCCATAAGCATATCGATTCAGCTCGTCCTGAAGGACCCTGTATATAACCGGTTTATATCAGGACTATTGGAGAACAAAATGAGATAATATCTCATGTCATATTATAACATATTCAATACAAAATACTCGCCCTTGCTCACTCGAGTACTGTATGGTTTACTGGGCACTATCTCGGTGGAGTACTCTGTCAATGTAATTGCGTCTTTATATTGGTCTATTAGACATTTTAGTTTTGAACTTTAAAAATGGAATTCAAGTTCTGCTTCCATTTTCTCCCGGTAAATATTTTTGTTTATATTTTTATTTTGTTACTGATACAGGGATAAGAAATATTTTGTCACTGTTTCTTTGTACCTAATATAGTTATTTTCCTAACAAGTGCGGAAAGTGATACTTTCCCGCACGCGACTGCAATTGTTCGGGCAAGCGGTCAAGTGCGGGAAAGACACTTTAACGCATGAGTTAGGAACATTATTTTTTCTACGACCGTATATACAAAAAAGTATACCAACCCGTTTTTCAAAAATTATTTTATTCCAACAAACATAATAATGTACAAAACTTTAACTAAAAAATACTAATTATTATAAATATTAATATTGAAAACACAATTTGTTGTATTCTGTAGACCGGTAAGAATTGCCGGTGCAGTGGAGTTATTTGGTTTCAACTGGAAGGTAGATGACGTCGATGAGGATGGCATCGGTTCCAGGTCGCATAAAAATGACGATGACGGCAACGGTTTTAAGTCATTTCGCAGGTAACAGCTCGGAATAAGTTTCGTGGTTTAATTTAGAAGAAGATTCCACATATTCGGTCACTTTCAAGACGTTTTGAACAACTTTGACGTTTTAGTAACAATTACAAGGTTATATAAAAAATATCTGTATTATTTCATATTTTCAAAAAATTAAAAATGCTACAAAAAGCTAGAAAAAGTTTAAATTTTATTTGATGGACTATTTCGTAAATATTTATTTACCTGTAGTAACAATAGTTATAATCTCAGAAGTAAAAAACTATCTAATAAGGTCAAAATTTGTATAATTCTACTTTCCGGCACTAGTGCGGGAAAGTGACACTTTCAAAACTAAAATGCGTGCGGGAAAGTGGGTTAAAACGCACGGTCGTAGAAAAATATATTTTCGATACGGTCACTAATATTTCTATACCATTTTTTGATGATAAGTTTTCACGTGACGAATAAATATATTAAAATATATCAATGATTAGAATCTGATGATTATAATGGTGAACGTTAATTTTTAAACTTAATTTTTAAAAAAAATGTTTCAGGCTCCTCCAAAATACGAATTCAACTACGGCGTTCAAGATGCTCAAAGTGGAGATCATAAAAGTCAACATGAAGTACGTGATGGGGGTGTAGTTAAAGGTAGTTACACTGTAGCGGAATCTGATGGTACCATCCGCACTGTCCACTACACCGCTGACGACCATAATGGATTTAATGCCGTGGTAGAAAAATCAGGACATCCAGTACATCCAGCTCCAGCTTACGGAAAAACTATATTAGCTGATCCTTCTTATCACCATTGATCAAATTATTAAATATAAAATTTGTTATGTTTGTTATTTTTTTTTAAATATGCAATATACGATTGCGATACAATATGATCGTTTTTAATTTTCTCCTGTAATAATCTATCTATAACTAGATGAAAAAATTAAACTGTTGATAGAGATCTGAAAATTAACGAAAATCGGCAAAAAAACTTCTGAAATCAACTGAGCTGTATATCTACTAAATTCTTATAGATTTGGCTTCAAATACAAATACAAAAATGACTGCAAGTTCCTGTAAATAAGTGAAAAACGTGGCTTTCAAATTAACATTGTGCTCTAGATTTGATTAATTTGGCAGTAGTAGATCTATCAACTGAAAAAGTAGTTGAGAAAATAAAATTTTGAAGATTATTAGTAGATAGTAAATGAATTTGCTAGATGTAGCTCAAATTAAAACAAAAAAACGGTTCAATATTATTTAAAATCAATGAAAACCGTAATTTCAAATGAAATTGCTGTGTAGATTTGTTATAATTAGATAACTTTGGCAGATTTAGTTCCAAACACAACAAAAAAATTGCAATTTCTCTAAAATCAACATAACAACGTAGTTTAGTGAAGAAGACTCGCAGTATATTGGGTAAATTTGTTAGATGTATCTCAGAATGACACAAAAAATTATTAAAATCCAGAGAAAAATATAATTGTTACGAATTCGTGCATGACATGGACTGTGAAGCCGGTCCGGTTTATGTTATTAGAATCTGAAATTAGGTGAACGCGCCGGGTACAAATTTCCAAGAACAGTTATAAAACAGATCATCTTTTTATAACCTGTTCATTGTATGCTATGACCGTTTTCATAAAGTCAATTTCTAAGGTCTTTTTATTTGTTCACGACAAACTAGAGATTTCTGACATTTGGATTAAGAGTCTTTAACAGTTGTAGTAAGTTTTTTCTCGTACCGAAGATCATGTGTGACGAAAAACAGGAGCAGCGTATCAATCTCAAATTTCTCGTTAAATTGAAAAAATCTCCGACTGGGTGCTATAAATTGTTGCAAGAGGCCTATGGGGACAATTCCCTATCTCGTGCGCGTGTTTTTGAGTGGTGTAAATGTTTTAGTAATGGCCGACACAGCACTGAAGATGACCAGCGCCCAGGTCACCCCGTGACTGTGTTAACTCCAGAAACAGTGACCAAAATCAACCAAATTGTGCGTGCAGATCATCGAATGAACATCCGGATTATTGCCGAAGCTGTAAACGCCGATAAAGAAACGACTAGAAACATTTTACACGAGGAATTACACATGACAAAAGTCTGTGCGAAGCTGGTGTCACAAAATTTAACTTCTGACCCAAAGTATTTGACTCCAGTGCTCGAAAACCCGACGTGCTCACCAGAATTGGCACCGTGCGACTTGTTTTTGGTAAACTAAAAAACGGCAGAGCTCCTAAAGGCACTCGCCAAAGAAGACTTCCAGCACTGTTTCGATTAATGGAAATAAAGTATAGAAAGGTTTGTGGCGAGGGGGGGAGTATATTGAAGGGGAGCAATGGAATATAGAATAATTTTTATGATAAAACCCTTTTTCGTAACCAGTCTCGTTATTTAATAGTCATACCTGGAAAATAACCTGATATCATCCCGAACACAACGAGATAATAAATTAAAGCAATAGGTGAATTTAAATAAAGTGTTTAGTGGTAAGTTTGTGCATAGTTAAGTGAATAGTTAAATATTAATGAATATTTTAGTGAATAGTGAGTAGTTTAGTAAACAGATAAATTAAGTCAGAGTCAATTTATTTCAGTGTTAAAAACTATTTAAATAAATTTAAAAAAAAACATTACAGTAGTACTTGAATGAATTTGGGCAGTTAATGTAGATTTCAGTTGCTTTTGAATTTAAATATAAGAGTAAATAATCTTGACTAGCATTTCGAGAGATACAGAATATTTTAAAATGTATTTTCAAATACTGTTGCATGACTTTCTTTTTTTTTTTTTTAAAAATAATCCATATTCTCCAAAGCGTAGTGACTAGATTATGATATTCTCATGCGGAAGGTCCCAGGTTCAAGTCATTCTACTTTTTATTTTTCTATTTATGTAGTGATAATTATTTTTAGGTGGCATTTATGCATTCCAAAGAGAAGAGTTGCCAATATTAGTATTGTTCATAATTGAATTCGTCTGTTGTTTTGTTAAATTGTTCCAATCTTCATTAAAAGCGTTAGTAGAAAAAATATTGTATGCAAATCGTGTGTAAAGGCCTTTTTTCGACTCATGTGAAAAAGGCTACTTTACACACTTGTTACATAAATAACTATTGTTACATAATGAAGCCGGCGGTTAATTTAGTGAAGGAATGTTTTGAAAAGTATACATACAAATGTTATTAAACAGAATTGGCCCATATAGTCATATGAAATTGATATAAATTACATAAATTACAGATGATATAAACTCTTTATCAGCGAAGTAACCCATACAAGATGGCATGGCGGTACAAAGAATACATTAACTGTAACAAGAAACAGTCAATTGATCTCAATTGGTACGAGTGTAGTGAAGAATAAGATTTGAAGAAATGGAGATTTCTTGCAAAGGTTCTGAAACGTCTGGAAAATGAGTAGCAATCTACGCAATCGTTTTAATTATTACTTAGAAACTTCTCCTAATCCTAATCAGCAATTCCCTAAAAAAGTTATGCTGATTAACCTGTGAGTTGCGGCCATCTGATTGGGAATCATTAATCTTAATTTTCATTTCTTTGTACTTGTGTATGTTATATCGAGAAGTTTCTACCAAAATATGTGTAATATTTAAATTGTTCATCGTTTGAAATAATTATGCAATTCAAAATAACTGTACTAATTAAATGATCTCATTTAGTAATGTTCAACTCATTGGAGCGAAATGCTATTATAAAAATTTTTAAATTCGTATTATCATCCTCATAGTTCATTAAGTTAATAAGTCATATATTCGTATTTGACTTAGAAATTATCAAAGACCGATGTCTTTGGAATCAGCTACATTAGCTAGAACTGAGTCACTGAGTAAACTGTAAGGTTCATCCATGTCTTTGAATCTTCATCTCCACGAGCTAATTACTCAGATTATTAAATTTCTAAAATTTAAAGAGACATCAATTCTCAATCTATTTATCATATATATATATAATATTTTAAGATACGAGGGTCAGAGGATATGTGATAAATTCTATCGAGAAATTGTTTTGAAACATGACAGTTAATTTTGAGGCTCTATATCTCTGAACATACTTCAATGAAAGTAATAAAATTTTCAAATTTTATAGAGAAATTTGTTCTGAATCGAATGAGTGTAAATATGATGCTTTAAGTTGGAGGAGTCAGAGAATAAATAATAGAATACATTAAGCGGCTGCTATATAATATGGAATGACAGTCAACTTTGAGGCTCTATAACTATGAGAATATCAAAAGGAAGATTATGAAATTTCTAAAATTCATAGAGATATCAATTCTGAATCTATTTATCATATATATAATATTTTAAGATACGAGGGTCAGAGGATATGTGATAAATTCTATCGAGAAATTGTTTTGAAACATGACAGTTAATTTTGAGGCTCTATATCTCTGAACATACTTCAATGCAAGTATGAAATTTTCAAAATTTATAGAGAAATTTGTTTTGAATCGAATGAGTGTAAATATGATGCTTTAAGTTGGAGGAGTCAGAGAATAAATAATAGAATACATTAAGCGGCTGCTATATAATATGGAATGACAGTCAACTTTGAGGCTCTATAACTATGAGAATATCAAAAGGAAGATTATGAAATTTCTAAAATTCATAGAGATATCAATTCTGAATCTATTTATCATATATATAATATTTTAAGATACGAGGGCCAGAGGATATGTGATAAATTCTATCGAGAAATTGTTTTGAAACATGACAGTTAATTTTGAGGCTCTATATCTCTGAACATACTTCAATGAAAGTAATGAAATTTTCAAATTTTATAGAGAAATTTGTTCTGAATCGAATGAGTGTAAATATGATGCTTTAAGTTGGAGGAGTCAGAGAATAAATAATAGAATATATTAAGCGGCTGCCATATAATATGGAATGAAAGTAGACTTTGAGGCTGTATAACTATGAGGATATCAAAAGGAAGATTATGAAATATCTAAAATTTATAGAGACATCTATTTTGCATCTATTTATCATAAATATAATACTTTAAGGTATGGGGGTCAGAGGATATGTGATAAATTCTATCGAGAAATTGTTTTAAAACATGACAGTTAATTTTGAGGCTCTATATCTCTGAACATACTTCAATGCAAGTATGAAATTTTCAAAATTTATAGAGAAATTTGTTTTGAATCGAATGAGTGTAAATATGATGCTTTAAGTTGGAGGAGTCAAAGAATATATAATACAATATATCAAGCAGCTACCATATAATATGGAATGACAGTCGACTTTGAGGCTCTATAACTATGAGAATATCAAAAGGAAGATTATGAAATATCTAAAATTTATAGAGACATCTATTTTGAATCTATTTATCATATATAAAATACTTTAAGGTATGGGGGTCAGAAGAAATGTAATAAAATCTATCGAGAGATTGTTTTGAAACATGACAGTTAATTTTGAGGCTCTATATCTCTGAACATACTTCAATGAAAGTAATGAAATTTTCAAAATTTATAGAGAAATTTGTTTTGAATCGAATGAGTGTAAATATGATGCTTTAAGTTGGAGGAGTCAGAGAATAAATAATAGAATATATTAAGCGGCTGCTATATAATATGGAATGACAGTCAACTTTGAGGCTCTATAACTATGAGAATATCAAAAGGAAGATTATGAAATTTCTAAAATTCATAGAGATATCAATTCTGAATCTATTTATCATATATATAATATTTTAAGATACGAGGGTCAGAGGATATGTGATAAATTCTATCGAGAAATTGTTTTGAAACATGACAGTTAATTTTGAGGCTCTATATCTCTGAACATACTTCAATGAAAGTAATGAAATTTTCAAATTTTATAGAGAAATTTGTTCTGAATCGAATGAGTGTAAATATGATGCTTTAAGTTGGAGGAGTCAGAGAATAAATAATAGAATATATTAAGCGGCTGCTATATAATATGGAATGACAGTAAACTTTGAGGCTCTATAACTATGAGAATATCAAAAGGAAGATTATGAAATTTCTAAAATTCATAGAGATATCAATTCTGAATCTATTTATCATATATATAATATTTTAAGATACGAGGGTCAGAGGATATGTGATAAATTCTATCGAGAAATTGTTTTGAAACATGACAGTTAATTTTGAGGCTCTATATCTCTGAACATACTTCAATGCAAGTATGAAATTTTCAAAATTTATAGAGAAATTTGTTTTGAATCGAATGAGTGTAAATATGATGCTTTAAGTTGGAGGAGTCAGAGAATAAATAATAGAATACATTAAGCGGCTGCTATATAATATGGAATGACAGTCAACTTTGAGGCTCTATAACTATGAGAATATCAAAAGGAAGATTATGAAATTTCTAAAATTCATAGAGATATCAATTCTGAATCTATTTATCATATATATAATATTTTAAGATACGAGGGCCAGAGGATATGTGATAAATTCTATCGAGAAATTGTTTTGAAACATGACAGTTAATTTTGAGGCTCTATATCTCTGAACATACTTCAATGAAAGTAATGAAATTTTCAAATTTTATAGAGAAATTTGTTCTGAATCGAATGAGTGTAAATATGATGCTTTAAGTTGGAGGAGTCAGAGAATAAATAATAGAATATATTAAGCGGCTGCCATATAATATGGAATGAAAGTAGACTTTGAGGCTGTATAACTATGAGGATATCAAAAGGAAGATTATGAAATATCTAAAATTTATAGAGACATCTATTTTGCATCTATTTATCATAAATATAATACTTTAAGGTATGGGGGTCAGAGGATATGTGATAAATTCTATCGAGAAATTGTTTTAAAACATGACAGTTAATTTTGAGGCTCTATATCTCTGAACATACTTCAATGCAAGTATGAAATTTTCAAAATTTATAGAGAAATTTGTTTTGAATCGAATGAGTGTAAATATGATGCTTTAAGTTGGAGGAGTCAAAGAATATATAATACAATATATCAAGCAGCTACCATATAATATGGAATGACAGTCGACTTTGAGGCTCTATAACTATGAGAATATCAAAAGGAAGATTATGAAATATCTAAAATTTATAGAGACATCTATTTTGAATCTATTTATCATATATAAAATACTTTAAGGTATGGGGGTCAGAAGAAATGTAATAAAATCTATCGAGAGATTGTTTTGAAACATGACAGTTAATTTTGAGGCTCTATATCTCTGAACATACTTCAATGAAAGTAATGAAATTTTCAAAATTTATAGAGAAATTTGTTTTGAATCGAATGAGTGTAAATATGATGCTTTAAGTTGGAGGAGTCAGAGAATAAATAATAGAATATATTAAGCGGCTGCTATATAATATGGAATGACAGTCAACTTTGAGGCTCTATAACTATGAGAATATCAAAAGGAAGATTATGAAATTTCTAAAATTCATAGAGATATCAATTCTGAATCTATTTATCATATATATAATATTTTAAGATACGAGGGTCAGAGGATATGTGATAAATTCTATCGAGAAATTGTTTTGAAACATGACAGTTAATTTTGAGGCTCTATATCTCTGAACATACTTCAATGAAAGTAATGAAATTTTCAAATTTTATAGAGAAATTTGTTCTGAATCGAATGAGTGTAAATATGATGCTTTAAGTTGGAGGAGTCAGAGAATAAATAATAGAATATATTAAGCGGCTGCTATATAATATGGAATGACAGTAAACTTTGAGGCTCTATAACTATGAGAATATCAAAAGGAAGATTATGAAATTTCTAAAATTCATAGAGATATCAATTCTGAATCTATTTATCATATATATAATATTTTAAGATACGAGGGTCAGAGGATATGTGATAAATTCTATCGAGAAATTGTTTTGAAACATGACAGTTAATTTTGAGGCTCTATATCTCTGAACACACTTCAATGAAAGTAATGAAATTTTCAAATTTTATAGAGAAATTTGTTCTGAATCGAATGAGTGTAAATATGATGCTTTAAGTTGGAGGAGTCAGAGAATAAATAATAGAATATATTAAGCGGCTGCCATATAATATGGAATGAAAGTAGACTTTGAGGCTGTATAACTATGAGGATATCAAAAGGAAGATTATGAAATATCTAAAATTTATAGAGACATCTATTTTGCATCTATTTATCATAAATATAATACTTTAAGGTATGGGGGTCAGAGGATATGTGATAAATTCTATCGAGAAATTGTTTTAAAACATGACAGTTAATTTTGAGGCTCTATATCTCTGAACATACTTCAATGCAAGTATGAAATTTTCAAAATTTATAGAGAAATTTGTTTTGAATCGAATGAGTGTAAATATGATGCTTTAAGTTGGAGGAGTCAAAGAATATATAATACAATATATCAAGCAGCTACCATATAATATGGAATGACAGTCGACTTTGAGGCTCTATAACTATGAGAATATCAAAAGGAAGATTATGAAATATCTAAAATTTATAGAGACATCTATTTTGAATCTATTTATCATATATAAAATACTTTAAGGTATGGGGGTCAGAAGAAATGTAATAAAATCTATCGAGAGATTGTTTTGAAACGTGACAGTTAATTTTGAGGCTCTATATCTCTGAACATACTTCAATGAAAGTAATGAAATTTTCCAAGTTTATAGAAAAATTTGTTCTGAATCGAATGAGTGTAAATATGATGCTTTAAGTTGGAGGAGTCAAAGAATATATAATACAATATATCGAGCAGCTACCATATAATATGGAATGACAGTCGACTTTGAGGCTCTATAACTATGAGAATATCAAAAGGAAGATTATGAAATATCTAAAATTTATAGAGACATCTATTTTGCATCTATTTATCATAAATATAATACTTTAAGGTATGGGGGTCAGAGGATATGTGATAAATTCTATCGAGAAATTGTTTTAAAACATGACAGTTAATTTTGAGGCTCTATATCTCTGAACATACTTCAATGCAAGTATGAAATTTTCAAAATTTATAGAGAAATTTGTTTTGAATCGAATGAGTGTAAATATGATGCTTTAAGTTGGAGGAGTCAAAGAATATATAATACAATATATCAAGCAGCTACCATATAATATGGAATGACAGTCGACTTTGAGGCTCTATAACTATGAGAATATCAAAAGGAAGATTATGAAATTTCTGAAATTTATAAAGATATTTATTTTGAATCTATTTATCATATACATAATACTTTAAGGTACGGGGGTCAGAAGAAATGTAATAAAATCTATCGAGAGATTGTTTTAAAACATGACAGTAAATTTTAAGGCTCTATATCTCTGAACATACTTCAATGTAAGTAATGAAATTTCCAAAGTTTATAGAGAAATTTGTTGTGAATCAAATTAATTAAAGCCATCCCACATTCTAGACTATTTAAAAGGATTGGTATTGATGGATCAAATGTAAACACTGGGATACCCCAATATCCATATACATACATCGTTATCCTCGTCAGGATAAATTTTTTGTTGATTATTTTATTCTTATAAGAAAAAGCGTGTTTTTAGTTACTTGTTGCACATACATTTAGTCTACATCTTTATTATTAAAAATAGAACTTTACATAAACGATTTATTACCTTTATTTCAAGCAATTATAAAGTTTGATAAATTAGTGGCATTATTAAGAGAGAAAGTAATCGTTTTAAGTACAACTGGTGAGTGATAGTTGTGTGGAATGCAAGAACCATTTCATAATTTGACCGTGATTATTTACATTGCATTATTTTACCGGCAACTTATTGTATCATATAAAAAGCTCAACAGCTCCAGTTCTCTTCAGTTCACTCCACAATTTACAGATAATAACATCATGTATTCTAAAGTGAGTATTAGTTAAACAATGAGATTGACATTTCAAACCTCTTCAAGAGTATAAGTAACTAATCAAAATATTTTTTTTCAACTAATGAATATTGGAAAATTAGGCAACCATAAAACTTGAAAACGTTTGTAAATTTGTCAAATTTGAAAAATTAAAACAGAAAAAAGGATAATTACAAATTCAATGACGACAAAATCAATGAGAAACTATTATAGAACTGAACTTTTCGTACATGAAGTAGAGCTTAAACTTATTTAGTACAGAATTCTTTACTTTACATGGTACCCTATAATTGAGCTAATAAAGAAATAATAGAGAAATAACAACCTATATCATTTATTTTATCTTAGATCTTGTCAGTATTAGCAGTTGTAGCTGTCGCCCAAGCTGGTCTTTTGGATTACGGACATGCAAATTCGTATTCCTCTGTGAATCTTGGTGCATCACATGGATACGCTGCTCCAGTTCTAGCACACGCTCCGGTCGTGGCACATGCTCCAGTTCTTACACACTCTACTCACGAAAATGTCGATTACTATGTACGTATTTATTTTTCTAAAATATTCAATTACATTACTCTGAAAATTTGTATTTTCCAGGCTCATCCAAAATATGAATTCAATTATGGAGTGCAAGACGGACATACTGGTGACCACAAAACTCAACATGAAGTACGTGATGGTGACGTAGTCAAAGGTTCTTACACTGTTGCTGAACCTGATGGTACTCTTCGTACTGTCCACTACACTGCCGATGATCACAATGGCTTTAATGCTGTAGTAGAAAAATCTGGACACCCAGTACATCCAGCTCCCGCTTATGGAAAAGTACTTTTGGCTGCTCCTGCTGTGCATAATGCTCCCTTATATCATCATTGAGACCGTTGAAATATCGATTGAGTATTTATTTTCGTTGTATTACTTATTATGTAAATACTTTTATTGTTATAAATGTGCAATAGACTGAATGGAACTTGTTTTATTATTCAACCAAAGAAGAAAAGATTGTGATGCTCTAGAGTCTCCTATTTCTTATTGAGGACCTATTATTAACACCACCCTGCATCAAAATCAATGTCGAAATGAAAATAGATCTTCATCCAGCAGTTTTTCACGTTGATTTCAAATATGCAATTAGTTTTTTTCGATCGTTAGGATTCATTCCCTTCCACTAAATAATTATCAGACACCATCAACGAATTGCGGTGATTAAATGTGTACAATGCGTGAAGTACACATTCACGATTCTCGTTATAAGTTAGGAATTTAATGTACATCGGCCTGTTAACAAGTTTTCCTCGTTTGTCGGCACCTTACTGACGAGCGCCAAATTCAATCATGCATCGACTGCAGTCATCTTTGCCAAAAACAAAATAATTCGTTACTCTATGTCACCTCAATTAATTTTTTATTCATCTTCCGTTATCTGTGTTTGATTAGTCCTTATGTATTTAGTAAAGATCCTGTATTTTGCCTATTTCAACTCCACACTTCAAGATCAAGACAAATCATGGACATCCCATAAAGTTTGTTGCACTTCTCTGGAAGGATTACGTCTATGGAAAGCAGGAAAAAGAAGCAAATGCCCTTTTTGAAAGGCAGAATCATGTAAACGACTGCTATTTTTGTATGGTAAAGATCAGTGGATAGCACTCTAAAATAAAGATAGCATTGTGTACTACAGATTCCATCTCTACCTAAAATTTTAATCGTAGATGAACCGCAACTGTTTACCATAGCAGAATTGAATCATTTGGTTAGAGATTTAAGCCTATCGAAAGAGGAATGTGAGGACGTAAACGTAGAAGAGCTTGGAATGAACACGAGGACAGGATGACCATGGACATCAACATCTCAAGGATGACAAGTTGGAAACTACAGGCCTAAAGCCTAAAATACGTAGAAGAAGAAGAAGAAAGAGGAATCTGAAGTTCTGGGCTCTAAACTGAAATAAACAAAACCTCTTAGCCCCAGGTACATTCTTTTAATGGTTTTGGCAAAGAGAACGAGATTTACTACTTTCTTTGAGGAAAAAAATTCTATGGTGTCTTATTGTAATATTCCCGATCTAATGAAATATTTTGGAGTCACTCAATTTTTATTGATTCCTCTGAACGAAGTTTAGAAGTAGCTCTTCTACATAATGGCTATAAATACGCTTCCATTCCAGTTGCCCAATCTATTCACTTAAAGAAAGCACATGAAAATGTAGGAACTCTATTGGACAACATCTAATATGTGTCAATGGCTTGTGTGTGGCGATTCCAGAATGCTAGATCAACAGCTGGGTTATACGAATGAGACAGTAGATCTCGTGAGAAATATTGGAAACAAAAATTGTGTCCTAAGCGATAAAATTTTGTACGTGGTATTTTGCTACTACCACCGCACTGTGCAGCCTGCAAATAAAGTTCTCATTTGTTCAATTCACATTTTAGAACATAAATATTAGCAATATTGGACCTTTTTACGTATATACTCAAAAATGGATTATTTAATTTATACAAACCATATTGTGAATAGAGAAATTAAAACCTTTTTAAACTTGGTATCACACGCAACTATTTTTGATTTGATAGTGGCAATTATTACTGTTAGAGACTTGAAGGAGCATGTGTTTCAAGTATGGAGACGCCGCGTTGTTTAATATTTCTTTGGGAACCATAAAGTGAAAGTTTACTTTTGTTTGCAAGGCTTTAGCCCAACCAATATAAAAGCTGCACCAGATTCCACTCTGAGTGAGACTGCTCTGCTAAATGAGGTGACGATTCCAGAAATGTTAAAAGAAATTACTGGATTATCGTCGACTGAAAATGCGGGAGCTAGCAGACATAAAAGAACAATAAAAACAATGGACTGAAAACGGAGAACTGGTTTCTAAGGAGGCAAAGACCATTCGATCTTCAGGCAAGGTCTTGGCGTCGTTTTTTTGGAATGCGAATGGGATAATTTCCATTGGCTATCTTAAAAAAGTAAAAACCTTTAGTGGCGAGTTTTTTGCGAACTTATTGCAACGTTTGAACGAGGAAATCAAGCAAAATCTTCCGCATTTGGCTAAAGAGAAAGTGTTGTTTCATCAAGACATTGCACCAGCTCACTCACTCACTCACTCAGTTTCGCAATAATCCGGATGCTTATTCGACGATCTGCACGCTCAATTTGGTTGATTTTGGTCACTCAAAAACGCACGCACGAGATAGAGAATTGTCCCCATAGGCGTCTTGCATCAATTTATAAAACTCAGAGTTTTTTTCGATTTAACGAGAAATTTGAGATTAATACGTTGCTCCTGTCTACCCCGTCCGTTTAAGGCGCCATCTATGCGCACAGTCTCGTAATTTAATAGCCGGATCTCGCATAAAATATTATCATCGCCGCAAATTCGTTTGTTGGTTGTTGTGGCGAGCAATAACATGTCCTGGCATAGTCACTTGAACGAACTAGCTAAAGCAGCATCACAAAAAATTTTGAGCCCTCTTTAAGACTAGAAAGCTATATACTTAGAAACTGCTTCTTATTCTATACAAGTATATACAGGTGTATATAAGCGATTTATAAGCGATCCAGAGAAACCTAAACAGCCTAGAGAATAGAGGAAAGTCGCTGAGCTGAGTTTGTTTTATATGCATTATCAAGGAACATGCTGTCCAACATAATCCCACCTACAGCAGTATTTGCAACACCTACTCAAAAGGCAGACGTGGAATATCAATTTATCGAGCCTCCGTTCTTTGGAGAAGTTCAGGCCCGTGTAGTTAACTCTTCCAAACACTAAAACCAACAGAAGTTGATCAAATCATCGCAGATATTTGGCAAAACATCAACAACGTCTATTTCTAATGTAAAAAAATGAAATTCTATTGAACAAATATCACAAATTACTTATAGTTATCACCCTTTCGAGGTCGAGAAAACAGGTGAATATTTCTGTTAAGAAATTTATCTGATATTTATCAATTGCATTTGTAATTAGTTTCTTTAGTACGTAGACAATCCCAGAACAGTATTTTTAAATATACATAATGATTATTCTATTAAGAACGATTACCACATCATCAACAGTGTCAAAATAATCGGAGCGAAAGTAATTTCTTCTAATATAATATATCATTGGGCTATATCACTGAAGAATGCAATTTCGTAAGTTTTGACCGTGATTATTACGCACGCATTTGTTGTACTCGTTGGTTATTGTATAAAAGCTCAACATTCTAATTACCGTCGTTATATTTAAATGTTGAGTCGATAATATAATGTACTCTTAATATATTGAGGATAATAACTTTATTAAAAAATCAATTACAAAACTCTAATAATAAATAATAAGACTGTAGTTAAAGTGGTTTTTTGTATTACGGTCTTGTTAATATTCAGTGGTAGCACCTGTCCATGGTCATGCTGCTCCTCTTCTTGTACATAAATTTTAGATAATATCCCAGGATAATAGGCAGTCGTCGAAAAATGATCAAGCCTTTGACAATTCTCCTGGAACTTAGCCATAATTCAGATAACATACTATTGAGTTTACAGAATAAGATAAAAAAAATAGTACAGAAAAAGTCTTATTTATTTTTTGCATGTCAATCAATCATTTATTGCAGCACATGGAGGCTTGGTGACATTGTGATTTACATTTTATTTTATTTTTAAAACAAGAACACCTGTTTGTTCAACATTGCTTACCAAACTTAACCTAACCTAATTCTTGCAGCTCTTTTTCAAAATTTTCACGATCTACCATGATCTTCTCCATAAAAACAAACATTGAATTTGGCTTCGGTATTGGCCCTTTCGCTAGAAGTAGTATAGGACAGCAGATAAACGCTTGGCTTTTTTCAATAGATATTCTATTATCCGAATTTTAGCTAAAATATTGTCCAGCATTTAGTTAATACTCCTGGAGAATAGGAATGCGTTACGTGCCATTAGCCAACTGCATATTGTCCTGGGATATTAGCTAAAATCCCAACTTGTCTATTGACCTACGACATAGATATTTAATACAACACACAATAAATCATGTCACTGACACCCAGATCGCGCTGTCATTGTCAAATCCACATAGCGTTTAAGAAGTACCAACTTTCAAAAGTGAAATTTCATGACATTTCGATTATTCGAAAAAAAGTGACAGCCATTTAAGTGTTATTATCAAAACAATTTCGAAAAGAACAATTTGTTGTGGATCCATCTCTTCACATTCTCTCAACATTTTTTTAATTCCATACAAATTTGTGGATTTTAGATTCAGTAATATTATAGAGACACGTCAAAGAGACGTGACAGTTCGTGTTTGACTAATGATACCAACGTATAAACATTGACATTGACATTGATTGATACTAACGTCACTCAATTGGTTGTTTTCCTTGAATCTCTCCACTAACAATTTGTTATATTATAGAAGATATAAAAGGGTTGTTTATATACTTTTTCAAGCGATTTTTTAAATTTTTCTCTCCTTAAGAACCATCCTCGTACTTCAAAGAATATAATAAAAAATTAGCGCGAAATCGGTTCAGCTGTTCATGAAAACACATTCAGTGATTCGTTTTTATATTATATAAGAATATATCACCTAAAACATGAATATTTAAATAGAAGTCTGTTTTGACGACAATATTTTTTTTTCAGTTGTTATTTCTCAAAAATAAGTTGAATATATCAATTGAATACTTGTAGTTAGATTGATAATCATGTTGTAGGTGATCTATTAATCAATATAATTTCCCAAATTGTCAATGTCAAGTAATGACGAACTGTCAAAATCAGCTGATGCACATTGAAAAATGTCCGCCGTGGGGTAAACATTAATGCTTTTGCCGAAGTTTTTGTGTGGTTTGTGAATTTATTTGATTTTGCGAGTGGTACCATTTTGTGATCGGATGAAGCAATCTTCAAGCAAGACTAGTAGTACGATCAATCGATATAACTTCGTGTACCGTAACGACGGAAATTCGCACGTCTTTATTGAATAAAAGAAGAGAAGAAGTTTCCCGGGATGTATTACTGTTCATTTTGGAGTCTGGCTAGGCAGACGAGGATTCCTTGAGTGATCTGCACGGTCATGTTACCTGACACACTGTGATTTCTTCCTGCGAGACCCTTTCAAGGATCGCGCTTTTGCAAGAGGACCACGCACTCTTCCCGATCCCCAGCCTGTAATTTAAGAAGAATTTGAAACTCTCCGTGGACAGTTTGACATGTCTTTTCATTTACAAAAGTTGCTGCAAGTGTATTGATCAAAATTGGCATCAATTTGAACACTTATAGTACCCCTTTTTCGAAATCCTTTCGTACTTTCTTCTAATAATTCATTTCGACTTTTTTTTCATGCAAATTAAAATATCTTACCAATAAATTAACCTTTACTTATATTTTTATCGATTTATAAAAGTATTTGAAAAAAATGTGATGGTACCTCTTGATGAACCGAACTATATATGATAAATCGATGAATTCCTCTCTTCATTTTGCAATTGATTAAAGGCCAGAGCTAATTATCAAAAAAATGTTATTAGCAATGGCAATTATTTCCTAGATATATCGCGATAAAAAATATTAATGGAATCGAACAATGATTTTGGTGTGGATGTTTCACAATTTAACCGTGAATATTACTTTTGCTTTGTTGTGCAGGTTAGTTATTATGCGATATATAAACCTTAAGCGGTTTCTTTCTCTTCAGTAGAACTTGCACCTTCCACTTAGTACATTATGTATTCAAAAGTAAGTTTATATTTATTAACAATAGATATAATACTGCCTTTTATTTTTTGTATCCGGCACGATCTTAAATACCACAAATCATTTTTCTTTTACTTTATAATGTTAAGAAAACATGTCATAAAATTAATTGATCCGTAAATTAGAATAATTCATCAAATTTTCATACATACAAACAGATTTTGTTGGAAACAAAAATATAGAATCGAAATGATTACTTAGAATTATACTCAATTCATTATTTTATATGTTACTCTCTTTTATAAAATTATTTCATGTATGTCTATTGTATTTTTTTTTAAAAGTTCCTTAACTTGTTGTCTAGCTTTTTTCATCTTTATGTCATTTTTTTTATAAATCTAAATATATATAGAGTACGCTTTATTAAAACGGAAACTAATTGTTATTTTTTTGAAAATTTAAGATGTAACTTGCTGGTACATGGAATCTGGGAGTTTTTTTTAACTTATTTACATAAATATCTAACAGCTGACGAATAAGAAAAAAAATTTAAATTAATCTACTTTCAGATTTTAGCAGTATTAGCTATCACAGCTGCAGCTCAAGCTGGTGTTTTGGACTATGGTCATGGACACGCTAGTTCATACTCTTCTGTAAACTTAGCTGCCCCAGCAGTCGGACACGGTTACGCTGCTCCACTTCTTGCACATGGGCATGCTGCTCCACTCATTTCAGTTGGACATGCCGCTCCAGTTTACGCACATGGACACTCATCTCACGACAATGTAGATTACTATGTGAGTACCGCGACTCCAATTTACCATTGATCCTTTTTTTATAATTATAAACAGCCTTCTAAAGATTAAAAACGTAGTAAAATAATCAGAGATAGTCTGGACTTAGATCCTGAATATTAAACGACCAATAATAATATTTTAAACCACGTTGCACTTATAAATGCATAATTTAAATAAAATTTTATTTTAGGCCCATCCAAAATACGAATTCAACTATGGAGTTAAAGATGGACACACCGGAGACCATAAATCTCAACATGAAGTCCGCGACGGAGACGTAGTCAAAGGATCTTACTCAGTAGCTGATCCAGATGGTACTCTTCGTACAGTTCACTACACCGCTGATGACCACAATGGTTTCAACGCTGTAGTAGAAAAATCTGGACACCCAGTGCACCCAGCTCCTGCTCCAGCTTATGGAAAAGTACTTCTAGCTGCTCCAGCTGTTCATCATGCTCCTCTGTACCATCATTAGAGTTTAAAAAAAAAACGTAAATTGAATGTTGTGTAAATATAAATTTCTCCTTTTGTATCAGACAGGGTTATTATTGTTATAAAATAAAAATTGTACTAGATTTATGTCGTTTTATTGTGTCTTATAGACGTTACAAAAAAAGCCAACGACATAGAGAACATTTCTTAGTCTGCTGCACTCCATTCAGGAAACTATTTTATTATAGCTAGAAATATGCAAGAAAAAATGGTTTTTTTCGAAGTGTCCATCAAGTATTTGACACTGGATGAAAGACTTCCCACCCAAAATAAAAGAACAATCAAAACAATGAACTGAAAATGAAGAACCGGCTTTAAGAAAGCAAGGACCGTTCTACCTGCAGGCAAGGTCATAACGTCGGGTTTTTTTGGTTGCGCGTGGGATAATTTTCATTGATTATCTTGAAGAAGAAAAAACTATGGATGGCGAGTATTATGAGAACTTATTGCAACGTTTTAGAGAAGAAATCAAGCAAAATCTGCCGCATTTGGTTAAGAAGAAAGTGTTGTTTCATCAAGACAATGCACCAGCTCATACATCCGTTATTGCAATTGCCAAAATTAATGAATTAAAGTTTGAATTGCTATCTCAAGCACCCTATTCGCCAGACTTAGTCCCCTCGATAACATGTTGATAAATGAATATATTCTTTTCTGAAATTATTGTAATTTCTCGTATATTATCCAGAACAGTCTTTTCTTTTTTGCATAAACTGATCCAATACAAAACATTAAGAGCTTTAATGCCTTCCAGCGAGGAGACGGATTCTAAAATATGATTTCTTGTATCCGCTGGCTTCTCATTTCTCATTACAGCAGCAGTTTCTTCATAATACATTAAAAATTCAATATTGAAGACGCTTAATGGCAAATATTGGCCGGAGAAACGGAGGCTGCTGATGGCAACCACTCATTCGATTCTTTTGTATGAAGCGGAGGTCTGTTCAGACTCCCTGAGAATAAAAAAATACTGCAAAGCGATGACGATGGTACAGAGACAAGGTGCACAACTCCTACCAGACTGTATCTGCACAAAATGTCCTAGTGGTGGCTGGTATAATTCCTGTGGACCTCCCGGCTCTCAAGAATAAGAGGATAACAAAAGCATCATTTCTTGTATCCGCTGGCTTCTAATTTCTCATTACAGCAGCAGCTTCTTCATAATACATTAAAAATTCAATATTGAAGACGCTTAATGGCAAATATTGGCCAGAGAAACGGAGGCTGTTGATGGCAACCACTCATTCGATTCTTTTGTATGGAGCGGAGGTCTGTTCAGACTCTCTGAGAATAAAAAAAATACTGTAAAGCGTTGACGATGGTACAGAGACTACTCCTACCAGACTGAATCTGCACAAAATGTCCTCGTGGTGGCTGGTAGAATTCCTGTGGACCTCCCGGCTCTCAAGAATAAGAGGTTATACAAAAGCATCATTTATTGTATCCGCTGGCTTCTCATTTCTCATTACAGCAGCAGCTTCTTCATAATATATTAAAAATTCAATATTGAAGACGCTTAATGGCAAATATTGGCCAGAGAAACGGAGGCTGTTGATGGCAATCACTCATTCGATTCTTTTGTATGAAGCGGAGGTCTGTTCAGACTCCCTGAGAATAAAGAAAATACTGTAAAGCGATGACGATGGTACAGAGACTACTCCTACCAGACTGAATCTGCACAAAATGTCCTCGTGGTGGCTGGTAGAATTCCTGTGGACCTCCCGGCTCTCAAGAATAAGAGGATATACAAAAGCATCATTTATTGTATCCGCTGGCTTCTAATTTCTCATTACAGCAGCAGCTTCTTCATAATACATTAAAAATTCAATATTGAAGACGCTTAATGGCAAATATTGGCCAGAGAAACGGAGGCTGTTGATGGCAACCACTCATTCGATTCTTTTGTATGGAGCGGAGGTCTGTTCAGACTCTCTGAGAATAAAAAAAATACTGTAAAGCGATGACGATGGTACAGAGACTACTCCTACCAGACTGAATCTGCACAAAATGTCCTCGTGGTGGCTGGTAGAATTCCTGTGGACCTCCCGGCTCTCAAGAATAAGAGTATAACAAAAGCATCATTTCTTGTATCCGCTGGCTTCTAATTTCTCATTACAGCAGCAGCTTCTTCATAATATATTAAAAATTCAATATTGAAGACGCTTAATGGCAAATATTGGCCAGAGAAACGGAGGCTGTTGATGGCAACCACTCATTCGATTCTTTTGTATGGAGCGGAGGTCTGTTCAGACTCTCTGAGAATAAAGAAAATACTGTAAAGCGATGACGATGGTACAGAGACTACTCCTACCAGACTGAATCTGCACAAAATGTCCTCGTGGTGGCTGGTAGAATTCCTGTGGACCTCCCGGCTCTCAAGAATAAGAGTATAACAAAAGCATCATTTCTTGTATCCGCTGGCTTCTAATTTCTCATTACAGCAGCAGCTTCTTCATAATATATTAAAAATTCAATATTGAAGACGCTTAATGGCAAATATTGGCCAGAGAAACGGAGGCTGTTGATGGCAATCACTCATTCGATTCTTTTGTATGAAGCGGAGGTCTGTTCAGACTCCCTGAGAATAAAGAAATACTGCAAAGCGATGACGATGGTACAGAGACAACTCCTACCAGACTGTATCTGCACAAAATATCCTAGTGGTGGCTGGTATAATTCCTGTGGACCTCCCGGCTCTCAAGAATAAGAGGATAACAAAAGCATCATTTCTTGTATCCGCTGGCTTCTAATTTCTCATTACAGCAGCAGCTTCTTCATAATATATTAAAAATTCAATATTGAAGACGCTTAATGGCAAATATTGGCCAGAGAAACGAAGGCTGTTGTTGGCAATCACTCATTCGATTCTTTTGTATGAAGCGGAGGTCTGTTCAGACTCCCTGAGAATAAAGAAATACTGCAAAGCGATGACGATGGTACAGAGACAACTCCTACCAGACTGTATCTGCACAAAATATCCTAGTGGTGGCTGGTAGAATTCCTGTGGACCTCCCGGCTCTCAAGAATAAGAGGTTATACAAAAGCATCATTTATTGTATCCGCTGGCTTCTCATTTCTCATTACAGCAGCAGCTTCTTCATAATATATTAAAAATTCAATATTGAAGACGCTTAATGGCAAATATTGGCCAGAGAAACGGAGGCTGTTGATGGCAATCACTCATTCGATTCTTTTGTATGAAGCGGAGGTCTGTTCAGACTCCCTGAGAATAAAGAAATACTGCAAAGCGATGACGATGGTACAGAGACAACTCCTACCAGACTGTATCTGCACAAAATATCCTAGTGGTGGCTGGTATAATTCCTGTGGACCTCCCGGCTCTCAAGAATAAGAGGATAACAAAAGCATCATTTCTTGTATCCGCTGGCTTCTAATTTCTCATTACAGCAGCAGCTTCTTCATAATATATTAAAAATTCAATATTGAAGACGCTTAATGGCAAATATTGGCCAGAGAAACGAAGGCTGTTGATGGCAATCACTCATTCGATTCTTTTGTATGAAGCGGAGGTCTGTTCAGACTCCCTGAGAATAAAGAAATACTGCAAAGCGATGACGATGGTACAGAGACAACTCCTACCAGACTGTATCTGCACAAAATATCCTAGTGGTGGCTGGTAGAATTCCTGTGGACCTCCCGGCTCTCAAGAATAAGAGGTTATACAAAAGCATCATTTATTGTATCCGCTGGCTTCTCATTTCTCATTACAGCAGCAGCTTCTTCATAATATATTAAAAATTCAATATTGAAGACGCTTAATGGCAAATATTGGCCAGAGAAACGGAGGCTGTTGATGGCAATCACTCATTCGATTCTTTTGTATGAAGCGGAGGTCTGTTCAGACTCCCTGAGAATAAAGAAATACTGCAAAGCGATGACGATGGTACAGAGACAACTCCTACCAGACTGTATCTGCACAAAATGTCCTAGTGGTGGCTGGTATAATTCCTGTGGACCTCCCGGCTCTCAAGAATAAGAGGATAACAAAAGCATCATTTCTTGTATCCGCTGGCTTCTCATTTCTCATTACAGCAGCAGTTTCTTCATAATACATTAAAAATTC
Organism: Diorhabda sublineata; assembly: GCF_026230105.1. Taxonomy (NCBI): domain Eukaryota; kingdom Metazoa; phylum Arthropoda; class Insecta; order Coleoptera; family Chrysomelidae; genus Diorhabda; species Diorhabda sublineata. Next base: position 4,131,121 of record NC_079484.1, on the reverse strand, counting down.
AATATTGAAGACGCTTAATGGCAAATATTGGCCAGAGAAACGGAGGCTGTTGATGGCAATCACTCATTCGATTCTTTTGTATGAAGCGGAGGTCTGTTCAGACTCCCTGAGAATAAAGAAATACTGCAAAGCGATGACGATGGTACAGAGACAACTCCTACCAGACTGTATCTGCACAAAATATCCTAGTGGTGGCTGGTATAATTCCTGTGGACCTCCCGGCTCTCAAGAATAAGAGGATAACAAAAGCATCATTTCTTGTATCCGCTGGCTTCTAATTTCTCATTACAGCAGCAGCTTCTTCATAATATATTAAAAATTCAATATTGAAGACGCTTAATGGCAAATATTGGCCAGAGAAACGAAGGCTGTTGATGGCAATCACTCATTCGATTCTTTTGTATGAAGCGGAGGTCTGTTCAGACTCCCTGAGAATAAAGAAATACTGCAAAGCGATGACGATGGTACAGAGACAACTCCTACCAGACTGTATCTGCACAAAATATCCTAGTGGTGGCTGGTAGAATTCCTGTGGACCTCCCGGCTCTCAAGAATAAGAGGTTATACAAAAGCATCATTTATTGTATCCGCTGGCTTCTCATTTCTCATTACAGCAGCAGCTTCTTCATAATATATTAAAAATTCAATATTGAAGACGCTTAATGGCAAATATTGGCCAGAGAAACGGAGGCTGTTGATGGCAATCACTCATTCGATTCTTTTGTATGAAGCGGAGGTCTGTTCAGACTCCCTGAGAATAAAGAAATACTGCAAAGCGATGACGATGGTACAGAGACAACTCCTACCAGACTGTATCTGCACAAAATATCCTAGTGGTGGCTGGTATAATTCCTGTGGACCTCCCGGCTCTCAAGAATAAGAGGATAACAAAAGCATCATTTCTTGTATCCGCGGGCTTCTCATTTCTCATTACAGCAGCAGTTTCTTCATAATACATTAAAAATTCAATATTGAAGACGCTTAATGGCAAATATTGGCCAGAGAAACGGAGGCTGTTGATGGCAATCACTCATTCGATTCTTTTGTATGAAGCGGAGGTCTGTTCAGACTCTCTGAGAATAAAAAAAATACTGTAAAGCGATGACGATGGTACAGAGACTACTCCTACCAGACTGAATCTGCACAAAATGTCCTCGTGGTGGCTGGTAGAATTCCTGTGGACCTCCCGGCTCTCAAGAATAAGAGGTTATACAAAAGCATCATTTATTGTATCCGCTGGCTTCTCATTTCTCATTACAGCAGCAGCTTCTTCATAATATATTAAAAATTCAATATTGAAGACGCTTAATGGCAAATATTGGCCAGAGAAACGGAGGCTGTTGATGGCAATCACTCATTCGATTCTTTTGTATGAAGCGGAGGTCTGTTCAGACTCTCTGAGAATAAAAAAAATACTGTAAAGCGATGACGATGGTACAGAGACTACTCCTACCAGACTGAATCTGCACAAAATGTCCTCGTGGTGGCTGGTATAATTCCTGTGGACCTCCCGGCTCTCAAGAATAAGAGGATAACAAAAGCATCATTTCTTGTATCCGCTGGCTTCTCATTTCTCATTACAGCAGCAGTTTCTTCATAATACATTAAAAATTCAATATTGAAGACGCTTAATGGCAAATATTGGCCAGAGAAACGGAGGCTGTTGATGGCAATCACTCATTCGATTCTTTTGTATGAAGCGGAGGTCTGTTCAGACTCTCTGAGAATAAAAAAAATACTGTAAAGCGATGACGATGGTACAGAGACTACTCCTACCAGACTGAATCTGCACAAAATGTCCTCGTGGTGGCTGGTAGAATTCCTGTGGACCTCCCGGCTCTCAAGAATAAGAGGATAACAAAAGCATCATTTCTTGTATCCGCTGGCTTCTCATTTCTCATTACAGCAGCAGTTTCTTCATAATATATTGAAAATTTGGAATTGAAGACAAAAGTTGAAACATATTAAGCATAGCAATTATATTTGAAAACATTCAAAATGAAATTTTATCAGGTAAAAGTCGTTAGAACAATTCCACAATTGCTATAATGAATAGCGATTATTTTCTTTTCATATTGTTTTTTAACGGGACGATAAGGAATTAAATCTTGCTGTCAGCAAACGTTACTTTTGTAATTTGCAAATTTCCCTCGTTGTTGTTGATCATGAATGCAGGGTGAAGAAACTTCTTCATATTCTCTTGGTAAGAGACGTGGATTAGTAGCAAGAAGTGTGCCTTTGGATCTTTAGGATAATTGGGATTTGTATATAAAGAAAATAAAAAATAAATGACATAAGAAAACAGACTCAGCACTAAGGTTGTAACGGTACTAAAAGTACTACAATCTCTCAATATTTGAGCCTGTAAAATATTTAATAAACATAATAAAACTTTTAGCTTCTTCTTCTTATAATAAAGTAAGAGAATTTTGTCAAACATTTCTTTAAATTCTTCATTCTCTAATTTCATTGTAGCATGACTATTATTCTGTGAGCGAAAGGTATTATGGGCGTATCAGTTTTGACTCATTCTTTCAGGGACGAGCTCGTAAAAATATCTTAGAAGATAGTCGAGAATGAGAGAACAATAAAAAAAGATTGCGTCTAGTGTATGCCACGCCACGTTAACGATCAAGAGTTCAAAGCCATTCCTATTCACGATATGAGGTAATCTGAGTACAGATTCGAAACAAATGATGACATTACCTGCACGAATCATAACTACTATTTGTTAATATCATTTAAATAAATAATTTTTGATAGAATCGTGCTCATAATTATCTTTTTTTTTGAAACAAGACGAATAGTTTTTACGCAGTTTATGAGACTGCTGCTTGCTCCTAAATTGAGGTGTTAGACAAGGAAAAGCTCTGAGACTTCTACTATTCAACAACGTGTTAGAGACGAGATAAAAAAAGCAAATAGAAGTGCAAGAAAATTGTACGTTGAGTATCTACAGAAACCTAGAAATAGTTCATAGAGAAATAGAGAATTTATTAAATATGGAACGGAGAATTAAATACACAGAAAATGGGGATACACTATAGCAAGTTCACAACTTCAAATTATTTGAACTAGAACTCTATTGCCAAGGAATTAAGAAACAGAAATAATAATAAATGCCACCCACATTACGGGTAGAAAGGCTTATAGATTATATTGAGCGTTTTCGTAGTGGGATTGTGGCAAAATTAAATACCAAGGTGTACTAACTCCAATATATTTCCGAGCATTCGAATAATTATGAATTCCTGTGGACCTCCTGGCCTTCGAGTGTAGAGGATATACAAATCAGCTGAATGGACGCGACGACTAATAAAAGACTTTAGACTGTAGACCGAAAGGAAGTTTTGAGAGGTGAACTTAGATTACTGTAGATTACCTAGCTTTTGACGAGACGGTATCTTTACAAAATGTGTGGAAACGACTCAGATGATGCCGAACACACGTTCTTCGTGTGTAACCACTGGAGGAGGAGGTCGAGGAGACGTGGGGTTTAGTGGGTAGACTACGGGGGTCCCACATATCCATCAGCTCTCCTGGTGGAATCCGTTACTTGAATTCCGCATATTCTTAAAAAAAATTGTTGAGTACGTGCTCTTAATATATTCAAGTCACTCATATTGCATGAAAGTTCAAAATATGATCAGAATATACCGTTGGAACAAACCTTATACGTTTAATAATCGGTACTGTCTTGTTTTTAATACCACATATCACAAAAATGGTTGTATTACCTAATAAGTATTATTTGATTGATATTTAACAATAATAATTACTCCGAATATCCTGATAAATAACCTTAAAAACGACTCAACAGCAATAATTAAAAGTAATCTATACTAATTGTTGAAATAGGCTTCTCGTTCCGCAAAAATATCGTGCATGTCGCCTTGATTTTCTTCTAACAATCGTGATCAGTTGATACAATCAATACCTTAGAACATACTGGTAACTAGGTCACATTCTTTTATTTCGCCATAAGGTCGAGACTTGTGTTTTGGCAGCATGTCTTTAATGGTTCCTATCTTTGGCAATGGCAGTATATAAAAGACACAATAATGTTTTTCAGATTAGTACTATCTTAATTGTAACAAGATACACATTAACATGCTCTCAAAGGTAATTTAATTTTATTCAATAATAATATTTGTATAATTATTTATTATCGATAATTATTTTTAGTTGGGGTTTAAAAGATTCCAATTAATTCTTTTTACATTTTATGTGCATTGTTTACTTACTTACTTATAACTTATAAACAATATAGTGTTAGTATATCATATACCCAATTATTTATTTTGTTAAAAAGAAATTAAATATAATAAAAACTGAATCACTTCAGAATTCATAAGCAACGACCAAGTTGTTAGCAAGCACCCGAAGACAAGAATATATTACAAAATAATGACGTTATTAATGACTTTATGACTACATTATCAAAACAAAAGCTACTATTGAAGAAATATTGACATAGTATACGAAAACAATGAAGTTACGAAGAAGTCTATGCTATTTTCATATAGGTTTTTCAATATTGATTAGAAGATATAGAAAACATTTAATATAATTGGGAAAACTTTCAAGATTCATAGAAATAAATAATATATTGAAAAATTCTTAGCCTACTATAGAACCAAACAAAATTTAAATGTCAAAATATTTTATTACTCAACATATTCTCCTTTTAATTGGATACATTTATTACAGCGAACCTACAACGTCTCTAGACTTTACAAAAAATAGTTTCTTCTTGCTATGCAAACCAGACCTCCACAGCTTTTATTACCTCTTCGTTGGAAAAAAATCTACGAATTCAAACCTTAAATTACCAATTTTTTGGATGGCAACATGAGATTTGTGTTTAAGGGCATTGACCTGCAAAAACAAAACACCTTTGGATAGCTTTCCACGTCTTTTCTCGTTAATTTTTTCCTGTAGAGTGGTCAGTAATGTCGAAGAGTAATCTCCAGTTATTTTTCTACCCTTATCCAAAAAATCAATCATGATTACTCCATGGCAATCCCAAAAAACTGAAGCAAGAACTTTTCCAGCAGATTTTTGGACACGAAACTTCTTAGGTCTTGGAGAACCAGAGTGTCGCCATTCCATCGATTGTTGCTTTGTTTCTGGATCGTAGAAATGTACCCAAGTCTCATCCCTAGTAACAATTCGGTTTAAAAAGTCTACATCGTTTTCAAATCGAGCACAGATCGAACGCGATGCTTCTACCCTTGCACGCTTTTGGTCAGCATTCAAACATTCGGGGATCCATTTTGCAGCAATTTTTCTCATGTCCAATTTGACTTTTTAGCCCAAACATTCAAATATCTAGCAAAGATCATTCATAAAAGAATTTATGCAGTCAACAGATATATCTGAAGATACCTTTGAATAAATAGAAAAAATATTGTAGGAATATTCAGAAAGAAAGTTTATAGAATGGAAATCGGAAAGGATGATAACTAATTAGAAATAACAAATAGGCGATAGGAAAGTATTGAAATCAATAATTAAAGGTGACCAAAATCTGTACAAGAAATTAGGAAAACAGATCCTAATTCTTATTACAAGCTTTGATGTATTTACTTTGCAAATATTATATTCATAAGGAATATACATCAGTTTATAAAGTGAACAAACATTTTTTGTGACATTTAAATTGCTTAGAAAACAAGTACTTAAGATATACATCGAGAATTCTTTCTTTGATTATCCACCCATCAGCAACGATATATAAATATGATGGGATAGAATATAATTTTTGTTTTACAGACAAAAGTTATGAAAAAATAACTATTTCCAATATTACATACTGTATCTTCGAGTAATAAAATACAAAGAAATGAATTCTAATATTTTTTATAGATTCTTGCCATCGCTACCTTTGTAGCTGCTGCCAGTGCAGGGTTACTAGATTATGGTCACGCTCCAGTAGCACACAGCTACTCCGCTCCTGTAGCTCACGCATATACATCACCTGTTGCCCATGCTTACACAGCTCCCGTTGCTCAAGTTTATTCAGCTCCAGTTTCCCATGCTTACTCAGCTCCAGCACCTTACAAGGCTTACTCTTCACCCGCCCATCATGATGTTGATTATTACGTAAGCATACACCATATTTTCCTACTAATTAAGCTTTAAAACACTTTTTTTTCTTGTTTAGGCACATCCCAAATATGAATTCAACTACGGAGTCCAAGATGGTCACACTGGAGACCACAAAACCCAACACGAAGTTCGTGATGGTGATGTAGTCAAAGGATCTTACACCGTTGCTGAACCTGATGGTACTCTTCGTACTGTTCACTACACCGCTGATGACCACAATGGGTTCAATGCTGTAGTAGAAAAATCTGGTCATCCAGTACATCCAGCACCATCTCACGGCAAAGTACTTTTAGCTGCTCCTGCTGTACATCATGCTCCTTTATACCATCATTGAGAATAATGAAAATAATTTTTTGAACGTTTTTTAGTTATTTATTTTGTAAATTGTTTTTTTTTAATTATAAATATGCAATAAATGAAGGGATTTTATTTCATATTTTCATTAATTTTGAATGTTTTGAGTATTGACCAAAAAATGAGGCATGAAATTATCATATTTCCGTTCACGTGGGTGAAAATTTTGCAATCGATGATGTTTAAATTTAATGTTTAATGTTTAAATTCCTTTAAGACCCAAGAACAAAAACTGGAAGTACAATATTGGATGATACCTTCTAAAATCTACTGTTTTGTTAGAGGTTGAGAGAATTTTTTCCGCAATAGCATTTCTATAACCAACGAAGAAGAGGTTGTATGAAACCAGTGGACCTTGTTGCTTTGGTTGTGGCAGTTTGAAATATTCAGCAGCATTAGAATACATTTTCCCAAATGTATTTATACCAACTGACTTTGTAGAACATTTTTTATTGATGTAATTCAGGTAAAAACGACGATGTTTCATAACAAAAGGACACAATCCAATGTACTGTTACGAACAAGCTCGCCAAATGGGTCCTTAGGCCGGCACTGCCCAGCTACAATGAAATTTTAGAAATCGGCGAATGCGCGCGGTGTCTGTAACATTTTTTATAAATGGCGGATGCGCGTTTGATGCGTCCTTTTAGAGACTGGCCACGAAAAAGGGTTTTATTATAAAAATTCGAATGCTCCTCTACAATATACTCCCCTCCCCTCACCACACACCTTTCCATACGTTTTTTCATTGATCGAAGTAGTGCTGGGAGTCTTCTTTGGCAAATGCCTTCAGGAGCTTTGCCGTTTTTTCTTTTACCGCTTCCATCAACTCAAATCGGGTCCCTTTCAAAGCAGATTTTATCTTCGGAAACATAAAAAAGTCGTACGGTGCCAAATCTGGTGAGTACCTCGGTTGTTCGAGCACTGGAGTGTTACTAGGGCAGGAAACAATGATTTTTCAAAATAAGTCAAAGCATGTCAGAAGTAATTACCTGAAATGTCTTCAGATAGCGAATGAGACATTCCATTTGAAGTAAGAGAGTCTGCAAATGCTGCAGTGGATAGTTTAATACCTGAAATATCGCCCTGGCCTCCCAAAAATTTGAAAATATGAGGAACATCAACGAAAAAGTATTACTTGCTTGCACGTGTTGTGAGCTCCCGCTAACGGCAATTATCGTACTTGTATATATTGTACTTAATCTTTTTTGCAAATAGTTTTAAATCAAAACAGAAACGCGTACGTGTTTTATAAATATAATTGTTCTATTATTGTGAAAGGTGAGTCAAATAATAAGCAAACGAATGCAATATTGAGTCACTGTTTCTCTCTAACTTGAGAGCATTTTAACTTGATTTATTTACAGGTTTGCACGTAATGCCAGCAAGACTTGAGGGGACCAATTTGAGTCGTCGAATAATCAAATCTCATGCATATAAGAGCACGAACATCAGGCGAACAAAACAATTCAGATGTGCGTGTGAGCACGGCATAGTTATGTCAATCACAATCGCAACAGGCACGAGATGAACGAAATCAACAGAGACAATTAGAACGAAGAGATACGCGTAGATCCATAGTAAACAGACGTATAGAAATTTACTAAAAAGTTCTTCGAGCATTTACATTATATTTATTTCTTCGACTAGTATTCCAGTATGAGCCTGATGTAGAATATTAGGTTAGGTTTTTGGACAACTATATGTGGCATATTCTCGCCAAATTAATAGTAAAAATATGAATAATTATTTTTGATGTCTAGACATCTATCAAGTACATCCCTATACACTTTTAGTAAGGAGCCTGCAGGAAGGTTGAGCTGACGTTCCTACGAGAAGGAGACGTATTTGATGAAGGCACCTCGTTTAAAATTACAATTCCAAAAAGGTAGAAATATTGCTGGTGTCAATCTTGTTGACCTCTTATGGTATACAGCTCCTGGGCATAATGACGAAGGATTTATTCCGCTCAAGGAACACAGAATATTTGAAAGGCAAAAACCTCTGTTAACATATTTGTTTCTTCATAATATATTCTCATTTTTTATCATGAATATAAGTTATTAAATATGTAATAAATATCAACACGGACAATACCTATTCGACTATGACAGTGATGCGTAAGAAATCAAAATGTAAAAGTATGTTAATTGGACCGAAAAAATGATTAGTTAATCGATTAATTAGAGAAAGATATTACAATGGAAATAATAATCATTCCATTGTCTTAAGGATATGTTAATTATAAAGTTCGAAGGCTCATTTGCGAAATAATTACAATAAAATTTCGACGTAATATTTTGTAACTGGCTCGATATGAGAATTAATATATTGGATGATAACAACCAACTGAATGTTCTTGTTCCCAGAATAATTCAATCAAATGCTAATGAAATCATTTTTGAAGTATACAGTTTGGTAATATATTCTGTAAGAAAGGATATTAGAAAAAAATAGATGTGATACGACGTTTTATTCATAATCGCACTCAGTTAAAATCAAAATCGCGGTAATTTGTTATTAAACTTAAAGGGCTTGATGTCTGAGGAACTCTGCTGTAGCCGAAAGTTATATTGAAGATTGTACAATATAGAAAAAAAAAATCAAAAATTCTTTTCATCCTAATCGTCCTTTCTAAGAGAAGTCAGCATTTGTTTCTAGAAGTTTATCAAAAAATTCGAATCTTCGAATCCTTTTCCAATTTCAAAAGAATATCCTCCGGAATATTAGAAGTGCCCACTTGGAACATTTATTATTGTTTTTTTTTTATTTTATAAGCTATAGGATAACCAGTTAAATTTTTTCTACATTTAAAATTTTTTCCTTATGTTTCAATAAATAATTATAGTACAGCAATTCAAGCTTAAGATCGATCGAAACTTCGCAATTTCAAAGATCGATCTTCTTGAAAATTTGGAGTTAAGCTCATCTTTTCCTCCTCTTCAAACCTGAGGTGGTCGTAAAGTATGATTTTTATTTCTAAGAGGTGAAAATCACTCATTACTGCAATAAATTGAAAAGTAATGAATTAAAGCTGTAATGGGCTATAGTTATGTTCAAATATAATAAATGTTGATTGTTTTGTATCACAACTTCAATAATTTGATATTTTACAGCTTACCTATCCCTAAAAATAACCCCTCTTACAAAGATTATTTAAAAAAGTGGTAAAAAACATGATTTTTTTTAATTTTGGATCGTAATAGGAGTATTTTTTTTCTTCAAGTATAAGAAATCTGATCCTAAATATTTTTAATAATGCAACCACCAAAAACCACCCCTACAATTTATGATAATTTATTCAGAATGTCTCTTTATGGCATGTACAACGATATGAAAATCTACATATCTCCTAAACCATAAATTTTATCGAGTTAAACACAGAGTACCTCTTTGTTAAAAAAATCAATGAAAAATTCATTTTTGCTAATTTTAGATTGTACAGGTTGTCCCTGTAAAAGTTACGGATTGATAACCATTGGGTATTAGCTGCCTCCAGATAGTAGCGCCGTGAACACTACAAACGTAATCATTCGTCAAAAATTCATAATATTCTAATTAATACTTAAATTTGAGTTCTGATTTAGCAACTTCAAAGGCCTATAACTCAGAAACAAGAGGTCATTATGTTACAGAATTATTTTTACGACATCTACTCACTCCCAGATTTTTGTAAGTCCTGAAACACCTTGTATACAGGTCTTAAAACCAATTTTAACAGAGCGGCGTGGTTCTCATTAATTGTTTGAAATAGCCATGGCGTGGCGCTGTTATCTAGGAATGGACGTAGTTAGGGTAGGAACGAACTTTTTAACTTAAAACATCTAACCTGGAACCGGCCTGTAACCTGTGCTCCAATTAGGTTATTTCTGTTTTTTTTTCAGATTTATTATAACTTATTTGAAATTGAATATTTGATTTTGTGATTTATATAACTAACCGCCTGTGAAATGAACTACTTTTCTTTCCAGATCTATATGTACGACCGTGGTGTAGGGACTGTAAGGTGTAATGTACGCGTTAAATCAAATCTGTACCTGTACCTGACGTACATCAGTTGATGCTTCTTATTGTAATGTCATTTTTGTCAAATTACTGTCAATTAATGAATATGTCTGAGGCGGACACAACCAAGAATTTGTACGTGTATCCTGCCGATCATAATATAACTGTGGTACCTGTTGATAGTAAATCACCTCGTCCTAGACCGAAACGAGATGGTAACCCTTTATTGCACAAAGGTTTATTTGATCATTTAACTCCTATATCGATCATTTTATTTTGGACTTTGGTGGCTTTATTAGCATACACGCTCTGCGTTATAATAGCTGTATTAATTCTTATATCACATTTGAAATTACTTTGTAATGTTTACTACCCGGACTGTTCAAAAGGTAATTCAACTAGTACAGCATTTAATATGACTACACCTATAACACCGATTGAAACGTAAGTTCCAGGTTTTGTAATTAATATTAAATCTAGAAAAAACTAATAGTTTTTCATTATCCATACTTTTGATACGTACAAAAGCAAGAATATGTAGATTATAATGATATTTGTTTAGTAAACTTGTTAGTAGGTATCAGCTGTGATGAAATCTGAACTCGCGGTACTCAATCCACGCAATAGAATAGATAATCTCAATCTACCTATAGCAGAGCTGCTATAAAAGTCATCGCAGCTGAAACGTTATGCTCTAAGCTTGTGCTTGGGTGTAAGAAAGCTCTAAAATGACTTGGTAGCTATTTCTGCAGCATTTAGAACGAAGCTAGATTGAAAGCCTCTAATAGATCCAGAATCCATTCCATCCTATGATCATCACGAACAAACTGGAGTGCTTTTGGTGCATAAAAAAAAGAAACTGCAGATTATGTCGTTGGACAATGACGAAGTTAGATTGAAAGCTTCTAGTAGATCCAGAACCCATTCCATTCTTATGGCATAACGGACAAACCGGAGTGCTTTTGGTACATAAAAAAAGAAACTGCAGATTATGTCGTTGGACAATGACGAAGTTAGATTGAAAGCTTCTAGTAGATCCAGAACCCATTCCATTCTTATGGCATAACGGACAAACCGGAGTGCTTTTGGTGCATAAAAAAAGAAACTGCAGATTATGTCGTTGGACAACGTCGAAGTTAGATTGAAAGCCTCTAATAGATCCAGAATCCATTCCATCCTATGATCATCACGAACAAACTGGAGTGCTTTTGGTGCATAAAAAAAAGAAACTGCAGATTATGTCGTTGGACAATGACGAAGTTAGATTGAAAGCTTCTAGTAGATCCAGAACCCATTCCATTCTTATGGCATAACGGACAAACCGGAGTGCTTTTGGTACATAAAAAAAGAAACTGCAGATTATGTCGTTGGACAATGACGAAGTTAGATTGAAAGCTTCTAGTAGATCCAGAACCCATTCCATTCTTATGGCATAACGGACAAACCGGAGTGCTTTTGGTGCATAAAAAAAGAAACTGCAGATTATGTCGTTGGACAACGTCGAAGTTAGATTGAAAGCCTCTAATAGATCCAGAATCCATTCCATCCTATGATCATCACGAACAAACTGGAGTGCTTTTGATGCATAAAAAAAAGAAACTGCAGATTATGTCGTTGGACAATGACGAAGTTAGATTGAAAGCTTCTAGTAGATCCAGAACCCATTCCATTCTTATGGCATAACGGACAAACCGGAGTGCTTTTGGTGCATAAAAAAAGAAACTGCAGATTATGTCGTTGGACAACGTCGAAGTTAGATTGAAAGCCTCTAATAGATCCAGAATCCATTCCATCCTATGATCATCACGAACAAACTGGAGTGCTTTTGGTGCATAAAAAAAAGAAACTGCAGATTATGTCGTTGGACAATGACGAAGTTAGATTGAAAGCTTCTAGTAGATCCAGAACCCATTCCATTCTTATGGCATAACGGACAAACCGGAGTGCTTTTGGTACATAAAAAAAGAAACTGCAGATTATGTCGTTGGACAATGACGAAGTTAGATTGAAAGCTTCTAGTAGATCCAGAACCCATTCCATTCTTATGGCATAACGGACAAACCGGAGTGCTTTTGGTGCATAAAAAAAGAAACTGCAGATTATGTCGTTGGACAATGTCGAAGTTAGATTGAAAGCCTCTAATAGATCCAGAATCCATTCCATCCTATGATCATCACGAACAAACTGGAGTGCTTTTGGTGCATAAAAAAAAGAAACTGCAGATTATGTCGTTGGACAATGACGAAGTTAGATTGAAAGCTTCTAGTAGATCCAGAACCCATTCCATTCTTATGGCATAACGGACAAACCGGAGTGCTTTTGGTACATAAAAAAAGAAACTGCAGATTATGTCGTTGGACAACGTCGAAGTTAGATTGAAAGCCTCTAATAGATCCAGAATCCATTCCATCCTATGATCATCACGAACAAACTGGAGTGCTTTTGGTGCATAAAAAAAAGAAACTGCAGATTATGTCGTTGGACAACGTCGAAGTTAGATTGAAAGCTTCTAGTAGATCCAGAACCCATTCCATTCTTATGGCATAACGGACAAACCGGAGTGCTTTTGGTACATAAAAAAAGAAACTGCAGATTATGTCGTTGGACAACAACGAAACTAGATTGAAAGCCTCTAATAGATCCAGAACCCATTCCATCCTATGGTCATCACGAATACACCGGAGTGCTTTTGGTGCATAAAGAAAAGAAACTGCAGATTATGTCGTTGGACAATGTCGAAGTTAGATTGAAAGCCTCTAATAGATCCAGAATCCATTCCATCCTATGATCATCACGAACAAACTGGAGTGCTTTTGGTGCATAAAAAAAGAAACTGCAGATTATGTCGTTGGACAACGTCGAAGTTAGATTGAAAGCCTCTAATAGATCCAGAATCCATTCCATCCTATGATCATCACGAACAAACTGGAGTGCTTTTGGTGCATAAAAAAAAGAAACTGCAGATTATGTCGTTGGACAACGTCGAAGTTAGATTGAAAGCTTCTAGTAGATCCAGAACCCATTCCATTCTTATGGCATAACGGACAAACCGGAGTGCTTTTGGTACATAAAAAAAGAAACTGCAGATTATGTCGTTGGACAACAACGAAACTAGATTGAAAGCCTCTAATAGATCCAGAACCCATTCCATCCTATGGTCATCACGAATACACCGGAGTGCTTTTGGTGCATAAATAAAAGAAACTGCAGATTATGTCGTTGGACAATGTCGAAGTTAGATTGAAAGCCTCTAATAGATCCAGAATCCATTCCATCCTTATGGCATCACGGACAAACCGGAGTGCTTTTGGTACATAAAAAAAGAAACTGAAGACCATGTTATTTGTGAATGTCTAGCACTTATTCAAACAATGAACCAAGCCTCATAGTTTGTCAAATGATATTAAATGGTGCCTGATCGGTTTTTTAAAGGAGATCGGACTTTTGTGATTTGAAGATACTTATCCTTGGTCCCTTATTATCCTACTAGAAATAAGATAAATTGAGGTTGTTATGATGCCGGAATCTTGTCTGAAATTGAATGAAACCGACTAAAATTCCTTGTTAGTGTCGATTATACAATTCTAGATATTGGCAGCTGACGGACATCTTGATTTCCTATCTAAATATGGCATAGGAGTTGTTTAGATGTTTGGATCTGGTATTGTCTTCATTCACTACTTTATTGCTCTGATTTAACTCCAAATCCATTAATTATAACTTTATGAATTAACAAACTTCATTTACCATTAAACTAATGAAGTAATTCTCAAATAAGCGTTGGAAATTCTTGCTTATTCATTCGAAAGGTACATTGTTACAAATTAAAATCAAGTCATCATACGAACGATAGTCTTTTATTGGATTATAAGAAATAAATATGGCGAAGATGAGATACATTAACGATAAGAGAAGAACAACACTAATGATACACAACCGATGAGGTATATACATATATGAGCAACATTTCTAGCCAATTGAGATCATTAATGGTAACCATGTCCTCCGTAACCACCATGTCCTAATGAATAAGCTACTGGAGCTACAGCTACAGCTTTGGTTACAACCTAGAAACAAAAATATTATCATTATAAGCATTATTTTATATAATAATGATTTTATAATCATATAATGAGTATAACAAAATTTACTTGTGGGTGAACTGCATGTCCGCTTTTGGTGACAACAGCGTTGAAGCCATTGTGATCATCTGCGGTGTAATGAACAGTACGAAGAGTACCATCAGGCTCGGCTACAGTATAAGAACCTTTAACTACGTCACCGTCACGTACTTCTTTTTGTGATTTATGATCTCCGGTGTGACCGTCAGCTACTCCATAGTTAAATTCATATTTTGGGTAAGCCTGCCGAGAAAACATATTTTTTACTCTTGTAAAATCATCAAATACATTGTGATAACTCTTTTTGAGATTTATCAACTCAGGTTGAGTATACATGACATGTGATGAGGATGGAGCAGAATAGGTGGCCGAAGAAAGCATTGATGTATCAAAAGCAGAATAGAAAAGGACTAGGAAGACTCTCAAGAACCTAGAAGGAAAGAATTAAACGAAATAATAATAGAAAACGTTATTGGAAATAGAAAAGATAAAGTCTTAGAACCCTTCTCTTCGGCATGTATAAGTACCATCTAAAAATAATTAGCACTACATAGGTAGAGAAAAAATTGGAAGGATCGAGACTTGAACCTGGGACCTTAAACCTTGTACTCTAACTACTACGCTACGGAGACCTGAATAATAATTTTCTTTACGCACTACTGGTTAAAGAATATGTCTTTACGTAATTTAGGCACAGAAAAAATTGTTTTATATCAATTAGAACAACAACAATAAAAGGTGTCAAATATCTATCAGTTTACAGAGAAATGTGTCGATAAGATGAATCAAATTCAAAATAATAACACCAATATTAAATTAGTTCTTATACGGCGTCTTCATTAAGCGAAAAAAGTCGTTTAAAAATCACCAAACAATCACTTGTCTATAACTGAAAGTTCAAAAATGCGGCAGCAGCTAAATACTTTTTAATCAATTTTTTTCGCTTAATGCAGTGATATAACTCGTATGTAAACGTTTTGAAAGACCCTGTATATGGGATAGAAATAGAAATGGAGAGAAAAAACTTGAAAGCAGAGGTGAGATTCGTTTGGAACATTGAAATGACTAATTATTGATAATAATGAAGAACATAGATAAACAGGATCAGATTTTTTTTTGAAAAAAATGTATTTTATCCCTGTTGCGAGTGATACTACAAAAAAAACAAATGGTGAAACTACAGTGACATCAATTTACGTAAATGGTAAAAAAGTGAATCTATATAATAATTGATTAAAGTATGTTTTTGTATTTTATAGAAAGTACTTTGAAGATAACGTGCTAAACATCTACTTTGTTTAGAACAAAGATTAAGTAACGAAAACGTTAAAATCAAAAATAAAATAATTACTCTGCCTTGGAAAAATAATAAAACGAGACATAGTACAAAACGTAGTCGGTTAATATTGATCAAAAAAAAATTAGAGTATCAAAAATAAACAATTGGGATTATGAAAGCGACAGTCAAAACTTAAAATAGTAAAATCTGGAACAAATGTTGTACCTGGGCTGAGAGACGTCAGAAATAGGAAACTACAAATAATTCATATTCAAATAATACCAGTAAGATGATTGATGGCTTGATTAGTAAAATTACGTGTATTGAAATCGGTCCATAATAACTTTATTTTTTTGGAACCTATTTATCAGATTCAAAAAACAAATAAATTTTGTTTGGACTGCTTCAATGTGCTTCAATGTTTGTCATTTACATTTATAGTAACCGACAAACCAATAGAACGTAATTATATGATAATTCTAACAAGAATAACCAACGTACTGACAGATTGATCGAAGTTATTGACATTGCAATTTAAATTTGCATATTATAATTCAATTAGCTCCAATCTGTGCTACATTAAGGCATATTATACTGCAAAAAAGTCGTCCAAGTAACGTCTTAAACTCAATATAACACGCATAGAGGTATGACAACGTGACACGAAGACCGGATCCTATACTAGGAATCGGGAAAGAATTATACACAAGGATCGTCATAAACATTTTAGTCTTAAATACGGTTGAAGTGCAACTGCAGGTCCTTGAAATATGACAAATTGCTTTAAGTCGAAGACCACAATGAAGTAATCTAACACCTAAAACATCATCAAGCACTGGATCATCTGCATTGGATATTAGAGCAATGTGGTCTGTTCTGTTCTAATATGGTATCAGAATATGCCTCTATGGTAGCAACTGAAGGAAAAAATGATATTGAAGCCTAGAACAACAATATGCAGAATGCTACGTGGAAGATAGAGGTTTGTTTATTGTGGTGGTACTTGCTCGATCTATGATACTATGAAGTGACATTTTTTTAAATTATAATCATAGGAGTGGAAATTTCATCAATTATATTAGATACGAACAGTTGAAACGAGGAATTTATACTAGAACTTCAATAATAATTGTCATTGTGAAAGAAAGTGGTTTAACGTTCAGCAAGAATTAATATCGAACTTGATAAAACCAATAACGAATCGTATGAGAGATGTTATTAGGTTAAGAAGGTGTATTTATTGAAAATCAAGTTTTGATTGAAGTAATTTTGTTAATAAAACATGTTTATTTCAATTTTAAAACAAACTGTATTTTAGAAGAATTTATTATTAATAATTTATTAACAAAACAACTGGAAATTCAGTTACGTTCGATGAAGTTAATAAAAAGGGTATTTTTGAAATTTTTGCAACAAAATTATACTCCTGTTGTTGGGATTACGTAAATGTAATCTAGTTCATTCAGAACACGATTCAAAACATGTAATTGTAAAGATTTTAATCTTTCTTCTACTAGTGCATTTAAAGTATTTGCTAATCTTCGAAGGAAATGCAGTTTATGAGACGGTTTGTAAAAGTTCGACCTCTATATTTGAATTTAAATGACCTGATAAAAGACAGTCGTGCACTCTAAATGCATAATTCTTTAGAAATTAAAAGCATGTCGTAATGTAAATGAGCATCTATTGTTTATTAGAATTGATCGAATACTTTTATATTTACACAGCGATATTATTTTTAAACTTATGTTAATTTTCATACCAAGCAGATTTGGTTACCGATTCCTTCTTTTCCTGTCTATAAATTTCATTGTTTACTAGCAAAGCAGTCTCAAGATAGTACATTGAAGCTCTTTATACAAGAAATCGAATAGAGTCATTTTTATATTTATTGAGCCGATAGAATAGATGAAAATTTACTGATAATCTTTCTAAAATCAAAGTTTTATCACATGAAAATACATTGCACCTTTTTTTATTAAACAACATCACCATTGACGTCGTTGAATATGTAAAATTCTTAGAGCTTATTGTGGACAATTCCTTAAGTTCCTCCTGCTTTGAGTAGAGATCAGTTTCCAAAAAACTGAACTTATCCACCTCCTTAACAGTTTATTAGGAACTTGGGAATACAGAGCACGACCTTTACCTACCTACTTCACGTTCAGAATTAGTAAAGGGCTCAATATTTTACAATGCAGAAAAAATGCACAATCACTTGCCAATTGAAATCAAATCGATATTATGTGTTCCTGCATTCCGCAATAATTTGAAGGTATATTTGCTGGAAAGTGCATTCTTCTCTATAAACGACTTCTATTCTAATAATAATATTTAATTCACGACATGCTGTATACTGGCTTAATATTGTTTTCTTCTGTATATTGAAATTTTATTTTATTTGTATATTTATTCAGTTATTTTTATGTTTCTTTTTTTAGTTTGCACAAGCTTTCGTCTACAAATTGTAACAATTTTTTGTCAACAAAGCATTTCTTTCTTTTTCTCCTACAACTTCTCAAATTATAAGAGAAATGGACAGGAAAATGGAATATAACGATAAAAAAAGCTTAAATCTTCATTATACTTTAACTATAATGTTTCCAGGATACAATAATCAGTTAAATATACAGGCTTCTGTGAAGGAGGTTTGAATAAATACAGAAAGTATCAGTCCATGAACCTGTAGAACTAACGGGCACAAAACTTTTGGATTATACCAAACGTACTGTTTTCAAAGAGCACAACTTAAGATACTGATATCTACTGGATGATTTTGGTACATCATATATACAAGAACTTATTGAAGACAATACTATCAACACATCAAATAGATAATAGAGAAATGGAAAGAAATTCAAGTGGAGACCAGGAAATCCTATAGAAAACAATTCAAATCAATGGAGCCAAAGCTTTTTCTTTTTTTCAATATAACTTACATAGTAGTCTACAGTTTCGTGGGCAGGAGCATGAGCTGCAACTGCTATTGGGGCAGCGTGTGCTACAGACACTGCTCCGTATCCTAATCCATGTCCACCGATTAGTCCATGTCCACCTAATCCACCAATAAACCCGGCGCTTGCGCAGGCTACAACGGCGGTAAGAGCTACAATCTGAAACGAAATTAAATAATGTATAAAATTTACAATTTCTACATTCAAAATAATTAGCTTGATATGAACATTCAGTAGTATTTTTCACTTTAAAAACTACCCTCACTGTACGCACCTTAGCAAACATGTTTTATTAGTTACACTGTACTGAGTACTATGCTACACTAACACTGGGATACAAATATCCTACTTATATACTAAATATTCCTTACCACTGGACGTTCACCACAATTAAAATAAAGAAAAAAATCACCATAGTTAGTACCCACCAGTACTATTAAGTATACAAAACATGCTCGAAAGTCTATCTTATTGCGACAATAGCAAGGTCTGTCTGCTGCAAATGTGCATTTTTCCTGGGAGTAGGGTTCCGCCTACCCAGCTTTTTTGGTACCGAATGTGCACTGGCTTGGAACCCAATTGATATGTGATTTGGCGTATATTCTATGTTAATTCAGTTGGTAGAAACTGGTGCATTCGGTGAATGGTTTTACTTGTAATAATTAATAAACTTTTATTCGTATATCTAATCCTATTTTATACTAAAAATATTTTAACAATCATCTGTTGATCTTCAAGCAATCAATAATGATATTTATCTTGTTTAATTTATACTCAAGTGAATTGTAATTATCGTCAAAACAGTTTCAACAAAAATATATACATAGTGTACCGGGATTTGTTTCGAAAAATTCGGGAGTAAGTAGATTACGTGAAAATAATGCTATAATTTAAAAAAAATTCTCATATATTACTATCCGAAGGCCAGGGGCGGCTCATGCCCAATAGTTAACAATCCATAACTTTTACAGGGATAACCTGTACAATAAAAGATAACAAAAATGAATTTTTCAATAGATTTTCCAACAAAAAGTTACTCTGTGTTTAACTCGATAAAATTTATGGTTTAAGAGATATGTAGATTTTCATATCGTTGTACATGACAAGGAAACCGTTCGCCATAAAGAGACAATCTGAAAAAAATTAGCATAAATTGTAATTATGCATTGAAACTACTCACGAGTGGTATAAAAGACAATCAAAAATTTCTAATTGAACTCGAGCATTGTGTTACTTACAAAAGGAAAAAATTAAAATGTAGAAAAATTTAGTTTGTTATCAATTAAAAAAAAAACTGTAATAAACTTTCGAAGCAGGCACCTCGAACTTCTACAGACTTTCGGGGTTGATGAAAAGTTTTATTTCCATTTTGATTTTTTTTTATATTAGATTTAGTTTGAAATTGTTGGGGGTACATACTATTACCACTTCACCAGCACAGACACGTGTTTTAAACTGTTTTCCTTCTGTTTACCTCCGATCTCTGAAGAAGATTACTTGTTATAGAAACGCGTGTCAAATAGCGTAATTTGAAGTAATTTTAAAGTTGTTTTAGTAGAAGTGAATAGTGTGCTCACTATAACAAACTGAATCTGCAAAATCAATTAATTTCATAATCAAACTATGTCTAAAATAGATCTTGATTTTGTGAATATAAAATTCAATTCAAAACATTTGAGTTATATCTACATCTTTGTAACTAATCTAACATTTTTCGTATTTATTCACACTCTTTCTATTCGTAGGGTGAATTAATAAACACTGTCTAAATTAATAAACACTTAACTTATAATAATTTACTTATAAATGTCAAATAAATAATTTCTGCGATTACTTTTACTAATTGGTTTTTTTCATCACGACTAATTATTTTAAACTTAATTTCGCTTACACAACTCTTTATATATCCTAAATACAAATCTTCAAACTTATAGAAAAAACTAATAATTAATTATTCAAAAGAAATACTGTAAATAAACCCTCTGTTATAATACATATTTCGAAAAGGAAACATCAAAGACGCGTGCGTCATTTATAAAAAGCTGATGAAAAGCGCCACGCGAATTCGTCGAATTTTAAAATTCCATTGTAGCTGGACAGGGGCGGCCTAAGGACCCATTTCGCGAACTTGTTCGTAAGCTGGCAGCTCTTCGTAACAAATATGATATCGTACTTTTTTAAAGACGCCGTTCACCTTGTATATGTAGTAGAAAACATTTGAAGTACATAGTATACAATAGCTCTAGCTATTAATTTACTTGTGTTTAGTTACAATAAAGCATAGCACAATGAGATTTGATAATTAATGAGAGAAATGTTGTAATTTCTCATTATTCTATTTTTGTTATAACATTAGAAGAAGGTCACGCCGTGTATTTTTGGTAAGAAGAGTTTATTATAATGGTTTCAAAATATTTCGTATGAATATTCTGTTACTTGACAGTCTCATGGTTGGAACAATACTTATAGAAAATGAAACCTGTGGATTATTTCGAATATAAAAACATAAATTAGTATCTTCAAATGGTCAAATGAAGAATCAGATTGGCCAACGGAAAAAGCGTACATCATCATCGTAAAATTAACACAAAAGCTTTGAGTAGCTAATCAAATACTGTGTATTGCAACCCGTTATAATGTGGTTTTCAAAAATTATTGCTTATCAAACATCGAATTCACGGCTTTTTTTATTGGTGTTAGAAAGTACTGAAGAAAATGCATAACCTGCTAGGCGTGACTATAAACTATTCGTAGAAAGTATCAATTATCAGTCCAATTAATGATTTTAGATGATTTTTCTTTTTAATTTGAACAAAATTTCATACACAGCTTCATCCTCTTGACTTCTCAATAACGCCGAAATACCGATTTTCTAACATTTAGTTTTAAGTTCAAAATGAAAGATTCTAATTCCAAAATCGATGAACTTATATACAAAATAAACATCCGTAGGTGCGATCATGAATCAGTAATCAGCAATCCGTCAGCTATGATTTTTTATATATTCAATAAGTCATTAAGTTAGGAGATGATCTTAGATCTGTTCAGATAAATCACTAAAGACTTGATGTCGTATATATTCAGATGATGGATCAGTCAGTCACTTAAGACATGATCCTTCATTTAATAAATCAGTCAGTCAATTGAATCAGTCAATCAGTCTGTTAACGTAGTCAGATTTTTTAAAATATCTAGATTATATTGATGAGGTTTTCTACATTTTTTATGTAGAATTTTGCTACTCGGATTTAGTCTTTCAATAATCTGCAAGATAGTTTATCGAAGATCCTGAATTGTGGCAGATTTTCATCAAGACAATGTACCAGCTCATGAATTAAAGTTTGAATGGCTACCTCATGCACCATATTCGCCAAAAATTGACTCAGTGGTCCAACAATGAAGAGGTGATACCGGCAGTCAATGGTTATTTTGAACAGCTTGCCGATACTTTTTATAAAAAGGGTATGGAGGCTATTGAACTTTCCTGGGAAAAGTATATGGAGCTATAAGAAGATTATCTTGGAAAATAAACATATTTTTTCCAATATTTTTGTGTTTTCCTTCCACTTTTTCGATTCCAATAACTTATTTCTATGCCCATTGTATTTTCTAGCTTTGTTCAACGGAATTATTCTATAATTTTTTGTTCATTTCTAATTTTATGCCGTATCTATTAAATTACATGGTTTTTTATGAATATTCTAATTTTTTTCCTCTCAATTTTTTACTTTTAAGTTCAACTGTTCAACATCTTGTCTGTGTATGGACCCAGAATTATTTCCATTATTACCATAAAACTCTTTCAATGTGTAACAGTTTTCATAAAAGAATCGACCATAACAAAACATTATATTTGAACTAATTAAAAAAATATTAGATACTACTGAAATAGCCATACATAAACATTGGTTCAAGGTAATTTATATGATTAAGTCTGTTTTGCAACATGAAAAATATTCAGGTTGATTTTCTGTAAAAATTTAATTGTTTCCGTACGTGTTCGGTCGATCTTACTCAATATAAACCTTCGATACACTCGTTATCTACAAGGTGTTCTATCTATTAGATGAATTGATAGCAGTTTCGTAAACTAAATTTTCATCATATCTGATTGAAAATGTTCAAAGATTTCCAGTGAAGGTTTCAAAAGAAAAACGGTGTGAATGGTATCAGTAGTTTCTACATGTTTTCTAAATATTTCCTTTATACGATAACTTGGAACAAGTTGTATGTAGCAACGAGATGGTATTGGAATGAAATAAAAGGAATCGAAATGTTTTTGTCCAACAAGCGAGATATTTCCTGTAAATATAACACAGGACCACCTGTATATTACCAGATGAATGAACATTATCTTCAATAAACTATCTTGAATGATATGTTTGCTGCCGGAACAAGTAGAATATCAAACGCTTCAATGATCACTATGTCGCTAAAACGCACTTCAACTTCTCTATATATCTATTACACAAGTAATAGATATTCTTTAATATACTTATATGTTTAGTTCTTAGTTATGTAGTGTTAAATAATATAAAACACATTAACTATGTGCTGGAAATTGCTTAACTATAAATAATAACATGATATAACCAATCTAGTTTAATTCTTGAACCAATTATAATGGGAGCACGTTTTTTGTTAATGATTGCTCAGCTCTCAGTAAGTAGTTGTTAATTCTATTTTACGCAAAAGGATGTAGTAACAACAAATTCATTTCTCTTTTTTTTTTTTCAATAAAAATTTAATATATCAGTGTTGTATTACTTTTTTGGCTTTGCTTGTAATACATCTACAAACATTATAATTTCCCATTGACCTGTACATTTTTTAAACTGATTTCTTTTCGTTTTAAAGATTGTAAACCACGGTAGAAGCGTTTAAATAATAAAAAAGTGTTAAAAATTGATTGGAAAAGGAGAATATTCTAATAAAAATGGGAGGAAAAATAACTTACGGGTGATCTGATATCGGAAAGAGAAAGGGGGTGGGTTTTTAAGAATATAAAACGGTTTATCTCGATTTCTGGTAAAACTACAAGTTTTATAGAGAAAAGTTAAATTGCAAAATTGTAGGAAATAAAAAGATCTACAACTTTTGTGTTTTTACTTTTTTCATGTAACCTCAAAATTTATATGAAAAATTCAAAAAACCGAGTTTTTGGTTTTTTATTTTTATCTTTTACAAAAAAACATATTTTTTCCACCAAATTTTGTGAAAACTCACCTTTTCATGTCACCTATACACTGTTATTAATTTGATTTGAAATATTTTTTTTTCATATTATTTTGACATGATATCGAAAAAGCACCCTAATTTTCAAACGAAAATTCTCCCGCCAAAATATCAGCTTTTTTTAAAAATTCATTGAGAGTTTGATTCATTAAAATATCTATTTCCTGATGGTACAAAAAAATATTACCATGGCCGTGGTAAACTTTCCCAAAAAAGGCAAAAAATAAGACGAAAAAATTCGCATCTGAATTTTTTTTTAATTATTATGAATTTTTAGATATTTATCAAAATTTTAGACTATACTTATTTATGTTTATCAATGTCGCGTAATTAGATTGGAAAAATTGAATAAATAACTAAAAATTCTACGATTAAAAAAATCGGATGAGAGTTTTTTTCATCTTATTATTTGCCTTTTTTGAGAAAATTTACCATGGTGTTGGTGATATTTTATATACCATCAAGAAACAGAGATTTCAACGAATAAGAATCACATCGACTTTTTATGGAAAGCTCATATTTTGACAGGAGAATTTTCGATTGAAAATTGGGGTGTTTTTTCGATATTGAGTCAAAATGAGGCTTAAAAATAAATATTTCGTATCAAATGAATTACACTGTATACAAGACACAAAAAGATAACTTTTCACAAAATTTCGTGAAAAAAATCAAAAACTCGTTTTTTTTTTAATTTTTAACATAAATTTTGAGGTTATGTGGATAAAGTATGGACACAAAAGTAGTAAATTTTCTTTTAACGTAGAATTTTTCTATTTTATTTTTTCTATGGGACTTGTAGCTTTGCCAGAAATCGAGATAAACCGTTTTTTACCCTTAAAAACTCACCCCGTTTCCCTTGCCGACCTCAGATCACCCGTAAATTATTTTTCCTTTTATTTTTATCATATTCTCCTCCTTTTGCATTTGGTTCCACACTACTATTATTTTTTATGGTTTCAAAAATCATCGACCCAGGTCTATTGTGCTATTTTTGACTTATGAAATTAAGAATGGAAATTGCCAAATCACCCCTAGGTAGTAAATGTGAACCGAACCACGTAATGCTAAAATAGTATAGGTAACCCATTATGTCCAGTCATAAACGACATTTATTTCCATAATATGCGAAAAAAGGGGCCTCAATTTACGAGAAATTGTATAATGTGTTGCCGACTGAAACATTTCTCACAGAAGCCACGCACAGTGCTTCTAAAATGTGAAAAATTGAAGCACGTCGGCTGTTGATAGAACTGCGACAGTTTGTACAACAATACAGTAACTTCATAGCGGCTGAGTCTAACTGAAAATTACGGAGACAAATGCAATGACAATAAAGATGATTGGGACCCACCGAGGAAGCGGAAAAAAGACTGACTTTTAGTGCTCTGAATAAAGACTAAGTTAGATATACTTGGGTATCATATACACTGCGACTCAAACGATCTATTGAGTCCCCCTTTCTTGTTGTGATACTCGGAACCCAGTGTTTACTGCTGATCTGTTAATCCCACTTCACTTCGAAAGAATGTGTTTAGACATTTCATCCTCTGTCTAACAAAATCTGCTAGCGTCTTCAGGTGTCTATTGAATTTATAGTTTCCCAGGAGATTCTTTGCCTGTCCCCAGCCCATATAGGTTGTCCCAATAATTAGTTTTGTCCCTATCTACTTTCTTTTCCAATATTTTTTCTATTTTTCTGTAGCTGTTACCACAGAAGGGTCCAGGTTCCATGAAGAGCTTATGTGCCCTTACAGTTATTTCATTACTCTTTACTTCGATGTGTCCCAAAATATTTAGAATGTTTTAAATCCAGAATATTGTGATTAATTGAGGTCCCCCTGCCACTGGTGCTTGGATTTTATGTACTGTACTCTTATATAAGAGTGAATTGAGATCAAAACTGTATGAAACGATCCTCCATCATGAAATCTAGATCCAACTAAAATATTAATGATGTTTACGCTTCACTTGTCTAATATATTTAGATATGCATGGTGGCTGATTGATTCGCCTTCTGGTTAGCAGTCCGTTCGTATCAAAATCTAGTCTAGCTGGCGTCTTTGTCTTTTCAGTTCCGTGAATGGTAAAGTATTAGAATACAAATCAGATAATGTAGAAACTGTAATTGATAAAAAGCTATTGATTTACACAAAATATCCATTTACTATTTCTACTAGTATTTCTTTTTGTTTTGCCGAAGTCTTTATTACCACATTTTGTGTTGTTGTACACATTCATATTATGTAAATTATTAAAGCAAAATTGACTTTAAACGATACCATCTGATTAGAAGAAGGAATTTATTCACTTCTTTCTTGTATTAGTTGAAACTCGATTAATATTAATGAAACCAAAGTGTTGTAACAAGCTATTCATTATTTCTGCAATATCCATGCAATTTAAGTTGTACCAAACGGCTTAATTGTATGCACCAATATGAATTTATTAAATCTAGTCGCAGCTTGACATACTTTACTGACAGCTAATTAGGAACTTCGCGCTGAAAAGAAATTGAATGACGTTGTAACTAGTCATTAACGCAGTAATGTACTTTTGGTTAATTCGATATTTGTAGCAGTTTTAAGTACCTATATGTAAATATAAAAGAGACAATTATGGTTTAACTCTCATCCGATTTTGGACATGTGTAATGTTAGATATTTCTTGATATTATCATAACATTCAAGTCAGTAATCAGACGACAATGTGTCTTACACACTTTCACTAACTAGTTTTACATAAAACCATTCAATTGAAACATATTTTTTTTGAATATTGTTTATATAAATTACATACATGAAGGGTCATTATTATTTCTTTTATTTCGTTTTCTCAATCGAATACAAATTTTCTATCTAATGCAGTTACATTAGACAGTTGAGGTTAGAATAATTCGTTGAAATTCGTCCGAGATTTGAAAAACAAATTATAGTTTACAAAAGTTGAAAAACACGCTTTAACAATAATAAAACTTAAAATTGGAAAATAATTCTTATGTTTACCATGACATATTTGAACTAACTTTGCGTTTTGTAATCGTTAGATCCGAGACTGATTTCCATGTATCTCTTAAGAAGGTGACTAAAACATAAATACGATACGGGACTTGCTTAAGTGAAATTTTTAGTGGGAAACAAGTGGATGCCACCAATGGCTGCTAGTAGCTGCTACGTGGTTACCATGGAATAGCCACGGTTATAGGCAACACTTTTTGGGTGGTTACCTCGTTCTAATCAAGTTTTAGGCTTAAGGATTGAGTTAATGATAGAGCCAAGTATCACCAGTGTACATTACCAGTGTAAGTTCTAATAGAACGTCGCTATAAATTATAATGAACCCAACTACTCCACTGTGTACAATATTTAAAAAATAGATTCTAGTATTAGTAAGGTCGACTTACAACTTTAATACGTTGAGCCCCAACCAAAATTGACAAACTATTCTCTTAAAAAACTATTTTTTAGACGACGCCATCTGAAAGTTGTTCGTTCTGTATTCAGTTGAGTTGCGTTTTGAGTGTTCCATGTAGAGAAAGTGACAGTTCCGTACTGCAAATACTTTCGGGGCGCTCTAGAGTAGACAACTTTAACTTTGACAGTTGATTGTTTCGTTTCGATGATCTTGCATAACCTTAAATTTTTTATTTTCTGAAATTATTTGTTTTATCCGAAGTTCTGTCTAAATTAATGACAAACAATGAATGATGATGAAAAAGAATCCACGCCACCTGATGTTTATAATTCTCTATTATTTATTTTCTTTCCTCAGTTTAGTTGAAGAAGTTTTGGATCTTATGCGTCGTCTAAAAAATGTTGTGTACGCCGCGGCTGAAATACTACTTTGTAGCATTTTCAGTCCTTGGCATACAAATAACTATTGTACTTTTACACTCTGGACTCGAAGTAAATTTTTCCGTCAAAACTTTTCACAGGACCCAGAGCGTGAGGTGTTGATGCTTTCTACAAAAAATGCTTATAAAATAATAACAAAAAAGATAATATAGCAATTACTGATTTTTTAATGGTAGCAAATAAGTTACTGAAGAAAGAAACTATGGATGTTGATTATCAAGAGACGCCAAAACCAAAAAAACCAATTGCCTGGTGAAAAAAGAAGTCGAAAGGACACAAATGAAAGAAATTATTGTAAAATACAAAGTAAAAAAAGTGATTACTTATTGTAGTATTTGTTTTGGAAAACCACATTAATATTATATTTAAATTACAATATTTTTTTCGTTGTTTTTCATACCCTTAAAAACAAAATTAACAAAAATAGGTACAGGTAATGTGATGAAGCCTATCAAATGAATCAAGTGTAGGGTGATGGTCCAAGGACCCAGGACGGTCCAACCTAACTGTAAAATATATTTAAATACGGTCCCTTAGGACGTGAAGGAGGTTTGGAATAAAATATCTCTTGTGGTCCATAGGACCTCTCTGGGTTGAGCTCAACGTATTAAAACTCTTGTTCGTCTAGTAACTTCTCGACTGGATCACTATTTAACTTTAACATGGTAAAGAGGAAATTTTGAGTGACTATCTATCTTTGGTTTTAGCTCTATATATTAGAAAATTCAGATATTAAAATGTTGTGAAGTGGTAGTTCCCTAATATAATCTGATTATTAATTTATTTATTAGTGCTGACGCAGCACCCCCACGGATGGATGGAAATATTACAATATTATGTTACGCTGATGATGCCGTTCTAATTCCAAAAAATGAGAATGATCTTCAAAGGCTTTTACATGTGTTTAATCGCACAGCTAAATCTTTCAATATGATAATACCTGCGTCCAAAACAAAGTGTATGACCACACGTAAAACTCCGTTAAGATGTAAGCTAGTCGTAGACGACCAGATAATTTACAAAGTAACGAAATTCAAATACTTAGGAGTCGAGATTTCAGGATTTGGAGACGTAGAGAACGAAGTAAGAGAGCAAACAACCAAAGCCTTATAAATAGCAGCATGTTTGAACGAAACCATATGGCGAAATAAAAATATCGGAATCGAGGATACAAGGCCATGATGACCTACAAAGCAGAGGCATGGCCAGGAACGGCGAATACCAAAAGAATGATGGAAACAGCAGAGAAGAAAGCTCTACGCAGGATAGCCGGAAAAATCCTACTGGACAGGGAAAGAAGTGAGAACATCAGAAGATTGTGCTAAATAGATGACATCAACGAGTGAGTTCTATCAAGAAAGAAAGAAAGGAAAGAGCACATAAGTCGTATGGATAACAACAAACTGGTCAAGATAGCGCGCGATAAATCCCCATTGGGCCGGGGAGCGACCAGCTTGAAGCAGGATTGGAAGCAAGGATGTCTAACGGAACGCCTAATACACAGAAGAAGAAGAAGATGCAAATATGCAAAAAATTGGAAATATGGTTATATAAAAATTGGAATGGAACCAATTAGAGGTCACTAGACACTACACACTAGTGACTGGACACTAGAGGTCTTGAAAGAAATATATAACGAGCCTAATACCATCCAAGCAGTCAGAGCTCAAAGAATAAGATGGTTGGGGCATGTATATAGAATGGATGCAAGCGGAATTATCGCGAGAGCGCATATAGAAGAAGAGTGAATCATAAGAAGAGACAGGCCCAAAAAGAAATAGATGTAGCATCAGATTTGAGAAGACCGGGAATAACGGAGTAGAAAGAAAGAATAAAAGATAGAGTTGGATGGAGAGGTATAGTAAAAAGAATTGAGGAAGATCACAACAGTTTGTAATAGTGAAAATTTAATGTAATCGCAAAATATTTGAGCATTTTTTTAAATCTAAAGAATACGACATGTCGTTTTGAATTGAATTCACTTCGTATTGTTTCCTAGCTTCATCTTCTATAGCAAATAAATGGGAGAATTAGTGACTGCTTCATCAAGATTTTTACTCAAAACCTAGCTAAAACACAAGTTAAATCACTTCGTTCCTATATAACAGTCGTAGACGGAATACCATGCCACTGATTTGTTTTTCTTTTGATTATTTGTGATTCGAAAACAAATGTACGTATATTTCGTCTTCTAATGCCTCATTGTCAGTCTTATAAGTCCGTTATACGAAACTGACAGTGCTGTAGACGATATTGATGTGGTAATGAAACCATAAAGTGCCTCTCGTAATTCTAAACAAATCAGTATAGCCGGGTTGTCATGAAATTCCACGTGAAACTTGAGAAACTAGAACAATCGAACAATTCTATTTCGATTTGTATCCCGCTGACATATTCTTGAGATGTGACCAGTACTTATGATAAAATTAGTCCAAAAAAGAAAGCGTCATGCATCCCGAAGGACTAAGCATAAATCTTTTCATTGGTTAGCCACACATCGAATTTGCAGCATGTTTTTTCTCCAACACAAATTTGGAAGTTGAATTTAGTTGAGGTTTTGATAAAAATAAAAAAAAAATTTTCATTCACATGATATATTTGTAAAAAACATACAAACTACTAGATTATATACATAATAAATCTATTAGATTACTAGTACAAGCGCAGAAGAAGAACAACATATAAACAAGAGTCATTTGGCATAGCGGTCGTATTCACAATTTAGTCCAAAAAATTCAGATCCAATAAATCTGACTTTCCTGGAAATGTATTCATAGATTATTTAGTACAATTCACACTAACCAAGTTCTTGCTTTAATGTAAGGCAATAAATTAGATAGCGCAACACAGCAGGAACAAGCCGAAAATAAAAATATGGCAGTCGTAGAGCTTCAATTCCCCTGTAACCCTTCGGGTATTGTACGAGTTACGTTGCTGCAACCAGTCGATTAACCTTTAATACCATAACCGTGATCTGAAATCAAATTTATTATAATTAATGACGAAACTCCGGGATACGGATTTAAAACAAAATGTAACTCACCATAGTATCCACCAAATTCATGAGCTGGTGGGACGCTGTAGTGTGCAGCAATGGCAGGAGAGATGACTTTTTGTGCAACTACTGGAGTAGCAGGATGGGCTGCGTGTCCGGATCTGGTTACGATAGCATTGAAACCATTATGATCATCGGCAGTGTATTTTACTGTACGTATTGTACCGTCTGGTTCTACTAAGGAATATTGTCCTTTGACAGTATCGCCGTCACGGTACTCAGATTGACTTTTCTGGTCTCCTGTGTGTCCATCAGCCACTCCATAATTGAACTGGTATTTAGGGTAGGCCTGAAAAATTAAATGATTCGAAATTTTTATAACATTTTCTTACAACATTGTGTTTTTCGAAATTTCCATGAACCTATGGCAATTTGGGAAGTAATATACAAAGAAGGAAATATACACTTTATAAGACATTGAATTTTGTTTCCGATAAATGTATAGGGATCTACCAGCAAGTTACCAGACACATGTAAGTGGAAATCTTCAAACGATGGGGCTAGTTTATAAATAGTGCACTGCCAAGTAAGACATATTCATGGAATATGGATTCTTTTATCTTCGTAATAAAAAAATGAACCAAACGGCTTGCGGAAAACTGGGAGGCAGACAAAAGAAAATATGGAAGCAACATTTTATTCGAGCTGAATCTAGTTCAAAAATCTGTTAAGCAACAAATGGAACAAAAACCAAAACTTAGAAGTCTCGGTGACAACGAGATTTCGCACGCCGAAAGTTTGGAAATCATTTTTAACGACGAGTCATATCTCATTTTTGACAGGAGTGAAATATACAAAAAGTTCAACTCAGAAACGCTGGCGTTATATTCTCCTGATCGTTCTTCAGCATACATTTGACTTTCTGGAAACTCTATAACCGCCAAAACATATGAGGCTAGATCTAGATTAATGCATCCTTGAGGAAATTTTGTCTTTTGCTGAGCTATGGCAACTGCTCATTATGCAAAGGACGTTGTGGCAGCTTTTGCAGAGTTGAACATTATTGAGAAGTATAGGAGTGTCCCTCAACTGAGTCCAATTGAACGTTTCTGGAAAAATTCGAAACGAAACGTATATTCTGAAGTTTGGCAAGCAGCTACAAATGAAGAATTGAAAAGGAGAATTTTGAATAAACTTTGGCAAATGTCAGATTCAGTATTTCATAATTTGAAAACAAAAATAAAGAAAAGCGACTTTAATAGATGCTGGTATTTAGAGAAATGAGTTTGACGTAATCCAGAAGGAAATTGGAAAGCAGTAGATTGTATATATGGATCAAATAATGATTGATTAGGAATATTATTCAATGAATGTTAATAATATTCAAAATTTTATTGAAGAAGAATATCCTCTTAATTGTTTTCTAAAGTACTACCATATAAAATGAGGAGTCTATTCCAATTCCAATTAAATTATCCGGATTGACGGATTTTGCTAATTTTGGTATCGAATTATTTGTGAAAGTCTATGGAAGGTTTAAAAGCCGAATGAATATCTAAATTCTCGGAATTAAATGAAAACAACAATTTTGTTTTTTCCTGATGTTTTTTAACAAATTAAATTTCGGAACGCAATCATATTTGACAATTGACAACCAAGTATATGTAGATTGATAAATCTTAAGTTTTGTCACAAATTAAATGTCTGAACGCAACCATAATATTTGACGTTTGACAGCCAACAAATATATCGATCCATTCTCTATGTTGATCGATACCTCAGACAAAGTATGCATTCGTCATCTTTGTGAGTGACGTGACGTGCGTGAGAACTTTCCTTACTTCGGTGATCATTTGCGATAGTCACATTTCAAGTTATGTGCTGATTTTTATGTTGATCTTTCAATTTTTATCACATTTTACGATGCCAAGAAGTCGACCTGACTTAGGTCGTCGCAGTCGATTAAATGTGTGAAGAGTTACTTTCGTGTTAACCGCACCGATGACCGGTGAGACAGAGAAAATACAAAGGATAGGATGTCTTGATCCCACGTATACCGATGATTTCAACGGATTTACGATTCGATTTTAAACGTTTACAATTTACGGTACGTCTGGCCTTGACGATGACCATAAATAAATCGCAAGGCCAGTCGTTGGAAGTTTGCAAAATCAAGTTGGAGTTTATCGCGCATGGAAAATTATACGTCGCGTGTTCGTGCATCGGAAAACCGACATCTTTTTTTATTTATGCACCCCAAAACAAATCAAAATAATAGTTTATCAGAAAGCTTTAAATTTATTCAAAGACTGTATAATTTTGTTTTGTAAGTAATTAATCGAAAATGATAATAAAACTTCATTCATTACGAGTAGTTTTTTAATAAGAAAAGGATTCCTTTTGTTTGTTTTAAGTTTTGGTTTTGTGTTTATCGATTCAGGCAGTAGGAAGTCAGTATCTACTAGAAAAAAAATTATTCCTAATTCCTTCTTAATTCGCTTTACTATTTTTATGTTGAGAAATGTGATTCAATTATATTTAATAGAATAAACGCACTATAAAATTGAAGATATGTTGAAGAAACGCAAATAAAAAGGTTAAAAACCTTCTTGATATTGATTATAGAATATTTCTGCTTCGTCGTGGAGAAAAGCGAACCATCAACTATATGAAAACTGAATATTAATCACGAGTACACATTTTTATATCATGAAAACAATATAAGTAAATGTGTCAGTTAAGGACGAGAAATAGTCCAGATATCAAAAGCATCAAAAACTGAAGAAAATATAAAAACTATAGACGAAATTGTTGTTTCAAACCTGCAATTGTCAATTAGAGTTTAATAAAGATTATTTGTAAATGAGGGAATGTCAATTGTCAAAGCGTCTCCATGCAGATCAGGATTGAATCGCTATAATTGTTACTGGAGATGAAATTTGAGTCTATTTCTCTATCAAACTTGTGATCATTATTTCTTCAGGGAGAAACAACGAATTTTGATGATGATATGCGAAGAAAGAAACAAACAGTTTTCTTCTTTATCGTGATGACCGTACTGCAAATCGTTCGCAATTCCACATGACCAAGGGAAATGTACTAAAAAGAAAATAATTAGCAGAATCCTTCCAGAAATACCACCAGTAATGGATTCAACTTTGAAATAATTACATTACTAGAGTAATTATGATCTTGTATTGTTAGAACTGATTCAGTTTTCATTCGTTTTTTCCCACTACGTTTTTTGTATTTTACAAACATTGACATACGTCTAATAACTTTGTAACCAGAAAACTAAATCTAGTGTGTGGAATACTATAACAACGTCTATTGAAAGTAAAATTTATTGAAAGTGAAAGACGAACATAATAAATGAGAAAAAGAAGATTCTTGATGACTTTAAGATCAAGGTGATATCGATCAACGTTAATCTTGACTTGGGTCAAGTTTAACCACATTAATTTCAATAATATGAAAATGCATTAGTGTTAATAGAAAATGAAATCCTTCAAAACTACGTAAACTAGAGTAGGTTCCGTCAATTTTTAGAACTAAAATGTAAATTTTTGGGAAAAATTTGTATCCCCCTGGGAGCTGCCCAAACATCCTTTGAATATAGTTCCGAAATAAATGAACCAGGAAAATGATTAGGTAGCAGAATCAGTAAAAGAAAGTATACTAATACTTACCGCATAATCTACAGCTGGAGCAGCTTTAACTACCGTCGCGGCTTGTTTATAAATTGTAGGGGCGGCATAGGTATGTGTCGTCAATGCTGGAGCAGCATAAGTCGGTAAAGCAGGGGCGGCATATGTAGATAAAGCAGGAGCGGCATAAGCGTGTGCAGTTAATGCTGGTGAAGCGTAAGAAATGGCTGGAGCAGCATAAGCAGGACTACCGATAAAACCATGCGACGAAACGGTAGAATAAGCTGTTGGGGCTCCCAAGAGACCTGCTTGTGTCGAAGCCACTAAAGCTATTAATAATATTATCTGAAACAAACAATCCAATACGTTTAAAAGTTTCGAAAATTATACTCAGATAAGTTCATAGTAAAAATATGAGAATATAATGTCTAAAATAGTTTCCACTTTATCAAAACTGTGAAAAAATCAGAAGTAGAGGAAGACCAAAAATTTTGGGGAAAAGGCCCAAAGGAAAAATGAGCTCAACCACTACGTCTTATATCCGTAAGGATATAAAAACGTTAAGATTAAAAACGATAATATTTAAATTATATAAAAACCAATGTTTACTGGTACTAGTTGTGACATAAATTCTAAAGTAATAAACAATTTTATGACATTTTTTTATGTAATTGGTTTCGTATAATTGAACTAAATTATTATAAAAATATCTGGGTAAATAGGTGACATTTTATTATTGATATTGGCATTAGAGAAATCTACCTTGACTCGATTAAATAATCACGGTATTATCAAGATATAATAATTGCTAATTATTCAGCTGAAACAGCAAGCAGGAGTTTCTTAGATATATATCGATTTAGGTCAATCGGCTACTTTTTTGCAAAATAATGGTCCAAATACTGAGAGTTAAGAAATTTAAGACTAAAACGACCAAGAGAAAAAGCTGGAAGTTTCTAAAACGGCTTCCGAGGAGTTTATTCAAAATTTGTTAGGCATTTTTTTGGAAATTTGTGGGTGTATGTACATTTTTAGAAGTAAATATCGATAACTTTAAAATGACTAAACGAATTTTGTGAAACTAGAAATCACTGAGAAAAATATTTCTTATAATACCGAAAACATCATTTGAATACGTCTATTCTAACCTAAAATATCAGCAATAAATATTCAAAATAATGTTTTCTTTGGAAAGATTTGCAGTACACTTGGAACTTGCAATGACAGTAGAACTGATTTATATTCAGTACACATTAGGGGTTAAGGAAGGCTTATTTGTTGATTTTTATTAATAAAACACCCGTACCGATAACTCGACAACATTCTTTTAAAAGCACCTCATGTTTTCCAAATAAAAACTGAGTTAATAATCGTGATAGTTTGGACGGCCAAAGTATCTCGTTCTTAATACCTAACTATTAGTACTTTCTCAATCCAATAGAAGCCCTGGAACGAAAAAACCTCAACTATATATATATATACAAATAATAATCAAGCTGTACTTGAATCAAATTGCGGTTTCAGACCAAATTAAAGAATGAAATGGTTGAGTTTCAGAGAAGAGAAGTCAGACTCCTTTTTTCAAAACATGTTGTATAATGTCGTCAAAGTTAATCGAGAATGTGATCTGGATACTTTACTTAAAATGAAGTACCTAATGAAGCGAAAGACTGCAATGAGTCGAGAGGTGGTGTTTACAAATAAGAGTTCGAATCGAGAAAGTCCGTGCATCATTTTTAAGTATTAAGAAGCTTCTTTAGCCACGACCTAAGCTTGAAGCTGAGAACACGAATGTTCAAATTCTATGTAGCCTATTTCCAGTTCTCTTGTATGGCGCTGAAAGGTTGGATTCTCAAAGCGAATTCAATATCCTAGATAGAGCTTGAGAGGTCAAAAATATGAGATCATAAAGCTCATTATTCAAGAAAAAACTGTAGGAAAAACATCTATTGAAAGAGAAGAAAACTTGGCGAAAATGAAAATGGTTTGAAGTCACATCATCTGACCTATTTAGGACCTCAGCTTCCAAAATCAAAATAGCCAACATCTGAAAACCTCCGAAATGAAATTGATAATGGAAGTTTTTTTCATTAGTACTAGTAAAAATATACTTATCAATTTTGAAAACTGTTTTAAAAAATTGGTATAGTGAGAAACTATATTTTTTTTAATCTTCACCAAATATTATTAGACACATTTTTTCTTTAAATTATCTTCATAACCATTTTCATTATATGCTTAAACGAAATATGGAATGAGAGAAATATATTTCTATTGACCAGGAGAATGAAATTTAAATGAGAATTGACAAAAATTATTAACCCAGCATCCCAAGATTATCAATAAAATTTGGGAGATGAATAACTTTAGTATGAATATGATAATTGCGAATATTTTTACTATCATTTAGCATTCCAAAATGTAAACTAAATCCTAAAAATAATTTTATAAAAAGAAGTTTATGAATGGACTGATATTTTTATGTTTCTAAATGTTCTTGATTCCAAGTTTCTTCTGTTTCAAAATTAGTTTTTGCAATAATTTTTTAAAAATAGATAAAAATTAACGTTTCTTTAAGTGTTTATCAAAATATTTTGATCTATGTTTTAAAAATTAGTAAAAAAACTAATTTTGAAACAGAAGAGATTTAAAATCAAGAACATTTAGAAACTTAAACATAGCAAAAGGTCTAAGAAATAAGAAATTGAAGAAATTAAACTGATATTCATAGCAAATTGAGTTTAAGGAGGCCCTACCTTGGTCAACATTATAAACTAACTCGAAATACAACTGCAAACGAACTTGTATTTGTACTGCACTAGTCAGCCATCCTGAACGGATCTTATATACTCAAAGTTACCCCGTAAATATCTAGCGTTGGCAAAACTTGTATCATTCAAGAAAAAAATCATACGTACAAGCCATGTTTGATTTTCAGGAGAAAAAAATGTATACGAAGCAGTAACTGGAACTCGAAAGTCTCCATAGTGTTAAGTGGTAGCAAGGTCGGTAATGAATCACATAATTTTTCCCATTCAACGGTACTAATGGGACTCAATTAAAATTTTTCATTGGGCGTGTCTCTTTTGTGATTACGGATTATGTGTATTTATAACAAATACGAGAGCGATTTTACGGAGGAGAGACGGTTCGGAAATGAGTTTAAGGATGAATCTTTTATTTTTTAAATTATCATACGCGGTTATCCTATCAAGGTGATTAAAGTGAGCCCCATCACTTCATTCACTACTTTTTCTATTATAACAAAATAATAACCGATTTGATGTTTTGTTTACACTCAACGCTATAAATTTAAAAATATGAAAAAACGCAACATCCAATGACCGTGTTGAATGTGTTCGAGTTATACATACACAATAACGTTCGGTTGATTTTATCCGTATCCGCTACGTTTCTAATGTCATCTGTCAAAATTTTACAAAAATTTGACAGGTAGATCAGAATTTATATTCAAAATAAGACAACTTTGATGAGTAAATATGAAGAATTTCGCGTGATAAAACAATTAATGAAACCGACGTAAATATTATCCTGAAAGTGCTCAGTTTCATGCAATGATTCGTGAGTGGTTCTCGGCTTTTATAAGAGGTTATGTTAGATCCTGAACGTGCATCTTATAAACAAACATTTTTACTATATTACTATCATGATAGTTTTCTTCCAAAGTCGAAGAATCAGTTCAACAATTTTCCGACCTTTCTGCGCCATTTTTATGAGACGTCAAAATAGTATTCTGTTTCAGCGATAACTTCCGTATTTAATTGATGGTTCATTAACTTGAGCATTTTTCCAGATTCGTAAATATCCAGTAATCACTGTGATAAATATGACGAATGCGATTTCACATTATATTTTGTTCATTTTCACCAACTTGGGACTTGTTAAAAGACAATTCTCCTCTTCTCCATATTAGACCATCTTTATTCAAATGCAATCCGTGCCATAATATGCATTATTAATCATTGTTGATTTGTCTTCCCTTCTAGAAAGAGTCTATCAATAATTTATCTACCAATCTATGAATCTAATCTTCTCAAATGACTACCATTTCGATTCAAGTGTATAGTTGTAGAAATATGTCACATCCAAGGTCATAAACTGAGACAAAAATTGTTTTTATTTTGACTAAATACCATTTTCCGACTCGTCAATTCGTTGGGTTGGGTTTGTGCTATTTTGAGCTCAAATTCTCATGTGAAAATTTGCGTATAATTTTGTTACGTTTCTGGTGAAACCGCCTCTTTTGGACATCATCAACCCCTGTAGTTTAAAAGATAGTACTGCAACGTCAGAATTATGATCTGCAGTGACCTCAATCCATCCCGCTGAATACTTATATCAATATTAAAAAAAAAGAGTATGTAATACCACGTATTTTGAATCGAAGAACCCACGATATTCATTAGATTTAGATTTCTAAGGATGGTTTTTTCAAAAGATTCTAGTACTAGACATTTGAATGTAAAACAGATCCTCAACATCATGTATGTAGTGCTAGAAAAGCTGTTAATGCTAAAGGAGCCAGCATCTTTGACTTCTCTGTTAAATTAACATTTACAAGTACCAAGAAAAGTTGCCATGTGATTTAAAACTGAACACAATGAATAAAATCAAATCTATAACAATTATATCAAGTCTAGAATAGATCTAGGTCTTCAATGATCATTGTAAACATAAATATCTTTGCTATTTCTTTCTGATTTCACTTTCTTTGGTATCATTGAGATTAATAAGTGAGTTTTGAAGCATTTACGCTTTCAATACGATCAAATTGTGACTTTTTTCACATATCGACAGCTAAAGGCTGTATCAAAAACAAGTGATGATCTATTAGCTTTTGATTTGATACACTATATCATGTAGATTTTTTCCTTACTATATAAATACTTCGTGAGTAGTTTTTCTCTACTTTACATTGGCTAATATTGAGAATTATTTAAAGTTAATTCCGAAATAAATACTTACGTTATAACTAATGGCAATTAAATGTCGTTTATTGGTTGTTGGCATTTATATCTTGGACAGAAGTCTTGAAGTCCATTCTTCCTTGCGCACTCACAATAGTTCAATAAAATGCTGGCTCTTAATTCTACTGGTTTTTCAACCACCTGCTTCCCGATGACGTTATTCGATTCTTGACGTGCTTCAGCTCTTTGTTCTTTTTCCTCGATAGATTTCGTTGACTTGACGGATTTTACAGATCTTACTGATGGAGCTGGAGAAGCTTCTCGAGGTGTAGCTTTACTTGGAACGTTTGGACTAAAATTTTTGCAATACAAAATTTCATGATTTATATGAGGTGGTATTATTTAGCAAGAATTAGATAATTTTTTATTCTGACCCTTTATTATTCTATATAGGAAATAGATGTACAAGAAACTAGTTCAAAATGTCATTAGTAGAATACCTTTTGGGAATTATAGGTGGCACCACTTCATTTATACTATTACTCTCAATATCTTTCCTTAATTTTGGCGGGGGAATTGGATTTTTTTGGGGACAATTAGGACAGCAACAGCAAGTTGATATATCCTCAACGTTTCTTTGATTGTTGGTATTGGTGTCACCGCCTCCGTTGGCTCGTGTACTTCTAACGCTCACAGCACTTTTGGTACTTCTTGAACTTCTAACACTCCTTTTACTTTGAACGCTTGTCACACTTTCCGAAGTTAAATCACAATTTTCGGCGTGTTTCTTTTCAGATGGTTTATCGGAATTAGTATTCGTCATTTTCCACACAAAAAAAATCAACGTACAAGAAATTTGGATAAGATTGACAAATAATTAGTTTTGACACTTTGATAAATCATCATCGACAGTTTATAACTACGGAAGACTTGATGTAACATGATTGCTGTTCATTTGAAAAAAAAATTCGTTTAATATGAATATTTAAAAGCATAATTCATCATTATTGTTCCCAAAACTTAGTAATGAATATAATTCTTATAAAATAATACAGATTGACATGATATGAAGAGATATTTTGAGTTTAAAAATTGATAATTTGCAATAAATGACAATGTAGTACTTTTTTCTTGATACGGAACCAGTCGGAGAGGTGTCGCTAGGATCGAACATTATCGTCAAATTTTTATACAGAGTGGCAGATCTATCGAGTATATAATCTTTTAAATTAGTACCGTGAAGCTTCATAAATAGGCGTGATCATGTTTGTGGATGGCTTTCGCAGGGTTCACGCCTATTCCCCAATCGAAGACATTATTTTGCCCCTCTTGACAGTTTGCTCCTGATTACAAAGGTATACGGACGTGTGCATTCGCTGCGTGCGTGAATGGAGTCACTGAAGCAATGAAATTGAAATGCTGAAATAGTTATATGTTGCTAGAGCAAACAGATTCAGAACATACCGAGAATGTAGATGGCGCGACTAGTGCCATGGATTCATGACGTGAATTCACGGCATTAATATGGAGCTGCCATACTATGTTAAAGCCTTTTGTATGACAGGAATTGTGGCAAAGCAGACAGGAAGTCTTTTAGCAGCTATAAACTTACGAAATAAAAACTCCGCGCTAATATTTTCAGGTATTTCCAGGTTTCAAGTTTGAAAGTTTTTCTCTGTTATTAAGGTCGAAGTTTATCCGGAATGTGACTAGTCTCCCAATAACTCATTTTCACTTTTAAATCACACATACTACTTGTATATAACTTTCCAAGTTACTACATTATCACTATAGACATTTTTTTTTCTTTTTGTGAGCTTCTTTGACACTTTTTTCAACTTGATGTTATTATTTGATCCAACGTCCATATTTTAGGAAAGATAAAAGTCAACTCGATCGCATTTAAAAGGCAATTTTGGCAGAATGACAAGATAGAATGGGTTCAAACATGATTCAACATTTAAGAATGTGATACATAGTATATGAAAATCGAACAGATACAGAGTGTTTTTTTGATATATACCTTTTTGGCTCTTTATGTGGCTTGCACATATCCTATTTTTACTGATTTTATATAACCCGCGTCATGAAACTTCAATTTTTTTTAATTCATCTCAATTCCAGCAGCTCAATTTCAAATTCCGTGAGCTCTTTCAAAAATTTTGATAGTTTTTACATTTAAACATTTTACATTTTTTCCCACATCCGATATTATAGTATTAACATTATACCCTTATAAGAGCCAGAGCCAAATCACGAGCATGAAGAAAGTGATTTAATGCAGTATATACACTTTCTTCTGGTTCTTCTTCGTTTTTATTTGTTTTGTAGTTCTTTCTGTGCATTAATTTGATCAAATTCGTTGGTAATTTCATTATTCCACGGGGGCATATGCTTTTTCCAAAATCCAATGTCGTTACTTTAGTTTTATGTTTAATTCAGTTTTCCAATTGCGAACTACAGCTTCGTTTTGTGAGATTTTTAAATCACAATTATTATGATTTCATATCATCATTGTTTAATAATTGTATCATATTTTTTGTTACTTACATGTATTTGCTTGGGTTGTTAACGCATTAGTTTACTTTTCTCACTGATATCAACTCTTATTTTTAGAAAATATTTCATTTAAATCACCGCATTTATTATAAAGTATATAAATATTTCTATCTTTAATTTTTTCACATAACCTCAAAATTTGTATGAAAAATTATTTTTGTCACAAAATTGGATGAGAACTGAACTTTTCGTATACACTGTAATTTTTTTGGTTTAAATATTCATTGTTTGACCCTATTTTAACTTAATATCGGTCGAAAATTGTCACTTTAATATATCGAAACTCGAATTTCGAAAATTTTCATCCTAGTACTATTTTTTTTGTTTAAAAAATTATCGACAATAGTCCAATAAGATTTTCAAGGACTTTTGGTAAATAATAACTCGAGTTCAGGATCACCTATCAGCTGATTAAGGATCTTAACTCCAGAACGAGATTTAGATTTATTTTCCGAATGTCACGTTCAATTTTCGGTGGAAATTTCAAATTTAAAACACGATATACAAAAACATCTAAGTTTTATCACTTTTTTGTGCGTTAATTTTTCCATCATATTCATTTAGTTGTATAATAGATTCTAGATGTTTAATATTATTGATCAGTTATCAAAGATTCACGAATTTTGCACCAAAGTTTAAAATGCCGAAAGTATCAATCAGATCATAGTTTCCGAAAAGTCCTCCGATTCCGTTTTTATTATTGCGAGCAAATATATACGCGACGTTAATTAAAGAATAATTTTTGAATTGAACATTGAAATTTTTCTATTTATTCTTTACCATAATTGTCTCTCCTATGTATCTGGGCGTACGGGCGTGGTTGTCTCATTATACAATTCGAACACATATTCACTTGACTTTCACTGAATCAACAGAATCATTCGATCATTTATTCTAAATCTATTATAAGAAATCTAAATTCTGTGCAATACTTGTTGGATTACAATTTTTTTTCTGTTGTTGTTTGATCGAGATCAGAATCAGTATATACTAAATTGTGATTTGTTATTGCAAAATAATTGAATATATAATATGAGTTAGCAAATCGTTAGTTATTATAACGATAGTCCTTAGAACTGAAATGATTTTCTTGATTTACTATAAATGAATACGTAATATAATACGTAATATAATAACAATGTTACGAACAAGCTCGCGAAATGGATCCTCAACTAAAATGGAATTTTAACATTCGGCGAATTCGCGCGGCGCCTTTGATTTAATTTTTTATAAACGACGGACGCGCCTTTGATAAGCTTTTTATTATAAAAGGCGGTTTAGTACAGTATTCCTCTTAAATAATTCCTAGGAAAGTTTATTTACCTATTTCTCGTGATTCTTTTTGTTCTAGAACTTTGTAGAATTCTATTTGTATTATATAAATAAGTTTATGAAGGGAGGTTAGTTTAGTTTTACATAATTAGTCGTAGCGAAAACAACCAATTAGTAAAAAGGATCGTAGAAATTGCTTAAGTGATATTTATAAGTTAAGTGTATCGTTTAGTGTGTAAATAAATTAAGAATGTAAGAGACAGTGTTTATTAATTCACCACACGAATAGAAAGAGTGTAAATAAATACGGAAAACGTTAAAATACTACC
The DNA here is from genome assembly GCF_026230105.1 of Diorhabda sublineata. Lineage (NCBI taxonomy): Eukaryota > Metazoa > Arthropoda > Insecta > Coleoptera > Chrysomelidae > Diorhabda > Diorhabda sublineata. The sequence continues at coordinate 4,087,481 of NC_079484.1, read as the reverse complement.
CATTAATATTAATACAATTTTCTATGCGTTTTATTCTATATTTTGAGCGCTTTTTTTTAAATACAGCAACAAAAAGGAGTCATTGTGTGCAAACTTTGCTCAAACAGCATTGTTGTCATTTAATTACAATCCTGACGAACCAAGCAAACGTTTAATAAATGCAACATTGAGCTGAAATTTCAGTCAGGACGTTAGTAGGCTTTTCATTATTGGAAATAGGAGCCTCAAAACTTCAAATTGAAGAAGAATTGAAATCATAAAGAGTTGGTCAGGTTAGTGGCATCCAATAGGATCATGTCTTGCTGCAAAAAGTTAGGCCTTCCAAGATAGGTAGACGAAGCTGTCCGCTAAGTACGTTCACAGGCTATAACCCAAACTAACAGATTATGCAAAAACAAATCGAATTTTTTTCAATTCTATATGTATCTTCCCCCTTCAAAATTGTCAATGTCCACTTATATTTGAGGATTAATCAAGAAAAAAATACCAAAGTGTCTAAGAAGTAAAAGTTGAATGGGAATGTGGAGGAATGGATTCAAATTAGTATTAAATAATCTTCTAATGAGCAATGTAAGTAGATTGCGTTACCTCAACCATCATTACGTATAGTATTGAGTGGAAATCATATATAAATCATATTCTTCTTACATTAAACTACTATAAATCAAAGCTTTTTGACAAAGATAACCGAATTCACTTCTACTGCAATAGCAGTAACTTTCTACGCCCAAGTGAACCTTTTGTAACCACTAAACATTGTATTATAGCAATCTTTTGATCAATGGACGCCTTCAATTCCTTCTCCCTTTCATTGGTAGATATATTTACAACTAAGAAATAAACTCATCCGAATAATTAAACTCATATATTCAACATATATATACAAAAAATATTAGGTACATAAGGAAAATCACTTTAATATCAGTATAAAAAATACAAGTCAGTTTAGTAATGTCCATGTCTACCGAATCCACCATGAGCTCCATATCCACCAACAGCGTAAACCTGTGGATGTACAGCATGTCCAGATTTTTCTACAACAGCATTGAAACCGTTGTGATCATCAGCAGTGTAATGAACGGTACGTAGAGTACCATCTGGATCAGCTACTGAGTAAGATCCTTTGACTACGTCACCATCGCGAACTTCGTGTTGGGTTTTGTGGTCTCCGGTATGGGGATCTTGTACTCCATATTGAAATTGATATTTAGGATGAGAGTAGTAGTCTTGATCGTGGGAGTATCCTCCACTTCCATGGTAATAAGTCGGAACGGGGCGACCACCGTAAGATGAAAGATGATTTGATACGTAGGAGCTGGAAAGACCACCACCATAACCGCCTAAGTATCCCGCATGTGCTGCTGCAAGGAGGACGGACACTGAGAAGATCTGGAAATTGAAAATTCGAGTTTAAGTAGAAAAATATAGGCGAATTCGAATAATATAATAACTGGAAGGTAAGTGAGTTATAAACGAAAATGAGAATCGGATTTTTTGGTATAGAGCCAAAGTAAATTGAGTTTAAAGATCGAAAAATTCAATTATAGTGCTGAATACGAAATGGAGAAAGTATTTATAAGAAACAATCTGTGTTATCAGCAGTATTAAAGATAGGAAATAGTGGTATGAAGGCTATTGATTGGGCTTTTATGTTGTGTTCTAGTCTATGAAATTTATGTGGAAAAAAGAGGGTGAAAGATATAAAAATATCATTGGAATAGAAAATAAACAGTTCGAAGACTGAATAGAAAAAAGAGAAAGGAAGGAAGTGGGGAAATGAGTTTGAAAATTGGGTTAAAAACAAGAGAAAAATTAACAAATATGTTGAAAGTTATGAAAAAATTGAATATTTGACACATAAATATGTAAATTAGGAAAAATAGAATCTGAAATATCATGCAGTTGACTAAAATGTATCAAAAAGAGAATTGAAAAGACGATAAGAATATTAATAATGAAATTTATTACCAAACAAAGATATTTCATATTTAAACTGTATAAAATTATATGATGAAATTTACTAATCTTCTTATTAAATTAAAAATCATGATTATACTGCTATTACTTCACATAACACTAATTATTCAGTTTTCACTTGAACAAAAGTAATTTACGCACCTTGGCAATCATGTTTATTGTTAATGCAAGTGTAGGTAATGTAGATATAAAACACTGACTGGATTGTTTAAACAAATTTTGGCTTTTATATCATTGTAACGGTTGAGTAAAACTCCCATGTCTTTCCGAAATATCATAACAATAACATAATGTTACAAAACTAAGAATGTGTCTGATGGCCTAGAATATTTTTTACCCAGACGCAAGAATTTGATATATTCCAAACTGTTCATATTCAATTTGAAAGCGTGGTTAGTAATATAGCACTTTGTACGATTTGATATACTCCATTGACTTCTTTAATATGGTATAATTTGCTTATCTGTTTCAAAATAATTAGATCGAAACAAAAATTCGTGTTATAATGCAAATTTACCACTCGTCGAATATCCCAAATTCCGAATGAGAAGAGTTCCTCATGAAAATTTAGTACGAATTCATCTTTCATGGGGGGATTTCTAATTATTACGAATCTCGTTAAATTTACCTCAAAATTTTAGAGAATTTCAAACCTAAAACGTTACTAATTTTTTTCATTATTTTTACAATCTATTCACAATAGAGCAATAAGTAAATATTTTGAATACTAAGTGATTATTTCTTATTGAGCAATAGTTACAACACAACTACTTTAGATCTAGGAACAAGACAAGTTTTGACAGGCTAAAAGAATAAAAGTATTGATAGAATTTTCATAAGAGAAAAGTGCGAGGTTTGAAATTCAGAAATTTTAAAGCTCTATTTTAAAATCTATCAACTCAGTCGTATATATTAGTTTGAGTCTACTTCTTATAATAAGTTAAAGTTGTTAAAAAATACTCAGTCATCAAATGCTTTTCAAATAGAAAACTTTCACTTTCAAATTATAATACGTGAATTGTCCCAGAAGTACCTGGTCTGACCTAGAGATGGCGGTAGTTGCTTGGAAAATTTCACTGTATTAAAAAGTACTCAATTCATACAGCATATGTTTCAAGTTGTTGAATGTTGAAGAAAATCCACAAAAAATTTGGACTTGAGAAAACTGTGTGCACGTTGAGTGCCGCTTTTACTCACGATGGAGCAAAAGCAGCGTCGTGAAGATGTTTCCATCGAGTTATTAGCAATGTTTTTAAGATAAAACGTGGGTCCATCACTTCATACCCGAAACAAAAGTATAATCAAAGCAATTGCCGCATTTGGCTAAGAAGAAAATGTGGTTTCATCAAGACAACACATCAGCTCACACATCCGTTATTACAATAGCCAAAATTAATGAATTAAAGTTGGATTTGCTTCCTCGTGCACCCTATACGTCAGATCTATTCCCCTCGGATTATTTTCTGTTCCCAAACTTCGTAAAATTGCTTGGAGGTCAAAGATTTTTCAAGATGAAGAGGTAATGTCGACAATTAATAGCTATTTTGAGGATATCAAACTTATTCAACATTGCTGAGAAAAATGTATGGAGCTAAAATAAAGTTTTTTCCAAAATTTTCGTGCTTCGTTTGACTAGGTACTTCTGAAAGCATCCTCGTAAACATAAAATCTTTGATGATTTAATAATTCATTATCAATTAAATATTTTACCATTAGAATTACACCGATCATTCGACATTATTAAATAAGGAAAATCACCCAAGTGGGTGCTGCATTAATTGTAATTATGTATACGTCCTTTCGCTAATGTTTCATTGTCTACCATAAATGTTTACATAGTGGTAACCGAGCAGGAGTTAATCACCTTTCGATCGCCAATTTATCGATTTATCTCTAAGCCCACATAAATTGCTTTACAAAACTTAAGGATGTTGTGAGATGTTTTGTGTAAGAAAAATGACAGTTAGTCCCCGAAACATCCTTAGTTATAGATCATCGCCAATAGCAGCATACGTAGATGACATCCATAAAACTGGGAGATCACTCCCAACGGTTAAAAACATAATTTAGAGCTGTTAGTTAATAATAGATTTGATAGATACCTTGGTCTACATATTATCAAGAAATGAAAAGAAAACTAAGAGTTTTGTAGTGAGTCTTAACTCAAAAAATGTCAGATTTTATAAATATCCTTGAAAGGAAGATATTAAAAGAATATATGTCCTCAAATGGAACTTAATGTAAGAAACTTCAGATTTCGGAATTTGTTAGAATGTGAAGACAACGAGGACAGCCTAAGCCTAGTGCAGAAAATGCCGAGATAAGTAATTTTTATCCAGTTTTGGAAGTGAGTATGTCAATCGGAAGACCAAGGAAAAGTTGAAATCATTCTACTGAAGATATACGATTTAGAGAGGGCAGTTCTGCACTGAAACAAATGAGGAAACAAACTTAAGGAAGGTCAAGACACGCAGTGGTCTATTGCACCAAAGAACAAGAAGAATACTTCTGCGATTTTAATCAACAACATCAACAATTAGTATTTTTATATTATTTTAGTTTTATTAAATAGTAATAACAATTGAACTTATTCTTAACATCAATTTAAGTCGTGTCGCATACTTTCGTTGAAGTGTCTCGGATAGATTAGTCTAGATAAATTAACTAATTTCTTTTTGTTCCTATGAGAGCGAATGTTGAAAATTCAACGCCCTTTGTAGCTAGGTCAAACAATTTACGGTAAGATTAGTACCAAATGAAAGTCTAGAACGTCTTCGACTATTCGTTCTGGAAAAACTATGATTACTGCTTCTTGTTTCTTAATAGAACAGTGTTTGTCTTCAATAGTTTTATTAAAAATCTTTGCAGTTCTCTGGATCTTTTTCCATTTTAATGACAAATTCGACAAATTTTCCTAATTTTTTGACGTTAAGCAACATTTTTGATCAAAATTTGACTTGATATTTTCATTGACATCACAGCTATAAAATAATAATAAAATAATAATATCTGATGGGACAAACATACAAATATTTGGTAAATAGATGAAAGGATCATCCATACGACGGAAAAAGAAAGGAAAGTTATCCGAACGCGTTATGCTTCATTGCATCATATTCACCTGTTTCTGAAATTAAAAAAAAATGAGTTGAAGGGAGCTTATGTCCATAACATTGATTTAAGATTGTCGGGAATGAAATATTTACCGAAAAGTCCGTCCCGAGGATCAATTCGTAAAATCTAAGAATTGCTTCTACGTTTAACTACAAGCCAACTATATTTTCAAATAATTTAAATTACGCGCTACTAATAGATTTTTAATTTGGTAATATTTTATGAAGGATGTCATATTCGTAGTTCAGGTTCAGACCCCCAGTCGACGACAATGTGGTTAGAACATATCGTTACGATCCAGATAAATATAGATAATATTTGCGTTTAATCTGAATTGTAATGAAAACTTTGATGTTGTACAAAATTTAAAGGTTTGAAAGTCGCTGAAAATATGCCAAAATGAATCATTTCCTATTTTATATACATACGAAGGTATTGTTAAAACAATCAAACAACAGGATCTTATGATACCGATTATTGCAAAGTTGTATCCTTTTGCTTTAATTTTAGTGTGTAAATGAAGAATGTTATATAAAAAAATGTTAATAAAACTATGTCTTGACCCAAAAATTCATTGTTTTCGATGGCCTTGTAGATGTATATATATATATATATACAACTATTGAAATAAAAACTTTTGATACAGTTCAGCGACTCCGCATTTTACACAAGGACGTTAGTACGTTGGTCATTTTGATGCCGCCAGCTGTGGTTACAGTTACGAGATTTTTACGCAACTTTCCCTGAATTATGTTTAAGGAAACTATTTTTTTTTTCTATTTTTGTTAGTATGCTTATATGGTAACGAATTGCGAAGATTAATTGAGGAAGCTTAGACGTAAGTGTTCAACTTACGAATTATTTTGTAAGGACAACACGTAAATGTGCGAGTTAACCGTTACAACTTGCGGGATCATTAATTTCCTCTTTAATTATTTAGTTGAATAACAAATTTGATTTAATTAACTGGTTATATGTATTTTATTTATGTTTACATCGTCGTTTTTATATATATATATACACATATATATATAAGAGTTTTCGTAGTGGGATAGTGGCAAAATTTAACACCAAAGTGTACTAACTCTAATATATTTCCCACCGTTTGAATACTTATATATTCATCGGTTTCAATAATAAATATTCAAATTGACGCTTGATAAAAATATGAATACATATTGATTCATAATTCTATAAAACATCAATTTGACTTTAGATTTTTGAAACAGATGAATTTAATGCCTACCTTCAAGAGAATAAGTAAAAAAACATGATCCATATTGCCTTAAGGTGTCCCAGAATCCAAATTTGTACACACGTGCCAGTAGCACTTACAGGAGTCCTGCATCTACTATTATTAACAACTGTGAACAACAGATAACCTCTTCCTGTATTATTACTCTTTCATTATAAGGCTTTGAGATTCCAATTTGTCCTTTTGTTTTGTTGTTTTTTCTATTAATTGCTTTGGGCATTGTTGGTTGATCCTCAACAATTGTCATTAGCTCTTTCTCTAGTATGTTTTCATACGAGTTTGAGAAAATAGTTGATAAAGCAATGCCTCTATAATTTGTGCAAACTTTGGTGTCTCTTGTCCTATGCATCGGATAGACCAAAGAGTAGATTTCTGTCAAGTACACGAACCTTTATTTTGAACAAAATTTTTTTTAATATTAAGTTAAGAAAGAAATGAATAAGAATTTTGTGAATCATTGAGAAACTATTGAATGAAATTAATGTGCAGTTAGTGGTTCCGAATTGGGCGAAGCAGTGACAATTTAAAGAAATAAGTCCAGTTCTTTAAGCAAATTCAATTTTAGTATCTACCATCATTTTGTTAATTCATATTTACAATCCGATTCCAGCAGTACAATGTTTGTAAATTGAAAAAACGTGGTTTTGAAAACTTTTTTATGCTTGCGATTCATCAGCTGTTCCTTCCACTTTATTATATCACATCAATTGTCTAAATAAAAGTGCAACGTCCATATTTTCAAAGAAACATTGGAACCGATACAAGACAACATTCAAATGCACACCACTGCTCTACTCTACTTTGGAATACCAGTTTTAATATGGTATTTTCATAGTGAAAAGTTTATCTATGTTGTTTATTACATAATTTTGTTCAGCGTAGGTGTTATAATAATGGTCTAACGGTCTAAGTGGATTTACAAAATAATATACAAGGTACTTTCTGATAATAGATAAAGAAACCGTTGTAATGTGTATTCACAAAAACTGTGATCACAATAAGATAAGCAGTACTTTCAAACACTTAAGGGCATACAATTGTTTAGTTGGAATTCGTATATTCTTCTAATTCTGTTTGTTTTGTTTCTTTATTTTTTTTAACTCTATCCATAACCAGCTTATTCCCCATAATTTTTAATAGAATTAACATATTTTTCTATAAAACTCTACCGTGGTAGATTTGTAAATGTCCTAGTCAAACCCTTGCATCTAGTTAAGTTTTTAAATCTTAGTTCATAAGAAAAATATTCCTAGTAATTCATTCCATTGCCTAAAAAGATCCTGCGACGTATATAGGATGATCAATTTTATGAGCCACACACTAAACGTACTCTTGAAAATAATCCAGCAAAGAAAATATCGAAAATGTGTAAGAACAACTAGATGGAACTCAGTTTGACTTTAGAGAAGGACTAGGAACTAGAGAAGCATTATTCGCTATCACAGAACTACTACAGAAGTGCAGAGAATACAACAAAAATGTATATGTCAGTTTCATTGATTTCCAGAAAGCCTTTGATAAAGTCGAACACGATACACTTATAGAGAATTTAACAACAAAAATATCTATGACAATCAAACGGAGGTAGGGCGTGTTGAGGACAGACGAAATCGAAATTCAAAAGGAAGTTCGCCAAGGGTGCGTTCTTTCTCCATAACTATTTAATCTATATTCTCAGTTTGTATTTCAGAAAGTGCTGGAGGAGGTAAACATCAGAGGAACATTAATCAACAAAGAAGAAGATCTTTAAATCCTATAAGAGAAAATCACACTGAATGGGAAACTAGTAGAATAATGGATGCAAAAATATAAGTATCTTGGTTCAGTCATAAACGCTCAAATGGATCTAGACGAAGAAATCAAGATCAGAATTGAAATGGTTCGAAAGGCATTTGTCAAGTACTCCCCAATGTTTGCAAACAGAAATCTGAACCTCCACGTCAGAATAGGATTCATGGAAGGTTATGTGTGGTCAGTACGGAGTGGAAACTTGGACCTTAAAAGATCTTAAAAGACCAAAGGATGAAAGAACTTGAGGCATTTGAGATGTGGCTCCAAAGAAGCGAAGCATCCTGAAGATACCCTGGACTGACAGAATCACCAACGAAGGAGTACTGAGACAAATTGGTCGCAAAAGAAAGCTGTTGACAATAAGGATAAGAAAAACATCTTACATAGAACGCAACGACAAATACGGCTACCGAATTTATTGCAGGGTATAAACACATTTAAAAACGTTTAACCGACAGAATCTTTTATTTTAGAAAGTCTAATTAGTATATAGATTGATTAAAACTCATTTCAACAAAAGCAAAATTTTTTATCGCCATATTGTGCAAGAATAAATAATTTTAAATAATCCTATCGCCATCTATTTTCGAGTTAGTTTACCAAAAGAAACAGCAATAAACGTTCTACTGAAAGAACACAGAATTCTTCTCCTTTAATGATTAGAGGAATAAAATATTAAAATCAGATATATTCATAATAATATTTTTTATAATAAAATTGATGCTATCTGAAGGTCTAAACTATCGATTTGTTATTACTCCACAAACAAATCTATTTGTAGGCATATAACTAAGAGTAAATATAATTTTGGTTTTCTGTAAAGAGCCCTAGATGGGTCTGCGAACATAAATGAAACTCAAGTTTGCAAAAAAACGCGCAGATAAATAATTTTATATTTGTAGACGAACGTTTTATTTAATTTTGTTGTGTATATAGATATTATCATTTCGGAGAATTGTTTGGTTAAGTTTTGAGAATAATTTAGAGCAAAAACCATTAATTTAAAAATTTATTAAGTACCTACTTATTCTAAGTTAGTGGTATTTGGTGATTTTGTTTATTCGATGTATTGCTTATCATTTTACAGATATCAAACTTTATAAATATACTGTTGCAACCCTCTGGGAATGAAAAATAGATTGACAACAATAATATATAAAACTAAACAATATGTCTTTTTCCGTATATCTTGCAATTTGCAAAGTTTTCAATACTACAACAACAAAAACACATTATTTCAGTTCAGAAAAAAAGATAATTCAAACCGCTATCTTTCTTTGAAGTTTTTATATCTTCACATTCTCAGTTTAAGTTTATCTTTTGATTAAATTAAGATACGCTGATGGTCCGAAAAGGGTCGTGGGTCGGGGCGCTCTCAGGGGTACACCAACGCAGGTAGCTAACCCAAAATTATCAAAATCATTTTTTTATTGATAAATATTCAGGACGTTTTTGTTGGTATCTTTTTAACAATGATGTGTGAAGTATTTTACTTTCTCTTCATGTCTTCTTACGAGCTCGCACTTTCTTCCACGTTACGTTATGTTTACTAAGAAATTCGTAATCATATTATTTGTTCACATACAAAAGCGTGAATTGGTGATACCTCAATGCATAATCTGACACAAATATAATAAAAATTTTACCCCCTATATTGCAAGTTACATATAATTTGACAACTATTGTTATAAGACTGTGGAAATCAAACACCCAAGTGTACTCTTCTTAATGTATATTCCAAACTTTGGAATAACTATGTATTAATAACTGAAATTAGGAGATTGATAGTTATTTACAACAATTAAAAGAGAATTGCGGTTTGATGCGGTATTTTTTATGAAATTTTAAATTTATTCGGTTCAAACAACACCCTTCAAACTGACAATAAAAAATAATACCGTTCATAAACTGGCCGGCAAAGATTTATTCAATTTGAAAATGTAGTAAATGCAGGAATGAGATCAAATAATAAATTTTCCCTACCACGAAAGTATTTTTCTCAGTTTAGTCACAGTTATTGTAAAGCTAGATTTGTCAACATCGTAGAAAGTTCATAGTCGTAGTAAATTCAGGTTTGTATTGAAATGGAAAGGTATTTGACATTAAAATATTTATAAACAATAATTTATTCGTAATAACATACATTTACAAAAAAATATGTACATGGGTTATAGAGAAATTAGTCAATATATGCAAACAATGCAAAATATTATAAGAATATAGAAAAAAACTTTAAATTACAAAAAATATACTGGAAAGTGAGATAATAAACCAAGTTGTATACAATAATAAATAAGGATATAAGAAATAACAGACTTTAGATTATAAAATAGAGACTGGAAAGTGGAATAATTAACCAGTTAGTAAAGAATAATGATGGAATTACCAAAGTTGTTATTTTGAATGTATGTTTTATCAATATAAGTCAAATCTCTGTACCTCTTGATGAGTGGATAATGGAAAGAGTAGAATCAACAATCATTTACACAAAATCTTATCAAAATGTATGAATAATAATGGAAAATGAATAGTCCATTGAAATGTTACAATAGACCTTGAGTTTTTCTATTTTTGACCATATTTTTCGAACTATTGACTCTACAAAAAATTTGTAAAGACGTAAATTGTGCCAAACTGCTTTGCCTACAATTTTTTTCATGACACGTTTTGCCATTAACCGCGAATTTAAAAAGTTAAGAGCAAAAAAGTGCAAAAATTTCTTTTTTTTTTCATTTTTCAATAAAATTACCCCAGAATAATCTTTTAGATCGTTCTTTGAGGATTAATTTTTTATGTGGATTTTTTGGATCCCACTACCTGTTAAAAATAATAAATAAAAATTAAAAAATAAAAAGTTATTGAGCGAAAAAAGAAACTGTTGACGAAATTTTAGCACTTTTCTGCTCATAACTTTTTAAATTCGAGGTGAGAGGCAAAAAATGTCATAAACAAAATTGTAGGCAAAGAGATTTGCCACAATTTATGTCTTTACGAATTTTTCATAGAGACAATAGTTCGCGAAATATCGTCAAAAATAGCTATTCACCCCCTTTATTTAAGCTGGCGAACGGGGGATAAGGGGTGGTACCTCACAAACTTAAGGTTAGGCTTTCCTTAATCTGCCCCACACATCGGTGAAGTAACATTTTAATGGACTTAAAGTAGATATTAGATCTATTCGAGTAGTAATTAAATAAATAAAATATTTTAAAGGATAAAATAACTGTAGGTATGATTGAAAATATACAGCCCCCGAATAAGGATAACTAATATTCCATTATAAAGAATATACAATATTATTGAAAATAAGTTTAGAATATTTCAAATCGTAGAAAAACTAAGAAGTTTTTTGAAAAATCTATCAGGAATTGAATAGTAATACGCACAAATCCGATCGATATTTTGAGAACATGAAAATCAAGATAAAAACAAAAAAAATGCAAAATTTCAAGATAACTATGAGTAGAAGGGTGATTGAGAAACAATTATAAAAGAAAAAGAAACGGAACCAATAATCCTTCTATAAATATTTAATAAAAATTGTATGATACAACATATAAAATCAGATGAAAATATTACCTCATGTCCATTTTGGTCCTGTATGTTTTCATTCACATTGTACTATAGAGAAAACTTAATAATAATATTGCACAAAGGTTTCGAGTTGAAATTACTTAACACTAAAATTAACAGGTCAATTTTTATGAAACAAATCATTACCAAACTCATATAAAGATAATGAAGCCGATAAAGACGACTTGAGTTGAATTAAAAATATATATAATCAAGTTTGACTGGACTATTGAACAAGACAAGGGACCTAGTTAACGTTTTTGAACCCTAAACAAAATCCACATATAACTATTTTTAATTCTTCAGTATACTTTCTAATTGGTGCTTTGCATTTCAATAAAGTTTGGAAATGATTGTTTCATTAAAAGTAAACAAAAATTTATTATTTAGATTGGATGATGCAAATGTCTGGCATATCGAACGAAACCATTTTTTGGTAACGACTTATATAACCTTGTAACGTGAGTATTGTCTCTTTCATCATTAGTAACCGTTTCATCAGCAGGAACATAGTAATGGAACTGCGGCATTCGAGACATTGTTTTTGGGTGAACCTTCGGACTTCGTCTGGTATTTCTATGAGCACCTTTAGAGGAATAACTGCTCAAACCAGGAGTTTTCTTTGTTTTCTTATCAGATGTGTACGTTCCTGGTATATTGAGTTGAGTTATGGATTGTTTCGATTTATTTCTTATTGGTTTGAAGCCGCCTTCTACGTGAGGTTCGCTAAATAGCATGTTACTATGTCTATAGAAAGTTTCGAGATAGTTTCGAATTTCGTCTTCAGATAATTCGTGTGAAGGTTGCAGTGATGTATCTTTCGTTGAAGGTCTAATATTGTGTTCTTGTTCGTTCAAATTGATTTCTACAGGATTAACAACTCTAATATCGACGGGTTCTACTGGATGTCCCTTTATTAGACTCAAATCTATAGGTAGGTGTGGAGCTAACTTGATCTTCCCGTATTCCTTTTCGATTATCGATTGAGATCTTATCGTATCCGGTTTCCGTGGCTTGTACTTGTGCTCAGATTTAATCACTGAATGTTGTGACTCATCTGCTACTTCTTCTTGATTAACATAAACATAGTTTTGATTCGTATTTTCTTCTACTGTTTGATAATGTGCTGCGTGAGTCAGTGCTTCTTCTTCTTCTTCTTCTTCTTCTTCTGACAAGCTCTGTTTATACTGCAACGTATATTGTGGAATATTGTTAGCGATTCCATACAAAGATTGATGTTCCCCTAAACTTTGTTTCAAAATAACTTCGTTGTGGCTGGTAGGTTCATCTTTTGTTTGAGGATGATGTGATACCAGATGTTTAAAAGAACCCGCATGTTTAACAACCGCATTGAAACCACTATGGTCATCTGCAGTATAGTCCACTGTTCTGATTGATCCATCGGGTTCGACTAGAGAATACTGACCGATCACTTTGTCGCCATTTTTCTTTTCCCATTGGTGCTTGATATCACCTGTATGGTAGTCTCTTACTCCATAACTGAAGTTGTAGTCTGTGGGTGTCTGAAAAAGACGATATAATTGCACACACAGTTACTAATAAGTGTTATTATTTTCAACTGATTTAGTGAATAATAAATTACTATTACTCACGTAATGGTCGTGACCTGGGGCGTAATTTTCAAGTCCAGTTGGATTCGGATGTGGATTTACTCTCGATGAAAAAATTACTGCTAATAGTACTGCCTAGAAAGTATTAAATGATGCTAGAAAGTATGTTATTATAACAAATTTCATATGACAATGTAGTTTTAGGAACCAAAAATAATTGAGCCATTTATTTGTTTACTTTATTCAGTGAGTGAGGTAAGTTAAAACTTGCCAGTCCTTCATAGTCTATACAAAAATAACTCGACGTGAACCACAACGTGAAAAATTATGCATCCACCAGGATCTTTGGAATACTAAATATACAGGGCGGCTTCGTAAAACCACAACCACTGACAAGAAACGTACTGTTTTGATCATTAAACTTGATTGAGAAAAGCAGGTTTTTTCAGAAGTATGACAGTGAAGATTCTTTTAAAACGTTAAAATAAAATAAAAAGGTTGCACATAAAAATTGGACACATGAAGAATGGAAGAGAGTTTTATGGAGTGATGAGACAAAGTTTGAACTTTTTGGGTCTAACATAAGAGTGTCGGAAATCAGAAAACAGTGCACATACTACTTTCACAACTATGGAATATCCTGAAAAACGAATGGAACCAAATAGAAGACGATGTTCGTTGAAATTGTGCACCGAAATGATAAGAGAAGAGGAAAACATAAAAAAAAAATTAAATATCTAATAATAACACACTGTAGTTTTATTACTATATTCTTATTTTAATTTGTTATATATAACGCAAATTATAGGGTGAGAAAAAACTTTTGACTGGTAGTGTATATTGATGAAATAGTTTCTAATTTAACATCTTTTGAGATCAAAAAAGCCTCTCAAAAGTATCACCTATTCTTGAAATATTATTTTTAATTTAATTTTTAATCCCCTATTCAGTATAAATTTGTTAGATAATTAGTCTAACATGTCTCCAACATTTCTATACCATTTTTAAAAAATGATTATATTTAAGTGTTGGTTTTCTTTAATATTTCTCTCCTTGGAAAATGTTTTCAAGATCCAGAAATAGCCAATATTTGCAATAGGAAGCATCTAATTCAATTTTACCATTCTTGACATCCAATATTTGAAAACAAAAAACCCAGAGATTACTTAATATTTTTACAAATAAATTGATTTAATGAATGATAATCTGAATGATTTGAATTTTTGTTAAATGTAATGAAGTAGATAAAGATGGAATTTCTTTCAACACAATTTAAAATCGAAAAATTCCAAATTGAACTATATACAATCATAAATACAGTTAAACAAACTTTTATTTATAGTAGGTACTCGAAATTATTAACTAACCTGGTATATCCACATCGTAATTCTTAGTTCAAGTATCAAGTTCAAATTACAATTTCACTCCACTATCAACGACTTTCACATACTGTGTACCAGTCAACATAAGGATATATTTATAAACTAAGATCTTCTTTTTCACATCAATTTTGTCCCTTCCATTTTTTTCATCACAGTTTATCACCTCGATTAAACTGGCAATGAAGAATTTCTGGAAATTTCATTTAATGGCAATCATAGATTCAGCTGCAAATTACTTAAATTTTCATATATGTAGTGGGGTTGTAATAAAATTTCTTTAATCCATGATTTAAAGCTTCCGCAGTTAAATATTTCTTTATTCCTGATTTTTTAATATGTTTTCCAATTAATTCATTTTTCATTTCCAATTATTGTTTTCATTATTCTCTTAAGGATAATTACCTTGACAATTTTTTCAACTGTATGTCTAATGTAGCTTAAATATCAAAGTTTTCTTTAAAATATATCTTGTTGTACCCCACCCTACGCTCTTTTTGTATATTTCTATTATCTCTATTACCTTTATTAACAAAATTTTATGAATTTCTTATTGAAATTATATAAAGTTTTTCCATTATCAATTGCAGATTATAAAAAACTTGTTCGAAGCACTTGCCAAAAATTTTGTTTGATCTACCATAGGCGTAGATACCTCATGCGAGAAAGTATTCGTTAAAAGGCAATCGAATCATTATAATTTGGACTTCATTATTCGCCGTTATTTAGACACATAATTGTAGTCCTACTTGGAACTTTGAAAAAAATCATTATTATAACTCAATATTAAATGATAAAACGTAAATAGACGAGTAAAATGTACCTGCCTGTAAGGGCGTTTGGTTTAAACAGTGTACCAGACGTGAACTGAACCTTTTTGTACACCATTCGTTTTATTTTTGGAATATTTACGGTTTGGTGCTATTTTTATTGAGTGTAAACTGCAATTCTTAGTTATCTTATTTTTCATTTTTCTTATTTTAGTTTAAAGTTTTTTAAATGTTTCTTCATCTAGTCTGAAATAATTTTGTCGTTTAATTCTATAGCTAAACTCATATTTTTCTTTGTTCTATTTAGTCAGGGCCTGGTCCATCATCATTTGGGTGCTTTCTTTTCAGCCCACCAGACTTCAAAAACAAGCAGCAGATATAGTTATTACCAGTGATGTGATGACCATTTTTTTCTTGTTTACTTTACCAAGTTTTGTTATTTTCATTTCTAAGCCGCCTACACAGGGCCGGATTAAGATTTATGAGGCCCGGGGCTAAAATAATGACTGGGCCCCCTTAAGGATTTCGAAAACCTGGAAAAATTCACAAAATAATATCAATACGTTAGATTTGTGGTATCAACAGATCAAAAAATACAGAATGATTTCCAAATGATGGGGCCCTCTTGGACCTGGGGCCCGGGGCTATAGCCCGCCAAGCCCCTAGCTTAATCCGGCCCTGCGCCTACAAAATATTAAATAAAATTTCAGGTTAGGAAATTTTTTACTTATGGAATTTTGATTAGTGACAACCATGCAAATCAATCATTTTTATGCATCAGTTTAGATTCAAACTCCTCAAGTGTCCGTTAGTACTTAATATTTTATAAATTATCGACATCAGGTCATAGTTTTGATAAAAAGTTTTTACAAAATGTACAGTCGTAACAACATCAAAGAGTGTTTTTTATAAATTATTGTATGACCGGCAAATACGTTAATTACGTAAATAATTTTTCCAATACAAAATCGAAAGCGTCATCTGTTGTTTGGCCTCGAGTGTCTTTGGTAATTTAACGATGTTGTCTCGCACAATTCTTAAACAATCGAGATGGGTGTAGAAGAAATTTGTTCTCAAAGTTATCCGCCAGATGTACGACGTATGTACATCAAATGTTATTTTCAACTTGAAGAGAGTTATAGAAAGTGAAATAAAAGTTCTCAGTAAAAGTTTAATTGAGATTAAAATATCTTGTTAAATGGGAAAAAGATTTTGTTATAAAATGCATTAGATTGTTTATTGGAACACAAAATATTTATATATAATAGATATATAAAACACAATATTTATAGAATATATAAAATGGTATTTTAATGATGCCCATCCTGGAAAAACACACGAATAAGTATATTATGAATTAGTTACAAAATTATAGAATGAATTATCAAAATCAGTTTGATAAAAAACCATCGGGCACAACATATTACCAATTTCCAATTCAGTAGGTTCTTTCCCTAAGTTTTCCCAAAATTTCTCACATATTTTATCAATAAAGAATGAAATCAGCTCAAGAGATATATAAAGATCGTCATACTCGAACACTCAAACAATCATGAGGCGTATACGGGGATGATTTAAAGTCTGGTAACAGAAAATAATCCGAGGGGGCTGAATCTAGCGAATAGGATGCATGAGGTAGCAATTCGAACTTTAAAGTTATTACAATAACGGATGTGTGAGCTGGTGTATTGTCTTGATGGAACAACACTTTCTCCTTAGTCAAATGCGACCGTTTCTGCTTAATTTCATCGCTCAAACGTTGCTCAAATAAGTTCGTTGATAGTTTTTCCCTTTTCGCGATAGTAATGAAAATTATCCCACGCGCATCTCAAAGAACCGACGCCATAATCTTGCCTGTTGTTGGAACGGTCTTCACCTTCTTTGGAGCCGATTCTCCCTTTTCAGTCCATTGTTTTGATGGTTATTCTGCTTTGGGTGTGAAGTAATGATCCCACGTTTCATCCATAATTATGAAACGGCTTTATTTCTGTGAAACACTCGATCGAAAAATCTTCACGACGCTGTTTTTGTTCCGTTGTAAGCAAACGCGGCACCCATCTTGTCCTCAGCTTGTTCGTGTACTTTCTAGTACAGTGGTTTTTTCAAGCAACTACCGCCATCTCTCGTTCAGACCATGTACTTCTAATATATACCTTTTTTGCAAGATAGCTAGCTTGGTATAGTTTCTACAGTTATAATATGTATGAGAACACATGTATGAAAGTCGTTTAAAATATTATTATTTAAAAGTTGATATTATTGTAGCAATTTATGTGAATTTCTATTTCTTGTTTCCCATTTCTCTTCGAATGATTTGAAATACCAAATAAGTATTAACTATCAGACGATGGGAAACAGATTTCTTCGATTTTACTTCCTATTCTTGGGGTTACTGTGTCATAGAATTGAAGATATATTTTTCTGATGAAATCATCAGGAAACTTTCTAAGTTATTTTCAGTTGATAGTTATAAGAAGTCGTGTCTGTATAATGTACATCGGTAAGATGCGTCATTTCAATTTCATAATTATTTATTGTGAAAAATTAAACCGGAAATTAAATTAATACGATATCAAGAGTACAATTTTCCTACAGAACGATGCGGAATTAGTATAATTATAGTTAGAATCCTCACTTATCGTTAAATAATGGTTGTAGAAACCTAGTAGATCTTTGAAAATTTCTATTAGATGGAACAGTAGTAAAAAAGTATTTTACACTAGATGAAATACTCATTTTCTTTTCGTTTCTACAACATATACAAGAGCTTGAAAATAAAAACTCACTAAACCTTAAAATTGTAAAAGTTATTGAGAAACGTGAAACAAGGTTACGAATGTTTATTTATTGGGATAAAATTATATCTTTTTGACTTTGTTCTATTCTATTTTTCTTATGAACGTGAAAATATTGGGAACAATGTCAAATCGCGATATTAAAGGTAGAAAACGACGGAAGGAAAAGAATTGATTTGTCATGAAGACATAACCTTAAAATATTTATAGCTTAACTATAATTATGGTGGTAATAGTTGAGTTCCCAAGCGCTTTTTGCGCAGCCAGTGGCAGAAAAAAGTACTATAATATTGTGAAACAACCTAAACCGTTCGGTCTTCTTGTAACTGTACTTGGTCTGCCCCTAAAGCGGAAAATGGTACTCCAATACTTTCCACAATAGCGCTCGCAAGCAATTCGGGGACGTATTTTTTTTATAAACAATTATTTTGTTCCTCATATTGAATAATTATTGTCAAACTTCATTGAAATAGTACAGACCTCTACCCTGCATACTTAGTATATCATAATTTTTGGATTAAAAATTGTGGAATACAATTTTTTCAATCGCCATCTTGTTGTTAGTAATAACAACTTTCATTACAGTTGAAAAATATTTATAACTGGATTAAATATGGGCGACAAAGAACGATATTAACGACATCTATTGACAACTGACAACGCACCACTACCTTTACTGAACTCTTGAAACTGTAAGGTATCCATTATATTACTCTTATTTCCTATTCACTCGTATTTTGATGACAGTTGTTATAGTTTTTGTGGTACAATAATATACATACCTTTAGCTTTATTCAATTTAGATCATAGTTCAAGATTTTCTATACGGCGCAATACTACCTCGGCTTGTAACACAAAGATGGCGCTAGTAACATGAATTTAATAAATTTCTTCACTGTTCTTTTTGTATTAAATCTATTTCCATCAAAATTAGTTCAATCCAAATTTTCTCTTTACCGTTAGAGAATATTGTACTCTAATTGGACTGAAAGTGTTTGAGTATAATTTTTTCACGCTCCATCTACCAGTGAATAGCATCAAATAATATTAAAAAACATTTATATTTGGAATAAATATGGATGACATCAATATTTTTTAGCGACGTCTATTGTTGACTGATTGACTGCCTTTGCTTTGTTGGTCTGAAATTAAGTAGGAAACTCATTGAAATTTGTAAAATTTTGTTTTTAGTACTCTGTGTCCTGTATTCTGATGAAAGTTTTCTGTATCTATTATATTTATAACAGAATACTACCTCGGCTTGTGACACAAAGATGGCGCTACTAACATGAATTTAATAAA
Organism: Diorhabda sublineata; assembly: GCF_026230105.1. Classification (NCBI taxonomy): domain Eukaryota; kingdom Metazoa; phylum Arthropoda; class Insecta; order Coleoptera; family Chrysomelidae; genus Diorhabda; species Diorhabda sublineata. The sequence continues at coordinate 4,067,954 of NC_079484.1, read as the reverse complement.
TTTCTTCACCGTTCTTTTTGTATTAAATGTATTTCTCTCAAAATTAGTTCAATCCAAATTTTCTCTTTACCGTTAGAGAATATTGTACTCTAATTGGACTGAAAATGTTTGAGTATAATTTTTTCACGCTCTATCTACCAGTGAATAGCATCAAATAATATTAAAAAACATTTATATTTGGAATAAATATGGATGACATCAATATTTTTTAGCGACGTCTATTGTTGACTGATTGACTGCCTTTGCTTTGTTGGTCTGAAATTAAGTAGGAAACTCATTGAAATTTGTAAAATTTTGTTTATATTACTTTGTGTCCTGTATTCTGATGAAAGTTTTCTGTATCTATTATATTTATAACAGAATACTACCTCGGCTTGTGACACAAAGATGGCGCTACTAACATGAATTTAATAAATTTCTTCACCGTTCTTTTTGTATTAAATCTATTTCCATCAAAATTAGTTCAATCCAAATTTTCTCTTTACCGTTAGAGAATATTGTACTCTAATTGGACTGAAAGTGTTTGAGTATAATTTTTTCACGCTCCATCTACCAGTGAATAGCATCAAATAATATTAAAAAACATTTATATTTGGAATAAATATGGATGACATCAATATTTTTTAGCGACGTCTATTGTTGACTGATTGACTGCCTTTGCTTTGTTGGTCTGAAATTAAGTAGGAAACTCATTGAAATTTGTAAAATTTTGTTTATATTACTTTGTGTCCTGTATTCTGATGAAAGTTTTCTGTATCTATTATATTTATAACAGAATACTACCTCGGCTTGTGACACAAAGATGGCGCTACTAACATGAATTTAATAAATTTCTTCACCGTTCTTTTTGTATTAAATCTATTTCCATCAAAATTAGTTCAATCCAAATTTTCTCTTTACCGTTAGAGAATATTGTACTCTAATTGGACTGAAAGTGTTTGAGTATAATTTTTTCACGCTCCATCTACCAGTGAATAGCATCAAATAATATTAAAAAACATTTATATTTGGAATAAATATGGATGACATCAATATTTTTTAGCGACGTCTATTGTTGACTGATTGACTGCCTTTGCTTTGTTGGTCTGAAATTAAGTAGGAAACTCATTGAAATTTGTAAAATTTTGTTTTTAGTACTCTGTGTCCTGTATTCTGATGAAAGTTTTCTGTATCTATTATATTTATAACAGAATACTACCTCGGCTTGTGACACAAAGATGGCGCTACTAACATGAATTTAATAAATTTCTTCACCGTTCTTTTTGTATTAAATGTATTTCTCTCAAAATTAGTTCAATCCAAATTTTCTCTTTACCGTTAGAGAATATTGTACTCTAATTGGACTGAAAATGTTTGAGTATAATTTTTTCACGCTCCATCTACCAGTGAATAGCATGAAATAATATTAAAAAACATTTATATTTGGAATAAATATGGATGACATCAATATTTTTTAGCGACGTCTATTGTTGACTGATTGACTGCCTTTGCTTTGTTGGTCTGAAATTAAGTAGGAAACTCATTGAAATTTGTAAAATTTTGTTTATATTACTTTGTGTCCTGTATTCTGATGAAAGTTTTCTGTATCTATTATATTTATAACAGAATATTACCTCGGCTTATGACACAAAGATGGCGCTGGTAATATACTTTTTTCAATCTCTATATAGCAGTGAATAGTAGAAATAATATTAAAATCTCTATCCATTATAATTACGACAAAATTTTTGTATAGAAAATGTTTGAATATAATTATATCAGCGCCATCTAGCTGTCAATAGGATTAAATAATATTGAGAAACATTTATGTTTGGAATAAATATGGATGACCATCAATGTTTCTTCTCTAGTTTTGAAAACAAAGCTGGATCGCGATATCATAGACAACGAAACGATAGGAATTCAAGTTTGAAAACATGAATCTTTGGATTAAAAATGTTCATCAAGCAGTCAATAGCATTTAATAATAATATAAAACATTTATACTTGTAATAAATATGGATACCACCAATGTTTCTTCGCGACATCTATTGATAACTGTCAACAGCTGCTTTTGCTTTATTAGTGGGAAATTAAGTAGGAAACTCATTGAAATTTGCAAAATTTTGTTTATATTACCCTGTGTCCTGTATTCTAATGACAGTTATCTCTATCTATTATATTTGTAAAAAATTACTCTCTTTGATACAAAGATGGCGTCGGTATTTATTCTATTCCGGTACTGCTTTCTACAATAGATTCAAACCAATAACCAATAATAATAAATCCTAATGAAACAATTAACATACTGTCGATATTTAAGTACATTTTAAGTTATAGAGCCACTACCGATCCAGATGATTAGAAAAGTTATCAAAACATGCCAAATTGTGACAGTGTGAGCTGAAAACGATCATTGTTGAGTAAAAAACGTTATCCTGTAAGAATGTCAATCGAAATAAACGTACAGAAAAAGAAATTGATTTATCATGTTTCATCAGTTTACTGCTTCAAAATAGGTTTGACATATTTAATTTATTTTTTCATTATCTCATATGACCGGTTCAATTTGAGAGATCAGGTTTTTGTTTATTTCCTCGCTGACCTCAAATAATAAACATAAAGCCCAATCATTTTGTATCAAATGCCAGTTTACCTTCTCGATTCAAAAAATTACAAAATCCTTAAAGCAACTTTTTAACTTGAACAGTTTTTAACGAAATATCAACCAGTTTTTTTTTTTGATATGTCTACTCATACCTTTATACATAGTGGACAGATAATGTAGTTGTACGTTTACGTGTTATCTATAAAAACTGAAAATATTCGTTACCAAATAAATTGAATTTATTCAATAAAGATCTTCGACGTAATTAAAACTTGAATGAAACCAGTGTCTCATGTAACAAACAAAAAATTATCTGTCGATTGCGTGATTTAAGAAAAATAATATGATTAAAACACTCCTTTGAACGAAATATCGATTGGTATCTCTGTGGGTTACCTTGATCGACAAAATTTGCAATTACTACTTTTTTTTCTCGAAGAAAATATTGATGCATACCTTCGCGAATCCTTGAATTTATTCTGAAAAGTATAAATATTAAATCTTCAGATAACATCTAAATAAGTATTTTACAGTTAGAAAGGACTCGTTAAACTTGCTTTTTATCATGATAAAAATTACATTTTCTTCTAATATTCTATAAATACGTAATCAAATAACACTAGCGAGACAAAAAATATTCATTTGAAGTTGACAGATATTTTGAAAAATAGTTATTTACGATATGAGTGTTTTATTTTGTAAGTGAAAGATATAGTGAAATAAGCGGAATAAAATGAACAATTCCACGAACAAAATAAAATAACTTTCAACACAAATATCATACAACTTTTTTTGTACAACTGTCCTATTTGATTCAAAATGCATTTCAATATTTCAATGATCGCAAAACCGCGTTAAAAATATTTCTTATAAGCTGTCACTTTTAACACTGTAGACTGTCATTAAAAGTGACAGTCAACTGGCAGATGTACAAAAATAGAATTTTTGAAATTAGTTGGATTTACACTCTCATTTTTGATTGTCGTTTTGACACATACTCGACCAAGTTCGAACTAAATCCGTCAAAGAACGATAAATATCTAGAAAAACTTCCTGCCAAGTCACTTCCAATGGGATTCTCAATCTTCTTTGATTGAATTTTATAGGATTAATCGAAACTTCCAACTATTCTCTTCTTTTTTTATGGTAGATACACTTTTTTCTTTTATTTTGAAATTATATTGGTTTGCACGTCTCTATAATTGTTTATTATGACATATCCGGCTGTTAGAGACTCTTTTTATATACTATCTAATTTTCCAGAATCTTCGATTTCCTGGAAATCTTTAATTTACCACGAACAAGCAGTGTAAACAGGCCACAAACAACTAAACAGACCTTACAAGAATTACAAAGAGTACCTAGCGAATCCGCCAAACTTTGAGTATATTTAATGATTGAGAATTATATATTTCAACAAACAGACAAACAAACGTGCTATGGTAGGATACGTATTGTAATATTTGTATTGTGGGGAAAATAGGGGAGTTTTTAGTTGAGATATGGTTTGTTGAAATTTTCTTGGGAAGCCTTAGCTCGCGAATAGGAATTCAATTAGCCTTCCATTAGGCGCGCGGGTATTTCTAACGTATTTGGTCGCGTTGTATCTAGTAGATACATATATCAAATAAATTTTTTTGTTATTATTATTTTTAATATATTAATACAGCAAATTTTGTATGAATACTTCTTTTCTCCGCTTTTAATTTAACATTTTTTCAAGTAAAAAAAAAATAATTATTTTATATGTAAAATATGTAAAATTTTAATTAGGTTATCGACAGAACTAGGTTTAAAGTTACATTATTTATTCAAAATATTTTACAAACTTATAAAATTAATCGGAGTAATCAACCTCTTCAATTTCTTTATTATAACATTTATTACAAATCATATTTGTATGAAGCTGCTAACTTGTGAAATTGACGTCTTTATTATCTTGTAGACCGATCATCAAATCTTAGACATCTGAGTAGAAATCTGAAGCGCTTTTCAGACATTGCCATTTTGAAAAGATCAATTCCTAGCCCGTCAGATGCCCAAAAATCTTTCAAATTGCGGTGACCTCCTCGAAATACACCTGCTAGGTATAACAGGCCAAACAATGCTCTTATTTCAATCAAGTCTGTAGGACGACAATTTCCTTCACGGTTGAATTTGGCTTTTATACTTTCTATATATAGATTTGTGGAATCAACTATCATGTTTAGCATATTACTAAAAAATAGATTCCAGCAACCTAATTCAGTTTCGGCATTTATGGCTGTTTGACCAATTACACCAGGTAACTTCATCATAATATTATGAGGACAGGCTCGAGTTACTCTTGGTACAATTTTACTCTATCGTGTTCCGTCTTTGCCTACAATGACCATTTCAATGTAACACAATACAAGTGCATAAAATAACTCCAGGTTACCCAAAAAAATTACTGTTTTCTTGGTTTCCATCGTCATCGTTTCTATCGGCAGCGTTTTCATCGTCATCGCTTACTTCAAGTTCATGATCAGTCTCGGAATCAACTGATCTTGTCTCGACGTGGTCTTCTGTTTCAGATTCATCAGAGTCATCCACATCTTCTTGTAAATTTTCGTCCTCGGAAAAAGCGAGACTAGTAAGTTCTTCAATATCTTCTGGTTTTGAAAAGTCGTAAATTTTTGTACTCATGTTTTAATTTGACACTCGCACAAGCACTTTTAGAATACAAATAAACACTTGAAAACAATAAAATTTACGTTTGAATAATTACAAAACGTCGAAAGGAACGCTTTTGGTCGCGCTGTATCTAGCAGGTACAAATCCGGCGGTCGAACGGGTTTAGGGTGACCAGGGATTGTAAAAGTGAAATCATACGATTGTACTTCTAGGAAAAGCTTCGAGATACATCTACCGAGAACTACTGCAAATCTACATTTTCTAGAGCTATTACATAAATAAATATTTAGCAAAAATTTAGTCATGTATCTCGTAGATACACGCGCGACTAATGGAAGGTTAGAAGTTGGTAAAAAGTGTGCAAGAGAGGGAACAGCCACGACTGTATTATAACCTGTCATTGGGTGATAAACGGGATCACCAGGTCAGAGGAAAACCGCACAAAACACCAATAAATGGATTATAGATATGTCTAAAATCATCCCAAAAATGTACGTACTAATAGCAGCCCCTAACCAATATTTCCATTGTACCCTACACGTAAGGCTATAAAAGCTATGAGGGCTGGAAGTATTCAAAGTAACTGTAAATAAGTTTGGTATATGTATATTAAAGTCAATACTCATTGTGTAATTTATTCTTAAATATTTAAAACAACTATTTCATGTGATTCGTTACAGTTTTCTTTTTCCGACGATGATTTATGTACTTGATAGAAACGGTAAAAGTAAAAGTGTTTTATGTTAAAACTATAGTAAATACCGTAATAATAAATCACTTACTACGGCTGAGAATCTGTCAGCATTTCGTCAACATTTCATTTATCTGTCTTATCATACTCGAATAGTTTATTCTCTATCCCTGTTTCGTTTTTATTAAATTCAAAAAAGATTTTATCTAAAATAATTTCCGGCATATATTCAATTTGATTTAGTAAGATATAAAAAAAAACAATAAGAAATTTAAAAGTAGCTGCGTTAATAGAAAAGAAAGTTTATAAAATTTGTTCCAGGTTATTAACTATTTCGTACATAGAATTTCAAACAATAGTTGTGAAGAAAATAATGGCAATTAAATAGGATCTTCTTTTGCACTAGTTGACATTAAAAAATCGTAAAAATTTCGAAACATTGCCTATTAAAAAGATTGAAGAAAAGAATAAATAGACTTAAACCGAATATCATTCATTCAAGGAAATACGGAGGCGGTTCAAATTATGATCGAGAAAAACGTTGTAGATGGCGCGTCTGTAAGTTTTGAAGTCGCGGTTTGATTATGTTATCTGGGTGTCTTACTAACAGAGTGCTAGGTTCTAAAAGTGAGAGACCGTCGTTAATCAACTTATTCCCATTCGTTTTTTGTTGTCGTAAGGTATTAAAAATATGATCGTCGAACGCGCGCCATTAATACACCAGACAACATTTGGGGACGATCCTAAGTTGAATTTTCGAAAAATTTCAGTTGAACTCGGCATTAGTGTTGGTAGTGTAAAGTCTATTACCCAAAAACACCATCATTTTCTCAAAATAAGGACGCGTTGGGTACCCAGATTTAAAGTTGAAATGCAGTTGGAAGTTTGACGCAATTCCAAGCGGTTTTAAAGGAAAATCCAACGTCTTCAATGGTATTCCATAAGTGTCGATTTTGTTATTAAAAATACGAAATGAAGTTAGTAGTGAGTGCCGTATTTAAATGAGCCAAAGCGTCAAAGAGGTCCGTGAATCCGACGAGAATGAGTCGCATGATCGTCGAACGCGAACCATTATTACACCAGACACCAGACAATTTTCAAAAAATTTCAATTGAACTCGGCATTAGTATTGGTAGTGTAAAGTCTATTACCAAAGAACACCTTCAATATCTCAGAATAAGGACGCGTTGGGTACCCAGATTTAAAGTTAAAATGCAGTTGGAAGTTTGACGCAATTCTAAGCGGTTTTAAAGGAAAATCCAACGTCTTCAATGGTATCCCATAAGTATCGATTTTGTTATTAAAAATACGAAATGAAGTTAGTAGTGAGTGCCGTATTTAAATGAGCCAAAGCGTCAAAGACGTCTGTGAATCCGACGAGAATGAGTCGCATGATCGTCGAACGCGAACCATTATTACACCAGACACCAGACAATTTTCAAAAAATTTCAATTGAACTCGGCATTAGTATTGGTAGTGTAAAGTTTATTACCCAAAAACACCATCATTTTCTCAAAATAAGGACGCGTTGGGTACCCAGATTTAAAGTTGAAATGCAGTTGGAAGTTTGACGCAATTCCAAGCGGTTTTAAAGGAAAATCCAACGTCTTTAATGGTATCCCATAAGTGTCGATTTTGTTATTAAAAATACGAAATGAAGTTAATAGTGAGTGCCGTATTTAAATGACCCAAAGCGTCAAAGAGGTCTGTGAATCCGACGAGAATGAGTCGCATGATCGTCGAACGCGAACCATTATTACACCAGACACCAGACAATTTTCAAAAAATTTCAATTGAACTCGGCATTAGTATTGGTAGTGTAAAGTTTATTACCCAAAAACACCATCATTTTCTCAAAATAAGGACGCGTTGGGTACCCAGATTTAAAGTTGAAATGCAGTTGGAAGTTTGACGCAATTCCAAGCGGTTTTAAAGGAAAATCCAACGTCTTTAATGGTATCCCATAAGTGTCGATTTTGTTATTAAAAATACGAAATGAAGTTAGTAGTGAGTGCCGTATTTAAATGACCCAAAGCGTCAAAGAGGTCTGTGAATCCGACGAGAATGAGTCGCATGATCGTCGAACGCGAACCATTATTACACCAGACACCAGACAATTTTCAAAAAATTTCAATTGAACTCGGCATTAGTATTGGTAGTGTAAAGTTTATTACCCAAAAACACCATCATTTTCTCAAAATAAGGACGCGTTGGGTACCCAGATTTAAAGTTGAAATGCAGTTGGAAGTTTGACGCAATTCCAAGCGGTTTTAAAGGAAAATCCAACGTCTTTAATGGTATCCCATAAGTGTCGATTTTGTTATTAAAAATACGAAATGAAGTTAATAGTGAGTGCCGTATTTAAATGACCCAAAGCGTCAAAGAGGTCTGTGAATCCGACGAGAATGAGTCGCATGATCGTCGAACGCGAACCATTATTACACCAGACACCAGACAATTTTCAAAAAATTTCAATTGAACTCGGCATTAGTATTGGTAGTGTAAAGTTTATTACCCAAAAACACCATCATTTTCTCAAAATAAGGACGCGTTGGGTACCCAGATTTAAAGTTGAAATGCAGTTGGAAGTTTGACGCAATTCCAAGCGGTTTTAAAGGAAAATCCAACGTCTTTAATGGTATCCCATAAGTGTCGATTTTGTTATTAAAAATACGAAATGAAGTTAGTAGTGAGTGCCGTATTTAAATGAGCCAAAGCGTCAAAGAGGTCCGTGAATCCGACGAGAATGAGTCGCATGATCGTCGAACGCGAACCATTATTACACCAGACACCAGACAATTTTCAAAAAATTTCAATTGAACTCGGCATTAGTATTGGTAGTGTAAAGTTTATTACCCAAAAACACCATCATTTTCTCAAAATAAGGACGCGTTGGGTACCCAGATTTAAAGTTGAAATGCAGTTGGAAGTTTGACGCAATTCCAAGCGGTTTTAAAGGAAAATCCAACGTCTTCAATGGTATTCCATAAGTGTCGATTTTGTTATTAAAAATACGAAATGAAGTTAGTAGTGAGTGCCGTATTTAAATGAGCCAAAGCGTCAAAGAGGTCCGTGAATCCGACGAGAATGAGTCGCATGATCGTCGAACGCGAACCATTATTACACCAGACACCAGACAATTTTCAAAAAATTTCAATTGAACTCGGCATTAGTATTGGTAGTGTAAAGTTTATTACCCAAAAACACCATCATTTTCTCAAAATAAGGACGCGTTGGGTACCCAGATTTAAAGTTGAAATGCAGTTGGAAGTTTGACGCAATTCCAAGCGGTTTTAAAGGAATATCCAACGTCTTTAATGGTATCCCATAAGTGTCGATTTTGTTATTAAAAATACGAAATGAAGTTAGTAGTGAGTGCCGTATTTAAATGAGCCAAAGCGTCAAAGAGGTCTGTGAATCCGACGAGAATGAGTCGCATGATCGTCGAACGCGAACCATTATTACACCAGACACCAGACAATTTTCAAAAAATTTCAATTGAACTCGGCATTAGTATTGGTAGTGTAAAGTTTATTACCCAAAAACACCATCATTTTCTCAAAATAAGGACGCGTTGGGTACCCAGATTTAAAGTTGAAATGCAGTTGGAAGTTTGACGCAATTCCAAGCGGTTTTAAAGGAAAATCCAACGTCTTTAATGGTATCCCATAAGTGTCGATTTTGTTATTAAAAATACGAAATGAAGTTAATAGTGAGTGCCGTATTTAAATGAGCCAAAGCGTCAAAGAGGTCCGTGAATCCGACGAGAATGAGTCGCATGATCGTCGAACGCGAACCATTATTACACCAGACACCAGACAATTTTCAAAAAATTTCAATTGAACTCGGCATTAGTATTGGTAGTGTAAAGTTTATTACCCAAAAACACCATCATTTTCTCAAAATAAGGACGCGTTGGGTACCCAGATTTAAAGTTGAAATGTAGTTGGAAGTTTGACGCAATTCCAAGCGGTTTTAAAGGAAAATCCAACGTCTTCAATGGTATTCCATAAGTGTCGATTTTGTTATTAAAAATACGAAATGAAGTTAGTAGTGAGTGCCGTATTTAAATGAGCCAAAGCGTCAAAGAGGTCCGTGAATCCGACGAGAATGAGTCGCATGATCGTCGAACGCGAACCATTATTACACCAGACACCAGACAATTTTCAAAAAATTTCAATTGAACTCGGCATTAGTATTGGTAGTGTAAAGTCTATTACCCAAAAACACCATCATTTTCTCAAAATAAGGACGCGTTGGGTACCCAGATTTAAAGTTGAAATGCAGTTGGAAGTTTGACGCAATTCCAAGCGGTTTTAAAGGAAAATCCAACGTCTTCAATGGTATTCCATAAGTGTCGATTTTGTTATTAAAAATACGAAATGAAGTTAGTAGTGAGTGCCGTATTTAAATGAGCCAAAGCGTCAAAGAGGTCCGTGAATCCGACGAGAATGAGTCGCATGATCGTCGAACGCGAACCATTATTACACCAGACACCAGACAATTTTCAAAAAATTTCAATTGAACTCGGCATTAGTATTGGTAGTGTAAAGTCTATTACCAAAGAACACCTTCAATATCTCAGAATAAGGACGCGTTGGGTACCCAGATTTAAAGTTGAAATGCAGTTGGAAGTTTGACGCAATTCCAAGCGGTTTTAAAGGAAAATCCAACGTCTTTAATGGTATCCCATAAGTATCGATTTTGTTATTAAAAATACGAAATGAAGTTAGTAGTGAGTGCCGTATTTAAATGAGCCAAAGCGTCAAAGAGGTCCGTGAATCCGACGAGAATGAGCCGCATGATCGTCGAACGCGAACCATTATTACACCAGACACCAGACAATTTTCAAAAAATTTCAATTGAACTCGGCATTAGTATTGGTAGTGTAAAGTCTATTACCAAAGAACACCTTCAATATCTCAGAATAAGGACGCGTTGGGTACCCAGATTTAAAGTTGAAATGCAGTTGGAAGTTTGACGCAATTCCAAGCGGTTTTCAAGGAAAACCCAACGTCTTCAATGGTATTCCATAAGTGTCGATTTTGGCGTTTTATCTCGCGGTGACAGTTTTGCTTACCAAAAATGACCCACTTGGCTCTCTGATTCGAGTCTCGCGGCTTTATAAGTTCAAGCAAAGAAGCAGGAGATTCACTCAATTAATATTTGAGAATAGGTTGAGGTCGTTTCGATCTCGAATCATACGCTATCGTGAGAGAAACTTCGGGAAGAACAAGCTACTAGATAGTTCGATAAGTCTTTTGCCCCCATACTCAAATCCGAAGATCGATTTGCACGTCAGAATCGCTATGGACCTCCATCAGTGTTTCCCTAACATCATCCTGACCAGACATAGTTCACCATTTTTCGGGTCCAAGCGTGTACATAAATGCTGGAAATGACAACCTTACTTCTTTGCGAGTTCACCAAATACACAGAATTCTAGCTTTACTGAAATTTTAGATAAACAATAGAAACTTTGTGTTTTATGACCTCAAGATCAAAACAGCATCTTTTTATACCTTCAAAATTGTAATATCTCTTACAAAAACATCTATTTTTATTTTGAATAACAAGAAGTTGGTAACATAACTTTCAATTTGGATTGCTGGATTACGTGAAGTCGAAAGAATTTGTCATTTAAAAAACCCACTTCACAGTGTGAGCTTGAGCTCAAATTTTTCCTTTCAACTATTAAATATGAAAAATTCACCACATGTTAGCCAAGATCTTTGTTTGCAACAATTTATTCAGATGATTTCAATGTTTATGATGGTGCTTGTGATGAAGATTAATAAAACCAAAGTTAGTTTTACTTCATATTGAGTTGAGTTTCTAATAAATCGTGTTATATACAAAGTTAACTTTCCAGAAGTTCGTACACCTAATTAATTTTTTCATGTACTCTACAATTTTCAGTATACAGAGTTGGATATTTGAGCTGACTGAGGCAGATAGTTCAAAGGATGTACCACTATATATTCTGTATATAAACAAAATAATTCGCGGCGAGTGTTATTTGTAAACCGATCCACTATAAAGTACAAAGTAGTTGAATAATGTAAGACAAAATTGATCCATTTTCATTTGTAAAATTAAGAGTTGGTAGGCATAAATAATCCTCGTCACCCATGCTGGGTGACGAATGTAATATATGTATACATATATATTATTACTTTGTGGTTGACATTTAAACTGCGAAAGAGGTCGTTGTTGGAAATAATAATATTTATGTGCAGTGATATGATCGATAAATTCACGTAAAAGTGTTTTATGGTCAATTTAAGGTTCGTGGTATTGAAAAAGTTGTTCGTTCACCCATATACAACCATGGTATCGGGTCATTCGTATTCAAACTGATAATAGAATTATTATGATAATAATTATAATAATAATTGTTCACGCTCATTTAACAGCAGGATGTTTTTGAAGATGTTACAGAATCTCAAGGATACATATATAATTGGAGAACAAATTTTAATATACTGAAAGAAATGTATATATTTAAGGAAACATATTAAGTTTAGATCAATGGTGGTTTTCTTCAGCCTTTCTGGAGTCGTCACTTCATTTGGTCTTCGTGGGTCGTACGGCCTCGATTAAACTCTGCTATCCAATATTTTACTGTTGATAACGAAGGAGAAGTCTCAACCAGAATAGAATCTAGTTCAGTTTTTATATTGGTTTCACTGAAAACGTTCACTATTGATGGCTGCCAAACAAATACTGATCAAATTAAAACATATGCTGCATACTTTCTAATGTAGTGGTATGTTTCAAACAGCTATTGCCATCTATAGATCTGGCCAGGTACTTCTGGAACCATAATTTATTGTTACGTGGACAAATTTTTCAATGGTCGCTTCAAAATATTTGCCACTAATATATTAATGTAAGCATTATGTTGTTTTGAAGATCTTCGTTGGTTTTTTTCATTGTTAAAGTCGTTGAGCATTGTCATAGTTTAGCACTATTCCAGAAGTAAGCATTGCTCCGCAATTTCCGCAAACATGTTTACTTACCTGTAGCACATCGCAGAGTGACGCCTTCATGTCGGCAATGGCGAAGGTATTTTGACATTTTTGTCTATAAAACAGTCAAACAACTATAAGAAACTGTGTTGTATTGTGGAATTCATATCTAAGTTAATAATATATATATCATTTTAGAGCAAAATTTGTAGTAAATACTTTTGTAATAAAGTTTTTTGATAAGAACTTGCCTTAATCTTTTCATAATTTTGTAACATAATTAAGAGAGTTAATAATATTTCTTAAATAAATCATAAAATCAAATTTCAAAAATCACTACATAGTGATGGTATATTATAATCGATTCGAATCGCTAAATAAAAAAATTTATTTCGCAATTAAGTTTGATTTTGTGTTAGCACTTTCTCCAGAAACTTTTACTTGTTATTTGAATTCAGATTTAATTTTAGTCTGGAAAAATTCGTTATTCACTTCCTATTAATCCGGAAATAACAGTTGTTAGATAATGAAGATTTATGATCCTTCGGTACATTGATGATTCAATAGATTATCTCGTTTCAGTATTAAAGATATCTAAAAATTATAACCCATTTGGTTGGTGGGTATTTATATAAAATTTGCAATATAATTGCCATCTTAATAACGTCGTATATTAATTTTGCAAGAGAAATTGTTATTGATCATATTTATTTGAGAAGTATTAGACATTCTCTCTTGGCTATGGCGTTCAAATGTAAAAACCATAAAAACCATTAAGGCGACATGATTTACGATAATCGTGTTTAACTGTTGGAATGAAATATTTTTTAAATACGTTCAAAATATAACAAAAACGAATTTTTTCGTGACAATAGAAGAATTAGGGGGCATTGACGATTTAGATGTCCAATATGTACCAAATATGCTTTGATACGACATGATAATGAAAAAATATAAATGCGCGATGGAAGACTATTGAAAGTTGATTCGAAAAAACTGTTCAAAGATGGATTTATAACTATTTTTAACAGATAAATCCTCTTCGTTTCAGATTTCTGTTTCTTAAGGAGTTTTTAAACAGCCAGGTCTCTTCAAATGCCTCAAACGAGTACCCATTTCGCCCACTTCTAGCTTTCCCTGTACATGTAAACCGCACTTGTAAGTTTTAACTTGAATTGATATGAAAAGACGTTGACCAAAGAAGTATTCTCATTAATCCCGTTACTTTTTCATAAACAATATTAAAAATTTTCAAGTACGAAGCGGTTTCTTACTTTGATTTTTGTTGAACGATATTAACACCTTCTGTAGGGATTCAAAAATGATATTTTTGACTTCTACGTGTTGAGTTTTTTGAGGACTAGAATTGACTTTTCCTATTGGGGACACTAAAATTCCATTACGTATTCTGAAATTGTAGAATTAACTACATTTTCGTTTTTCTGTACAACATTTTCAAATTTCTCTTATTAAAGGATATTAATTTAACAGTTACACATAAAAATTATCGCACGTTTTCGTGAATTCTGTTCTCAAATTCAATATAATGTTAGTATCATGGTTTTACCGTCAAATTTTAATTTATGAACGTGCAATTTGGATGATGTTTGATTGGTACTATTTGTGGAAACAAATAGCTTAGGATGATGTTTTAAATTGATGGAATATAAGCCCATGACATTCTTTCGATGATTTCTTTAGCTGTAAATTCACATAATCTAAACCAGAGGCTCCAAAACTTTTCTCATAGACCACATTCAAACTTCAATAGATTCGTTGGACTTTAAATATTGATTCACCTCTAGTGTCCAACCTCAAATTCTTTGCAAAAAGTAACTAGTATACAAGATTATTTCAATATCAGAGCTCATTTTTTTACGTCTTTGTACAGTGTTGTTACTCAAAGTATTCTAAATGAAGACTTGTGCGGAACAGTCTTTAAAACCTCTTCAGCAGCAGGTAAAATTAACTGTTCTCCAATATTCTCAAAGTTGAACAAAATAAGTAGGTTAACACTAATATCGTTTTGAAATTCCGGAAACAAATGAAATCGTTTATCCTTGGCGATCGTATTTATATTGATGAAGAATATGATCTGTTCTGATTTCACCTAGACTTTTCTTTTTATCTACACGTTGAAAACGTGTCTGTTCCTGCCTATTTAGAAAACTTTTTGATCTCATTATTCTAAATCAAGTGACTCGTCTATTTAATGTTATTTACATTGAGACATCATCAAAAAAGGAATTTGTTTAATATCGGTTAAAACTCTTCATCCATTTTATAAAGTCATCCTCCATGTGTTGTTGTTGGTTCCTTCTCTTCATTACCTTCTATATCAAGTGGTACAGTCTTTTCCGAACTGGAAAATCATTTTAATTAAAGAGAAATTTTCCAATCAGTTCCAATACCAAGTCGAAGTTTAAAAAAAAAAGATTATTTTGATTAGCAAAGCAGTGGTGAAGGTAAATTGCCAGTGAACCAGAACTTTTACCGATCATCATTTTAACTTGTTCTATAGGCGACAGATGCGCTGATTGGGACAATTAGTCGACAAGACTGGTCATTAAGATTAACACATATCCACAATCTTGTCACCTACTTTTCCCTGACTTATTTAAACATGAATATGTTACCACATTATAAAGAAATTTATGCTTTTCACACAAATGAAGAGCATTAACATTCCGCGAAGGTGGAGACAATAAAAACCATAAATTTAAGTAGTCGTTTATTTTATTTTTTCGAACATTAATCTGAATTACTTCCAATTGCACAGTTTATTGTCCAAAATTAACAAATTACGTCCACAATGGATATACGACAATGACACACTTTAAATGTATTGTTTACCTTACAAGTATCCTTTAATCTGTCAAGAGGCTTGGCCCTCGGAGTTCGTATCATCAAAAGATTTAAATGAGGAAATTTTAATCAAAACAATGGGTTGAGTTGTCACATAAAAGGTGATTGTGGAGATTTAAATTGGTACAACTACTGTTGTTTTATTCATAAATTTACTTGCACGTTTTGTAATAGATTGAGTGGACCATATGTTTTATTCTGTTTTTAGATTTATTTACAAAAAACAAATGGATTTAGGAAGAAGATCTGTTCGATATCCTTTTATAAAATAACCATAATTATTGATAAACTTTCTATAATATAACATCTAGTCGTATAAAGAGATTGTCAGTTACAAGGCGAAGATTGAAATCATTCTATTTAATTCAACCAGCTGTAAGTGTTAAAATTTTGTTCTTGAACTTTTGAGTACACTTTTAGATTTTGTATTTTCAAATAAACATTGTTTTTTTTTACTACTTTATTAATAACAATGAGCCTCAGGCCTCCAAGTGAACCACGACTATTCTAGATCGAGATTTCCCCTACTAACATAATCTAACCTAATTCATAAAAAAGCTACTTTCAGCCTTACACAATGATTTGAAATGTTCGACAATGATTTGAAATGTTCCACAATGATTTGAAATGTTCCTCAATGATTTGAAATGTTCCACAATGGTCTGGAATCTTTCGCAATGACCTGGAATCTTTCACAACGATCCGGAATCGTTCATAATATTCCACAATGATTTGGAAACTCTACAATAATCTGGAGTTTTCCCCAATGAAATGGAGTCTTCTGCAATGATCTGGAATATTCTCCAATGATCCGTAATGTTCCACAATGATCTGGAATCATCACCAATTATCTGGAATATTACACAATGATTTAGAATCCTCCAAAATGATTTGTAATGTTAAAAAATAACTGAATGTTTCGAAAATATCTGGAATATGATTGGGAATATAAAGAAATGAACTTTAATGTTCCACAATTATCCATAATATTCCATAATGATCTGGAATCCACTACAATAATCTGGAATCTTACCCAATGATCTGGAATATTTCACAATTATCTGGAATCCTCCACAATTATTTGTAATTTTAAAAAATAAAAGAAAGTTCCGAAAAGATCTGGAATATGATTTGAAATATTCTAAAATGATCTTTAATGTTCCACAATTATCCATAATATTCTATAATGATCTGGAATCCACTACAATAATCTGGAATCTTTTCCAATGATCTGGAATATTTCACAGTTATCTGGAATATTCCACAATAATTAAGAATCCTCCAAAATGATTTGTAATGTTAAAAAATAACTGAATGTTTCGAAAATATCTGGAATATGATTGGGAATATAAAGAAATGAACTTTAATGTTCCACAATTATCCATAATATTCCATAATGATCTGGAATCCACTACAATAATCTGGAATCTTCCCCAATGATCTGGAATATTTCACAATTATCTGGAATCCTCCACAATTATTTGTAATTTTAAAAAATAAGTGAATGTTCCGAAAAGATCTGGAATATGATTTGAAATATTCTAAAATGAACTTTAATGTTCCACAATTATCCATAATATTCCATAATGATCTGGAATCCACTACAATAATCTGGAATCTTTTCCAATGATCTGGAATATTTCACAGTTATCTGGAATATTCCACAATAATTAAGAATCCTCCAAAATGATTTGTAATGTTAAAAAATAACTGAATGTTTCGAAAATATCTGGATTATGATTGGGAATATAAAGAAATGAACTTTAATGTTCCACAATTATCCATAATATTCCATAATGATCTGGAATCCACTACAATAATCTGGAATCTTACCCAATGATCTGGAATATTTCACAATTATCTGGAATCCTCCACAATTATTTGTAATTTTAAAAAATAAGTGAATGTTCCGAAAAGATCTGGAATATGATTTGAAATATTGTTCTACAATTATCCGTAATGCTCCACAATGATCTGGAATAATTCACAATTATTAGGATTATTCCACCATGTTAAAAAATAGCTGAATGTTCCGAAAATATCTGGAATATGATTGAGAATATCCAAAAATGAACTTTAATGTTCTGCAATTATCCGTAACGTTCCACTATTATCTGGATTCGACCACAATAATCTGGAATCTTCTCCAATGATCTGAAATCTTATTCAACGATCTGGAATTTTTCACAATTGTTGGAATGATCTGAAATATGATCTGGAATCATTCCTAATGATCTGGAATCTTTCATAATTATTTGGAATGTTCAAAAATGAACTGTAACGATTTAACTCAAAGTACTTTCATATGTATAAATCATAATGAAGAGCAAGCAAAAGTTTTTAGTTTATTGTCTCAAGAGCCTACATTGAGGAAATTATTGAGACGTTCCCTTAAAAAAATCATCTTTATAATTAGTTAATTATATTCAAGAAAACAATTAAAATAACGGAAATAAACACATATAATTTTAATCGTTCGTTATTTCACGATATAATCTATTAATCGTCTTCCCCATAAAAAAGTTATAAATGATTCATTTGAAAGATCCGCCGACAAATGAGGTGAAGGTACAAAATTATCGTTGGCCGTGAACAACTTAAAAAAAAGCATGTTTTGTCTTGTAATTTTCCGGAAGTTCTTAACACTGCAAAAAATTCAATTTCTTTGTTTCTGCTTCATCTAGTTCTTCGTATGCTCTTGAAAATTATAACACATTAATACCAGTTTATTTCGTATAATTTTTCAATATTTCTCGTTATCAATAATTAATCATAAGCGTTATTTCTTCTTCCCGAACCCAACGATTGATATACAGTTTTTATATTTTGCAATTTTCCAGAAGAGTTATGCAAAATTGTGTGTCCACTAGCTGAGCAATTCTTCGCTAGTTAAATTATTCAAGAATCACAAAAAAGTACACGTGCCCAACGAATTGGACAAGTTACTATAAACAATTTTAAATGAATCCTCTATCTGTCATTTTTGATTCATCATCATCATCATTTAGCAGCACACTGTTGGACATATAACATCACTCAATAAGTCGTGTGACTGACATACAGATGGCACTGCTATTGATTATATCTAGTCATAATATGAAATTGCGTGAGATAGATGAGGCCGTGAAGAAATCAGAAAACAGTGTGTTCACAATTATGCCCACGAGAAAGTGGGTGCCGCGTCTATTTACGGTGGATCAAAAACAACACAGTGTCGATAATACACAGCATGTTTTTTTTTGAGTGGATATGTGACAATGGATGAAACATGGATCCGTCACTTCACTCCTGAATCAAAACGATCATCATCTAAGTGGACTGCAGTCGCTGAACCACGTCCGAAGTGTCCAAAGGCTTAACGAAGATTCCGGCTTCAGTATTTTGGGATGAAATATTGATCATCGATTATCTCCAAATACGATATAGAGTTTTTGAGTCGGCCTCATTGTCGGAGAAAAAACCACTGTTTTACTAAGACAATACATCGATTCACAGGCAACGATGGTTAAATTGAACTAATAACACTCTGAATTGCTTCCTCATCCACCGTAAAGTTCAGATCTGGCCCCCAGTAACTACTCGTTATTCGCTGATCTCAAAAAATGCTCTACGATAAGAAATTCAGCTCAAATAAAGAAGCAATTACTGAAACTGAAGCCTATTTTGAGGAATCCTTCTACAAGCACGGCATCGATAAGTTAGAGAAGCGTTGGAATGATTGTATTGCTCTTGAAGGAGGTAACATTGATTTTTAAAATCGATTTTTGGCAAAAAATGTCAGTCCTATTCTTCTGTTCAGTTCGCAGGTTTGATTGTCTCTTCCTGTTCGGATTTCACGTTGCAGATATTTGTAGAATGTCGCGTATTCTTTTCCTTCTAACATTAGGTTACAACTGGGGACTAAATTTTTCATAAATTGAGTCTCGGTAGTGTTCATAATTGAGCCTATTTTTTGGGAAGCTGTCATCAATTCGGTCGCAGATCAGAATTTATAGAAAATATTATGTTTTGACACTTTTCAATTGAGATATATCGTATTTTCCTGCACAACTATATTTATTTATATGATAAGTTTCAGTTTATGTGAAGCGTGAAGTTAAAATTTCAAATTTGATCTCCTAAAGGATTATTGGAAACGTTTAATAATAAGTGGTTTGTATTAAATGATTGTCGGTACGTACTTTATAAATCTTTGATGTTTTTATGAGTATTGGACCGTATCTGTACTTGCAAAATATATGTGTTTATAAAGAAATTACAGTTATTACTTCATGATCGAGTTAAAAGAAGAAATTGTTGACATGATTAACCAATTTCCATAGTGCATTTTTAACAACTTGTATTTTTTTTAGAAAATAACAACAGTGGATTAAATAATTATTTTTTTTTTCGTCCAGAGGATGTTAATACTGTATTAAAGTCCTCGAAGATGAGTGTTTTTCGATTGATTAAGTCAAATATTATATCAGTAAATTAGTAAGTGTTCTACTAACTCGTTATATAGAGCCAACAAAATATTACTTATATGTTAAAAAAGATCTTTGCAATGGCAAATATGGGTTTCAAATAAAAAATAAAATTGTCCTGTCTCATTACAAAAATTCTGTAACTAATGAACTCGCTTCCAAGTTATTTTATTTTCTTTTTCGTATGTATATAGATAAACACATACTAGTATCAAAAAAGTTTCGTTTTCAGTAGGTTAAAAGATATATGGTAATAAGTGAGGTTAGGTATGAACGAAGAAGACAAAATAAAATTGTCCTGTCTCACCAACTTTTGTATGATAAACCAGTCGATTTCATGAGGATTCCATTACAAAAATTCTGTAGCTTCCAAGTTATTTTATTTTCTTTTTCGTATGTATATAGATAAACACATACTAGTATCAAAAAAGTTTCGTTTTCAGTAGGTTAAAAGATATATGGTAATAAGTGAGGTTAGGTATGAACGAAGAAGACAAAATAAAATTGTCCTGTCTCACCAACTTTTGTATGATAAACCAGTCGATTTCATGAGGATTCCATTACAAAAATTCTGTAGCTTCCAAGTTATTTTATTTTCTTTTTCGTATGTATATAGATAAACACATACTAGTATCAAAAAAGTTTCGTTTTCAGTAGGTTAAAAGATATATGGTAATAAATGAGGTTAGGTATGAACGAAGAAGACAAAATAAAATTGTCCTGTCTCACCAACTTTTGTATGATAAACCAGTCGATTTCATGAGGATTCCATTACAAAAATTCTGTAGCTTCCAAGTTATTTTATTTTCTTTTTCGTATGTATATAGATAAACACATACTAGTATCAAAAAAGTTTCGTTTTCAGTAGGTTAAAAGATATATGGTAATAAATGAGGTTAGGTATGAACGAAGAAGACAAAATAAAATTGTCCTGTCTCACCAACTTTTGTATGATAAACCAGTCGATTTCATGAGGATTCCATTACAAAAATTCTGTAGCTTCCAAGTTATTTTATTTTCTTTTTCGTATGTATATAGATAAACACATACTAGTATCAAAAAAGTTTCGTTTTCAGTAGGTTAAAAGATATATGGTAATAAATGAGGTTAGGTATGAACGAAGAAGACAAAATAAAATTGTCCTGTCTCACCAACTTTTGTATGATAAACCAGTCGATTTCATGAGGATTCCATTACAAAAATTCTGTAGCTTCCAAGTTATTTTATTTTCTTTTTCGTATGTATATAGATAAACACATACTAGTATCAAAAAAGTTTCGTTTTCAGTAGGTTAAAAGATATATGGTAATAAGTGAGGTTAGGTATGAACGAAGAAGACAAAATAAAATTGTCCTGTCTCACCAACTTTTGTATGATAAACCAGTCGATTTCATGAGGATTCCATTACAAAAATTCTGTAGCTTCCAAGTTATTTTATTTTCTTTTTCGTATGTATATAGATAAACACATACTAGTATCAAAAAAGTTTCGTTTTCAGTAGGTTAAAAGATATATGGTAATAAGTGAGGTTAGGTATGAACGAAGAAGACAAAATAAAATTGTCCTGTCTCACCAACTTTTGTATGATAAACCAGTCGATTTCATGAGGATTCCATTACAAAAATTCTGTAGCTTCCAAGTTATTTTATTTTCTTTTTCGTATGTATATAGATAAACACATACTAGTATCAAAAAAGTTTCGTTTTCAGTAGGTTAAAAGATATATGGTAATAAGTGAGGTTAGGTATGAACGAAGAAGACAAAATAAAATTGTCCTGTCTCACCAACTTTTGTATGATAAACCAGTCGATTTCATGAGGATTCCATTACAAAAATTCTGTAGCTTCCAAGTTATTTTATTTTCTTTTTCGTATGTATATAGATAAACACATACTAGTATCAAAAAAGTTTCGTTTTCAGTAGGTTAAAAGATATATGGTAATAAATGAGGTTAGGTATGAACGAAGAAGACAAAATAAAATTGTCCTGTCTCACCAACTTTTGTATGATAAACCAGTCGATTTCATGAGGATTCCATTACAAAAATTCTGTAGCTTCCAAGTTATTTTATTTTCTTTTTCGTATGTATATAGATAAACACATACTAGTATCAAAAAAGTTTCGTTTTCAGTAGGTTAAAAGATATATGGTAATAAGTGAGGTTAGGTATGAACGAAGAAGACAAAATAAAATTGTCCTGTCTCACCAACTTTTGTATGATAAACCAGTCGATTTCATGAGGATTCCATTACAAAAATTCTGTAGCTTCCAAGTTATTTTATTTTCTTTTTCGTATGTATATAGATAAACACATACTAGTATCAAAAAAGTTTCGTTTTCAGTAGGTTAAAAGATATATGGTAATAAATGAGGTTAGGTATGAACGAAGAAGACAAAATAAAATTGTCCTGTCTCACCAACTTTTGTATGATAAACCAGTCGATTTCATGAGGATTCCATTACAAAAATTCTGTAGCTTCCAAGTTATTTTATTTTCTTTTTCGTATGTATATAGATAAACACATACTAGTATCAAAAAAGTTTCGTTTTCAGTAGGTTAAAAGATATATGGTAATAAATGAGGTTAGGTATGAACGAAGAAGACAAAATAAAATTGTCCTGTCTCACCAACTTTTGTATGATAAACCAGTCGATTTCATGAGGATTCCATTACAAAAATTCTGTAGCTTCCAAGTTATTTTATTTTCTTTTTCGTATGTATATAGATAAACACATACTAGTATCAAAAAAGTTTCGTTTTCAGTAGGTTAAAAGATATATGGTAATAAGTGAGGTTAGGTATGAACGAAGAAGACAAAATAAAATTGTCCTGTCTCACCAACTTTTGTATGATAAACCAGTCGATTTCATGAGGATTCCATTACAAAAATTCTGTAGCTTCCAAGTTATTTTATTTTCTTTTTCGTATGTATATAGATAAACACATACTAGTATCAAAAAAGTTTCGTTTTCAGTAGGTTAAAAGATATATGGTAATAAGTGAGGTTAGGTATGAACGAAGAAGACAAAATAAAATTGTCCTGTCTCACCAACTTTTGTATGATAAACCAGTCGATTTCATGAGGATTCCATTACAAAAATTCTGTAGCTTCCAAGTTATTTTATTTTCTTTTTCGTATGTATATAGATAAACACATACTAGTATCAAAAAAGTTTCGTTTTCAGTAGGTTAAAAGATATATGGTAATAAGTGAGGTTAGGTATGAACGAAGAAGACAAAATAAAATTGTCCTGTCTCACCAACTTTTGTATGATAAACCAGTCGATTTCATGAGGATTCCATTACAAAAATTCTGTAGCTTCCAAGTTATTTTATTTTCTTTTTCGTATGTATAGTAAGTTTCATTTTCAGTACGTCAAAAGACAATAGCTTGTTTGTACTAACCAGTTGATTAATTTTTTGCACAATTTCATCTAATTATTGATGTCACACTCACACAACCGAGCTCTGGTTGCATGTATTAGCTTTAGAATTACCACAGTTTGTATTGTACTGAGACATATATGGATTAACTAGTTATTAACAATGTCGTCGATGTAACATCATATAGATAACTAAGTAATCAGCGTATCTATTAACCACGAATTGTAGAACTAGGAATATTACATCAGATAAACTATATTTGTTTTATTGTAGCTTAATTTCAACATTTCAATAAAAAATATATTTCATAAGAACACCGATTTTCACTTAACTAATTTTTTTTTTAAGTAAATTTTTTCGATTCTAAGCTTTCTTGTATCAAGATTAACGCATCACGATTCACGACATTAATGTGTCTAATGGACATAATAACTTCCTACATACATACTCGATAAAAAAATTTTGTAATCAATTACAAGTACAGGGAATTGAAATACCTTTCTTACCATTCTTCCTTCCTCTAATTATATACATTCATGTCGAGAGATTCTTAATTAATTCGAAACATCGTCACATTTATCAGTTCTCAGATCAAATTTCTTTCGGTCCTGTCAAGTCCACAGCGATTCCAAGATAATGTAATCAAAATGAATATCTGATATTATAAAGGTTGTCTCATGAATAATGTCGATTTTCAATATTCAGTTAATCAGTCTCTGAAGACGATAAACGATTACTGTGTCCTTCGCTCGTTAATTTTATCTTTCCCTTTCACATATTTTATTTTTTCAGATGAACTGCATCCTCAATGAACAGAAGAAGAATTAAAGACTAGTCTTTACAAGATCCGCCACATTTAGATTTGATTTATGAGAGGAATATTCATATATGAAAACCGACATTATTTATAAGACAGAGATTTAGTTTTTTTATTATTAATATGTAATAATAACTGAAATACTGATTATTTATTCGATGTAAACCATTTACAGTTGCAAGTGCCTTCAAACTTTACCAAATTTAAACATACTAGTTTCAGAATGCCTACAAAGTCTTTGTAGTGACGTGATGAGTTACCCTTCATCTTCATCGGTTTGAAATACGAGGTCTGGCTATTGAATAACGAGACTAGAGGGCTTGGGATAAAAAAACGAGTAGGGCGTTGGGTATCTAGATATCGAAGCACGTCCCAAAATACGTTTCCGTTACTATTATAGTATTTGTACGATAACGAACCTGTTTTTTCCTCGTTCCAAAAACCATATGTGACGAATCTATCTCAAATTTATCGTTAAATTAACAAAAATTCCGACTGAGTGCTATAAATTGTTGCAAGAGGCCTATAGGGACAATTCTCTATCTCGTGGGAGTGTTTTTGAGTGGTGTAAGCGCTTTAGTGAAGACCGAGAGAGCCAAACAAAATTCGAGGCAATGTTGATCGTTTTTTTCGGCATTAACGGTATCGTGATGACTGAATGGGTTCAGAGGGTCAGACTGTCAACCAGAGTTACTATTTGTCAGCTTTGGCAACACTGCGAGAAGGAGTTCATAAAAACCGGCTCGATTTTGCACCAGGACAACGCACTTGCCCAGAAAGCGCATTGTAGTGCTCGAACACACGACGTACTCACCATATTTGGTGCCGTGCGGCTTTTTTTGTTTCCTAAGATGAAATCTGCTTCGAAAAGGATCCGATTTGAGTCGATGGAAGATGTAAAGGAAAAAATAGCAGAGCTCCTAAAGGCATTCACCAAAGAAGACTTCCAGCACTGCTTGCATCAATGGAAAAAACGTATAGAAAGGTGTGTGGTGAGGGGAGGGGAGTATACTGAAGGGAAGCATTCGAATGTAGAATAATTTTCATAATAAAACCGTTTTTCGTAATCAGTCTCGTTATTTAATAACCAGACCTCGTACTTCTCGTACTTTGCTCCAGTATTGACATACGTCCTGCGACTAACATGTGATGGAATTACTACAATCACTAACACACAAATGAGGAGGATTGAAATTCAAGTTTACCTCTCCTATCTGTTTGGTCCAAATGCCTAAAAATATTGAGAAAAAAGGGAGATATTTTTCCGAATTTTCGTGTTTAGCAATCAAGTAAAAGCTTGCTTCATGTCAATGCCACGCTAATACCGTTGCACTCATTTGGTAAGTTTAATATCGATCTAGTGTATTCTCATACTTTTAAAAAGAAGAAAAAACTGCGTTAACTACATATTTGCAAACATAATTTTGTGTTATTTTCATTTCTTTCTATACAACTATAACTAATGCGCTGCATATTTAGCACTACAACGCAGTTATTTGAGTAAGATTGACTATTTCATTTTGGCAAATTTTCTAATTTTGACATGAAACGAAATACCAAAACCAATCTGCAACGTTGTCAGAGGTGTATTATTAGCAGGCCTTTTTGCGTAATGAGTGATGATTATCCACTGTTATGATTGCACTATAAGAATATGATAACTTTCATCACTTTATTTGTTTATGAGTTATTATGATTCTTGAAATTTTTGGTTGATAATTGTCTATCAGTTATTGCTTATCTATCTAATTGAAGTCGAAGTTTTCATTGTTCAATATAAATCCCCTAAAGCCAATAGATTATAAACCAATGATTACGGCATAATATTATTGGGAAATATTTATTCCTTCATCAGTTGGAGTCTTGAAATGACGTGAAAGGTCAATCTAAAAACATCTGCGTCTATCAAGGATACACAGTATTATCTCTAATTATAGATAAAATGGCATTATATTCTTCTAAAGTTGTCCCAGATAAATATAATAAACCTCACGGGTGTTTGAATATCCAATTTCTTGACTATAATAGAAAAAGTTTAAGTTTGACGAATCGAATAATGGTAGTTTTATTTGTATTATGTTAAGAAGAAATTGAAAAAGATGAAATTAGAACTAGTTGAAGATTTGATTCCTTTTTCGCGTAAAAATATATAACAATACCCAATAAATCCATATTGTACAACTTATTGTATTCTTGAAAATCCTTACAGAGAAAGTTTCATGAAGAGTTTAATATAGATCCTAATTTGGTGTAATCGTGATCTTATCTTGTATTTTAATGTCCCAATCTATATCCCAAGTCCTGGTAATCTAGACGTGAACGTTTTTCGTCTTAAACTTACACATTTCCACCATTAAACAATTTGAAAACACTTATAATATAACTTAAGTAAGATCTAAAGTAAATTCTTGATAATGATTCTCAGGATCCCCTTCCAGAATCGAATCCCGATTCCCTATTACCGTTACAAGCTTGGTGTAGATATAGAAAATGAAGGTTTACCTTGGTAATAAATTTATTGAATATAATAACAACAAAGCTATGAAGAAAATCCTTTTATATCAATTTGGATTTGGACGACAAACAACATGTTCAACTCGGGGTTTTGCTACTTTATCAGTGTAATCGTGTTCTTATCTTGCATCGACCAATGTCTCAATCTATATCCCAAATCCTGGTAATCTAGACTTGAACGTTTTTCGTCTTAAACTTACACATTTCCACCATTAAACAATTTGAAAACACTTATAATATAACCTAAGTAAGATCTAAAGTAAATTCTTGATAATGATTCTCAGGATCCCCTTCCAGAATCGAATCCCGATTCCCTATTACCGTTACAAGCTTGGTGTAGATATAGAATACGAATGTTTACCTTGGTAATAAATTTATTGAATATAATAACAACAAAGCTATGAAGAAAATCCTTTTATATCAATTTGGATTTGGACGACAAACAACATGTTCAACTCGGGGTTTTGCTACTTTATCAGTGTAATCGTGTTCTTATCTTGCATCGACCAATGTCCCAATCTATATTCCAAATCATGGTAATCTAGACTTGAACGTTTTTCGTCTTAAACTTACACATTCCCATCATTAAATAATTTAAAAACACTTGTAATATAACCTAAGTAAGATCTAAAGTAAATTCTTGATAATGATTCTCAGGATCCCCTTCCAGAATCGAATCCCGATTCCCTATTACCGTTACAAGCTTGGTGTAGATATAGAAAATGAAGGTTTACCTTGGTAATAAATTTATTGAATATAATAACAACAAAGCTATGAAGAAAATCCTTTTATATCAATTTGGATTTGGACGACAAACAACATGTTCAACTCGGGGTTTTGCTACTTTATCAGTGTAATCGTGATCTTATCTTGCATTGCCCAATGTCCTAATCCATATCCCAAATCCTGGTAATCTAGACTTGAACGTTTTTCGTCTTAAACTTACACATTCCCATCATTAAACCCTTTCAAATCTACTTCCAGATTTTATCATCGTGTAAATTGTAGGCGTTGTAAAGATTTTTCTGATTCAAATGAGATGAGGTTAAACAGAAATAAAATGTGTCAGCTATATATGTTTTCAGCTACTTTAATAGACCTTTTAAGAAGAATAAGTTTCATCCTTATAAAGTAACATTGCTACAATAATATATTATTTTTTTTCAAGTAATTAAGTAAATTCTCAAAGATACTGTATATCGTATATTTTTTGTATTTACAAAATTCGAAACATGCAGATGTATCGTCCACAGTTTTTGGGATATAATCTGAAATAATAAATTAATTTCTAATTGGTATACCGAAATCAAACAAAGAAAAATTAGTAGTGACGAAAAATTAGGAAATTTGGAGTAGGGTTTAGAAAATTTTTAGTACATTTCTGCAGATTGAGAAAACCTCCAAATTTCTCCACTTCAAAACACACTATTGTTGGCTTATTTTGTTTTTTGTTTTATACTTTTAGTCGCAAAATTTTCGGCAGATGCTCAAAGAGCTCTCGAAGAAATATTCCGTCATTGCAGAGAGTTCAGAACCAGGAAATTTCACAAAAAAACACTAAATGATGATATCTTCAATAACTTTTTTTATACCTTGGTCGTATATTTTACACCTATTTCGAAGCAGAAGATTCGTACATTGGTGAAGCTGCACATGGGCCATAGTGCCCGAAGTGCAGCGTTGAGGGCATAGCACACTTTTTGCCCTAACAGTAAATTATACGCTAGTTTTGATCTTAGGATTTCAACACTGACAATACACCGTTTTTAGAAAATTTTGTGCCCTAGAAAATATTCCTCGAATCACCTTTATTGCTTGTTAAAGACAAATTGTCCAAAAAAGATAACTATGGAGTGTGAGGTACCTTGAATATTGGATGGAAACACAACTTTCAATGCTATGCAATGTAACTGAATGTAGTTTTAAGTAATCAATCATGTTTTGAGTTTGAAAACTGTTTTATAATGCAGAAAATGCAGTCGTTCATTGTATACCATTTCAACTTGTGTGAAAGTACTAATATTAGCATTAGAATATTATGAATGTTAAATATGAGTTCGTCATAATATATATTTGAAATAATGTGATCGAAATGGGATCATTTCTTTCATAAATAATAACACGTTTTTAATCGCTTATGTCAAAAGAATGTTATATAATAAAGTGAAGATTTAAAGATCGTTACGTGATATGATTCAATTTTCATTCTTAATTTTTGATGGCTTTCACTAAGTGCACGATGATATGTCGTAACGGTAGCTTATATCTTTCAATTTAAAATAACTTACAATAACTATCTTCGCGTTTAATCATATATTCAATGAATATTTACATCTGGCAGTTGGAATTTTATCAATTCACTTCTGAATAAAACTACACCAATCTTTCAAAAAACTACATGAAGACAAGCAATTTGAGATGAATGATCAAATGGAAACATTGGTAACATTATTATACGAGAAAAAAATGAAAAAATTATTACAAACTTCTGAAAAATATATGATGAATGAAGGGGATTATATAGAAAAATTATTTTTAGAAAAGTATATTGTTCAATAAATTTTGTATTCACAAATATTGTTTGTTGCTAATATAAGGAAATAATGAAATAAAACACAAAAATGTTTATTAAAATTTAATTTATTACAAATATATACAATTGTAATATTATACATTATACAAGTGACACGTTCTTATATAAATGATGTATCCAAGAATCCATAAAAGGTATATAAGATCAAACAAGGTATGGCAATTACGTATTTCAATTAACAGATGGTATTTAAAATGGTAATTACGTACTCAATTCAATCTTCTTGTTAACAATGATTTCAACGTATGCTTTTTGGAGTAAAAATTATAGTTTTTATGAATTTAGAAAACATCTAGTTTTGCATTTTCTTCATAGCACTCAACACAATTAACTATTCATCAAATATCATGAAGAAAATGAGAAACAGTAAATTTCAATTTAATTGTAACTAAAAGAAAAGTTTTGTACAATAATTCAACTAACTATTTTCAAAATTATAAAATAAAATGGAATTTATGCAGAAGTAAGTACTTCAATTTTTACAAAAGACAATTTGTAATATTTTATTTCGTTTTTTCCTAATCTTGAATATATATAAGCCTGATCTAGTTTCTCCACGAGGCTATTTGAGCAAACACAAGTGCGAGAGTGTGGACGTTCGTCTTCATTGGCCTAGTCTCCTAGTCGCTCCAAATAGTATCGATTTCTCGGGCGCGACTCAAAAGACGAGAATTTCGAAGTAGCAAGTTGTTATTAATCAATATTTGCTTTTGTTGTAATATTAAATAAGTTTGGATTTAGTTGAAATTTTGTGTAAAGAATAATAAAAACACGAAATATCATGAAAATGAGAAACAGGAAATTTTAATTTGACTCCTCCATGTTAATTGTAACTAAAAGAAATGTTTTATACAATAATTGCACGAAATCAACTATTTTGAAAATTATGAAATAAAATTAAATTTATGCAGAAAAAACTACTTCAATTTTTACAAAAGACAATTTGTAATATTTTAGTTCGTTTTTTCCTAATCTTGAATATATATAAGCCTGATCTAGTTTCTCCACGAGGCTATTTGAGCAAACACAAGTGCGAGAGTGTGGACGTTCGTCTTCATTGGCCTAGTCTCCTAGTCGCTCCAAATAGTATCGATTTCTCGGGTGCGACTCAAAAGATGAGAATTTCAAAGTAGCAGGCTGTTATTAATCAATATTTGCTTTTGTTCTAATATTAAATAAGTTTGGATTTAGTTGAAATTTTGTGTAAAGAATAATAACAACACGAAATATCATGAAAATGAGAAACAGGAAATTTTAATTTTACTCCTCCATGTTAATTGTAACTAAAAGAAATGTTTTATACAATAATTGCACGAAATCAACTATTTTGAAAATTATGAAATAAAATGGAATTTATGCAGAAGTAGGTACTTCAATTTTTACAAAAGACAAATTGTAATATTTTAGTTCGTGTTTTCCTAATCTTGAATATCCATAAGCCTGATCTAGTTTCTCCACGAGGCTATTTGAGCAAACACAAGTGCGAGAGTGTGGACGTTCGTCTTCATTGGCCTAGTCTCCTAGTCGCTCCAAATAGTATCGATTTCTCGGGCGCGACTCAAAAGACGAGAATTTCGAAGTAGCAAGTTGTTATTAATCAATATTTGCTTTTGTTGTAATATTAAATAAGTTTGGATTTAGTTGAAATTTTGTGTAAAGAATAATAAAAACACGAAATATCATGAAAATGAGAAACAGGAAATTTTAATTTGACTCCTCCATGTTAATTGTAACTAAAAGAAATGTTTTATACAATAATTGCACGAAATCAACTATTTTGAAAATTATGAAATAAAATTAAATTTATGCAGAAGTAGGTACTTCAATTTTTACAAAAGACAATTTGTAATATTTTAGTTCGTTTTTTCCTAATCTTGAATATATATAAGCCTGATCTAGTTTCTCCACGAGGCTATTTGAGCAAACACAAGTGCGAGAGTGTGGACGTTCGTCTTCATTGGCCTAGTCTCCTAGTCGCTCCAAATAGTATCGATTTCTCGGGTGCGACTCAAAAGATGAGAATTTCAAAGTAGCAGGCTGTTATTAATCAATATTTGCTTTTGTTGTAATATTAAATAAGTTTGGATTTAGTTGAAATTTTGTGTAAAGAATAATAACAACACGAAATATCATGAAAATGAGAAACAGGAAATTTTAATTTGACTCCTCCATGTTAATTGTAACTAAAAGAAATGTTTTATACAATAATTGCACGAAATCAACTATTTTGAAAATTATGAAATAAAATTAAATTTATGCAGAAAAAACTACTTCAATTTTTACAAAAGACAATTTGTAATATTTTAGTTCGTGTTTTCCTAATCTTGAATATATATAAGCCTGATCTAGTTTCTCCACGAGGCTATTTGAGCAAACACAAGTGCGAGAGTGTGGACGTTCGTCTTCATTGGCCTAGTCTCCTAGTCGCTCCAAATAGTATCGATTTCTCGGGTGCGACTCAAAAGATGAGAATTTCAAAGTAGCAAGCTGTTATTAATCAACATTTGCTTTTCTAACAATATTAAATAAGTTTGGATTCAGTTGAAATTTTGTGTAAAGAATAATAAAAATACGAAAGCTGCACCCTGATCGTCTTGAAAGTTTACAACCGTGTAATAATCTGAAAGTTTTAAGAAAAACAAGCGTAGTTTTAGGACTTTCAATCAAGAACTCGATGTTGGTTTTTATCCTCACAAAAAACCACTAAATGATCATCGAGACCACAATAAATCAAATGATATTCTGTAGTTTATTGATTATAATCGAAACTTTATTGCGTGGTAATTAAAATTAATGGTTTGATGTCGGTATTAAATTGATTTCTCGATATAACTATCAAAGAAACTAGATATATAATTGTGCTGTATACCTGAATCACAGATGAACAGAAACTTTTTCCTGACGTTAAATAGGTGTACTAGTATAACTAATTTTCTGGTAATATACCAGAAAATAAACTTGGAACACATCTACCGAAGAAGAGTTGATAGATGACCGTTTATCCATGACCGAAACGACATCAGGACTTGCTGCAAACTCGGACAGTATTATTGTGGTTAACATCGTATTTTATATTGGTTTCTCTAGTTCAAAAAAGGACTCTCAAGAATAAATGACAGCGGTAAAGATAAAGTAAAATTACATCGTTAGTATTACTAGCATTAAGAAGAAAAGACATTAAATCAAAACCGGGATTAAGAAGAAATGTATGAATAAATGCAGTCCTTGAATATATGATAAATTGTTCTAATTTTTATATTTTTATCCTTAAATTGTGAAATAAAGAGTTGTTACAGATATTTGCGAAGGCCTGTATTCAACAACGACTGGCTTTTGAAATCAATAACACCATTAACATGCTAGAGAAAAAGTTTTCATATAATGTAATAGCAAACGCCGATTTCATAGGGTAGAACTACTTGTTATCGATGAGAATTACCGAATTTAAACACAATGTTTGATGGTATGATATTAAGAAATGGTTCAAGGTCATATGTTAGCCCCCAGGTGAAGGTGGCTATTGAAGAAGATTGAAAATGATGATAAACAACAGGATGGAAAAATATGGATACGTGGTAGCAGTAAGAGCTACCTAGTAACTTTGTTCTCCGCAATTTGTGGATTTTTATTGAAAAATTTAATAATTTAATAATGTTAAAACAAAGTAAGAACCAACATATGAGTGGAATAACAGACGATAGACTGATAAAAATAGTCCAATTGGAACATGAAGTAGAGGTCGACCACGAAAGAGGTTGAGTGACAACCTAGAGCCAGGATGAGAGAAAAAAAGAAGATTTGTCGCATGCTAAACGAACGCGTACAGGGTGGGTGGATGTACACATATTTTATTCAATATTTTTATAAATAAACTAAAAATTTTTAGCTTCTTAAGAACTTTTTCTTTGATGTACATAAAACCCACAAGCAATTATGGTTGTGATATCAAAAATATTTGTATGGGTAGATAATTTTGTATCGATATTTTTTTGTGTTTATGTCAAAATAAAAACAAAACAATAAAATTATTGGCACTGGAAAAAATTTCGACTAAACTATTTTATTGGTAATATTTAGCGTCTTCGACATCGTACACGGAATTTTCGTCTTTTGGATCATTGACTTCTTTAGAATTAACAATTACAACTTGAGGTATATAATATCTCACACCTGAAGAGTAAATAATTCCGATTTCGGGAACGTATTTACCGTTTTTATCAGTCAAAGGTACATAAACAGGTTTGTTGTATTTAACTGATGGGCTGAGTATAGTTTTGGGATAAAATTCGTATTCTTGTTTTTCGAAAATATGCGGACCGGTGTAATCTACTCCCGAATCAAGTTTTTGCAATTGTTTTTTGTAATAATGATACTTGGAGATGCTTGGGGTGTATTTTTGATCTAACGGGGTTCCTAAAATTAAATTTGAAGGAGCTTTATAAGAGTATATTTTCTCTCTGTATTGATGAGGGAATGGCGGTCTATACGTGTTTGGATTGGGAACGTCGATTCTTTCTTCGGAAACTGGAGCTGGGTTCCTGTATTCTACGGGTTTTTCTTGACTCTGCGGTGACTTTGGTTGCCTGGGCTCGATGGGACCTTCTTTCGTTCCGAATGTTACCGTTATCGGTTGTGTGGAAGGTAAGGTCATCAGACAAAGGAAAGCAACCTGAAAGAAAACAAAAAC
Source organism: Diorhabda sublineata (assembly GCF_026230105.1). NCBI lineage: Eukaryota > Metazoa > Arthropoda > Insecta > Coleoptera > Chrysomelidae > Diorhabda > Diorhabda sublineata. The sequence continues at coordinate 4,033,723 of NC_079484.1, read as the reverse complement.
ATATCAAATGAAATCAAATAAGCTACTGGTTTTGGTGAATAATATTTTGGAATGAATGTGGGAATTCTGTTTTATTTTCTTAATGTTATTTAACGCCGCAAAAACTAGTAAAAGTTTACCTATATATGTTGATTCAAAAGGACAACTACGAGAATGGTTCCAGAATTACCTGGCCTGACCTAGAGACGGAGGAGTTCCAAGTTTGAAAATTCATAGTGAACGCTTTTAGAGAATTGGTAAACATGGAAAAAATTGGTCATCTTTATGTAATACAATAGTTTTATTTGAAAGCTGATCTAGATTCTACTCTGAATGAGATTGTTGCTTTGTTATCAATAGTAAAAAATTGGTTAGCAGAGTTTAAATAAGGCCTGCGAAGACCAGCATCGTAGTGGTCGATCAAATGAGGTGACGACTCCAGATATGTTGAAGAAAAACCACGAAGCGGTACTGGATGATCGTTGACTGAAAGTGTGCGTGCTAGCAGACATAGTAGGCATTTGAAAAAGTGCGGTACATAGCATATTAACTGAAAATTTGGACATGAAAGCCGAATGTTTGCGTCATTTCATAACCATGGATGAAACGTGGTTCCATCACTTCACACCTGAATCAAAACAATGGAAAGAAAAGGGAGAATCGGCTCCAAAGAAGAAAATGAGCGTTCCATCTGCAGGCAAGGCCATGACGTCGATTTTTTGGAATGAAATTGGATAATTTTCATTGAAAAAGTAAAAACTATCAACGGCGAGTATCATGAGAATTTATTGCAACCTTTGAGCGAAGAAATCAAGCAATAACGGCCGAAATTGGCTAAGAAGAAAGTGTTGTTTCATGAAAACAATGCACCAGCTGATACATCCGTTATTGCAATAGACAAAATTAATGAATTTGAGTTTGAATTGCTATTTCATGCACCCTATTCGTCAGAATCAGCGCGTTTGGATTATTTTCTGTTCCTAGACTTGAGAAAATGGCTTGATAGTCAAAGATTTTTCCAACAATGAAGAAGTAATGTCGGCAGTTAATGGATATTTTGAGGAGCTTGACGATTTTTTCATATATGTGAATATTCGTTAGTTTTAATAGAAATATCTCGAGAACTAATAAGGAAAAAGGTAAAAGGAGGCACGGAACTTAGTCACAGTAATCAATCACTTTGGATAATTAGAAAAAAAAGGATGAGAGTTATGAAGAATCTTTTGAGTTAGCAAATATATCTTAAACCTTTGTAAATATGTATCTTGAGATCCACCGAATGAATTAAAACTATTTTCGCATTTGTAGAGGCCACTTATTCAAATCAACCTACTCAATAATAATCCTAAATTTCAAGTAACGGAACCATAAGAATGATATTAGCTCCATCGTAGTATTGGAGATGTTCCTGTCAATTAGATGTATTCGTTCTGATTTTGAAATTCAAGAGACCAATAATAAATCCGCACTTAAGGCACGACGTAGTTGTACGTGATTGTAATAAACTGAAATCCTTCAACTTCTATTAAGAATTCTCGTTGAAAATATTTATCTATAATCGGATAATGACTTTTCTGAGAATTGAAAACCTGGATAAGTCAATAAATAATTTAATGTGGCGCCACTGTTATTTCACACATTTCCTCCTGCCCTCTATCACCCATAGTTTCATCAAATATTTATACATACGGAATAAAGAAAAATTATTCGATTAGCATAAGTGAATATTACAATATCAAAACAAATTAAATTCATTTTTATTCAGCTTAATTAACCGGCATTGGCATTGATAGTAAACAAATAAATGCCACTTCTTATTGACAAGATATAATAATATATGTTAATTATTTAAGCCGGCTGTACTGTTCATTACGTAACTTATACTATGTATGTCGATTTTATATACCAGATAATTATGTTACATATTTTTTGTTGATGTGAGAAATGTTCCTTGTGTGAGCTAAAATCCTTTCTGCGCAATCTCCGGCTATGCACGGTTCTTGTAACAGTACTTGCTATGAACCAAAAATTGACAAGATCGTTCCCGAAACAGTAATCGCCCGGTTGGATCTCCATCGCGCAGACTCGCCACCGTACCAAAGACGGTTTTTTGAAGGAACGAACCTAAACTTTGATGTATACTTCTGTTGATTGAGAAAACATACAGTTACATTTTGTCTACGTAAATCAGAGCTCCTACCCAATGTCACTGTCGTTGTCAGCAACTGATGATTAAATAATTAATTTGATTTATCTATCAGAAGACAATTCATCCAGTTTTTAATGCGAGTACCGTAGCCAGAGTGAACATTGCGCTAAAAGGTTAGATCTGGAGGAGGGAAAATCCCAAATGACGCAAAAGATGTCGCGTTGATTAATTTTTTAAGAGGACATCCCTTTGAATCGACTGCTGGTGCTGCGTATGCAACAGACTTTTTAGGATCTCTTCCTAAGGCGAATTAAAGCTGAAAAACTGTGCAGGTGTTAAGAAAGCATTAATCTCAAACGAGTATAAGAAATCCAGAGTTGTGTTTGCCCTCAATTATGTGTATCCTGATTTGGAATTTTGGAAAGGAATTCAGATGAGAAACCATTCAAGTCGTAAAAGACTTTCAAATTCAAGATTTGAAGAGAAACATGAAGTAAATTTTCAATAAATATTTGGGCTTGGATGAGTATCAATTGTCCTGGTATTTGTTGGAGAATTGGTGCAAGGTTCAACTCTGAAATGTCGGTGTATCAAACTTATGATGGAAACGGTTTTATGAACCAATACGATTTGTTTTAATGTCTTCAATCTGTAGTTCTGTTTTGTAATAACATCATTGTAGATTGATATGGGCCAGGCATTTTCTAATGCACAAGGATCACTGGTTTTGACCAGGTGTCCATATTAACTCGAGTTCTTGTAGTTCGATTCAGAAAGATGGAGTCAAAGGCGTATTTGTTGTTATAGATGAATCTGTAAATCTCAAGGATACTTCGTAACGCATAAATAGGTTTGAATGATAAGGATGGATGGGCTAAAAAGGTTGGGTTAGGTTTGAAATTTTTTTGTAAACACTAATAATTTAATATTGAAGAAGTGTACGTTACATTGATATGTTTGATGGATAGTGTTGTATTTTATAAAAAAAGATCGAAAAATATTTCAATAAAGTACAAAATTCAATACTACATGATACACCCAGAAACTTTGCTCATAATATCAAATGTATTTTTTATTTTTATATAAATCGTCTTGATTAGCAGGATCTGTTGGCTCATTGTTTGTATTTAAAAACAGCAAAAATTCAATATATGGAGTTGACTTAATAATAATTTGTAAAATCAACATATAACTGCCCCCAAAAAACGTTATCTTATTAAAATACTTTCTAATAAAAACAAAACAATGCTCATCCACTAAGATTTTAGATCAGATAAAGAGAACTTCTTACATAATTCAAGATGCTTCTATTTATGGTTAAATAACATATTATGTAGTTTTTTAATTACCTAGACAAGATTTACGAAACTGATAAAATTAATGTTCTAATTTTTTAGCAAGTTGTGAATTTTCCAGTAAATAATTCATATATAAAACATCTTTTGGATAAAACTGAGGCGTTTTCAAATTTTTGGCATATAAAATTATTAATTCGTTCTTACTTTCATAAATTAACACGATGAAGAAGAAACATAAACAGTGGACGGATATTCTTCTAGGAGAATTACTTCGTTTCAACGTTTGGTGAAATAATATTGGAACAAAAATTGTGGCAGAAAATCAATTACAGAGACAACTGAACAAATATATTGAAATTCTTAATATTCATTCGAAAGTTACAAAGGTTTTTTTTTAATGGTTATGCTTATAATTATTATGTGGTCGACCTAAAATTGTAAGAGTTCATAGAGTATTTTAATTGTTTTTAAACTTCGATAATGCAACAATAATGAAAATTAATATTTATCAACCACTAAAACCTCAAATATAAAAAAAAAACAAATTTTCAGGTCAATAGAGAAATTAGAGAGCGAGAATACGTGAAATTATAATTTCACACATTGTAAATGTAAATAATATCGTACAAAACTATCAATTCCTTTTCTAAAAATATAAAATGGCTTATCTAAAAAGTATTTTTCTATTTTTAATAGGTACGTTTCAGAAATTTGAGGTTATAGTTGGTTTTAACGTTTTTTAGTGGAAATTTGGTCGTCGGTTTCTCACTTTATAAACCGATGAAATTTTACAACTAATTGAAACAAATTAGTATGTAAGATATAAAAATCTTACTGATGTAAACGGCATTAACCAAGCAAAAGTCAAAATCTTTCCATTTTTGATTCATAACTTTGAAGATTCTAATAGTAATTTTTAGCAACAATGCAGACAATATTTTTGCGATAACTATAAATCCTTAGGTTGTTACGTCCCTCAGAAGAGACGCAACAACGTCGAAACTAGTCAGTAGATACGACCCTCTTCTTGTAAATGCGATCCTTTAGGAACGTCAATTTCGGCGAATTGAAGATGAAATCCAGTTCTTCGAAGGAGATGTAATTCAAAATTCTTCGCGGTATTAGCCAGGAAAGTAGTTGTTTTCTCCTTTGAGGAACGGCAAACCAACATTTCGAATCGTAAAATTCGAAATAATAGGTGTGAAATGAGGCTTTCTCGTGACCCACGATTAGGCTGTCGATCTGGAGAAGACCTATCGGGAAAAATTGTGATCTAATTGAGAAGAAGAATGGACGATATAGACGAATTGTTTCGCTCGAATCTTCAAGTTACCAGCCACAAAATGAAAAAACATTGCGAGTTTGGCGAGTATGGCTGCACAATCCGACGAGGAGAAAGTTATTTTCTTCAAAATTAGAAAAATCCTGGGAAGGTCCATACTTAATCAAAAAAAGAATCAATGATGTCATCTATCGCATAAATAAGATCCTCAATGAAAAACCAAAAGTAGTTCACCAAAATCGATTAACATCGTTCGTAGGAAACCATGACACACAGGAAGGAGCTGGAACGAACCATTTACAAGAAGACCCTGCTCCTGCCTTCTAAGAATTCATGGGTGCGTACGGAGGTACCGTCAAAGATATACAGATAGATGAAGTTAATTATTAAATAAGTTAGTTAAGTGTAGTATAAAGTGTTTAAATTAAGTGAGTAAGAGACAGTGTTTATAAATTCACCTCACTGATAGTAATAGTGTAAATAAATAAGAAAAAACATTACAGTATCATTTATTATCTATGGTTAAGTATGATTGAGATTAAGAGTTTTGAAGTTGACCGAGCCGTAGTGCAATTATGATTCCAAATATTGCGAATGAAATGAATGAAAAAGAAGAAGAAATTGCACTTGGAGAATACTCAATCACCAGAGCAAAGTGAGGGAACTGAAAGTACTGATTTGAATCGAGCAGCGTTTCGATACGATCGAAGTAATGATCACTGCGTTCGTATTTGAAAATACAATGGTTGATTTTAAATAAACTAATATTGTACATACATTATCGAAGAACGAGGACTTAACTGGACATTCAAAGTACTTATTTAACTGGTTGTGACTGGATTACCAGCACACAATTTAAGACTAAAAGTTAGATCCGTAGTTATCATGCTTTGAAAAATGAACAAACCAAAACTCTGTAATGCAACGCCATGACTATAAACAAATCAAAAGGTCAATTTTTCAACATTTGTGGTGTGAATCTAGAGAATCCAGTTTTTCCCACGGTTAATTATACGTGGTACTTTGTATGTCATCTATCACAAGATTCATCAATGGAGAGTATGCATCAAAATCCCTGGCCAAAGAAGAAGAATTAAATCTGCTGATCAATTACTTCTTATTCGAAATAAGATTCGCCGGGTTAGCGGGTGTATAAAAACTTATTTTTAATATTTCATACCAGGTAATAACTGTAGAATAATAATTTGTACCAATATGAATTAGGTGAAGTTTTTTCATATCTACCAATGATTCCAGCTTATCATTATATATCATTTTCAAATATTTGATACTATTAATTTATAAATTAATTGTATATGTTGAGGTTAAGGATTTTGGATTGCAGAATCGTGCAAGGATATTTCTTGAAGGTAATTTATGTGTTGATATAATATATAAGAGTCCGTATTGAACTTTTATATAAATTTTAATTATACAATGTACTCTTTAATCAAATAATTAGCCTAAATGTAGTAGTTTATTTCATTTTTTACGAGATAAGATAATTTATATTAATTTTATCAATGTCCACATTAAGGATATTATTATAATAGCCAGTGATATAATTATAGGATATTAAGATTTATTACCATATAATAATTATTTTGGTGTTTCTTTTTCCTGGTTGGAATATTTGGAGATGAATCACTGTTTTGCTAGAAGAAGAAAAGTAAGTGAGAATATGAACGACGCTTGCGGGACTAAAAGACTTTTTCAGTATTAGACTGGACTGTCTCACGAGAATGACTCATTTTTAATTATTATGCAAAACAGCCACCTTTCATATAATTTCAGTAATCTTTTATCACTTTCTAGTGTCAAATTAAAGTACTAGATGTCCCAAAATTCTGTACAACGAAACTAGAGAATACCTGGAAATGACTCGTGAAGTAATTGAAGTGTTTCATGGGCTGTATGACATGATGTATGACATTATACAAAAAAGTGTAGTTTACTTATGTCTCCAATTCAAAATGGACACCAAACAGGATACATTGTTGATGCATTTGCTTTTGACAATCCCATGAGGGTTCGCAAAACTCCAAAAACGACTATTTTGGAGATTAACAAACAAATAAAGATGATAATGTGCTCCGTCGCTTAAGACGATTTTTCTAAAAAAGGCAGCATCCATTTGTTGATGCTTAATAATCCATTCAACAAATTTCCAACCATATTTTGTGTGAAATTTTCGAACTGTGACTGTCAAGCTTTCATTATTTTTAAAATATTGTTCGATAATGAAGACACGTCATCTGTTCACAAATTTTAATAAAAGCTCCACGAATGGTATACTCTTTAATAACTTTCTGGGTATCTCATTTCTTTCATGTCAAAGATCCATCGTATTTCAAGAAGTACTTTGTAAATATCTTGAGCTTTCAGCCACCTCGGATTATATTCTGTTCCCAAATATAAAAAAATGGCTTGGTGGTCAAAGATGAAGAGACGATATCAGTAGTTAATGGATATTTTGGGGTGCTTGCAGATTGTGGTGGAAAATAAACATATTTTTCTCGAAAATTTTTGTGTTTTCTTTGTTGTGCCAGGTACTTCTGGAACCATCCTCGTATGTCTCACGAAATCTCGAAAAAAGTCGTTATCATCATAAAAGCCGACCAGAAAATAACAATTAATGTTATTATATATTAATATTGATTGATAAGTATAATTTTTTAACTATTAAAGCATCGTATCTTGAATTGATTGGTATTTATTTGATGCCCCAGGTGATTAATCGGATAATATTAATAGAAATTAGTCTAATAGCTGTCAATCTTCATATAATTTACTATCAATCATTTATTGCATAAAAAAATAATGAACAAATCTACTGATTGCACTAGAATGTCCAAATACGTGAAAGTGAATAAGTCCATAAATTTTTCAAATAAGCAAACTTGTATGGTACGATTAGATCGTTTGTAGGTAAATGGATCAGTTTAGACCAACTAGTAAATCGAGACGTAACCACATAGTTTCAAGACAGGCGCTCAGGTCAAATCAGTTCCTAACATATTGAAGAGGAAGGTAGATCTATCACTATACGTAGACTATATCATCAAATTCGATTTTCATATGTGCTTCTTTCGACTCTGGATCAGTTTATATTGATGCAAATAATTGTAGAACAGCTAGACAGCGCCGAATCCCAATTCTGTATCGTTTTTCTTATATATTTAAACACTAAATACAATAAACTAATTACTATCGACTAAATTTCCAGTAACAACCAACAGTTCACTCAACTATGCACTAACTTATTACTAAACCCTTATACAATTAATTAAAATCCACCTTTTGGTTTACTTTTTGCTAATCCGCTTTGTTTACTGTAACATCCGATTATTAACTGAGTCCACGGCTGCTAGAGACTAATTTTAAATATATTAACCAACTTCTCTCCTCTAAATCTCTAATTTGCCGCAAAAAAACCAAAAAGGACTTATCCAAACTTGTCCAAGTGAAAACAATCACAACCCTATGCAAATATCCTATAAAAACTATACAAATCTTTATAACCGTTCTAGGAATTTGTATCCGGCGCGTCCACCAAACTTTATATTCTATTAACCTTATCGAACAAGACCGGCTTCACGTTTCATGTCAGTTGACGAGTTCATAATATTATATTTGGTTTACTATTGAATGTGAATGTGAAACACTCGAGGATTAAAACACATTCAGACTCTGATAGATTGATACGAAGTACTACAAGCAGTTTGTTATCGACCACAAGATTCTGTTGCTGCTTAGACGTGTACAGAATGTTTTTATTTCTCATTTTCTTTCAGAGTACATTTTAATAATACTTCGGTAATTATCTATATTAGATTACACCCCTCCGATTATGTTTAAATTTTGTATATATAGGGCGCGGAAATCAAATATTTGTAATGATTTTTCAGTGATTGTGATATTCAAATTAATCGTTGAAACCTAACCTACAATACTTCTCTACAAAATGAAATCCCATCACAAGCAGGGGCTGCTGTTATCGAAAACTCTTCCATGGTTTTTTCTTGATGAGGTGGTCGAGAATAATATACAAAATGTATGTAGAAACATCACTAATTTTATTTATTGTCGACTACTTCGTCAAGAAGAAACCATGGAAGAGTTTTCGATAACAGCAGCCCCTGCTTGTGATTGGATTTCATTTTGTAGAGAAGTATTGTAGGTTAGGTTTCAACGATTAATTTAAATATCACAATCACTGAAAAATCATTACAAATATTTGATTCTTTAAACGCAAAAAAGTACCTGAAGGGATGATTTCCGCGCCCTAACCAAAATTTCTTATCAATGTTATCGTTTTATTTTCATTCTGGGGCTACGACTGCCAAAAACAAAGGTAGATAATTTTTTTCTTATAATGGTAACGGTCCAAATTTACAAGTAAACAGAATAGAATGAAATAATTTTAAAGATTTTATTTTAATATAATATACATCCGTCGAATTGCATATTGAAATAAATCAACCTAAATTTCGATGTTTGTATTCTCAGGTAATTACGTTCAAAAATTACATGGTGAATGTATAACATATATATGGGAAACTTTCGTAATAACATATTTTATTAAAAATCATTTTGCAATCAGCGAATTGAAGATACATCTACTTCTGTAATAGATGCATACATTTAGTATTGTATTTGATGAAATATAACAATAATCTAAGCTTAATGCAATAGTTATTTCTTAGGAATTTGCTTGGAATGATATGTCAAAATAATATACAATATGTCTTAAGAAGTTGCGAAAAATTTATTCTTTATAAAAATTTCTGCACGGACCATAAAGTAAAACGCAAATGTCTAATGTCAATTTTTTGGATCGTTTGTCAAAAAATAATAAATGAATTTGATATAAAGTACCTTTATTTTTTACAATACCGCAAACTTTAATTATGAACAGTTTTTCGAAAAAGAAAACTATGTTTTAATATGCAATTAGATCATATTGTTTTCAGAATATTAAATGTAATTTTAAGGCATCGATAGGAATTAAAAAATTACGTTCAAGTGCAATTACTGATTACTTTACTCATTATCTCATTGCAAAATTGATAAACTTTGAATTTATTTGTTAAGAATTATCTCAAATAAACAAATACGGAAACATAACATCACACGAACAAGAAAAATCCGTTTTAACTGTTTTATCGCTAAATATGCATCTCAAATTTCTTTCTAATCATTTTTTTGTTCTTTTAGAAAATGCTTTTATTATATTTCTAATAACAGCCGGAGTAATATCGTCACATGCTCCTGAATTGTCCTTTCCAAAAGATCAATATTGTCAAACGGTCTGTTGGGTTTGGTTCTGGAGATTTTGCATGCCCAGCAAATTCTACAAATCGTCCTAATACTCGCCGATTAAAAGTTTGCAATAGATATTCTCGAACATTCCCGGTACTATGACATGTTGCCCCATCATGTTGGTACCATATGCGCTGTCTTTCTGTTTAGTAAGTTATACATAAAATCAGAAATTTTATCATTCAAAAATTCGTTAGTTAGTAACGTTCAGAATTTATAGTATTCTTGAAAAAAAGTGCTTAAATATTCCACACCATACATTTGTTTTAAAACAATATTTGTCGCGAAATTCGACAGTAAAATGCGGCAACTGTCCCATTAGAAGTAAACGTTGCTTCGTACGAAAAAGTATGCAACCGTTCCATATAATGATTATCTCTAACTCCCCTTGGAACCAAGCACAAAATCCAAATCTTTCATTAAAATCTTCGGGTTTTAGAGTATGAATGAACTGAGGTTTGTAGGGTTTAAATTTTAATATCTTTGCAACTACCAAAAGTGGCTTATCGAATATTTGGGATTTTCTACCCTCAGAGCATATACTGATTATCTCTAGCTCCCCTTGGAACCAAGCACAAAATCCAAATCTTTCATTAAAATCTTCGGGTTTTAGAGTATGAATGAACTGAGGTTTGTAGGGTTTAAATTTTAATATCTTTGCAACTACCAAATGTGGCTTATCGAATATTTGGGATTTTCTACCCTCAGAGCATATACTGATTATCTCTAGCTCCCCTTGGAACCAAGCACAAAATCCAAATCTTTCATTAAAATCTTCGGGTTTTAGAGTATGAATGAACTGAGGTTTGTAGGGTTTAAATTTTAATATCTTTGCAACTACCAAAAGTGGCTTATCGAATATTTGGGATTTTCTACCCTCAGAGCATATACTGATTATCTCTAGCTCCCCTTGGAACCAAGCACAAAATCCAAATCTTTCATTAAAATCTTCGGGTTTTAGAGTATGAATGAACTGAGGTTTGTAGGGTTTAAATTTTAATATCTTTGCAACTACCAAAAGTGGCTTATCGAATATTTGGGATTTTCTACCCTCAGAGCATATACTGATTATCTCTAGCTCCCCTTGGAACCAAGCACAAAATCCAAATCTTTCATTAAAATCTTCGGGTTTTAGAGTATGAATGAACTGAGGTTTGTAGGGTTTAAATTTTAATATCTTTGCAACTACCAAATGTGGCTTATCGAATATTTGGGATTTTCTACCCTCAGAGCATATACTGATTATCTCTAGCTCCCCTTGGAACCAAGCACAAAATCCAAATCTTTCATTAAAATCTTCGGGTTTTAGAGTATGAATGAACTGAGGTTTGTAGGGTTTAAATTTTAATATCTTTGCAACTACCAAAAGTGGCTTATCGAATATTTGGGATTTTCTACCCTCAGAGCATATACTGATTATCTCTAGCTCCCCTTGGAACCAAGCACAAAATCCAAATCTTTCATTAAAATCTTCGGGTTTTAGAGTATGAATGAACTGAGGTTTGTAGGGTTTAAATTTTAATATCTTTGCAACTACCAAAAGTGGCTTATCGAATATTTGGGATTTTCTACCCTCAGAGCATATACTGATTATCTCTAGCTCCCCTTGGAACCAAGCACAAAATCCAAATCTTTCATTAAAATCTTCGGGTTTTAGAGTATGAATGAACTGAGGTTTGTAGGGTTTAAATTTTAATATCTTTGCAACTACCAAATGTGGCTTATCGAATATTTGGGATTTTCTACCCTCAGAGCATATACTGATTATCTCTAGCTCCCCTTGGAACCAAGCACAAAATCCAAATCTTTCATTAAAATCTTCGGGTTTTAGAGTATGAATGAACTGAGGTTTGTAGGGTTTAAATTTTAATATCTTTGCAACTACCAAAAGTGGCTTATCGAATATTTGGGATTTTCTACCCTCAGAGCATATACTGATTATCTCTAGCTCCCCTTGGAACCAAGCACAAAATCCAAATCTTTCATTAAAATCTTCGGGTTTTAGAGTATGAATGAACTGAGGTTTGTAGGGTTTAAATTTTAATATCTTTGCAACTACCAAAAGTGGCTTATCGAATATTTGGGATTTTCTACCCTCAGAGCATATACTGATTATCTCTAGCTCCCCTTGGAACCAAGCACAAAATCCAAATCTTTCATTAAAATCTTCGGGTTTTAGAGTATGAATGAACTGAGGTTTGTAGGGTTTAAATTTTAATATCTTTGCAACTACCAAATGTGGCTTATCGAATATTTGGGATTTTCTACCCTCAGAGCATATACTGATTATCTCTAGCTCCCCTTGGAACCAAGCACAAAATCCAAATCTTTCATTAAAATCTTCGGGTTTTAGAGTATGAATGAACTGAGGTTTGTAGGGTTTAAATTTTAATATCTTTGCAACTACCAAAAGTGGCTTATCGAATATTTGGGATTTTCTACCCTCAGAGCATATACTGATTATCTCTAGCTCCCCTTGGAACCAAGCACAAAATCCAAATCTTTCATTAAAATCTTCGGGTTTTAGAGTATGAATGAACTGAGGGTTGTAGGGTTTAAATTTTAATATCTTTGCAACTACCAAAAGTGGCTTATCGAATATTTGGGATTTTCTACCCTCAGAGCATATACTGATTATCTCTAGCTCCCCTTGGAACCAAGCACAAAATCCAAATCTTTCATTAAAATCTTCGGGTTTTAGAGTATGAATGAACTGAGGTTTGTAGGGTTTAAATTTTAATATCTTTGCAACTACCAAAAGTGGCTTATCGAATATTTGGGATTTTCTACCCTCAGAGCATATAATGATTATCTCTAACTCCCCTTGGAACCAAGCACAAAATCCAAATCTTTCATTAAAATCTTCGGGTTTTAGAGTATGAATGAACTGAGGGTTGTAGGGTTTAAAGTTTAATATCTTTGCAACTACCAAAATGTGGCTTATCGAATATTTGGGATTTTCTACCCTCAGAGCATATACTGATTATCTCTAGCTCCCCTTGGAACCAAGCACAAAATCCAAATCTTTCATTAAAATCTTCGGGTTTTAGAGTATGAATGAACTGAGGTTTGTAGGGTTTAAAGTTTAATATCTTTGCAACTACCAAAAGTGGCTTATCGAATATTTGGGATTTTCTACCCTCAGAGCATATACTGATTATCTCTAGCTCCCCTTGGAACCAAGCACAAAATCCAAATCTTTCATTAAAATCTTCGGGTTTTAGAGTATGAATGAACTGAGGTTTGTAGGGTTTAAATTTTAATATCTTTGCAACTACCAAATGTGGCTTATCGAATATTTGGGATTTTCTACCCTCAGAGCATATAATGATTATCTCTAACTCCCCTTGGAACCAAGCACAAAATCCAAATCTTTCATTAAAATCTTCGGGTTTTAGAGTATGAATGAACTGAGGTTTGTAGGGTTTAAATTTTAATATCTTTGCAACTACCAAATGTGGCTTATCGAATATTTGGGATTTTCTACCCTCAGAGCATATACTGATTATCTCTAGCTCCCCTTGGAACCAAGCACAAAATCCAAATCTTTCATTAAAATCTTCGGGTTTTAGAGTATGAATGAACTGAGGTTTGTAGGGTTTAAATTTTAATATCTTTGCAACTACCAAATGTGGCTTATCGAATATTTGGGATTTTCTACCCTCAGAGCATATACTGATTATCTCTAGCTCCCCTTGGAACCAAGCACAAAATCCAAATCTTTCATTAAAATCTTCGGGTTTTAGAGTATGAATGAACTGAGGTTTGTAGGGTTTAAATTTTAATATCTTTGCAACTACCAAAAGTGGCTTATCGAATATTTGGGATTTTCTACCCTCAGAGCATATACTGATTATCTCTAGCTCCCCTTGGAACCAAGCACAAAATCCAAATCTTTCATTAAAATCTTCGGGTTTTAGAGTATGAATGAACTGAGGTTTGTAGGGTTTAAATTTTAATATCTTTGCAACTACCAAATGTGGCTTATCGAATATTTGGGATTTTCTACCCTCAGAGCATATACTGATTATCTCTAGCTCCCCTTGGAACCAAGCACAAAATCCAAATCTTTCATTAAAATCTTCGGGTTTTAGAGTATGAATGAACTGAGGTTTGTAGGGTTTAAATTTTAATATCTTTGCAACTACCAAATGTGGCTTATCGAATATTTGGGATTTTCTACCCTCAGAGCATATACTGATTATCTCTAGCTCCCCTTGGAACCAAGCACAAAATCCAAATCTTTCATTAAAATCTTCGGGTTTTAGAGTATGAATGAACTGAGGTTTGTAGGGTTTAAATTTTAATATCTTTGCAACTACCAAAAGTGGCTTATCGAATATTTGGGATTTTCTACCCTCAGAGCATATACTGATTATCTCTAGCTCCCCTTGGAACCAAGCACAAAATCCAAATCTTTCATTAAAATCTTCGGGTTTTAGAGTATGAATGAACTGAGGTTTGTAGGGTTTAAATTTTAATATCTTTGCAACTACCAAAAGTGGCTTATCGAATATTTGGGATTTTCTACCCTCAGAGCATATAATGATTATCTCTAACTCCCCTTGGAACCAAGCACAAAATCCAAATCTTTCATTAAAATCTTCGGGTTTTAGAGTATGAATGAACTGAGGGTTGTAGGGTTTAAAGTTTAATATCTTTGCAACTACCAAAATGTGGCTTATCGAATATTTGGGATTTTCTACCCTCAGAGCATATACTGATTATCTCTAGCTCCCCTTGGAACCAAGCACAAAATCCAAATCTTTCATTAAAATCTTCGGGTTTTAGAGTATGAATGAACTGAGGTTTGTAGGGTTTAAATTTTAATATCTTTGCAACTACCAAAAGTGGCTTATCGAATATTTGGGATTTTCTACCCTCAGAGCATATACTGATTATCTCTAGCTCCCCTTGGAACCAAGCACAAAATCCAAATCTTTCATTAAAATCTTCGGGTTTTAGAGTATGAATGAACTGAGGTTTGTAGGGTTTAAATTTTAATATCTTTGCAACTACCAAATGTGGCTTATCGAATATTTGGGATTTTCTACCCTCAGAGCATATACTGATTATCTCTAGCTCCCCTTGGAACCAAGCACAAAATCCAAATCTTTCATTAAAATCTTCGGGTTTTAGAGTATGAATGAACTGAGGTTTGTAGGGTTTAAATTTTAATATCTTTGCAACTACCAAATGTGGCTTATCGAATATTTGGGATTTTCTACCCTCAGAGCATATAATGATTATCTCTAACTCCCCTTGGAACCAAGCACAAAATCCAAATCTTTCATTAAAATCTTCGGGTTTTAGAGTATGAATGAACTGAGGTTTGTAGGGTTTAAATTTTAATATCTTTGCAACTACCAAATGTGGCTTATCGAATATTTGGGATTTTCTACCCTCAGAGCATATACTGATTATCTCTAGCTCCCCTTGGAACCAAGCACAAAATCCAAATCTTTCATTAAAATCTTCGGGTTTTAGAGTATGAATGAACTGAGGTTTGTAGGGTTTAAATTTTAATATCTTTGCAACTACCAAATGTGGCTTATCGAATATTTGGGATTTTCTACCCTCAGAGCATATACTGATTATCTCTAGCTCCCCTTGGAACCAAGCACAAAATCCAAATCTTTCATTAAAATCTTCGGGTTTTAGAGTATGAATGAACTGAGGTTTGTAGGGTTTAAATTTTAATATCTTTGCAACTACCAAAAGTGGCTTATCGAATATTTGGGATTTTCTACCCTCAGAGCATATACTGATTATCTCTAGCTCCCCTTGGAACCAAGCACAAAATCCAAATCTTTCATTAAAATCTTCGGGTTTTAGAGTATGAATGAACTGAGGTTTGTAGGGTTTAAATTTTAATATCTTTGCAACTACCAAAAGTGGCTTATCGAATATTTGGGATTTTCTACCCTCAGAGCATATACTGATTATCTCTAGCTCCCCTTGGAACCAAGCACAAAATCCAAATCTTTCATTAAAATCTTCGGGTTTTAGAGTATGAATGAACTGAGGTTTGTAGGGTTTAAATTTTAATATCTTTGCAACTACCAAATGTGGCTTATCGAATATTTGGGATTTTCTACCCTCAGAGCATATACTGATTATCTCTAGCTCCCCTTGGAACCAAGCACAAAATCCAAATCTTTCATTAAAATCTTCGGGTTTTAGAGTATGAATGAACTGAGGTTTGTAGGGTTTAAATTTTAATATCTTTGCAACTACCAAAAGTGGCTTATCGAATATTTGGGATTTTCTACCCTCAGAGCATATACTGATTATCTCTAGCTCCCCTTGGAACCAAGCACAAAATCCAAATCTTTCATTAAAATCTTCGGGTTTTAGAGTATGAATGAACTGAGGTTTGTAGGGTTTAAATTTTAATATCTTTGCAACTACCAAAAGTGGCTTATCGAATATTTGGGATTTTCTACCCTCAGAGCATATAATGATTATCTCTAACTCCCCTTGGAACCAAGCACAAAATCCAAATCTTTCATTAAAATCTTCGGGTTTTAGAGTATGAATGAACTGAGGGTTGTAGGGTTTAAAGTTTAATATCTTTGCAACTACCAAAATGTGGCTTATCGAATATTTGGGATTTTCTACCCTCAGAGCATATACTGATTATCTCTAGCTCCCCTTGGAACCAAGCACAAAATCCAAATCTTTCATTAAAATCTTCGGGTTTTAGAGTATGAATGAACTGAGGTTTGTAGGGTTTAAATTTTAATATCTTTGCAACTACCAAAAGTGGCTTATCGAATATTTGGGATTTTCTACCCTCAGAGCATATACTGATTATCTCTAGCTCCCCTTGGAACCAAGCACAAAATCCAAATCTTTCATTAAAATCTTCGGGTTTTAGAGTATGAATGAACTGAGGTTTGTAGGGTTTAAATTTTAATATCTTTGCAACTACCAAATGTGGCTTATCGAATATTTGGGATTTTCTACCCTCAGAGCATATAATGATTATCTCTAACTCCCCTTGGAACCAAGCACAAAATCCAAATCTTTCATTAAAATCTTCGGGTTTTAGAGTATGAATGAACTGAGGTTTGTAGGGTTTAAATTTTAATATCTTTGCAACTACCAAATGTGGCTTATCGAATATTTGGGATTTTCTACCCTCAGAGCATATACTGATTATCTCTAGCTCCCCTTGGAACCAAGCACAAAATCCAAATCTTTCATTAAAATCTTCGGGTTTTAGAGTATGAATGAACTGAGGTTTGTAGGGTTTAAATTTTAATATCTTTGCAACTACCAAAAGTGGCTTATCGAATATTTGGGATTTTCTACCCTCAGAGCATATACTGATTATCTCTAGCTCCCCTTGGAACCAAGCACAAAATCCAAATCTTTCATTAAAATCTTCGGGTTTTAGAGTATGAATGAACTGAGGTTTGTAGGGTTTAAATTTTAATATCTTTGCAACTACCAAATGTGGCTTATCGAATATTTGGGATTTTCTACCCTCAGAGCATATACTGATTATCTCTAGCTCCCCTTGGAACCAAGCACAAAATCCAAATCTTTCATTAAAATCTTCGGGTTTTAGAGTATGAATGAACTGAGGTTTGTAGGGTTTAAATTTTAATATCTTTGCAACTACCAAAAGTGGCTTATCGAATATTTGGGATTTTCTACCCTCAGAGCATATACTGATTATCTCTAGCTCCCCTTGGAACCAAGCACAAAATCCAAATCTTTCATTAAAATCTTCGGGTTTTAGAGTATGAATGAACTGAGGTTTGTAGGGTTTAAATTTTAATATCTTTGCAACTACCAAATGTGGCTTATCGAATATTTGGGATTTTCTACCCTCAGAGCATATACTGATTATCTCTAGCTCCCCTTGGAACCAAGCACAAAATCCAAATCTTTCATTAAAATCTTCGGGTTTTAGAGTATGAATGAACTGAGGTTTGTAGGGTTTAAATTTTAATATCTTTGCAACTACCAAAAGTGGCTTATCGAATATTTGGGATTTTCTACCCTCAGAGCATATACTGATTATCTCTAGCTCCCCTTGGAACCAAGCACAAAATCCAAATCTTTCATTAAAATCTTCGGGTTTTAGAGTATGAATGAACTGAGGTTTGTAGGGTTTAAATTTTAATATCTTTGCAACTACCAAAAGTGGCTTATCGAATATTTGGGATTTTCTACCCTCAGAGCATATAATGATTATCTCTAACTCCCCTTGGAACCAAGCACAAAATCCAAATCTTTCATTAAAATCTTCGGGTTTTAGAGTATGAATGAACTGAGGGTTGTAGGGTTTAAAGTTTAATATCTTTGCAACTACCAAAATGTGGCTTATCGAATATTTGGGATTTTCTACCCTCAGAGCATATACTGATTATCTCTAGCTCCCCTTGGAACCAAGCACAAAATCCAAATCTTTCATTAAAATCTTCGGGTTTTAGAGTATGAATGAACTGAGGTTTGTAGGGTTTAAATTTTAATATCTTTGCAACTACCAAAAGTGGCTTATCGAATATTTGGGATTTTCTACCCTCAGAGCATATACTGATTATCTCTAGCTCCCCTTGGAACCAAGCACAAAATCCAAATCTTTCATTAAAATCTTCGGGTTTTAGAGTATGAATGAACTGAGGTTTGTAGGGTTTAAATTTTAATATCTTTGCAACTACCAAATGTGGCTTATCGAATATTTGGGATTTTCTACCCTCAGAGCATATAATGATTATCTCTAACTCCCCTTGGAACCAAGCACAAAATCCAAATCTTTCATTAAAATCTTCGGGTTTTAGAGTATGAATGAACTGAGGTTTGTAGGGTTTAAATTTTAATATCTTTGCAACTACCAAATGTGGCTTATCGAATATTTGGGATTTTCTACCCTCAGAGCATATACTGATTATCTCTAGCTCCCCTTGGAACCAAGCACAAAATCCAAATCTTTCATTAAAATCTTCGGGTTTTAGAGTATGAATGAACTGAGGTTTGTAGGGTTTAAATTTTAATATCTTTGCAACTACCAAAAGTGGCTTATCGAATATTTGGGATTTTCTACCCTCAGAGCATATACTGATTATCTCTAGCTCCCCTTGGAACCAAGCACAAAATCCAAATCTTTCATTAAAATCTTCGGGTTTTAGAGTATGAATGAACTGAGGTTTGTAGGGTTTAAATTTTAATATCTTTGCAACTACCAAATGTGGCTTATCGAATATTTGGGATTTTCTACCCTCAGAGCATATAATGATTATCTCTAACTCCCCTTGGAACCAAGCACAAAATCCAAATCTTTCATTAAAATCTTCGGGTTTTAGAGTATGAATGAACTGAGGTTTGTAGGGTTTAAATTTTAATATCTTTGCAACTACCAAATGTGGCTTATCGAATATTTGGGATTTTCTACCCTCAGAGCATATACTGATTATCTCTAGCTCCCCTTGGAACCAAGCACAAAATCCAAATCTTTCATTAAAATCTTCGGGTTTTAGAGTATGAATGAACTGAGGTTTGTAGGGTTTAAAGTTTAATATCTTTGCAACTACCAAAAGTGGCTTATCGAATATTTGGGATTTTCTACCCTCAGAGCATATACTGATTATCTCTAGCTCCCCTTGGAACCAAGCACAAAATCCAAATCTTTCATTAAAATCTTCGGGTTTTAGAGTATGAATGAACTGAGGTTTGTAGGGTTTAAATTTTAATATCTTTGCAACTACCAAATGTGGCTTATCGAATATTTGGGATTTTCTACCCTCAGAGCATATACTGATTATCTCTAGCTCCCCTTGGAACCAAGCACAAAATCCAAATCTTTCATTAAAATCTTCGGGTTTTAGAGTATGAATGAACTGAGGTTTGTAGGGTTTAAATTTTAATATCTTTGCAACTACCAAATGTGGCTTATCGAATATTTGGGATTTTATACTTTCAGAGCATTATTTGGTTTTGAACATCTTCAGTCGCTATCCATGACTGATGTTTTTTCTGAATTTTTCCATTATTTTACTAATTGTTGCTAAATGTACATTTTTATGCTTAGTACAATTTCAATTTTTTCGTCAAGAGTCACTTTCAATTGCATTTTTGCTACTTCTTGAAGTACAATTGATACACAATGATGTTTTCAATTTGGTTTACATTAGTTACAATTACATTTCAATATTAACTAGATGGAATGTATTATTTCTTTCTCGAAAGCTTTTACTAGACTGACTTTCGGAAAAGGCCGCTCGTGCAATGCAATGCCAGACTCAATATTTCTTTCAGCTGAATGTTTTATTCAAAATCTTGCACTTGCAACATTATCGATTTGGTGTCATTTTTATTAAGTGTAAGTTGCAGTTCTAGACAGAAACCACCAACCTGTTCATCAGGCTCCAACCTCAATAACCACATTTTTCTTATTCATCTCACCTAACATTGTTATTCATCCAATATTGAATAAAATTTGATGTTAGGAGGAGGATTTGTTTAATTTAGTTATGGAATTTTGACTTTGGAAAAAATTGCATGCAATTTCTTGCACGACGTCAAGCTGCCTTAAGAGAAATGTCATTGTCAGAGTCACCCACCTAGATTTCAAATTATTTCGTTTATTTATCAACAAATAAATATTTAAGGTGAAAGTTGACGTGTTTTACAAACTAAAATTCGCAAAATTTAAATTGAATTTGAAGTCAAAATAATCCTATTAATCTTTTGCGATTTGTGGACACCCTGTACATCTAATGTCAAATGTAAATAACTGAATATTATTATTTTCGAAAGCACAGATTTTTATGAAGAATAACTTTTGTTCGTGAAAAGTTTACCGCATGTTGTCAACTTTTTCAGACATATACGTGAATAAAATTTCGCAAATTAATGTTTGTATTCAATTAATTTTTGCTATGAATAAATAGGATATACAAGTATGGGAATAATATTAAACAATTTAGTTTTCACGTACATATAAGCTAGGAGCTCAGTCAAGAAAGTTATATCTTATTTACATCCAATTTCTATCTCTAGAAGTTCCACCTCTTTAAGTTCTAATCACAGGTTTGTCTATGACTTGGTCTTGTATGAGGTGAGTCACATAGGTAGAGTCAAAAATTCATCCACTTTCTATTACTTTGCTGTTAAAAAACAAGAATTTATATATTTTTATATATATTGGATGAAGCTTGGCCATACGTAAGTTCTGGCAACATTTTGACACATTCTATGGTCAAATCTTTGTAACATTTTACTTAAAAATGTAAAAAATATAGAATTTCACTTTTGTTTGTATGTAGCTAATGACATCATTGATTATTTTCTTGTTTTTGATATATTCCTTGTACATCAGAGGTACTTTTTGCTACAGTTCACATTCTGTTTTTGTTTCGTTGAGTTTCAATAAGCGAGTTTTAGTTCTTAGTTACTTAGGCACTTATTTAGACTTGCTCTAAGCTCTATTGATAATTTTACAAAACCAGACGTCCACTCAACTGCATTTATTTCGAGTACTGCCTCAATATATACTTCCCTTATTTGTTGGGTGTGTAGCCCATTAGCTCATCGATACTACTCCACAATTTCTGTTTATTTTGATTCATCTTTGATTTGTGGATAGAAATGTTGATAGCCCTCGTCCACACATTGCTGGTGTAACCAAACGGCTCCTCGAAGAATTTCAATGGAATATCCGGTATCTATCGGTATTTAGTACCCAGAAACTTTTTTCAGAATTGGAGGAAGATGTGGTTAGAAGAACAGCGTTTCTAAATCGAAGAATATCTTTAAAACATCGTCATTATCCATTCGAATTCATTGGCAACATTGGAAAGCTTGGAGATACAATGAAAGTTTCAATCATAAAACTTTCTGTAATAAGTTGTTACACTAATTGTATATGAATTCAACTTCAATTCACGAGCCCTTTGGATTTTATTATTGTTATAAATACATTTTACAATGTAAATAATTGTTTTTGTTATTAAAAATAATTAAACTATTGCAAAATGAGCACTTAAAATCGAGACATGGTCAATTTTAACTGTTAATAACTAATAATTTCACGTGAACTTGACATTCTTACTCAAATTGTGTGAAATTGTTGCCTTTGAACGTTTCACTGCATACACAGAATGACATTCGGTTCGATAATTGTTATTGTTGGATGTTGGAGGATGTTCTACTTGAATAGCATGCTATTTGTATCTATTATTATTCATATATTTATATTTATTTCAATTATATAACAAATTTGAAGGAAATAAAAGAAAATAACGTTCGCCCTTTTTCAATTTGCACTACATTTTGCATCTTGTGAGTTTTATCGTCGCTTTTGAGTATTACATTCGATTTCCTTCATTGTAATCTAACTGCCAATTATTTTTTAATCAATTTTTAATTATTAGAAAGTCATTCCTGTGTACCATTCTTTGAAAATTTAAACATCGAATTGACGGGCCATCCGCCGTACAATCCTTGTTTGTCACCAAATGGTTTCTTCTTATTGCCTCAGATCAAAAATAAATTGTGAGGTCAACGTTTTTGTACACCTGAAGAAACTTTTTTACTTTGGAGGTACCTCAATCGGAATGAACAATCGACAACGGACAATTAGTTAAACCGCATGCAAAAAGTGTATCAAACAATAATCTCAAAACTTAAGTAGCAACTCTTACTGTTACTTTTTTATAGTGTTACTGTTAACACTACCTTCTATGAGACATTTTTAACAATTTAAATGTTAATTAATGTCTTTTTATATTATTTCTTGTTTATTTGGACCAATTGACACCATAACTTATCCTTACTCTGTAGAATAAGAAAATTATTCGTAAAAAATTGCAGCATGGATCTTTTAATTAACAGTAATTACTAACAATATTTTTATATATATAAATCATTGACAAAAATACATGTACATTTGGTTAGATCAACAAACAGCAATTTGTAGCTGCTCAGTGATAACCTCCCCACGTATCACGTGGTGCCAAACTAACTCTACCCCTTTGCCTTTCTTTTTGTTGTCTAATATTGGATTTTTCGATTTTTGTTTGTTGTACAACATTCGAAGAAGTTTCCGGCATCTCAGTGGAATTGAACTTTGGATTGAAGGAAATTTTGCTTCTTGCTCTGGAAGTAGTAGTACTTTCTAATCGACTTTGTTCAAGAGTACTGTCTAATTTCAATTTTCGTAATGAAGTATCCAAAGGTATAGATTCATTTTCATTCGCCACAGCTTCTTGTACTTGTGCCACGTCGATTTCTTCGGCAACAACACTTGCCCAATCAGGTCTCTTCTTCGGCTTCTTTTTCTTGCGTTCCTTGAGATCTTCTTTTTTAGGTGGTTGTAGAGTAGTTTCATTATGAGTTATTCTATCTTCGGCTTCATTAGCGATTATAGACTTCTCCACATCAACATTCAACTGTTCTAAGGTATTCCTCATCTTTTCTTCCTCTTTTTCAAGTTCTGCCGCTTTAGCTTCGGCTGCTTCTGCCGCTTGAGATGCGTTGATTTGTTCCATCTCTTGTTGACGCTTGAGGCTGTGTAATCTATTTTGCAGCCGTTTATTTTCTTCAAACATACGTTCTCCTTCATTCCTCAACCATTGCAATCTGTGGTAAAGTTGCTGTCTCTTCAATATATGTTCAACTTCAGGATCTTCTTGTGATTGGGCAGGTATTGGTAATATTTGATTTAAATAATTCTCTCTTGAAATGTAGTATTTTTGAAAATCGAATGTTGGAGCCATATCGTATATTTCGTTGATTGCTCGCATCATTCTTTCTATACCAATATCATGCTTTTGCTGGTAGAATTCAACGGTAAGTAATTGGTCGTTTATCAATACGTCACTGATGTCTTGTGTCATTGTCTGATAAATTTTTCGACACATTATTTGAAAATTTTTCATATCCTCAACTAAACATTCTCGTAGTTCATGGCCGTTATCAGAAGTATATGCAGATACTAAGTTGATGAAGTCATGAATAGGAATTGTTTTATCTTTGAGTTCTTTTAAGACTAACCTGATTGCTTTTATATCTTCACCTTCGGGAGCCTGCCTTCTGATTAGCTTTTTCTTCACTTCTTCCCAATCGATTCCTGTTTTGGGTTTTTTGCATACACTAAAAGCGGGTAACGTCCATTCCAGACCTTTTTTCGGTTTTTCCAGGCCTTTTTTAGGCGCAGGTCCAGCAGTTTTCACTCCAGTTGCAGATTTTGCTGTTACCTGACTGCCCCGCTTACTGAACCCAGCCGCAGAACCTCTTTTCGACATTTTCTATTTATAGACATGGACTTATTCTTCTTGCTACACAACAAACCGCTACTACTAAAATTGCTGTCGCGATACTGGCATAAAGACAAACCATATTCTTATATTTATATAGATTCTATCGATTCAAATACAGCTGCGTGTAATGAAATAATTACTGGCATTTTAGTTTCGGGCCGAAATGTCAAAAAATATGCATGATTATTTTAATCGGGCTGCCAAAGTTTGAAGCAAACTTTGATTACAAAACAGAAAACAGAGAAGAGCTTGCTTTGAGTCTAAATGAGATTTTGAATTTTTTTTAAGCTTCATTTACATTTAAATAACTGTTGTGAAAATATATAGATGAAAAACATGCTGTTCTAAAAATCTATTTAGAACATTTAGATATAAAATTAGAGATGGGAACTATTTGATGGTAAATCAGTTAATATCAAATTTAATTATTTTCAATCGTTTACATCAGAAATTGTATTAGTATTGGAATTTATATATAAACTTCCGTAATGGGTAGAAAATTCGATTATTATTCAATAGTTTCGCCAAATGGGAAGAGTATGGAATTTTGCTAATTAATTGATAAGAATAGTCTATATCAGAGGTGGGGAACCTTTTTACCATTAGAGGCCACATTTAAATTAGGCAGCAATAAGAGAGGCCGCATTAGCTGACCTAAGAAACTGACTTTTGTGAAACTATTATAGTTTTTCTATAGATTTAACAATTTATTGTATTATATAGAAAAAATAAAATATAATACTACAAAATTTTAAATATACATATAAAATAATATAAAAATATTCACTAAGTTAGTGATTTATTTGGCTTTGTTTTTTGTATGACAGTAATTGTATATATGGATCAAGCTTCGTGGCACACATCCTCTAAATGTGCATCTGTAATTTGCTTTCTTAAATTTGTTTTTATTTTTGATATGAGAGAAAATGTTGTCTAGCAACAGTAGGTACTTCCGAAGCAGGAAAGTAAACGGCGAGCATGTTCTCGGAGGCATGGATATTCAACAGCATTTTCCCAGATTTCTATGGGATCCTTTTTAGCGTTAAAAAGGAATTTGATGATACTATCTTCCTCTAAATCAATTAACTCCATTTGTAGTGCTCGTCAAAATCAGAAAATCTATTAGTATACTTTTCTATTAAACATTCGAAGACACCTACATATTCATTGAGTATTTTATTTTCACAGCTCTGCTTATTTTACATTTTAGCTAGCTCCGGGAAAAGTTGTGCAGATATTTCCGATCGACAAGGCAATGTTTTGAAAAACGCTTGGATCTTTTGTCATAAAGATACATCATTTCACCTTGCTGGCAAATATTTCAATTGTTTTGTTTTGTCATCATATCAGAAAAAAATGCAAGGTTTCTGAGAAATACTTCATCTGATAGATCACATTGTTTTCCTTGTTCTTGATAAAAGTTTAAAATTTGTCGTCGTAAGGACAAAACTTTTATCAAAACTTGACCTGTTGATAGCCAGCGAACCTTGCAGTAGTATGGTAGGTCAACACTATATGTTTCCTCATCTAAAGAGAGCATCTGCCGAAATTCACGGTGACGCATTGCATTTACGCGAATATGACAATGGCAATGGTTCTTTCTAGAGTGTCTTGCAAAATGGTAGATTTTGCTGATGCAAAATGCAGTGGAATGATATCAATTTTTTCAAGTTTAAGTTTTCCTTTTTTAACAAAGCAACGAATCCTTCTTTTTTGCCTCTCATGGAAGGTGCGCCATCGGTACAGACACTGACTAAATTACTGACATTCAACTGTAATTTATTACATACTTCTTCGAAATTTTCGAAAATATCGGCTCCGCGAGTTCTTCCAGTTAGTGTATCCAACGCAAGTAGTTCTTCGTAACATTGAAAAAATCTTTAGTTATAGCACGAATAAAATAAACTCTACCATTTTGTACTAGGTGGCAAAGGGCCGCTGGTTCCCCACCTATGGTCTATATTGTCTGTCAATTAGAACTAGTTCATATCATTGAAGCTTCTCAGAAATTGAACTCGAAAAATTGAATGTAGATTGTTTGCTTTGTACCACTCAAACATTTTAAAGTAGCATAAAAATATTATACACCTAATCGCTAGCGACGAAACACTGTGGTTCAGATTTTCACTTTAAATACAATAAAGAGCAATAACCAAGACCAAAATCTAAAATTTCATGTACTGTCCATAGATTATAACCAAGTTACGATACGATAGAGAGGATAAAGTTTTTAATGATATCACAAGAAAACTAATAAGATTTATAATATTGAATTATGATCGAAGGTAGAAAGTTTTCGAGAAAATAGAAGCGTGAATGGAAATAATCCTAAGAAAAGCGCAAATATAGACACATGGTTTGATCTACTAATAGAAGCATCTAATTTAAGCATATCCTGACGATATTGAACACAAAAGATATTGCACTCCTAACCAGATCACAAGATAAATGAGAAAAATTATATTAAAGACAAAATAAGGAATCAGAAATAGCCATATTAAAATTAACTACAGATATTTATAAAATTTTTAATAAAACCTTCAATATCTAGTAGTTTAACACACAACGTTTCACGGAAAATGATGCAGTGTAATTAATTGCTCAAAAAACCAACCAGGTCAATCTGAGATCCTTTGGTGCCGTTCGTTACCGAAGCTGGCAGGTTACTTGTACCTCCAAGGATAATCATTTATTTCCTAATTGCAACATAAACGTCGTATCTGGTTGTTGTACCATGCAGATACTCTAATGCCGATCACTGATAAAAATTGATAACTGAGCAACATATTGTTACATCGACAGATGCAAAAAGAAAATATAGAATTGGATGAAGGCCTAGGTGAAACTTGTATTATCAAATAACTAATCATAATGTTATTTCATTAATTCTGAAGCTACGCCATCTTCTCCTTTTGATATTTCTGCACTTGATGTATGTTTTTCTGCTAATTTCTTTCTGTACTCGATATTCTATGTCTTCTCCACAAATTTTCATTATAATCATCTTGTTTTTATGATTTTGTTTGAATATACAGTGCTTTTCAGATAAAAGTATCCACCTTTAATAACTTTTGTAATACTGGTATTTAGAAAAAATCCAAAAACACGTCAATTTATGTTGGAAGGGGCAAGCATTATGGCTTATTTAAACTTACTGGAAAAGCCACCCACTCACCCCTAGCAGCATCCCCTTTATTTTTTTAAATTACTTTACATATTTTTTATGTAAAATTTGGATACTCCTCTTTGAGCTGATTTCAAAAATGTATAATACTTGTAGGTTAAAGTGGTTAGTTTATGAGATAAACAATTTTTCTTTTAAGAGCACAAATTTTACTTATTATTTACTTTCACCTTATTTGCCTGTACTAAAATGGGTTGTACAACAGTTCAAGCTCTTTAATCTTTTTAACTGTGCTATTTATTATGAAGTTACAATAAGTGTTCAAAATGAGTACCATTAACTTCCATACAATGGTATAATCTATTTTGAAATGCCTCTCTGACATTGCTTAATACGGCTGGATTTAATTGTCGACATTCATTTTCTATCCTCTCTCGTAAATCATCCAGAGATTCTGGTTGGGTAGCATAAATTTTTGTTTTTAAATACTCCCATAAAAAGAAGTCTAGGGGTGTTAAATCCGGTGACCTAGGTGGCCACTCCATCATCTGCCCCCTTCTACCTATCCAACGAGCGGGGAATGATTCGTTTAAAAATTGTCGGACAGGCATAGCATAGTGTGGGGGAGCTCCGTCTTATTGAAATACCAGTAAATCTTCGGAAAGGTTATCATCATTTTCTATTATTGTTGTAATACGTGGGTCAACCCCTTCCCTGAGTAACTCAAGATATGATTCATCATTTAAATTTCCGTTGATGAAGAAAGGTCCGACAATGTGGTCACCTAGGATACCACACCAAACGTTTAACTTTTGGGGATGTTGTGTATGGAATTCACGCATAATATGTGGATCACTTTCAGCCCAATATCTACAATTATGCCTACTTACTAAGCCATTTAATGACCATGAGCATTCATCAGAAAAGCAAATATTGTTTAACAGTTGTGGATTGTTATTGATAATTTGCGTCATTAATTCGCAAAACTCTAGACGACGATCAAAATCATCTTCATTCAACTCGTGCACCAACTTAACTTTGTATGGGTGGTACTTGAATTTATGTAGAACTCGGAAAACTGTAGAAGATGAAACACCGATCGCTCTACTTATTGTTGACAACGATTGGGGTTGTTGAGCCTCTAAGCTGACTTGCCCTAAAATTGCCACTTGGATTGCTTCGTTATTTACGAGTCCCTCTCGCTTATGCACTTTATTGCAAACAGACCCTGTTGTGGTAAATTTCTCCATCAGTTGAATTACATACTTATGAGTTGCATGTCTTCCGTTAATATTCGTTAAATATTCTAGCAGCAGCTCTTGCACAATTATTATTTTGGTAGTATAAACCTACAATTTCAATTCTTTCTTCCAAAGAGTAAACCATTTCAGAGAAACAAAATAAATAATGTATCAAATTACACTATCAATAGTGACTACAAATTCTAGTTGACAATGTCAAACTTTGATAAAAAGTAGAGTTTTTTGTTGTTTGGATTTTTTAAGTAAAATAAATAGCACAGTTAAAAAGATTAAAGAGTTTGAACTGTTGTACAACCCATTTTAGTACAGGCAAATAAGGTGAAAGTAAATAATAAGTAAAATTTGTGCTCTTAAAAGAAAAATTTTTTATCTCATAAACTAACCACTTTAACCTACAAGTATTATACATTTTTGAAATCAGCTCAAAGGGGAGTATCCAAATTTTACATAAAAAATATGACAAGTAATTTAAAAAAATAAAGGGGATGCTGCTAGGGGTGAGTGGGTGGCTTTTCCAGTAAGTTTAAATAAGCCATAATGCTTGCCCCTTCCAACATAAATTGACGTGTTTTTGGATTTTTTCTAAATACCAGTATTACAAAAGTTATTAAAGGTGGATACTTTTATCTGAAAAGCACTGTATATTATTTTCTCCACATCGTTCTTTTATGGAATTCTTTTTTTTTTTATCTTCTCCGTGGATGTTCATATTTATTTCTGATAATTATCTCCACCTCAAGGAAATGGTGTTACATGAGTGAACTTTCAAAATATTGTAAACTACCTGCATATTATGGTAATTAGGAGTGTTCAATGTAACCAGATCACTTATTCATTTTGATCATTAACATAAACATATATACCATATGTCGTATACTTTTAAATATGTGTTTAAAGTTTACGCTTTATCATTTTGCTTAGTATCTATTTCAATTCGATAGTTAGTAGCGAAATTTGCTTCTGAAATCGTAATTAACTCAGTAATAAACGCGAGTCGATAATTTTAAATGAGGAACAGGATTTTTTTGATGAATAAAAAATAATAAATGGTTATCATAGAACTGAGGAATTATGTAGAAGGCGTTTATCTTATGAATAGAAACAAAAAAAGTGAAAATATTTATCAATTGGAAAGAGTGATCTACAGAATTAGCGAAAGTAATTGTATCAATTGAATAATCTTAAGAATATGCCGATATCAGAATATACCAATGACATAATTATTATTCAATATTTAATGAGGAAATTATTGATATCACAAATGGAATAATATCCGGATTGAATTGAAAAAAAAAATGAGATTGTTTAGTAATTAAAGAATTGCAGTTGTTTATTATTATATTGAAGGTGAACGTACTCTGTTTTAGCAATTATCTTTATTAATTTATGACCCTAAACAAGGCAAGATAATGAAAAATAATATAATAATATATAATTGAATTATTTTTTATCAAATAATTTTATTTTTTGTGGCATTGGTAGCTTCTATTCATATACGTCTGTCTTTTAATTTCTACCATGAAAATCGTTATTGTCCGATTCAGATGATAAACTGTCATTTTGACTGTAAATTTTTCAGTTATATTTCTATGTCCATTATAGGAGTGTTCACTGCTAATCTTTCTATTACTAGTTTTTTCTTCTTTCTCGAGAAGTGTGTACGTGTCCCACTCGATCTCCCTGTAATCATTCAGTAACATTTTCATTTTATTTAATTATTAATCTGAAGGTGTCGCACTGATAATCAGATGTCTTAATTTCTCTTAAATATCCGTTTTTTTTTCGGTAGAATCCATTTCCGTGTTTGTTTCTTTTTTTCCTTCTTCTTTTCTTCCACAGGAAGTCGCCAATTAAGCGTTCACTAGAGTCAGTTGTTTCTAGAGCTTTCGAGGGGTCTTCAGCTTCTATTTTTCTGATTTCTTTGCTTCTTTGTTCTTTTGGATAGTATCTAAATTCGGCACCTGCTTTGCATTTCATATTAAAGTCCACAAGATCGGAAATGGTCGTTCTTTATTTCATTTCGTTCATTCTTTTCGTAGAGTACGTTTCTCCTTTCTTCTTTTCTTTCGCCCCCTACACAGGAAGTCGTCTATTTAACTTTCACTAGAGGCAGTTGTTTCTAGTGCTTTTGAGACGGCCTCTTGGGCTCGTGTTACAGCTCTGGTTCTATTCTAATTTTTATTTGCAATACCTCTCCTTAATACTTTTCTCGTTTATTGCTCTGGTATATTTATCGTATAGGTAAAACAAATATCATCTTTAGACTTTGTAACATAGCAGATCCTGATCATAATCGCTGCAGAATTCATTTGTCATTTTTTTCATTTAAATAAAACCTTTTAGCGACATGGATATTATTTGTAAGCAATTCTGCATTA
The DNA here is from genome assembly GCF_026230105.1 of Diorhabda sublineata. Lineage (NCBI taxonomy): Eukaryota > Metazoa > Arthropoda > Insecta > Coleoptera > Chrysomelidae > Diorhabda > Diorhabda sublineata. Next base: position 4,002,656 of record NC_079484.1, on the reverse strand, counting down.
GCTTCGATAAGCTAATAATCTCTAGTAGAGATTGAATTTTCTCTTAGAGTTTTTGGTTTTCTTCTTCTTGTTTTTTGGTAACGATTACTCCTGTTGAAGGTTTTTTTTCGTAGTTTTGGAGTTTTGAGGCCCCATGACTACCATTCCTATTTCTATTGTGTATAATTTCTATTCTATCATTCTTTATTGTGAACTTTTGCTCTGTAGTTTGAGTTTTCCTTTTTTCAGTATCAATTTTATGTTCAGTGGCCATTTCTTTTCGCAAATCTACTGGTATTGGCTATTATAGTATATAAAAGATCGGAGGTTATTCAATTTTAAGTATATCAATGTCGAAGGAATCAAAATCATTGTCAAGTACAAATTAATTACCGAGCCAATTATTTCTTATTAAAACCGATTTAAAAAAAATGTTCACTGAAATATTTTAGTGTATTCCCAAAACTTAATTGTACTACTATTAACAAGCAGTATCAATTTGATTCTAACTGTGTTGTAGAAACTAATTATTTTAATCAAAATTTCCATTTGTTATAGTTGAACTTTTCATCGTTCCGATAAAAGATGATTATGAATCAATAATTATGTTGCATAACTTAGTGTTCAATAAATAACAGAGAGATTGTCGAAGAATTCACCACAGCACTTTGTCAAGGTTAATTCCAATAAGATCTAGTAAAAGTCATTTAATTACAATTTGAATATCGCAGACTCATCTAGCACGTTTCTATATTCCTAAAAAATATACCGTTTTATAAAGAAATCTAATGCTGAAGAGTCTAGCCTGCATAATTAACTAATGAACACATCGAAAAGACCTAAAGTCAACATAAAATCAATATAAATTCTAATGAATCTCGTCATCCTTTTTATTATTCAGATTTTTCGCTATAAAAAAATCTTTCGTATCTTGTACAAGTATTTGTGTGAATTTCTTGAGAAGTTCAACTAAAAATTATGGCGCTGCGAATAGGATCTACCTATATAATAATAAAAGAATGTCACTTAGTCGAAATTTCCTTCACAACTGTAAATAACTTCTCATCTATTCCTCCCTTATCGTCACTGATGAGAAAACTGAGATCGCTACGAGGACAAACCCTTCAGGAACCTCTTGATGATATCTTCACATATGCTGCCTCATTCTATAACCAATAAATTCATAGTGCTAGAAACTTTTCTCCCTTCATATCGAAGTATTACATGCTTTTGTTAGTTTCAATGTAAACTTTGTACAAAGATTGATAACAACGAAAAAATTTGATCAAAATATATGATTATCCTGGTTAGAATCCGTAGGATTCATATGCATAAAAGGAAAAAATGTAGATATACGTAAGAACGCAGTTCCAGACAATATGAAGATGCAACCATCAACACATATGAACATTTGATGGGTTTAATTTTGGTTTTGGCATTTATAGCTGGAGAATTCATTTCAACTTTCGTTTCAAATATGATCATTACAAGCCGAGTTAACAAAAGTCAAAATCTGCTATTTAATTATAGAATACTAATAATTTTGAGTTCGTGATAGATTTTTTTCGTAGTTGAATCCAAGAATTTAAAGTACCTATCGAAAGAAATTATTTTTTTTCACATTTTAGCATACAATGTCGACATAAAATGATGATGATTGCCATGATCTGGATTTTTTCTTCCTGTTTCTTCCCATAATAGGTTGTTTCTGTTTAATTCTTAGATTATTTTGACATAATTTACGATTAAAAGGTTATTTTGTAACTATTAATTTCAGAGTTTGATATCTACATTTTAGAAAATCTATTCGCAAATGTCTATATACTTCTTTTTATCAATGAAAGTATCATATTATATAACAAGCAATCACTCCTCTTGAAACTTGTTTAAACGTAGTGAGATGCAATTGAAAGTTATATTATTTTTTTTGGTCTAGTCTATTATTAAACTAGTCAGAAATCGGAAACGGTAACGTACATTATTATGGTAAATGGGAGGTACTATCGTGTAAGGAACCAATTAATTACAGTGGGTTGATAATCGTGCAAAAATGCTGAGCTTAATAAGGTTACTGCCATAGACGTAATGAACACCTTGCTGCCAGGATTTTATAAGGATTGTATTTGTTTAATTGGAATTACATTGCAGTTGATGTCGCCTGAATCATTACAAGCAGGATTATAATTGAATTAGAAACGAGACGATTTTTTGTCGCATACTCTATCCAACAATCAAAATTAAAACTCGATTTCTGCCGATTTGATTATCCATAAAAAGTAACTGATTTAAATTTTTCATTTCACGTGTCGGCTACAATCCTTAAAATAACTTTTTACCTAGTGAATGCGACGTGGACATGATAACATATTCATTTCGCAATGTGGGTGGATTTATCCCCATCATTTTGCCCTATGAGCGGAACGTACTACTCACAACGCGTTTTTGGCAACCGACAACACAGTTTGACGAGAATGGTCCCAGAAGTACCTGGCCTGAACTAGAGATGACGGTAGTTGCTTGTAAAATACAAGAGTATTAGAAAGTACACAATCTGTACAACAAATTTTTCAATTTTGAAAACGCTACGTTATATAATATTTATTTGACAGCCATCAATAGTGAACGTTTCTAGTGAACTTGTAAACATTTGTCTCTGTTATACCTTTATTTGAAAGGCGTTAGCTCAACCAATATAAAAGCTGAACTAGATTCTACTCTGGGTGAGACTCCTTCTTCGTTATCAAGAGTTTAAACGAGGCTGTACGACCTACGAAGACCAGCGTTGCAGTGGTCGACTAAATGAGGTGATAACTCCAGAAAATCCACAAAACGATGCTGCAGGACCTTCGACTGGAAGTGGGCGAGCTAATAGACATAGTAGACATTTCAAAAAGTGCGGTACATCGGATATTAACTGAAAGTTTGAATATGAAAAAGCTGTGCGCACGATGCGCTCAACGTTTGCTCTCAATGGAACAGAAACAGTGTTTGGCAGAAATAAAGTGGAATTTTTGCTCCGCCTGAATTAATATCTCTATTAAGTATCAATTTGAGTTTTGAAATCTACGAATTTAATGTTTTTACAAGAAATAACTCTCAATTTAAAACCGCTGCTAATTATGATGAATACTTAAGTATTCGAAAGCTCGGAATATATTAAAGTTAGGACACTTTGGTGTTTAATTTTGCCTACTACGAAATCTTTGATATAGTAATATGTGTTAATAATTCCAACTGAATTTTTAATTATAAATTATCAGCTTGAAGTTGTTGATAAAATATCAATGCTAGATGCTATAGAAAGCAGTCAAAGCTATACATTCAGAAATAAAAGCTGGGGAAGGTATATTAATATAAATAAATACTTTATCAACTTAATGATAATATCTCTCTGAAAAATATTCATTGGTAGCTTTCAACAATAATGAAATAGATTTTTCATTACAAATTGAATGGACACTTCTGGTCATTGAAATAGCATACAAGTTTGCGACATTTTTTGGAGTTTTTTAGCTGTGTGACTTTGTTTAACAAAAAAATTTTCATTATACGATTATTATGAACCCTTTTAGTGCAGCCATCTTCCAATTTGAAGACATGTCGTCTGTGAGATCAGTGTGTTTTGAGAAGCGCCTCCGTGTGTTTGTGAGAATAGTTAAACAAGAATATGTCCGGGCCGTCAAAGCGCATCCGTTTAGATGATCCGAATTACGAAGAAACTTTGCAGAAATGGTATCAGGAGAATTTTAGTGATACTAGTGATATAGACGATGTCTCCAACGATTATCGTATAGAATCTGAACACGATACAAGTTCAGAGCGAAGTGCTGATGAAGATGGAACGCTTCAAGAAAGTGCCTCAGCTTACTTTCATGGCAAGAATCAATATAGATGGTCTTCTTCTGAAGTTTGCCCATCATCTAAGACCCGAAAACATAATATTGTCATAAAAATTCCAACATTGACTGCCAAATCACGAAGTTTGGGTGACACAGCGGATCCTCTTTCAGTTAGGGGTTTATTATTTAGCGAAAATATTTTAGAACACATTATGAAATGGACTACTAAAAAACTTAGTACAATGCGTATGCACTACAAAGTACAGAATAAAATCGATCTCAGAGACGTTGATATTGTTGAGTTGAGGGCATTTTTAGATCTATATGATATGATTATTTCAGATAATCAATAGATAATTAAGTTTGTTCATTTTAAATAAAAAATAAAGCCTTTTAAAGTATTTTATTTATTTTCGCCTGCTAAAAAATTTAGTCTAGCAGACGACACCTCTCTGTTCATGCAACAAAGCTGACATGTCTCTGGTTAATGGGTAATGGCAGTTTTCTGAATTTCAGTTAACTGAAGAATCATTAAGTACAATTCAACTGAACTCAAATTGAAAAGTGTACATTGTACAAGCGGGAGAAGTTGCTAAATTCTTTAACAAAAAAAAGAACAGTAAATATAAGATTCGTTATTAAAGACAATAATTTGTGTTTTTTTTATTTAATATTACGTTTATTGTATTTAATAGATATTAATTTATGTTGAGTTAAGTATCGTATAATTATTGAATATTTCTGAAGCAATAGCAAATTTTTCATAAAATTAATAACCTCGATACTCGACTGAGTGAATCGGTGAATATATTATATAAACAAATTAATGCAACTATCCTCCGATCCACAATAATTTAATAACCGTTATTAATTGATTTGATATCATGTTCTGGTTCAAAGTGAGATCAAATATGAAATATAAACGTAGTAAAACAGTAATAAATTGTGGGACAACTTGTAATTAAATAAAGTTGACTATATATAAATCCTCTAAATACAATGGCCGAATTAATTAACACGTAAGTGTTGATGATTTGATAATGATGCTAAACAGTTTAAAAAACATTTTGGAAACATTATTATTCATCTAAAATTGAATAAATTCCATTATTCGAAATCTCATGTGACTGCGTACACCAATCTGAGCGCGAATCACTTATCTGTGACATACGATTAAAAAGTATAGCCACGTGTCCCTTTTTCTATCATTTTAGCTATTGATTCAATGATAACGTCTTCCCTAACTGTTAATTTCATTATTCTTCGCGTGACATTCCTTTCACTCTCCTTAGGAACCTCATCTCTATCGCTTGGATTCCTTTCAATTCTGCGACATTTTGGTTTTCTGTTTTACTCATGAATGGTCTTTGAAAGTGAATTATACAATTTGAATGCATTAGTTATTTTATTTCCGCATCGGTTGATTCTTTTCTGTATATTGTCGTCTAAATATTTGATCACTATGACTTGTTTTATTTTCCCTCTTATATTGTTATGTTTAACTGTTTATTGTCTTCCCACGTACACTTTTTTTGACTTCTCAACTTTTATCTTTAAATTCCTATTTTTTAGTTCTCTTTCCCATACTCCGATGTTATTCATTAATTACCTTTTTTAACACATGTATCGTTAGATCTTCTGAAAAGAGAAATCTTTCAAAATCGATTAATTTTGACCGAAAGAAGATTTTCCACGTGACGTAGATAAGTTTTACTGAAAACTTTAAATTTTTTGTGTCATTTCAAGTCACAATTTTTGTTAATGAAACGCGGATATGCATACAAACTTTCCGTTTCTCGGTCAAATATCTTGAATCTAATTTGGTATATGCTAGAAGTTTGGGATACTTGGAAATATCTTTTAGCATGGAATATTCACACCATAAACTATAATTCAGCGGATTTTTCGTGAAAGTACGGTTTCTGAAATTGCAGTGGTCCCATTTCTTGAAGTATTGACGATTCATTGAATTCATACAAACTTTTCGTTCATCAGTCACAAGTCTATAAACTAATTCGGCATCAACTCTTCCCAATTGCAAATTATCTGCTTAAATTGTTTGCATAGTCCTTTCGTACGAAGTTTCGGGTTCTTCACTAAGCTCTTCAATAGAAAATCACCAGCTCCAACGAAAATTTTGTCCTAATCCTCATCCGTTCCTTATTCTTAACAACTTCCTATCTTTAAATTTCATGAGAGTCTTGGATACTTTCGAAAACTCAATGTTATGAGTGGTTCATCATCAATGTTTCATGAAAGTTGCTATAGTAGTAGACTGACAAGTCGATAAGACTTCACTGGTACTAGCTGAAATTTTTGCATTAATCGCTGCCTTAAAAATCGATTCAACGTGTTTCTGTTTCAGCTCATCTCGTATGTGTAGAAGCATCACGATGACACATCTTCGAGGTTAAATTAAACTTCTGTGTGCTCCTGTGTGTCTTTTATTAATTTTGCTAATTTTCACATTATCCTTGACCTTTTCGTATGAAATATTTCCTAAGTGGTTATTACAAATTCTGCTTTAAAGGTAAAACATTAGATTCACAACAGTCAACACTTATATAGTTGCATAAAACACAATTATGTAAATAACTATTATTTACTAGACATTTAGATATTTTTATTTAATGGTCATTAGAGCAGTAGGTAATAAATTTTCCCAATAAATACGTCTACGATCGTGTGTAATATATCAAATCCTGAAGTTTTATTGAATAATATACATTGATTTTCAATCACCTGGGGGAGAATTGAATTGAAATATTATTTTACAAGAAAAGATGACAACAAGATTTCCATAAAACATTTTTCATTTGTGGATATGCTAATTTGTAATTTCCAGTTTCCATTAGAGATGGTATCATATAATTAACCTTTGAGGAAGTTGTATAATCCGGACTTAGTATACCAAGAAGAGATCTACAACGCCCTGAAACACCAAGAAGTCCAGCGGTAACCAAGACAATCAAAATCATCCTGAAAAAGAACAAAAAGGACACGAATTTTCCACTGATCTACGATGAGTAAGATAGCAAAGAAAATCGACCTAAAAAAACTTCTAGAATGTGTATAGAAGTTATAGATGATAGGAGACAGATTGTAGAAAGACCTCACGAAGCTGCTGAGTAACTATCTAAAACTGATTCCGATTCAAAACGCTCTACCAAGAAAAGTATACCGTTGATGATGGTGAGGAAGATAGCAAAAAACATAACGGGAAAAAATCTACTGGACTACTAAGAGTGATCCTGGACCAAGGATCCAGGTCCTTCATTGAAAGATACTGTACACAGTAGTTTGAGGTTACATTATCAAGAGACTCGACACAGCAAGGAGTGAACGCAACAAGAGATTGAAGTGCCAAATTTAATAGAGCATGGATGGTGACGTCAGAAATTTTATGTATCTGTATGTTCTTTATTTTGGGTTTCTTCAAAATATATTTTGATAATGACTTGAAGAAAAGTCGAAACCTCAAATTTTATCTTCCAAAAATTATTAGAAAAACTAATTTTAAAACAGAAGAGACCTCAAATCAAGAGCATCAAGATGCATTAAGGTCCCACCAGATATGTTATGCCGGGAAATTAATCGTACTACGACCGGAAAAGAAAACATACACCAAGAAGAATGAGGATAGAGGGTCTTAATAGAAAATTAGCAGGCTGGTTAGTAGAAAGTGGAATCATGGAAAAGGATATTGAGCAACGAAAGATTGCATCTTTCTTTGAGAGGTTCATTCTGGAGGTTTTAGTAGAGATTGAAACTATGTAAAGGAAAAACAGAGAAATAAGATAAAACGTAAGATATGTCACTGAATAATGAGATATAATGTTTTCATTGTTCACTCAGTATATATACTGTTGTTTTTAAGAAAACAAGAAGTGATTAACTTGAATATCGAATTAATCAATACTGGTAGCCGGTTGTTATGGGCATTTATCTACACTTCCCATATTTTTTTATATCGCATACCATAAGTTGAAAAACTACTCTCATTTGTTAACGTTCTAAAACAATAACAATTAAGGCACTTGTTGGCGCATTGATTGAGAATTAAACGAAAAATATCGATTTCATTTCCTCAAGGTGTAGTTGGTTTTCTGCTATAAAGGTATAATCTCTTCGAAAATGATCTCAAATCGGTTTGCTGTTATTAAACGGTAACAGATGGATTACGTAACCTTCTTGACTCGTTTTTTTTTCCGTTGAGGTGTAGTTTGTATCTTTTTTCATAAGCTATTGGATAACTAATTATTGTTTATGCATTGAAAGACTTTGTTATTTATGGTAATCTAAAAGAAATTATTCAAGTCATAGCTATAGGAATTGTATATAAAAATTTCAATGCTCAAAATATGTAGAGGTTTCGGAAGTGCTATAATACTGGTCGACAAAAATAATACAAGAATGAATAACATATTGTGATAAAATCGACTTATACAAATACGTAAATATGAAAAAAATTATTTGTAACCAGTAAGGTTTTATGTTATATTTATAGAACCATATTCAATGGTAAAATATTTAATATTTATTAAAAAAATAATTTCACGTTTTTTGAATTTATAGTTTACATCCTAATAAACATGACTCGAAACTATTAAAAACAAAAACTTGAAAAAAATCACTTTAAATATCGATTAAGTCTATTTTTTTCTTTTATAAGGGGTTGTACTTTCTCTTGGGGACAGCTCCCATATTTTCGAGAAAAAATGTCAGATAGGGATGAATTTTCAATTACATTCGAGCCCCAAGGGATTTGTAGGCGTCTAGCAGTTCATCAACTAACTGTTGCCCAATAAAAATACTTTCCTTTAATTTGGCATCACTCCAATGGGGAAAGATTTCTCCAAGTTATTGGAATCCATCACCTTCTTTATCCACAGCTTTTACAAAGTTTTTCATCAATCCAAGTTTAATGTGAAGGGAGGCAGAAGGACATTTTTGGGGTATACAAGGGGTATAAACTTAACATTTTGAGATTCCGGTTGAAACTCACTTTTTGCTTGCCAATTTTTATCAACATAATATTACCTAGCTGTTAATGTAAACAGGGATAATTAAGCTATTGAAAAGTGGTACGTGTTAGAGAATAATAAATATTTTTTCTATTATTGAACGGGTATTTCCATTTTAAAAATAAAGCTTGACGGTGTTACGAAAATCTTGTCATCTAGCGTGGATTTAACCTTGGTAGAAATTATCTTCAATTCTTAGATTCATAATACTTGTTTAAATGTGTTACAGAATAGTAGTCTAAAAAACCCTAAGATAAATAAGCAAAAAACAAAATTAAACTCATTATTTATAATATATTCCACTCATTAATAAATCTGATTATAATATTTAAGAAAAATATATATATACAATTCCCTGATTTCCTCAAATCCAATATATTTTCCCAAATTATCTCTTTTTTTTATCTGTCGTAGTCAATATAATTCGAGTATTCTCTCAATTTCAGAAGCTAAGTAAGTAGTATTTCATTGCAGAATATTTTTTGATTGGATTGTATAGTAAAACGTATTATTTCGTAAAATTTTGGGAAACGATAAATCAATTATTGATTGATTGATCAATATAATCACTAAGAAGTTTGCAATGAGTAACAATTTTTGTATTCGAATGGCAACTGGTTGCCAGCCAGTCGGCAACGCGTTGGCTATCGGAATGTGACAGTCGAAGAAACCCTAACCTAACTTACTGAAAACACTGTTTACACTGCGTTTTCCTTATAATAACAAAAAAATTGCATACCACAATATGACGCAGCTAGCAAAGGTATGTTTAAATAAAGACAATAGTCGACGAGATATACAGTTATATTAAATGAAAATAATTCCTCCTCCGCTTTTAAAATTATATCTTTTCCGATTGCAGTAGAATTTATGCACAACTGGTCGAAAGAATATGCACATAATCAATTAGAAATATTCTATTATCATTATCATGAATAAATGTCAATAAATATAGAAGGAACGATCAGCTGATTGCATCTATTAAGTTGAAGGCAGTCTGAAGTATAAATTGTTTACATAACCGTTTTTAAATGCTGGAGAAAATATTCCTCTGAAATGTGCGAGTCTCTACTCTTATATAAAATATTTTATAAATAAAAGCAAATGATTTATTTCGTTTTCTTTTTCCAGTAACAGATTTCAAAAAAAAACTTTGCCTTATGCTTAATCCTATTAGGACATTGAGTAAAAGATAGTTGAGAGTGTGGATTACTATACACTGTGGATGTGTTTCTTGTTGTATCAGATATTTGTTTCTACGTCCGTATTATTTTACTCACTTGTTGCATAAATAACTATTATAGATTACTGACTTGAATTTCGTGAAGTAAAAAACTTATTTATTATTAATTAAAGCAGGAAAATACAAATCACGCTTAATTAGAGCTTGAGCTTATTCCATTCGAGAGAATTTATATGTTTCTTACCAAATTAAATTTCGTTATGTTATATCTCGAAACCCTAGATATTTTTTTGGGTTGGAAAGTTTATTTTATCTCAAAAAATTTTTTTCAATGTCGAGTACGGAATTTAAGTTGATGATGTTGTCGTTTGATATAGTTGGTAGTTAGTTTCAAGTTTGAAGATGCTACATTGTTTAGTATTTGTTTGGTAGCCATCAATTGCGAACTATACTCCATTCGGAAAGAGTCTAGAGTAATAAATCAATCCCTCTCCTGGCCACCATAGTCGTAGTCACATTTGAGAACAATTTATTATTTTATTTTATTAAACCTTAGCAAATGTATCTAACATTTATTTTCTAAGAAATTTATTGCATCAAGTTCAAATTTCCAACTATGTTTACTTATCGGCCAAAACAGTTATTTTAGGATATTTTAAGAAAGATAAATATTTCACGCCCATTTATAGTATAACATATACCAGACAGGTTGATTTGTAAACGATTTGTGAAATGTTTTCTATGAAAAAAGATAATTAGGTACATTTTGCAAGATGGTAATAAAAGATTCAAATATGAGGTATACTTAAATGGTTATTGACAAGTTTCAGTTTAAAGTCCTATCAAAGAAAATATCCAAAACACAACTGCATTTATAGCGCAGTGTTTGTCACAGAAACGTTTACCAAACTTTAGTGAATATTCAATATGTCGACCTTTGAAAACTCCATTACATAAAGTGAAGACGCATGCACTTTCTGTTAACGAGAAAGCTATGGCTTTAAATGTATATGGTGCATTAAAATATCAGTACCTTTCAGTGAGTGTAGATGATGATGATGATGATGATGACACGTCTAGGAAAATCAACGGTCTAGAAACTTCTTAAGAAAAAGAAGACAAGTGGATGTTCAAGTGGTCCAAAGTCTTGGTCAGGAAAGCCAAAGGTTTACATCGACGAAGATTACAAATATGCAATCCGCAGGAAAGTTCACTCATTTTACTTTAAAAAGAAAATTCCTTTTTGAAAGATGGATGGCCACCAATCAGCAAAAATAAGCTTTGGAAGGTTCTACAAGAACTAAATTTTTGTTGGGGAAAGCCAACGTAAAAATTCATATTTAAAATATTTCGTGTGTTGAAGAAGGTCTTATTTAAGGACGATTAAGAAACTACTGGAGGAAGGAAAAACTATTTTTTATTTGGACCAGACCTGGGTTAACGAGGGACACACTGCAGGAAAAATATGGTAAATAAGACGGTTAACAATTTCAGTCAAGCTTTTTTGGAGGGACTATCAACAGGATTGAAAGGTCCAATTAAATAAAAATATCTGTAAATATTGAAAAGCAATTACGAAGAATCCATTGCAACGGTTATGATGGTAAGGGTCTTCTTACTTTTGGTGAGATTCAGATGTTGGTGTGAAAGTATTCAAATAGAGAGAGTAATAAAGATATCCTTTACTTTTGGAAAGAAAAGGATGGCCATTCGGATTATCTAGACTGGTCGAAAATTTGCCATAAATGAAGAGATGGGGTGAGAAGTTTAACGATTCTTATTATGAAAAGGGTATCGAGATTCTTCGGCTTGTGTTCTTATTCCAGAACCACTAGAATCGCTAATTTACAGGTATTTGGATCAATAACAAAATATTATAACCTAGATTTTGTTTGTTTACTTTTGACAGAAGCATAGTACGGATCCACAGTAGAAAAGTGTATCAACATCTTGAATAAATTGGATCTGGATGATAATAATTCAAATACTTTAAAAAAAGCTTTATTAGATTCTCATTTTCTTTGAGCTACTGTACACAAACTCTAGATGGACATTTACTAGAAGGAAATTTCAATAGCAATAAAAGATAAAACGATGAACATATTTTTTTTTAATAATACACTAATTTATTTTGAAATTATGAATGATTGATTACTTTCTCAACCGCGCTGGCAACCTTAAAAGATGTTCCCATTAATAATTACACTCATTAACCTTGAAAATAGCAATAAACTGCATTCGTTAAGGAATGTTTTATATATTTTACTTTTGCTTCTAAAGGCCATTTCAACGCATCAAATGAATAACTACATTCCATATAATTTGTATTTGGAATTAACATAAAAGAGAATAATTTTCTGAAAGGTATGTCCTTGTAATGATTATCCTAATAGGAAATTGGTGTCGATTTTATAGTTATAAAAAATAAGATTTCATTATATGAAAAAAAAAATATTTATAATTCAATACACTCCTTCCAAAGATGTTCTAATTTATTAATTTCATTTCAGAACTGAGTGGATTATCTTGATGGAAAATAATCCTTTTCCTTGTGTGAATTACAGCAGTTATCTCAAAATGTTGTCCATTCACTTGAATCCTATCTTTTAATTCCTGAATATTGGCAGGTATTGTTTTATAAACGATGTTTTTTAAGTGACTCCACAGGAAATAGTCTAAAGGATTCATGTCCAGTGATCGCGGGGACCATTCGATATAACCACGCCTCCCAATCCATCTGGGAAACACATTATTTAAGTATTGACTCACCACACACGCTTACTGAGGTGGGGCACCATCTTGTTGTAGTCAATTATTGTCGTTTGTGACTCAGGTATAATTCTATTTTCCAATAAATCTAAGTACGTCGGACCATTTGAGTTACCCTCAATGAAAAAGGGACCAATTGTTTCACTGCCCATTACTCCAGCCCTTACAGGGATTCGGGTGTGGGATTCGCGCATTCAACGAGGATTGTAACGTGACCAGTATCTACAATTATGCCAATTTTCGTTTCCATTAATACAGAAAGTGACTCCATCGCAAAAAATAACATTGCTTGGAAAATTTGGATGGTTTTGATTCGAATATTTTTCCATCATTAGGTCTGCAAACTATTCATTAAAATCGTTTCATTTGACAATTCTTGAATCAACGTTACTTTGTATAGATGGATTTTATTATAACTTTTCATTACGGATGTTAGCGAAATATTAAGTTTCTTGGATATTTATCCAGTACTAAAGTGTGGATCGTCTCTTTTCCATTGTGACTTCAACAATAATAATTTATTGTTGCAGTCATAGCCACCTAAATGTGTCATTTTAACTTCGGAAAATGTAGCTATAACTCCGAAATTAGGATATTAAGGCATAGAGAACATCATAAAATAATAAGTATTTCTTAAGGATTTTGAGAAGCGAAAAATACACAGGGTGATACATTTGAAATAACAAAGTTCATTATTTTTCCGGAAAAAGAAAAGATCCGACAACAATGTAAATACAGGCCATATCACAAGATCTTTGTATTCAAAAATTTATAAAAATTCTACAAGCCGTTTCCGAATAAATTGACGCGTTCCATATATAAAACTTACACTATTTAGATGGAATACTGAAACTTCTTTTTGTGTTACTGGAATCAATCAACATAAGTGGATGTTAAAGTACACAGAGGAATCCCGAACATATAGTTCAAAGTCTGAGATTTTAGTCACTTCATTGAATGAATGACTCTCTCGATAATAATTCATTTCAAGTGAAATCATATCTTGAAACTACGCCCATTAAAAACTAAGCTGACAAATGGGATGTTGTAAAACATACACGAATGTAACTACCTACAAAGATAGAATCTGTTGCAACATTCATCGACTCCATGTATGTATATATATCACTCATATTCAAATCCATTTAAATCTCAACAAGCTTGCATACTCATAACTAATCTAGATATATCTGTGGAAATCGAATATCAAAATTATGCAAATCTGAGTGGCGATGTTGTAAACAACATTTTGATTCTCAATTCTTCTAATTATCACTTACGATTATATCACAATTATTGTTTAGAAATACAAGAAACTTGTACAAATTTGAATAATGAATTTACAGCCATGAGAATAAAAATATACTATGCAGTTGCTACAGTTATAACGAGATTGAACTTGAAAATGGATTTTTTTACAACGTATCCATTCAACTGATTTGAAGAGAAAGAATTTATGAATATTCATAAAGTTGGAATAAATTTATTATTTTTATCAACGTGAATGATATGAACAAGTTTATGAGGCAGCTATACTTACATATCAATCGTCGATTAAATAGATTTTTATATAAAATATTCAATGATAACAGTGGATTCTTTAAAGTCCTTGGAAAATGTATTTGCACCATTTATATATTCGAAATACGAAGATTGCTTCTTAAGTTTTGAGATATGACAACATTGATGTGAATATGTCAAATCTGCCAATGTCATCATGACGTTTGACAGTTTTAATGGTGAACTCACTCAGGTACTCAGAACGTGTTATCATACGTCATTTGACTACTGTGAGATTCAGAGTGAGATGGTCGGAATATCTGGACATTTCGCTAACGTTTGAATAGACCAAATTCTGTATACCAGCATTTGTTTGTCAGACGTACTCGAAAAAATGAAGATACGTCAATGCGAGCTGTCACACATTAGTCCAAACAAAAACGTTTTTGAACAGTCAAAAGATCGATGGGTGCGAGGTCAACGTTTTTCTACACCTGAAGAAGTGGTTTATGCGTTCATTTTCATGTTTTGGAGCTATGTCAATTGGAATAGTGTATTGACCTTTATGAAGCCAAGACAAGAATGTACAGAAAAATAGATTACAAAACAACCTGTACGTCTTATTAGGTAGCATTAATCGGCGATTGAAGTCACAGTTAATTGAATTGAAAACATTGTTAATAATTCTAGAGAAAATTAATAAATAATTGGAATTGGGCATACAGGTTTGCAATTTCAGCTACTGCTAAAGTCATTTTTACTAGATGATTAAAAAATAACGAAAATTACAATATTATTGTTTATTAATGTCATATTGACTAATTTATGGCTGTTTTATAGCGTTATCATATATTCCATTGAAGAAATAATTGAAATATCATCGATTATATTAAAAATAACCAAGTAATTGTTGAATATATAGTAACTGTTAATAAAAGAATTTGTATTTCACTTTCAACATATGAAAGTAAAAATATAAAACCATCATAGATAAAATAAAACCCCAAAATTTTACATAATTGCACTTGAAATAAATTCCTGGATATATAGTTATATAGAAGCAGCTATACAACATTCCATATTTCAGAAAGAATCAATTTCAAATTATTATCATGTATCTTTTAAGATTGTTTAGTAGATTATAAGAAAAAAAACCTTTAATATAGACGGTGGTAACTAATCTAAACAAAATTATTTTTATTTAAATAGTATCTATTCGTATTTGCGTATTGTTTCCTTCAATCTCTACATTTTTATAACCACTCGTAACCCTTGTAGTTATTGCAGCATAATTGTTTAATGAACAATTTATGAAAGAAAAACTCCACAAATTATTACCGGGAGCTTAATAATTCGGATTCTTACACAATTCTAATGGATACGGTAATATATGGGTAGAGACTTCTTGAGAATACATTTACTGAGGGTATATTGTGTTATTCGTGAATATGTTACACAATGTTGTAAAGTATGTCTTATGTTAATACGATTGTAGAATATGTTTCGCCATATTGACATAATTAGATCAATATCTCTCGAAGTAATTTTTCATTGACATGCCTTAACCATAACTCTCACCAAAATGATGATTGTTCTAACATCAATTTCAAAATTTGAATTCAAATTAATCGCTCTCTTCGTAAAGGTGTTTCTCAATATTTCTTCATGCTACAGAAGATATTAACTATTAGAAAGATGTTGGTAGTTATATGATTGGTTGTTACACACCAGTTTTTCAATAAAATTTTATTATAATTATGAAAATCAGTTGATTGAATTACTTGAATGGAATTATCACGAAATTTTATTATACCAACAATGTTTGATAAAGAAATTTGTAGAGTTCTTGTCTAGAAGGTGTTTCTCAATATTTCTTCATGATACAGAAGATATTAACTATTAGAAAGATGTTGGTAGTTATATGATTGATTGTTACACACAACAGTTTTTCAATATAAGTGTATCATAATTATGAAAATCGGTTGATTGAATTACTTGGATGGAATTATCACGAAATTTTATTATATCAACAATTTATTGATAAAGAAATTTGTAGAATTCTTGTCTAGAAGGTGTTTCTCAATATTTCTTCATGATACAGAAGATATTAACTATTAGAAAGATGTTGGTAGTTATATGATTGATTGTTACACACCAATTTTTCAATATAATTGTATCATAATTACGAAAATCGGTTGATTGAATTACTTGAATGGAATTATCACGAAATTTTATTATACCAACAATGTTTGATAAAGAAATTTGTAAAGTTCTTGTCTAGAAGGTGTTTCTCAATATTTCTTCATGATACAGAAGATATTAACTATTAGAAAGATGTTGGTAGTTATATGATTGATTGTTACACACCAATTTTTCAATATAATTGTATCATAATTACGAAAATCGGTTGATTGAATTACTTGAATGGAATTATCACGAAATTTTATTATACCAACAATGTTTGATAAAGAAATTTGTAGAGTTCTTGTCTAGAAGGTGTTTCTCAATATTTCTTCATGATACAGAAGATATTAACTATTAGAAAGATGTTGGTAGTTATATGATTGGTTGTTACACACCAATTTTTCAATATAATTGTATCATAATTACGAAAATCGGTTGATTGAATTACTTGAATGGAGTTATCACAAAATTTTATTCTACCAACAATGTTTTTGATAAAGAAATTTGTAGAATTCTTGTCTAGAAGGTGTTTCTCAATATTTCTTCATGCTACAGAAGATATTAACTATTAGAAAGATGTTGGTAGTTATATTATTGCTTGTTACACACCAATTTTTCAATATAATTGTATCATAATTACGAAAATCGGTTGATTGAATTACTTGAATGGAATTATCACGAAATTTTATTATACCAACAATTTATTGATAAAGCAATTTGTAGAATTCTTGTCTAGAAGGTGTTTCTCAATATTTCTTCATGCTACAAAAGATATTAACTATTAGAAAGATGTTGGTAGTTATATGATTGATTGTTACACACCAATTTTTCAATATAATTGTCTCATAATTACGAAAATCGGTTGATTGAATTACTTGAATGGAATTATCACGAAATTTTATTATACCAACAATGTTTGATAAAGAAATTTGTAGAGTTCTTGTCTAGAAGGTGTGTCTCAATATTTCTTCATGCTACAGAAGATATTAACTATTAGAAAGATGTTGGTAGTTATATGATTGGTTGTTACACACCAATTTTTCAATATAATTGTATCATAATTACGAAAATCGGTTGATTGAATTACTTGAATGGAGTTAGCACAAAATTTTATTATACCAACAATGTTTGATAAAGAAATTTGTAGAGTTCTTGTCTAGAAGGTGTTTCTCAATATTTCTTCATGATACAGAAGATATTAACTATTAGAAAGATGTTGGTAGTTATATGATTGGTTGTTACACACCAATTTTTCAATATAATTGTATCATAATTACGAAAATCGGTTGATTGAATTACTTGAATGGAGTTATCACGAAATTTTATTATACCAACAATGTTTGATAAAGAAATTTGTAGAGTTCTTGTCTAGAAGGTGTTTCTCAATATTTCTTCATGATACAGAAGATATTAACTATTAGAAAGATGTTGGTAGTTATATGATTGATTGTTACACACAACAGTTTTTCAATATAAGTGTATCATAATTATGAAAATCGGTTGATTGAATTACTTGGATGGAATTATCACGAAATTTTATTATATCAACAATTTATTGATAAAGAAATTTGTAGAATTCTTGTCTAGAAGGTGTTTCTCAATATTTCTTCATGATACAGAAGATATTAACTATTAGAAAGATGTTGGTAGTTATATGATTGATTGTTACACACCAATTTTTCAATATAATTGTATCATAATTACGAAAATCGGTTGATTGAATTACTTGAATGGAATTATCACGAAATTTTATTATACCAACAATGTTTGATAAAGAAATTTGTAAAGTTCTTGTCTAGAAGGTGTTTCTCAATATTTCTTCATGATACAGAAGATATTAACTATTAGAAAGATGTTGGTAGTTATATGATTGATTGTTACACACCAATTTTTCAATATAATTGTATCATAATTACGAAAATCGGTTGATTGAATTACTTGAATGGAATTATCACGAAATTTTATTATACCAACAATGTTTGATAAAGAAATTTGTAGAGTTCTTGTCTAGAAGGTGTTTCTCAATATTTCTTCATGATACAGAAGATATTAACTATTAGAAAGATGTTGGTAGTTATATGATTGGTTGTTACACACCAATTTTTCAATATAATTGTATCATAATTACGAAAATCGGTTGATTGAATTACTTGAATGGAGTTATCACAAAATTTTATTCTACCAACAATGTTTTTGATAAAGAAATTTGTAGAATTCTTGTCTAGAAGGTGTTTCTCAATATTTCTTCATGCTACAGAAGATATTAACTATTAGAAAGATGTTGGTAGTTATATTATTGCTTGTTACACACCAATTTTTCAATATAATTGTATCATAATTACGAAAATCGGTTGATTGAATTACTTGAATGGAATTATCACGAAATTTTATTATACCAACAATTTATTGATAAAGCAATTTGTAGAATTCTTGTCTAGAAGGTGTTTCTCAATATTTCTTCATGCTACAAAAGATATTAACTATTAGAAAGATGTTGGTAGTTATATGATTGATTGTTACACACCAATTTTTCAATATAATTGTCTCATAATTACGAAAATCGGTTGATTGAATTACTTGAATGGAATTATCACGAAATTTTATTATACCAACAATGTTTGATAAAGAAATTTGTAGAGTTCTTGTCTAGAAGGTGTGTCTCAATATTTCTTCATGCTACAGAAGATATTAACTATTAGAAAGATGTTGGTAGTTATATGATTGGTTGTTACACACCAATTTTTCAATATAATTGTATCATAATTACGAAAATCGGTTGATTGAATTACTTGAATGGAGTTAGCACAAAATTTTATTCTACCAACAATGTTTTTGATAAAGAAATTTGTAGAATTCTTGTCTAGAAGGTGTTTCTCAATATTTCTTCATGCTACAGAAGATATTAACTATTAGAAAGATGTTGGTAGTTATATGATTGGTTGTTACACACCAATTTTTCAATATAATTGTATCATAATTACGAAAATCGGTTGATTGAATTACTTGAATGGAATTATCACGAAATTTTATTATACCAACAATGTTTGATAAAGAAATTTGTAGAGTTCTTGTCTAGAAGGTGTGTCTCAATATTTCTTCATGCTACAGAAGATATTAACTATTAGAAAGATGTTGGTAGTTATATGATTGGTTGTTACACACCAATTTTTCAATATAATTGTATCATAATTACGAAAATCGGTTGATTGAATTACTTGAATGGAGTTAGCACAAAATTTTATTCTACCAACAATGTTTTTGATAAAGAAATTTGTAGAATTCTTGTCTAGAAGGTGTTTCTCAATATTTCTTCATGCTACAGAAGATATTAACTATTAGAAAGATGTTGGTAGTTATATGATTGGTTGTTACACACCAATTTTTCAATATAATTGTATCATAATTACGAAAATCGGTTGATTGAATTACTTGAATGGAATTATCACGAAATTTTATTATACCAACAATGTTTGATAAAGAAATTTGTAGAGTTCTTGTCTAGAAGGTGTTTCTCAATATTTCTTCATGATACAGAAGATATTAACTATTAGAAAGATGTTGGTAGTTATATGATTGGTTGTTACACACCAATTTTTCAATATAATTGTATCATAATTACGAAAATCGGTTGATTGAATTACTTGAATGGAGTTATCACAAAATTTTATTCTACCAACAATGTTTTTGATAAAGAAATTTGTAGAATTCTTGTCTAGAAGGTGTTTCTCAATATTTCTTCATGCTACAGAAGATATTAACTATTAGAAAGATGTTGGTAGTTATATTATTGCTTGTTACACACCAATTTTTCAATATAATTGTATCATAATTACGAAAATCGGTTGATTGAATTACTTGAATGGAATTATCACGAAATTTTATTATACCAACAATTTATTGATAAAGCAATTTGTAGAATTCTTGTCTAGAAGGTGTTTCTCAATATTTCTTCATGCTACAAAAGATATTAACTATTAGAAAGATGTTGGTAGTTATATGATTGATTGTTACACACCAATTTTTCAATATAATTGTATCATAATTACGAAAATCGGTTGATTGAATTACTTGAATGGAATTATCACGAAATTTTATTATACCAACAATGTTTGATAAAGAAATTTGTAGAGTTCTTGTCTAGAAGGTGTTTCTCAATATTTCTTCATGATACAGAAGATATTAACTATTAGAAAGATGTTGGTAGTTATATGATTGGTTGTTACACACCAATTTTTCAATATAATTGTATCATAATTACGAAAATCGGTTGATTGAATTACTTGGATGGAGTTATCACGAAATTTTATTATATCAACAATTTATTGATAAAGAAATTTGTAGAATTCTTGTCTAGAAGGTGTTTCTCAATATTTCTTCATGATACAGGAGATATTAACTATTAGAAAGATGTTGGTAGTTATATGATTGATTGTTACACACCAATTTTTCAATATAATTGTATCATAATTACGAAAATCGGTTGATTGAATTACTTGAATGGAATTATCACGAAATTTTATTATACCAACAATGTTTGATAAAGAAATTTGTAGAGTTCTTGTCTAGAAGGTGTGTCTCAATATTTCTTCATGCTACAGAAGATATTAACTATTAGAAAGATGTTGGTAGTTATATGATTGGTTGTTACACACCAATTTTTCAATATAATTGTATCATAATTACGAAAATCGGTTGATTGAATTACTTGAATGGAGTTAGCACAAAATTTTATTCTACCAACAATGTTTTTGATAAAGAAATTTGTAGAATTCTTGTCTAGAAGGTGTTTCTCAATATTTCTTCATGCTACAGAAGATATTAACTATTAGAAAGATGTTGGTAGTTATATGATTGATTGTTACACACAACAGTTTTTCAATATAAGTGTATCATAATTATGAAAATCGGTTGATTGAATTACTTGGATGGAGTTATCACGAAATTTTATTATATCAACAATTTATTGATAAAGAAATTTGTAGAATTCTTGTCTAGAAGGTGTGTCTCAATATTTCTTCATGCTACAGAAGATATTAACTATTAGAAAGATGTTGGTAGTTATATGATTGGTTGTTACACACCAATTTTTCAATATAATTGTATCATAATTACGAAAATCGGTTGATTGAATTACTTGAATGGAGTTATCACAAAATTTTATTCTACCAACAATGTTTTTGATAAAGAAATTTGTAGAATTCTTGTCTAGAAGGTGTTTCTCAATATTTCTTCATGCTACAGAAGATATTAACTATTAGAAAGATGTTGGTAGTTATATGATTGATTGTTACACACAACAGTTTTTCAATAAAATTGTATCATAATCACGAAAATCGGTTGATTGAATTACTTGAATGGAGTTATCACAAAATTCTATTATACCAACAATTTATTGATAAAGAAATTTTAGAATTCTTGTCTAGAAGGTGTTTCTCAATATTTCTTCATGATACAGAAGATATTAACTATTAGAAAGATGTTGGTAGTTATATGATTGATTGTTACACACAACAGTTTTTCAATAAAATTGTATCATAATTACGAAAATCGGTTGATTGAATTACTTGAATGGAATTATCACGAAATTTTATTATACCAACAATGTTTGATAAAGAAATTTGTAGAATTCTTGTCTAGAAGGTGTTTCTCAATGTTTCTTCATGATACAGAAGATATTAACTATTAGAAAGATGTTGGTAGTTATATGATTGATTGTTACACACAACAGTTTTTCAATATAAGTGTATCATAATTATGAAAATCGGTTGATTGAATTACTTGGATGGAGTTATCACGAAATTTTATTATATCAACAATTTATTGATAAAGAAATTTGTAGAATTCTTGTATAGAAGCATTTATGCAATGTTTTTTATTTAGCTGTTGCGTCGTAGCTTTTTCAATATCAAAAATTGTGTGATAAAGTTGTTCTTCCGATATATTTTTTAAAGCAGAATTCATATTATAATGCATCTGGTGAATAAGGAAGTTGATACAATTTGGCTAAAAATTGTAATAGCCATAATACTTTTTACATTAGCATCCAAAGTTGTATTATGATCTTTCAACTTCAGGTAAAATGAATCAGGATTTATTTTCATTTAACAAAGGGTGGTATGTATGAAATTAGCTGTGGCAGGAAGTATGTTGGACAGACTAAGAGATTTGTTAATGTTCGGTTTAAGGAGCACATAGCTTTTATTCATTAAGAAACAAATAATATATTTGGATAAAATTAGTTGTAGAAAGTTTAATTTGGACTTAGCTCCTCTCATTTACAAATTCGTATATAGAATGTGTTTGTATAAACTTAAATTTTAAAAATTTGTTTGTTACCAGGATGTTTTCTATTCTGCAGCATCTTAACAACATATTTTACATTAAATTCTTTTATTTAACTACTCTTCTTCTTTCAACTTATTTTATATATTCATTTTTGTAATTTCTTTTCATCGTTTTTTCTTGCAACATTATTTATGCCGGTTGGTTGGTTAGTGGGACATCTAGATAAGGTCTTCTTGTATTTTCCAAATTCTCAACACCAAATTCTTCTATTTTCACAACTTCATCAGTTTTTACAATCTTCTACAATTCATGATTAAGAAGTTATCGCTTCTGTTGTATTTTTTTATCACACCTTGTAAACGATATTAACTCGACGTGAAAAGGGTTGGTATTAATCAATTTCATTCCGAACAAAGACCTCATTGTTCTTATTTTTAACATCGTGCTTTCTTGTCGTACAATTTATGTGTTCAAGTTAAAGCAAATAGTGACAACTTGACAACACAATTGACTTCACCAACCGCAGGTATTTCGCATATATTTAAATAAATCTGGAAAAATATAAGGATTCAGTATTCAATCGAGTGTCAAGCTACTTAAAATGTCAACCTTTTAAATCTTGAAATTTGCAAAACTAAGAGTTGTTTGCAGAAACGAATATGATCGAAGCCCAGTGGTTTTCGAAAGCCCAGTGAAATATGAAGAGTTCCAAATGTTGTGAGGAGGTTTATCCGTGTCATTGGATAATTTAGAGTACTAGAGAACTTGAAGAGCTCGAAGAAGATATAGTCACCGAAGCGAATTATTTTAATAGGTTTTTCTTGTTGAAAACAAATTGAATTTTCCATAGTTTCCTTTTATCTCATTACTCCACATTATAATAACTGATAGTTGATTGTTAAGTGTAATGAAATATAGATAAAAATCTTATTTATAATTCAAGAACGGCCAAACCGAGTTGGCTGGAAACTGGTGGAAAGGTAGACAAACACAGAATACATTTTTTTTATAACCAAATGTTACTAACAGAATTACGAAAAAATTATCAATCGAAAAATCAGTCTAGCCATCCAAAAATGGTATACAAAACCCAACTGATGATAGCTAGACGTAATTTTGTTCAATAGTTAACTATGAGTGAACATCTAAGCCGTTGATGTGTTTGTTTCGAGTTTCTATAACCTTAAAGTGTCCAATAAATTGACAGACAGATATAGAAGTAGGTAAACGAACTGAAAACAGACATTTAAATACAGGAACAGACGCAAAATGACTGACGAAGTGACAGTAAGTCAAATAAATCGACAGACAGATAGATAAGTAGATAGATAAACAGAATACAGGCAGTTAAACAAAGGAACAGACACAAAATAGCAGAAAAAGTGACAGTAAGTCAAATAAATCGACAGACTGATAGATAAGT
Source organism: Diorhabda sublineata (assembly GCF_026230105.1). Classification (NCBI taxonomy): domain Eukaryota; kingdom Metazoa; phylum Arthropoda; class Insecta; order Coleoptera; family Chrysomelidae; genus Diorhabda; species Diorhabda sublineata. The sequence continues at coordinate 3,978,470 of NC_079484.1, read as the reverse complement.
AGATAGATAAACAGAATACATGCAGTTAAACAAAGGAACAGACACAAAATAGCAGAAAAAGTGACAGTAAGTCAAATAAATCGACAGAGAGATAGATAAGTAGATAAATAAACAGAATACAGACAGTTAAACAAAGGAACAGACACAAAATAGCAGAAAAAGTGACAGTAAGTCAAATAAATCGACAGAGAGATAGATAAGTAGATAAATAAACAGAATACAGACAGTTAAACAAAGGAACAGACACAAAATAGCAGAAAAAGTGAGAGTGAGTCAAATAAATTGATAGACAGACAGATAAGTAGATAGATAAACAGAATACAGACAGTTAAACAAAGGAACAGACACAAAATAGCAGAAAAAGTGACAGTAAGTCAAATAAATCGACAGACATATAGATAAGTAGATAGATAAACAAAATACAGGCAGTTAAACAAAGGAACAGACACAAAATAGCAGAAAAAGTGACAGTAAGTCAAATAAATCGACAGAGAGATAGATAAGTAGATAAATAAACAGAATACAGACAGTTAAACAAAGGAACAGAGATAAAAAGATATTTTTGGATAAGTTGCGCTGAGGCGAAATAATCCCAAGATCTCTAATATATACCAAATGGACCTATAGTTATTTTTTTATCTTTTTTTGGCCGTCGGACATAAAGTTCAAGTTCAAATTGTCAGCGTTAAATGGTTGATTTCATTTTTTTCCAAGGACAAAATAAACTGTGGAGTGAAATCGAGAGTCAGCTTCACTCTCTAAAATACAAACAAAAGAATAATAAAGTATTTGCTGAGTCTACAATCAGTAATAGAATGAAATGAATAATATTTCTTCGTATAAAAGGTATGATTAGTTTTTAAAAAAATCATACGCCAAATGATTTTTGTAACAATTTGTCTCGGTAATTACAAAACACTTCCTGCTTATGGTTCTATGGTGACTTTCTCTATCAAATTGTAAGAGGCGCTCATTAAAATCTTCCCAATATAATTTCGCTATGTTCACTTAATGATTCAAACTAATGTCATCTTTTTTAATGACAAAATCCTTACTCAACAATTCGTGACCCGATGCGAGACTTTATTTGTTATTGGCTGACACGAGAGTAAGCACACTTTTTTATATATATCTAGTCGTATCTTTCTCTTCCTGAAAAGTATTATTTCATCTCGATTTTTGCATTCTAATTGACTTAAAATTTCGCATGACTTCCTGTCACTCGGTTACGTAAGAAATATGGACACGATCTCTCGTTTTAATACAATGCAAAGTCACTGATAAGAACCAGGTTACCATTTCTTACAAATATGTTTTGATTTAATAGTGACTAATTATATTTGTTTTGATTAAATTAGCAGAAATATTCGGAAAATGTATTACAATGTCAATTCCTGATATTCTTATGGTACATCTATTGTCCACTAGATGCCCTGTCGATAACCACTGAAAGGATTCGATTATGTGAATCACAGGATTCTCTCACAGTATCTCCATTTAGCCTACCATAGACCTTTATTCAAATAGAAGTTTTCTTATAAGCTCTTATTTTAGAGGTCAAGTTTCACATAAACATTGATAAATAAATAAACAAAATTTTGGAAGATATTGCAATGTTTGTATCGTGGAAAAACAAATGGCAATTATATTCAAGTTCTTTTATTCTTTGCATGATTCACATCAGCAATAAGACCCTTTTCCATTACCATTTAATAACATACGAAAGAGGTTATACGAAAATTTCAATCGCATTCGGTAATTTAATAATTGTATCATTAGTATCATTAATTTTATTATTATTAATAGTGTTGTAAGAGCAATTGAAAATCCAGAACAAACTTCCTTAAAATAAACGATGTTTCAAAGAATTTTTACAACATTAGATGAAGCAAATATAAATTCTCACTAAAATATAATGATAATTGTAATGATGATATCTCTGCAAATTAAGTTTATACGCTTTGTGCACTTCCTAGAACAATACCCACTAATGTATTTGTCTACTGAATATCCGTAGCATGAAGAAATATTGCAAAACATAAATTTGCAGTAAATAAATCTCATTAAGAAATAGTATCACTTGGAATAAGCGAAAGAAATGTAGGTAATTTGTTGTAGATATAAATCTTGTTTTTCTAATTTACGTAAACATTTATACTACTATCGGTAAAAATGACACAGGCAAGTATAAAAGGAAGTAACAGGTGTCGGCCGGGAAGGTATACTACTTTGTTTGTTTATAATTTTTGATTAAATGGAAAAGAATGGATCTGTTAGCCTCACCCTTTTGAGCACATTCATTACATTCTCATATATTTCACGCGGTATTTCATTAATTTCATCACGAATATTTTGTTTGAATTGCTCCGGCGTTTCTGGTTTGTTTGCATAAACGTTGCTTTTCAGATATCCCCACAAAAACTTGTTATGGAAAGAGGTCTTGCAGTAATGCACTTGTAATCCTGGCTGTATGCGATATGGCACCGTCTTGTTGATATCACAAGTCCAAAAAATGCAGTCGTAGCGTTAAAAAGTTTTCAATCATATCTCGATATCGCTCTCCGTTGACAGTTTCCGTTACGCCGTTTTCAGTTTCAAAGAAGTAAGGTCCAATGATTCCCCTTAACCAAATTGCACACCAGACTGTCACTTTTAATGGATGCAAAGATGATTGATGAATAATTTGAGGGTTTTCCATTGCCCAGAAACGCCTATTCTCTTTATTCACATATCCATTCAAATGAAAATGTGTCTTCTGGAAACAGCTCTTGAGTCGACCGAATCTTAAATGGAAACAAATGCAAATCCTTTTCCATCTTTGTGGTCATAGTTGTTCTTTGATGACCAAGCTCCTAAGCACGGCGTCGAATTGAGGTTGATGGATTGTTTTGAACAATTTCTTGAACAGCAGTAATGTTTTCAGCTGATCTTGCAGTACGTTGTGGTCCATGCTGGGCCTATCAGCTACAGCCCCTCTTTCTTCGAAATCATTCACTACACTAGTGCGTCTTGTTGGCAAATTGTTTCTCCCAAAAATATAACGAACTTTCTCATCGCCACAGTAATCGATGATTGATTTTGATAAAATGTTTTAACGGTTAAAACACGTTGGTTTACCGAATATTTTTTCATAATGAATTTGCCACGATTGCCGAATATGAACTGTCAACACTACTTTTCACCTTCACGACGGACACCTTGTATTTGTAAGTTTTATTTGATAAAATTAGAAAAGTTTGATTTGAAAATAAGAAATTCATTGTTCATTGTCACAAAAAAGTTTCTATAATCGAAGTTGTAGAAGTTTAAAATTATTAGACAAACAGGAATCCATTCACGTCTTGTTGACATCAAATCCAGATCTTCCGATAGGATCGGGCCTGTGGGAGCAAGCTCGAAGGGGGCGCAAGGCTGAGGATAAAAAAATAAATAGCTATGAATTGATTTCTCACACTGTACGGAGCTCATTTTTGTGGACCTTAAATTAGAAGCCTCTGCAGTAGCAGCAAAGGCAATGCTTTGTTGCGGGAATGTTCTAGGGGTCGGATCGTTTCAGTTCCACGAACATAGGCTCACTATTAAATTGCTAAAAGTGTTTTAAGACGGCTTTTAGCTGATCCCAGAACCAAATAAATTCCTCCAAAAAAACGTGCAATGATAACTTTGACACCTCGTGGTATGTCCGCAATAAAGATTACATTGGGAGCTCCAAATGTTATCATGATTGGGATTAACTTCAACCAATGGGAAATTTCGATTTTGAAACAATTTCTTGAAAGACACTTCCAATTGGAATTGAAATAATACTTGTTAATTCTTATTTTTTATTAATATTTGATTCCGATTCCACGGAAAGGATCGATTCTCCTTAATCAATAAAACTTGTTTTAAATGTGATTATAATCTTCTGTGCCTCAACGATTCTAAAACTAGAGTTTAGTCATGTTTTGTTTTGTAAAATGCTTAGTACTTTTTGTACACAATTAGATTAGATTAGATTAGATATTCACTCAGCCTAAACAGTAGATTTCACTGCAGGGACTTCTTTGAATCCGTTTGTCTAATCCGTAAGCTCCTATTTTCGAAAAGTTTATACACAGTTATCCACTTAAGAACGTGGAGCACGACCTTCATATACCTACTATACGTTTAGAATTAGTTAGGCTCAATACTATACAACGTAAAAGAGTGCACAATCATTTGCCAATTCACATGAAAACTTACTAGTTTTGAAAAGAGGTGTAAATTAATGGATAACAAAAGTTCAATTATGTCATCAAAGAATCTAACAGCCAACACTAAATCCAAATAAGAAAATTAAGAGGTGTGTTAATGAATATTGATAGAACAAAAAAATTGTATTAATTACTCATACAATCCTTAATAATAAACCAAAAATAAATAGTGGATTCTGATTGTATTATATGTAAATCAAGTTGTTGAAATGAAACCTGTGTCTGACCTTGTAAATGTCACATTTGATGAATTTGGGGCGATTAATTTTGTCCTGTCTTAGATCATAGACTAAGAAAAAACTTCTTGAATATTGATAGATCCCCTGAATATTTATTTGTGATATACAAATCAAAGTATTTCAATAGAACAAAAAATCTTAAAAATACCTAAAAACTTGTGAACATATTTTCTTGTTGGTATATTTAACGGTTTTATTTTATGTATCTGATGTTTGGCTGTTTACAAAAATTGCACAGGCATCGCAATAATGTTTCTATATGAAATTTGAATCAAAACGACGTATCACAATTCAATCTGATCTAAATCAACAAAGTTTAAATTATTTTTTAAACGTGATGAAAAAATTAATCTTGAGCCTGAATTTCTGGAATTTTTACTGATATTCATTTTTTGAAAACGATAATTTTGTTAGGTTATGTTAGGTTAGGTTACGGGTTTCATTAAGGCGGTTAATAAACAGTTTAAGAACCAAACATAAGTACACAATTTTCCTTTTAAAACTAAGGGTGTGGGACAAAAAGTCTGGACAAACTGTTTTGATTTAATTTAATTATTTGCACTTTACTATATGAAATAATAGTTACTACACTATAATTACATACATTTTATTTAACTGAATCAGCACCCAGTCGGCTTTCCTTATTTTTGTTTTCAAATTTTGCATTAAATTATAACATAATGAATCTGGCGATTGCTGGAGTATGCTTAAAATTCTCTTTTCTCATTCTTTAAGTGTGGTTGCTTCCCAAGCTTAAGAATATACGTTTTGTTTCATATTACGACAAAAACGTTCAATTGACATCAGTTGAAGATATCGCCCACCATACCGACACTTTCGAGTTGAACTTTTTGAATTTACTTCTGAATTTACTTCTTCGCCGTTACAAACAGGAGAAAACTCGTTGTTACTGAGAAACCTAAGTTTTGATTTTTGTTCCATTTGTTGCTTCTCAGAATATTTGGGTGCCGATTTTATTCATTTTTGAAATTACATTCTGGTTCCTTTAGAAAGTTGCTTACATTTTTCTTATCGATTCTGAATTCATTACAAACTGACTGATGACTTTAACCAAAGCTTATCTCTTCTTTTTTATAATTTGTCGACAGATTTTATTCCTATTCTCACAAAGTGATTGAGTGTAAACGATTTCTTCACATCTTGATTTTGTTCAAAAGCTTGGTAATTATTTAACGTCGATCGTTTTCTTTTACATTCTCCATACTTGGAACTAAACTTTTAATAGGGAATAAATGTTTATACTTTGACATTTGACATTTGACAACTGTCTAATTACGAGAAATAATTCATAATATTCTCAGTCAATGCTTACCCTACTTGCCAAGCTGTCCAAAATGTACGGATTTTCCATAATCGAAACTCTCCAACATTTATTTAGAAGTTTTCTAAAGCGAAAACTTTTTTTGTACTGGTACTGACAGTGAATGAAGATAAATAGGGAACACAATTCATGAAATATTTATTTTTCTCTGAATAAGAAAGGCGTAATATAAACAATGTGAAGAATTAATTAAAACCATTAAATTAGACTAAACTGTATGTAACCACGCATAAAATTCATTGTATTTATGCGCGTCAAAGTATCTCAAGGTGCTCTTGGTAGTGCCATTGAGATGTTAAGTGTCGTTTTTTATCATATTGCTTCGTAATGGCTTCTAAATACATCGTTCCTCTAGGCGACTGTTTATAGTTCAGTGAATTTGACACGAAACTCTTTTTTTTCAACTGTATAATTTTGTTATAATTTTTCAATTTTAAAAATTTGTTCATAATGTACTACAGGGACACAATAATAATCATAATAACATTGCAATGGACAGAGCTTTTGTAGTATGTAGTATATTTCTTAACGCCGTTTGACGTGGTGCAAGACAACGTGCAAGAAATTGCATGCAATTTCATGCAGGGTCAATATATTGCATAGATGAATATTACAAATAATACCCCTTAATATCATGCATTTCTCTTTCCATTGCATTATGGCTGCCATTAACAAAAATTCCATTAGTAAAAGCAAACAAATTCCTAACCTCAATTTTTGTTCAACATTTTGTGGCCAGTTTGAAAATGAAGATAACAAAACTAAAGGCCGCTTGACATGATGCAAGACAACGTGCAAGTAAACAAGACAAAAGTGGTCAGTGCACCATTGGCAATCAAAATATACTTTGGAGTCTGACGGACATAAAAGAGCACCTAGGCAGTGGTGGGCCAGGCCCTGGCTAGATAGAACAAGGGAAAACATAGAATTGAACGAGAAAACATACAAAAATTAATTGAGAATGGATGAAGAGACATTTGAAATACTCCCTAGGAAAATAAAACGTAAGAGCTGAACTTCATCTACGTATGCTTTTGATTACATGTAATTTATTGCACGTTGCCTTGCATCATGTCAAGCGGCCTTAAGTAAATGAATATCTGATCAGTGAATCGCTTTCAATAATAATATCTGTTGCTGTCTTACTTATAGAGCCTGATCAGGTTTAGCTGAATTTCATCTGCGCATGCTTGTTATCAAGAAATATTGCTCCTTGCATTGCATTGCACGTTGTATTGCATCATGTCAAGCCTTTACTTGAGACGTTAGATAACATCAAGAAGATTGCGCAACACAGTGTTCATTTGAACATTATTCTATATTGAAAAGGTAGTTTAAAGAATTTGAACTATATAGTTGTAGTTTACTGATATTTTTTTCATTGTTTGTTATCTTAAAGTTACGACAGGTATAGTATTAAAAATAATTCTTAGAAAAAAAAAGAGATATAGTAATAAATGGAAGATCTGATCAAAAAAAAAATAGGAAAAGGGAGGGAAACTGTAACTTAACTGACAACGCTGAAAAATTAAATTCCAAGACTGTTGGATTCTCAACTACGTAGCAATAAAAGCAATTGAATTGTACTGATTAAGACGGTTCTAAAAACAATTTTTACGATGTTTTTGGATACGAAATGGATTATGTGTGTTTGTTGGAGTGTTTGTTTTATTTGGACAAAGCCTTTGACCGTATACAGTTGTACACTCTTTTCACAACACATAACCTCATTAAAGCGACAACGTGACGCAAATCAGATTTAACTTCAAGCTGTGGATTCTTGTATTCGACAAGGAGATTTTTTGAGCCTCATTAAATAATATTAAATCATTTTAATTGTTCTGCCATTTGGTTGATGGCAATTCTGAATACATTCTGATGATGATCTTTGATACGCGTTTTCGCTGTTGGAACTGGAAGAATACGAGATGGTTCCAGTATGGGCCAACAAAGAAAACACACAAATTTTGAAAAATATATATTTATTTCTCAAATTCTCCATGCACTCTTCCCAGGAATGTTGAGAAAGTTCGATGCCCTTTTCATAAAAAGAATCGTCGAGCTCTAGGAACAGAAAATAATCCGAGGGGCTAAATCTGGCGAGGTTGAAAATCAAACTTTGATTCATTAATTTCATTCACTGCAATAACGGATGTTTTTGCTTTATTTGTTCGCTCAAACTTTACAATAAGTTCGAATAATACTCGCGGTTGATAGTTTTTCCTTTTTTAAGATAGTCAGTGAAAATTATCTCACGCCATGACCCTGTCTGCGAATGGAACGTTCCTTTGGAGCCGGTTCTTTCTTTACAGTCCATTGTTTTGATTGTTCTTTTGTTTCGGGTGTTGTGTTCTGGATCCCCGTGTCATCCATAGTTATGGAACGGCTTTATTTTGAGAAACATTGCCAAACACTCGATGGAAACATCTTCACGACGGAACACAGTTTTCTCATCTCCAAATTTTCAGTTAATATACGATGTACCGTACTTTTTGAAATGCCTACTTCGCGCACTTTCAATCGACAATCAATCTTCAATAATTCTGGAGTCGTTAACTGATTTGGTCAACCACTGCGCCGCTGCTCTTCGCTGGTCATACAGCCGCGTGTAAATTCTGCTACCAAATATTTTAGTCTTGATAATCAAAGAGCAGTCTCACCCATAGTAGAATCTAGTCCAGCTTTTATATTGGTTGGGCTAATGCCTTTCAAATAAAACTTTATAATTCACTTAAAACGTTCACTAATGATGGCAGCCAAACAAATACCAAACTTGAAACATGTACTGTATGGATTACGTACTTTGTTATACATTGATATTTTTCAAAAAACTATCGCTATCTCTAGGTCGCTATCTCGTTACCTTCGAAGATTCTTAATAATCGATATACTTAGTCATCTTAATTGATGTTTAATTGGATTTTATTATCTTCTATTGTTAATTACTTCAACGATGATTATTTGGAACTTACCAGTTTTTTTGTAGTCACATGAGTTACACAAGAAAAATATTTTCAAGGTTATGATATCAAAGAATGAGAGAGTATAAAACATACAAAGTACCTATTAGCTGAGAGCGGAATCCAAAGTGACATAAGATGAATATATTGCTCGATATGTGTATATTATTATCGTTAATTGCCTACTTGTTGACGAATGAACATAAATTTCGATTCCATACCGCGAACATGGAATTCTTAAGAGAATAAAAAAAACGTATTATTATTGAAAATATAGTAACACCTAACATTATATTAATACGTAGGTGTAAATGCTTTTATATTTATGTATAAATATAGATAAAACGACAAATTGCTTTGATCTACAATTTAATGTGTAAATATCGTTAAAATTGATTTATTTGTATCTACTATTCATAATTATGTAGTTACAGATGACATTAATATTCAACTAAAATATTAATTAAGACGATGAGATCTACTGAAATTGCTTTTAATGAATATTGTATACGCAGAAGTTTTTACACTTGAAGAATTTCAAGGTTATTTGAGATTCCCAGAATGAATAGTGGAAAATAAAAATGATTTAGATTGTTGTTATTCGAAACTTAGATAAACAATCGACTGATCTTTCATATATTACAGAATGTGACCCAAAAACATAACAAACTCTTAATATTTTGATAAACACCCTAACTGGCACTTTAACTGAAGATTCCTTTAGATTAAAAGGCCCTTTAACTTAGTTGTTGTTGTTGATCGATTGGTAAAGGTCTTTAAAGTAAATTCTTTTAAAACGTTGCAAGAAGGCTGTCCTTTTCTATTATGTGTCTTTCTATGACGCTCCTTGTTCTTACAATATAGTTAAGTAATCCAAAACAACCCTCTTCATTTCAATTACTTATTTATTATTATGAAGATTCCTTTAGATTAAAAGGCCCTTTAACTTAGTTGTCGTTGTTGATCGATTGGTAAAGGTCTTTAAAGTAAATTCTTTTAAAACGTTGCAAGAAGGCTGTCCTTTTCCATTATGTGTCTTTCTATGACGCTCCTTGTTCTTACAATATACTTAAGTAATCCAAAACAACCCTCTTCATTTCAATTACTTATTTATTTTTATGAAGATTCCTTTAGATTAAAAGGCCCTTTAACTTAGTTGTTGTTGTTGATCGATTGGTAAAGGTCTTTAAAGTAAACTCTTTTAAAACGTTGCAAGAAGGCTGTCCTTTTCTATTATGTGTCTTTCTATGACGCTCCTTGTTCTTACAATATAGTTAAGTAATCCAAAACAACCCTCTTCATTTCAATTACTTATTTATTATTATGAAGATTCCTTTAGATTAAAAGGCCCTTTAACTTAGTTGTCGTTGTTGATCGATTGGTAAAGGTCTTTAAAGTAAATTCTTTTAAAACGTTGCAAGAAGGCTGTCCTTTTCCATTATGTGTCTTTCTATGACGCTCCTTGTTCTTACAATATACTTAAGTAATCCAAAACAACCCTCTTCATTTCAATTACTTATTTATTTTTATGAAGATTCCTTTAGATTAAAAGGCCCTTTAACTTAGTTGTCGTTGTTGATCGATTGGTAAAGGTCTTTAAAGTAAACTCTTTTAAAACGTTGCAAGAAGGCTGTCCTTTTCTATTATGTGTCTTTCTATGACGCTCCTTGTTCTTACAATATAGTTAAGTAATCCAAAACAACCCTCTTCATTTCAATTACTTATTTATTATTATGAAGATTCCTTTAGATTAAAAGGCCCTTTAACTTAGTTGTCGTTGTTGATCGATTGGTAAAGGTCTTTAAAGTAAATTCTTTTAAAACGTTGCAAGAAGGCTGTCCTTTTCCATTATGTGTCTTTCTATGACGCTCCTTGTTCTTACAATATACTTAAGTAATCCAAAACAACCCTCTTCATTTCAATTACTTATTTATTTTTATGAAGATTCCTTTAGATTAAAAGGCCCTTTAACTTAGTTGTCGTTGTTGATCGATTGGTAAAGGTCTTTAAAGTAAACTCTTTTAAAACGTTGCAAGAAGGCTGTCCTTTTCCATTATGTGTCTTTCTATGACGCTCCTTGTTCTTACAATATAGTTAAGTAATCCAAAACAACCCTCTTCATTTCAATTACTTATTTATTTTTATGAAGATTCCTTTAGATTAAAAGGCCCTTTAACTTAGTTGTTGTTGTTGATCGATTGGTAAAGGTCTTTAAAGTAAACTCTTTTAAAACGTTGCAAGAAGGCTGTCCTTTTCCATTATGTGTCTTTCTATGACGCTCCTTGTTCTTACAATATACTTAAGTAATCCAAAACAACCCTCTTCATTTCAATTACTTATTTATTTTTATGAAGATTCCTTTAGATTAAAAGGCCCTTTAACTTAGTTGTTGTTGTTGATCGATTGGTAAAGGTCTTTAAAGTAAACTCTTTTAAAACGTTGCAAGAAGGCTGTCCTTTTCCATTATGTGTCTTTCTATGACGCTCCTTGTTCTTACAATATACTTAAGTAATCCAAAACAACCCTCTTCATTTCAATTACTTATTTATTATTATGAAGATTCCTTTAGATTAAAAGGCCCTTTAACTTAGTTGTCGTTGTTGATCGATTGGTAAAGGTCTTTAAAGTAAATTCTTTTAAAACGTTGCAAGAAGGCTGTCCTTTTCCATTATGTGTCTTTCTATGACGCTCCTTGTTCTTACAATATACTTAAGTAATCCAAAACAACCCTCTTCATTTCAATTACTTATTTATTTTTATGAAGATTCCTTTAGATTAAAAGGCCCTTTAACTTAGTTGTCGTTGTTGATCGATTGGTAAAGGTCTTTAAAGTAAACTCTTTTAAAACGTTGCAAGAAGGCTGTCCTTTTCTATTATGTGTCTTTCTATGACGCTCCTTGTTCTTACAATATAGTTAAGTAATCCAAAACAACCCTCTTCATTTCAATTACTTATTTATTATTATGAAGATTCCTTTAGATTAAAAGGCCCTTTAACTTAGTTGTCGTTGTTGATCGATTGGTAAAGGTCTTTAAAGTAAATTCTTTTAAAACGTTGCAAGAAGGCTGTCCTTTTCCATTATGTGTCTTTCTATGACGCTCCTTGTTCTTACAATATACTTAAGTAATCCAAAACAACCCTCTTCATTTCAATTACTTATTTATTTTTATGAAGATTCCTTTAGATTAAAAGGCCCTTTAACTTAGTTGTCGTTGTTGATCGATTGGTAAAGGTCTTTAAAGTAAACTCTTTTAAAACGTTGCAAGAAGGCTGTCCTTTTCCATTATGTGTCTTTCTATGACGCTCCTTGTTCTTACAATATAGTTAAGTAATCCAAAACAACCCTCTTCATTTCAATTACTTATTTATTTTTATGAAGATTCCTTTAGATTAAAAGGCCCTTTAACTTAGTTGTTGTTGTTGATCGATTGGTAAAGGTCTTTAAAGTAAACTCTTTTAAAACGTTGCAAGAAGGCTGTCCTTTTCCATTATGTGTCTTTCTATGACGCTCCTTGTTCTTACAATATAGTTAAGTAATCCAAAACAACCCTCTTCATTTCAATTACTTATTTATTATTATGAAGATTCCTTTAGATTAAAAGGCCCTTTAACTTAGTTGTCGTTGTTGATCGATTGGTAAAGGTCTTTAAAGTAAATTCTTTTAAAACGTTGCAAGAAGGCTGTCCTTTTCCATTATGTGTCTTTCTATGACGCTCCTTGTTCTTACAATATAGTTAAGTAATCCAAAACAACCCTCTTCATTTCAATTACTTATTTATTATTATGAAGATTCCTTTAGATTAAAAGGCCCTTTAACTTAGTTGTTGTTGTTGATCGATTGGTAAAGGTCTTTAAAGTAAACTCTTTTAAAACGTTGCAAGAAGGCTGTCCTTTTCTATTATGTGTCTTTCTATGACGCTCCTTGTTCTTACAATATAGTTAAGTAATCCAAAACAACCCTCTTCATTTCAATTACTTATTTATTTTTATGAAGATTCCTTTAGATTAAAAGGCCCTTTAACTTAGTTGTCGTTGTTGATCGATTGGTAAAGGTCTTTAAAGTAAACTCTTTTAAAACGTTGCAAGAAGGCTGTCCTTTTCTATTATGTGTCTTTCTATGACGCTCCTTGTTCTTACAATATAGTTAAGTAATCCAAAACAACCCTCTTCATTTCAATTACTTATTTATTATTATGAAGATTCCTTTAGATTAAAAGGCCCTTTAACTTAGTTGTCGTTGTTGATCGATTGGTAAAGGTCTTTAAAGTAAACTCTTTTAAAACGTTGCAAGAAGGCTGTCCTTTTCCATTATGTGTCTTTCTATGACGCTCCTTGTTCTTACAATATAGTTAAGTAATCCAAAACAACCCTCTTCATTTCAATTACTTATTTATTATTATGAAGATTCCTTTAGATTAAAAGGCCCTTTAACTTAGTTGTTGTTGTTGATCGATTGGTAAAGGTCTTTAAAGTAAATTCTTTTAAAACGTTGCAAGAAGGCTGTCCTTTTCCATTATGTGTCTTTCTATGACGCTCCTTGTTCTTACAATATACTTAAGTAATCCAAAACAACCCTCTTCATTTCAATTACTTATTTATTATTATGAAGATTCCTTTAGATTAAAAGGCCCTTTAACTTAGTTGTCGTTGTTGATCGATTGGTAAAGGTCTTTAAAGTAAACTCTTTTAAAACGTTGCAAGAAGGCTGTCCTTTTCTATTATGTGTCTTTCTATGACGCTCCTTGTTCTTACAATATAGTTAAGTAATCCAAAACAACCCTCTTCATTTCAATTACTTATTTATTTTTATGAAGATTCCTTTAGATTAAAAGGCCCTTTAACTTAGTTGTTGTTGTTGATCGATTGGTAAAGGTCTTTAAAGTAAATTCTTTTAAAACGTTGCAAGAAGGCTGTCCTTTTCCATTATGTGTCTTTCTATGACGCTCATTGTTCTTACAATATACTTAAGTAATCCAAAACAACCCTCTTCATTTCAATTACTTATTTATTATTATGAACTCCAGCCTCATTAAGTTATCGTTGCTATAAATTTGTCTATGTTTAGTCTGTCTGTCAGTTTCATAGATTCCGCTTTAACCCCATGAGTATATTTATCTAATTTTATAATTATTATTGTAGATAAGAACTAATATATAAAGAAGCCTGTAAAACTAATACTTCGTTCATTCAATTTGATATTCGTCTAGTACGTCAGTCAGATTAGTGTCACTAATTGTAATTCAAATTATTGAATCCTCAGATTGCATTAACGTTTTTCAATTTTATCATGGGGTATCTCTGGATGCGATATCCGTTGTCAACCATCAAAAGCTATATTCCAAAGTACCTTCTAACGGATTTAATTAGAACAATACAATGAACAGATTTCCAACAGACGAAAAGCTGAAATGGAATAAAGGCAAATGAAGAAAATAAGTCAAGAATAGTGAGAAGCGACTCACAAGTAAGGACCTTAACCTGAGAACACGCTGGAGAATGACATTAACTACCTTACTGCATGGCGTTGAGAGCTGGACTTTGAAGGTCCCCAGCATGCGTAAGGTGGAAGATTTTGAAGTGTGGTACTTTAGACGGATCCTTAAAATACCGTTAACGGATCGGGTGACCAACGACGAGGTGCTAAGACGAATGAACAGAGAACGAGAACTATTAACCATTATGAATAGAAGGAAAGCTTCCTACTTTGGCCACATTTTTAGAAATCATTATTTTATCACAGCTGATCATGCAAGGGAAGATAGAAGGCAGGCGCGGCCTGGGTAGGAAAAGAAAACCTTCTAGATTGGTTCCATGTACGTGATACCGTAAATCTAATACGCATGACTGAAGATCGTGAGGGATTCGAAAGGATGATTGCCAACCTTCATTAGAATGAAGCAGGCACTGGAAGAAGAAGGAGAAGCGGTTGGATATGATGATTCTGGATTTAATGAAAACTCTTAAGCTATGTACAGCCACTTTAAACATTAAATAAGTTGTCGATGAAAGGATTGTTAGATTAACGTTTCATTAATTTAATACCTTGAGGCGTAGTCTCTTCACAAATATAAAGGTATTGAAAGTATTTCAGAAGAAAAGGATTTATATTTGTCTTTGGGCGACAGAAATTATATTTTCTGAAATTGAAAGTAATTTATATTCTGCTGTAAATCAATCTCAAATTCGAATTGAATTATAATACCAGTAGTGACAACTAAGAAACAGGTTTTTACCAGATTCCACACTAGGTAAGTTCTTTTAGAAATAGAGTGATTTGCAATTTGGAAGAATTCCATATATCTTATCGGTATTTCATTTCATATTTTTTGTAAATAACTTACGTATAAGGATCTTATTTTCTGAACAACTATTCTGATTAATGTAGTTAATTATTATAAGAATTATGGAAAGTATACGAGATCTGTCTCAGTGAAGTGAGATTCCATTTTCAAACACTTTTAATTCTAAAACGGTTTTCTTTATATAAGATTCCAATTTCTCATGTATACGTTTTAATTGTTCATTAAATATAATTCTATATGGAGGTATAAAAAAGGATATAGAAAATGATCTAACGTCACGTTTTGTAATAGTATCACGTAACGAATTAAAAGAAGTTCCATTACAGCACGGACTCAAATTAGTTCTTGGGGAATACCTTCAACCATTATATATTTCAGGACATGAAGTGAGAACTCTATTCATACCGATTCATCCAACTATAACTATTCTGTCGGGACGACTATTAATGCTTTTTGTAGGTTATACTGACCTTTTTTGCCAATTAAATGAATTGATATCGCAATCACAATAAAAAACCAATGTACACACGTATCATTGTTATTATTATGAATCCGATTTAGAAAAAAGATTGCAAAAACAGAGTTGATGTAATCGATTGTAGAAATCACTCGAAAAAATCGGAGGCAATGCTTTTCACTATAAACTGAAGCCAATTTTTTCTTAGATTGTTGTACGACAGCAACTTTTTCAAATGGTATATATTTGTAGAGTTCTAATTCATTTTGTGTTGTCCAGAGTATTATTTAGAAATCAACATAAACGGTAACGATACTAAGGTTAAACAAAAGAAATAACAATGGAAATATAAACGTAATGGAATAAAATAATGGTTCATCCACATGGCTAGATCTAGGATTTAAGCGATCCGTCGTCTTTACGTCTTCTAAGTCTCCTCAACCTAACTTTTAAGTCCTTAAACAAAATAATCCGTCTTCTCTGGAAACCGTAAGTCTAACTCACGCTTTTCGTCTGATTATTATTATATTATATGAACCCTCTCACAAAGGGTTCGTCACGATGTTGCCAAAAACTTCTTGGGTACTTAGTTAAAGTTAAAAGAATAGAGATGGGAGAAACGAAAAACGCTAACTGAGTGAGAAATTACCGAAACTAGAAATTTGGAAAGTCCAACATATTTATTTAAAATAATTTGTGTCA
Organism: Diorhabda sublineata; assembly: GCF_026230105.1. Lineage (NCBI taxonomy): Eukaryota > Metazoa > Arthropoda > Insecta > Coleoptera > Chrysomelidae > Diorhabda > Diorhabda sublineata. The sequence continues at coordinate 3,962,233 of NC_079484.1, read as the reverse complement.
TAAATTTTAATAATACATTAATTCAATGCTGCCACATTTTCTAAGATATATAATATAATAATGAATAGTTATTTAATTCACATTTTGAGGTTGGAAATCACAGTTTAGGAAATGTGTAATTCTAATAAATAGATCTATATACAAAGAACTTTTTAGTTTTCGTAAAATACCAGAAATAATATTTAATTACTAATTGTTTTGAAAATAAAACAAGTAGAATACCATTTTTTAAACCTTTACGTTCTGATATCTTATTTTAGCATCGGGAATACTGAAAAAATATGTAAAGTTATTCCAAAAATCTCAAAAAATTAACGACATTAACTATAATAGTGCTTGAAATGTCCAAAACTACTTAGAAAATTGATTGTTCCAATATAAAGGCTCTAAATTTTTTTCTCATGTAAAAATCAAAACTGTAAGCAACAAAATTTCATTATGAAAAATGCCAACCAAACAGATTGTCAGAATACTAAACGTTTCCACTTTCAGTTTACTGTAAGAATTTGGGCTGGTGGTTATTTTTATTACTTAAACTGTCTCTTTCTTAACACCTTTTAGAGTATTAAGTTGTATTTGGGTAAAATAGTTTAGGAAATGTGTAATTCTAATAAATGAGTCTATTTTGAATTACCCAGAGCTTTCCAAATAACATTATAATAATTATCAATCGATATGAAAATATAGCAATTAGATTGCGAGTAGATAAATTTATCGCTTTTTATTATATCTTTGGCTTTCTCCAGAAAAAAAAGCACCTAAAAAATGACGACTTACTGTATATAAAAATTGTCCGCTAGCCATACTCATATCCTGCACTTTGATCTCACAAAAACAAACGAGCGTTGAAAGCAAAAGTTATCCGCAAAACTGAAAGTCAAAGTCAAAGAAACAATCAAGGAGCGAGGAATCACTTCAGCGACGTACCAAGCTCACTCGATTCTAAAAAAGCGTGTGCATCGACTACAGTTACCAAATATACTAAACGTAGTTTGCCGTACTGTAGCCACCGCTTCATTATTTCGCAAGCTGTATCTTCTGTTGTTTCTTGGTTGTCGGAAGGGTTTTTAGGTGGGGTTGGGTTGGGTTAGGTATCGTTTATATTTAGTTCTTACAAATAGTAGCGTTCCGTGACTCGATAAAAATTTTAAAATTAAAAGCATAACACCATAAAGCTTGGAGTTTTAATGAAAAAGTATACGCATCATTTAACTTTTAAATGTAGGATTTTTTTCAAGAATGATAATATTTACATAAACCAAACAGACAAATAAAAAATGTCCGTTAATTAAATCTTGTAAAAAGCCAGTTTGAAATACAGTGTGCAGACACATATTGATAAAAGTCTAAAACAAGAATTTGGTAATATAATAAAATGTCTTGGATGGAGATTGAAATGTTATAAAAATACACCAAATTCAATACAAACTGTTGACTATAAAAACAGAAAATTAGTTCAATATGGCAAAAATTAATTGAAAATATTACCATGAATTTTTACTCAATTAATATACTTAATCATTATTGTCAGATTCTTTCTTCATTTAGGTATATTATATTTCTTTTTTTACAAGAAATCGATATCGATATAATTTTATCGTGTAAAATACTACCAAATATTTTCAATTCAATTTTGTACACATAAAAAAATTGAAAAAGTAAGTTTTCCTAGACCAGATTCGAACCCGCGACCTGCAGGGAGCATTAACACCAAGCAATCAGTTACATTGAATGTGTTTATCGTATATCTGTACCATGGTTTTGAAAACAATTTATAAATTGAAGTAACTTTTGAATCAATATAAATTTGACTCAAACCTATCAACATTTAGATTTCTCAGTGTTTCAATAAACGAGGTTGTATTGATATCTAGTTAGCCTAGATCAGTTCCATGCATAAAAAAAATATTGCGTTACCATAGCAACGAACAATAACTTATTAGAAGTGTTAGTGTAAAATTTGACGTCAAAAAAGTAAATCAGAGTTACGCAATAAATTAAAGTACCGAGCCTTCATCAAGTACCTGCATTTAAAACGGATAAGAGGTAATCAGATATGATTAATACCCTTGGTGATTAATGTCCTTCGTATGCGACCGTGAAAAATTGGACTGCAAGCTTCAAAAGAGGGAAATTTTCCATTGAAGATGATGACCGATCGGGAAAGGCCAGATTCTGTGTCAGTCCCCGAAAATATCGATCCAGTTGATGACATAACTTTATCAGACCGTCGAATTGGGCTAAAACGGATATCTGAAGCACTGAATATTTCATACGAACGCGTTCATAATATAGTTTACGTCAATTTGGACATGAGACAAATTGCTACTAAATGGATCCCCAATTGTTTGAATGTACACCAAAAGCATGCAAGGGTAGAAGCGTGGCGTTCGATCTGTGCTCGATTTGAGAACGATGTAACCATCTTAAACCGAATTGTTATTATGGATGAGACTTGGGTACATTTCTACGATCCAGAAACAAAGCAACAATCGATGGAATGGCGACACTCTGGTTCTCCAAGACCTAAGAAGTTTCGTGTCCAAAAATCTGTTGGAAATGTTCTTGCTTTAGTTTTTTGTGATTGCCATGAGTAATCACGATTGATTTTGTGGATCAAGTCAGTAATCACTGACCACTCTACGAGAAAAAATTAAAGAGAAAAGACGCGGAAAGCTATCCAAAGGTGTATTGTTTTTGCAGGACACGCAAATCTCATGGTGCCATGCAAAAAAATGTGATTTAGGGTTTGAGTTACTAGAACACCCCCCTTATTCACCAGATTTGGCTCCGTTCGAGTATCATCTCTTTCCTCAACTGAAAAAAAGTTGAAAAGGTCGTAAATTTTCTTCCAACGAGGAGGTAATAAAAGCTGTGCAGGTCTGGTTTGCAGAGCAAGAAGAAACATTTTTTTGAAAGGTCTAGATACGTGGAAGGTTCGCTGTAAAAAATGTATCCAGATAAGAGAAGAATATGTTGAGTAATAGAATATTTTGACATTAAAATTTTGTTTGGTTCTATAGTAGGCTAAGAATTTTTCAATATATCTGACTTTTCTTTGATACCACCAGAAATTCCGAATCTGTAGTTTGCTTTTCCCTCATCAAAATTAAGTAATTTTTTATCGGGCATGAAAAGTGGGTGCTTCACGTCAAAATTTGTTTTTTACGTGTTGTTTGGACCGCATACTGCAAGAAGAAAGTATTGGGATGAGCAGTTCTCTCCCAATCTGCATGTTCTACAGATTTTGAAATGAATAGTGCCCCAAAAACGCCGACTCAATTTTTTTAATCGAAAGTACAAGCATTTCACGTTAGACATCGTTGATTGAATTTGGATAGGACATTAATTATTAATAGACCCAATATTTATTCTAATTGAAAACTCATTAAAAAAAGTGACAAATTCTTATAATTTAGGTTATACTACTCATTATTTCTATTTCTCAACGATGAAGTCAATAATTGGGTTAGAATTGTAGAATACAATCGAAACTAATTGAAAACGTCCATTGTACGGACACGTACAAATCCGTTAAACTGATAAACGCGTTACGCAAATCATGTAAAATATTCATTGTTAATATATTTTTCTGATCGGTTTTCGAATCGTGAGCGCCTAACTTTTAATTCAATGACGAAGTTACCTCTTCACATCCTTGCGGAAATACTTTTTAAACGCTTGCTCATCCTCGAAATGTTATTATTTCAAAACAAAAGGTGAGTTTATATTTTGTATTTGTACAAGGTTAAAACATGATGTTCTGATAAATCAGTGGCGTTCTTTCACGTCGTCGCTTTCAAAGAGGAAAAAATGGAATCGTTGTATCAAAAAAAAAAGTTCAAATTCGAGTAATGATTTCAACTTATTCATATTTAGTCACTAAATCAAGGAGCTTTTGCTGGGACTCATTTTTTTTTTGGTAATTTCATTTGGATTTAATTCTTTTGTATTTCCATTGTTCCATTAACGTACTATCGTCTTTATTTATTTTATTATTGCTACTACCAAGATTACTCTTTGAATTAAATTGGTTTCCACTATCTTGTTGTTTAATTCTGTCGTACTAATCTTTATTTTCATAATTTATAATCTGACTATTGTTAATACAATTCAATCCTCAGAAGCTTTCTACGTCTGCTTCAATGAACTGCGTTCTCCTCGTCTCTTCCTTCCTATTTGGTCTATCTATCTCAGCCTTCCTTGGTAAAATTTCCTGCTCCAGTTAGACACCAATTCCACTGTTTCCTTTCATTTTACTTATAATTGATTTTTGTTTCATTATTTGTATTCTAGTTATTTCCATATTTGTTCCATTTGGTTTTCTTATATTCTTCTTCGATGCTTCATGTTTTATTTCAACTTTTATCTTCCCGGCCTCTATTATTATATTTCTTATTCTTTCCCGTACCTTTATTTTATTCATTTTATACTATTTACATCACGTTGTTCATAATTGATGATCAATTACAATTCATTTTTTTCATTCCTGTCGTCAATACTATCACTAAAGTCTATTTATCAAAAAAAATAATAAACCAGAACAATGATCAGGCGTGATCAGCACGTGAATAAAACGCGTCGTGGCTTCTTTATTGGTCCAAATCAGTGGCACCATAATATACCACAAATAAAAAGCCGCATCGCTGCAGAAGCCGTTAGATCAGGAGTAGTACATGGAGGGCATCGCACTGCAGTGAGATTTCTTATATTAAACTGTTGAGTAATTTTCTTAAACATGTTTGACACGGAGACAGCTGATGAAGTTATTGACGTAACAAATGATTGTGAAATGAAATGCAAGAGAATGATGACAAGAGTGTTGATGAAGTTATTTTCAATATGGCAATTATTTCGGAAGTATCTACCGAATTGTATGTAAGTAAAAGCTAGTCATTCAGTGGAAGGCCCAAAAAAGTATAAAAGAAAAAAAAATTATGAGTTACATACAGTGGATAAAGTTATGAGAGAAGTTAACGAAGATAAGGATTTTAGAATATTATCATTTTATGATTTATTTAAAGAAATGGGATTTCAATACAAAAAACGAAAGAATAGTTTATTATTAGAAAAAGCAGAAATAATTTTGTGAAGTCGAGATAACTTAAAAAAATTAAGAAATTTCGTGAAGAAAATATAAAAATTTATTGCCTGGATGAAACATACGCAAAAGGTGGACATGTTCCATATTTTGGTCGTACACTTCGTATCTATTCCAAGTTTCACGTTTACATTGTTCGTTTTTAAATGATTGTGACATTTTCAATCCTGATCACGTGCACTTTGCGTTAATATGTTTTGGTTTACTATTTTTCTTCGATAGTTAGCTTTTGCTTCATGATATTTGCTATTAATATTAAATATTTGCATAACGTAGACTAATATACAACGTCATGAAAAGACTGTTTGAAATTCTCGAGAAGAGGAATTTTTAGCATCGAACATGTTCAGTAGTATCTGTATTCATAAAACTATTCCACGCGTTGTCATATTTTGTCCATATTTAAATTATTTCCATAGGAAAATTTTATTTTACCGATAGGAATTAAAATAAAAAAGACAATGTGTCATAAAATTATACGAGTAATTAAATATGATGAAATTTTTTTAATTTTTTACTTGTACCCACATAATTTCCCAAACACATCTACACTCGCCTACGCCATTGCTTTCCAATTTCGTTTGATGATGTTTAGATAATCACTGCCGTGAGAGAATGTCTGTTTATTGACTTACTGACACTTCTATTTATTCTCAAATAAGTAAAAGGATCCTATTATTCATTCTGTTAAATAGTAATTGGGTAATTAATATGAATGAATGGGTCTAAGACTATTCAAATTTGGTAATGTTCAACAGATAACCAATAATTATTCATTATTCACTTGATACTATACAAAAAAGTTCCAACGTCGTTCATAATTTCGTACTTTCTTTGCATTTACAAAACGATTATTGTTCTAATTTCTCATCTTTCGAAATTCTGTTGGAAAGGTCCAGTCTCATCACAAGGGATATTTCAACCGTCAATAACCGACTATATGATACTTTTTCTAAACCAGATAGCTTTGCCCAAGAGTATCGTACAATATTTCATCTACGACCGTATTAAAATACCTAAACCTTTGTTGATAACAGGATTATAAACATATATTTGTAATAAAATTCCAGAAATATGCAAAAAGAACATTTTCTGTGTCATTTTTTATTTTTTTAGTGTAACAACAATCCAAAATATCACCATATGACTTCATCTATATTTTTTTTTGACTTCTCCGGAAGCAGGTTTTGTTCTTCCATGTCCAAAGATTTCACTTAAAATAGATTTTCCACGGATGACATAGAGAATTGTCTCAATAATGTGAAATATAAATCCTAAAAGAAATTTGACGATAAAGTTTGGGTCAGGTGCGCCATGTTCGAGGCAGACATTTCACGTCCCTAAGTCGGGTCCATTCCTCCTTGTTCGCTTTACGCATGCGCTGCGTCTCGGCGGGTACTTTTGAAATAGTATTTAAAATGCCCGTCTGCACAATTGGACGGTGCCCGTAACTAGTTTATTCCCGAAATAAACGAGTAATAGAGAGGGTTCAAAGCAAGGGTACGGAATTTTTAAGATGTCGCGCTGGCAAATTTCTTGCCACAGAGGTAGCTCCGTCTATATTTTATTTATCATAGATATTTAGGGGGTGAATGGTTGCAATGCCTCAAAGCAGGTGTTCTCGTTATTTAAAACTCTTGGGTTTTCCGGCACTAGTGGTAGAGGCGGTTTTTTAATATTTAAAATGAAAGGGTGAAATTTCGCGCGGTTAATAAAAACTTTCTTGCCGTAAGGGTAGTGGCCGCTTTTTTTATACATAAAATTCAGGTATAAAATTTCGCGAGGTTAAAAAGTGCGACGTTCTTGGGCTGATGATCCATAAATATAAGAATTTTTAAATGATGGTTAATCCGGTGTGCTAAATGTCCCTCTAAAATGTACTTAATGTTAACATATCAATAAATAAGGTAAACTAGAGTCATAACTGTGATCGAATTCTGTATGCACAACTTCACTAGATCATCCATTGTTTCTTTCAATGAGTTTTTTTCCATATCCGTTGGTTTTGAAAATCTGGTTTTTGTTGTTAATTGTATCTTTTTCGTTTCTTTTTCCTTTTTAGAACGCAGTTCATTGCGATGCCTAGTTAAATTAGTCTTGGTGACGAACGTCCGATGACACTCAGGACAATCCAGTCTTCAATTCCTCTTCTTTCTTACTTTCCATAATAAATAATTCAAATTTCAGTTCTTCTTTATTATTACTTTCCATAATCTACTTTGAGGTTATGAAAAATGATATTTTAGTTAAGTAATATGATACGAATATGTAAATTTTACGTACTTCAATGATTTACCTATAAACACAAAATATATTTACACGTAAATATTAACGCAAATTGTTTGATTAATGAGAAAGAAATCAAGTACAAAGTTTCTACCTGGTGGGTTTGACATTTGAGGAGCGCTGACCGCGCAGACGACGTTACGTTCCAGAGTATGCGCAAAGCGAACAAGGAGGAATGGACCCGTTTGACATTTATCCACTCGTGAGACGTTGGATGCACATATTTATATAGGGAGATGTCTTCCAACATTGGTTTAAGGCAAAATAACCAGAGATTGGTTAGAAGCTCACGACATACAATTTGATTCGAAAGAAGATAATCTCCCAAATGTTCCCCAGGCTTGACCTATTGGAAAATCTTAGGCAATATTGAGTATAAAAATAGGGTTTGGAAGCCACATATGCTGCAACACGATTAAGCAAAAATTATCGACAATTGAAGAAAATGGACCGTCAAGTATAATTTGATTGCGTTTCTTGTTAAGAAAAAAGTGTTGAATCAATTAATTGTTAATATTACTTACTTACTTAAAATTACATACTTTATGATGCATTTTTGTACAGGAATAGTTTTCTTTTTTTGGCACACTTGTTTAAATCTTCATATCTATGGGATCTTTTTAAATTTTTAAATTGCCTTAGAATTTCTTGCGTTAAATTTAGTTCTACTTCAGATATCTTCAAAAATTGAAATTCTGTGGTACTAATGTAATAATTCAATAATTTCAAGGTAACAGAGTTAGTTGACATGGTAGGACTACCTTTTTTTCTGGATCTTACATTTTTCTTTATCGTTTTTCGATTGAAAAACGTACAGAATCCCATTCAGCTTTTCAAATATTTATGGGTAATTGAAAGTACTTATCCAAGACATGAATAAACATAAATATTAACTGAAAAAAAACAATGTATAGCCGATCAGAATTATCACAGAAAATTTAGTTACATATGAACTTATCTCATCGGTTCCTCTATTAGCATGTCCTTTATATTACAGATAGTACTTGTGTACGATAGTTGATCGTGTATCCAATTCAGATGCGACGAAATTGAATCTACTTAGTTTCGATTTGTAATAGAACACAGTTAGGATTTTTCTTTTTTTTTCCATCTATGATCGATTATACTTTCTCTTCTAAATGCAATCTTATATATTAAAAAAATTGATGATTTCCATTCCGACTTCGTTCAGGCGTTTTACCCAACCGATTTGCTTAATTTTTTTTTCAATGAAAGGTATTGATGCACAGATCAGCCATCAACCATCGGATTTCATCTAATTTTCACCATTCTCAAGTTATACTCAAATGCGATTTCCCCCTGTACATTACTTATGGGAGTTTTTCACATACACACGTTCTATCCTCAATATCTCAGGCTCTTTTCAAGATAAAGACTTCTTTTTGATTTAAGAACACTCGCTGAAACATCCTCTTTCTTTTGAGTTTTTGAACACTTAAATCGGTTGAGTTGGAGATGAGCTAGGCGCGGACATTCAATGTGGAGTTATGGATTTTTGTAGGTTTTTAGCAATTTTTTTACATTCAAAGATCTATATCTCAGGTTCTCATATAGCTACAGAGTTCGTTTTGACTTAAGAACACTCGCTGAAATACCTTCTTTCTTTTGAGTTTTTGAACATTTAAATCGGTTGAGTTGGAAAGGAGCTAGGCGCGGACATTCAATGTGGAGTTATGGATTTTTGTAGGTTTTTGGCAATTTTTTACATTCAAAGATCTATATCTCAGGTTCTCATATAGCTATAGAGTTCGTTTTGGTTTAAGAACACTCGCTGAAACACCTTCTTTCTTTTGAGTTTTTAAACACTGAAATCGATTGAGTTGGAGAGGAGCTAGGCGCGGACATTCAATGTGGAGTTATGGATTTTTGTAGGTTTTGGGCAATTTTTTACATTCAAAGATCTATATCTCAGGTTCTCATATAGCTACAGAGTTCGTTTTGGTTTAAGAACACTCGCTGAAACACCTTCTTTATTTTGAGTTTTTGAACACTTAAATCGGTTGAGTTGGAGGAGCTAGGCGCGGACATTCAATGTGGAGTTATGGATTTTTGTAGGTTTTTGGCAATTTTTTACATTCAAAGATCTATATCTCAGGTTCTCATATAGCTACAGAGTTCGTTTTGGTTTAAGAACACTCGCTGAAACACCTTCTTTCTTTTGAGCTTTTGACTATTTAAATCGGTTGAGTTGGAGAGGAGCTAGGCGCGGACATTCAATGTGGAGTTATGGATTTTTGTAGGTTTTTAGCAATTTTTTTACATTCAAAGATCTATATCTCAGGTTCTCATATAGCTACAGAGTTCGTTTTGATTTAAGAACACTCGCTGAAATACCTTCTTTCTTTTGAGTTTTTGAACATTTAAATCGGTTGAGTTGGAAAGGAGCTAGGCGCGGACATTCAATGTGGAGTTATGGATTTTTGTAGGTTTTTGGCAATTTTTTACATTCAAAGATCTATATCTCAGGTTCTCATATAGCTATAGAGTTCGTTTTGGTTTAAGAACACTCGCTGAAACACCTTCTTTCTTTTGAGTTTTTAAACACTGAAATCGGTTGAGTTGGAGAGGAGCTAGGCGCGGACATTCAATGTGGAGTTATGGATTTTTGTAGGTTTTGGGCAATTTTTTACATTCAAAGATCTATATCTCAGGTTCTCATATAGCTACAGAGTTCGTTTTGGTTTAAGAACACTCGCTGAAACACCTTCTTTATTTTGAGTTTTTGAACACTTAAATCGGTTGAGTTGGAGGAGCTAGGCGCGGACATTCAATGTGGAGTTATGGATTTTTGTAGGTTTTTGGCAATTTTTTACATTCAAAGATCTATATCTCAGGTTCTCATATAGCTACAGAGTTCGTTTTGGTTTAAGAACACTCGCTGAAACACCTTCTTTATTTTGAGTTTTTGAACACTTAAATCGGTTGAGTTGGAGGAGCTAGGCGCGGACATTCAATGTGGAGTTATGGATTTTTGTAGGTTTTTGGCAATTTTTCTACATTCAAAGATCTATATCTCAGGTTCTAATATAGCTACAGAGTTCTTTTTGATTTAAGAACACTCGCTGAAACACCTTCTTTCTTTTGAGCTTTTGACTATTTAAATCGGTTGAGTTGGAGAGGAGCTAGGCGCAGACATTCAATGTGGAGTTATGGATTTTTGTAGGTTTTGGGCAATTTTTTACATTCAAAGATCTATATCTCAGGTTCTCATATAGCTACAGAGTTCGTTTTGGTTTAAGAACACTCGCTGAAACACCTTCTTTCTTTTGAGCTTTTGACTATTTAAATCGGTTGAGTTGGAGAGGAGCTAGGCGCGGACATTCAATGTGGAGTTATGGATTTTTGTAGGTTTTTAGCAAATTTTTTACATTCAAAGATCTATATCTCAGGTTCTCATATAGCTACAGAGTTCGTTTTGATTTAAGAACACTCGCTGAAATACCTTCTTTCTTTTGAGTTTTTGAACATTTAAATCGGTTGAGTTGGAAAGGAGCTAGGCGCGGACATTCAATGTGGAGTTATGGATTTTTGTAGGTTTTTGGCAATTTTTTACATTCAAAGATCTATATCTCAGGTTCTCATATAGCTACAGAGTTCGTTTTGGTTTAAGAACACTCGCTGAAACACCTTCTTTCTTTTGAGTTTTTGAACACTTGAATCGGTTTAGTTGGAGAGGAGCTAGGCGCGGACATTCAATGTGGAGTTATGGATTTTTGTAGGTTTTTGACAATTTTTCTACTTTCAAAGATCTATATCTCAGGTTCTAATATAGCTACAGAGTTCGTTCTTTTCTATTATAATGATTTCTGATAGTTACTAGTCTTTCCAATAATTTTTGGAAGAAGTCGGAACGTCAAATTTTGTCTTTCTTCCAAAAATTATTGAAAAGACTAGTTTCAAAACAGAAAAGCCTAAAATCAAGAACATTAAAAAACTAATATTGTATAATTGTATAAGCATGGCCCAATAGAAAAGTTAACAGTCTTTTTACACGAGAAACTTTGGAAGAAAAAAGTCAATACTCCAAATGAAACACTTTTCCATTCAAAGATACTATAGAATTTACGGTAAAATACAAACAAAAACTGTCACAATAGTAGATATGTCACTTTTATCGCTTTAATTTAAACAACTGTCACTTGTGTACTGATATAAATCAAAATGTGACTCTGTTGTTGATTGAATCGTCGTCTACTGATCATAAACTGAAAGTATCACTCCGCGCCACCTAGTAGTAAAGAGTTGAAGTCTAGAAATGACGCTTTTGAAAAGGAAAGAACTAACCATTCAAACTTCGTACATTTAACTCAGTAATTGCATTTTTTGAGTTGTGACTCTTTTTTAACTACCAAAAAACATAAGAAATTATTATTTTTGATACAAGAAACTACATCAAACCTATTTATTTCTAGTATTCTTTCCTAATTATCCTTAATGCTTTTATTTTCATTACTAATAAACCCAAATTATCAAATGGATATTACGCTACAACAATTCGGCTGAACAAAGAAAAGATATAAAAAGTAAAAGTGAAGATGTCACAATTTTTTTCAGGTTAAATTGTTTAGTACACTCATATCGAATGTTATTCGGATTACAAAATAAAGTATTGCTTATCACTAGCATACATTCCGTTTTAATTGCAAGGTAACTACAAATAAGAAAAATACTGATTCTGAAAAAAAAACGTGCATTACCTGAACAGGTGTTTCGGTAACTCAAAATTGTTAATTAAAAAAACTGGAATATAATTAATTGAAAGTCATTTATTGATTCAGAGTGCCAAACATTGCGGTTGCGTGTATTTTTTCGTTGACAATTAATTATAATACCGTGCTGTAATGTTTATACGAGAGGGGCTTTCATTTTTCTCGAGTAGGTACAAAGTGAAATTCTCGCAGACCAATACAAAACACCGACTTGATAACACTGTAATTGTTAAGTCTTAGACTCAAATTACACGAATGAGTTAGCATTTCTTACATTTTAATTCTACTCAGTTAAAAACGTTAATTGCCGGTCAGAAGCTCTATTTGAAACTTTGTATCACTCTTAGTGTTTGCACTTGATTCATTCAAAGCTTTATCTAATATCTTCATTAAATATAATTTTATCTATGATACGATATTCTAGACAGTTTTTTCAGTGTTTGTTGCTGAAAGACCTTAAATCCTTGTTGCAAAATGTATAAATAACGTAATGAAAGGGATATATGAATGAATTCAGTTTGAAAATGATTGAAGTCGATTCGGTCAGTTTTAAATTACAAAAACCACTGGCAAAATTTTATAATTTTACATTCTATAATTCCAATTTAATATTTGTTTGGAATTGAAATGAATCTCATGTTTACAATAAAATGGCCAATCAAATCTACTGATTTATCACGTTTGGAATATTATTAGGGAAATATTTTTCTATAAAGTACGAAGATATATTTTTTCCTTTTCCTCGTCTGATTGGAATTTCTCTCCTGTAAGTGCAACTTTGAGGTTAGGAATCAGGAAAAAGTGGCTAAAGGGCAGATCTAGTGAATACGTTGAGTTATTAATCAATTCATTATGAAATTCATGAATTTTAGCCTTTCTTGGAAGTTTTTTCGTTTCGGGAAAGTAGTGGTGGATCCAGGATGCGAAAACTCTTACTTTGGTTAGGTTAGGTTAGGTTTTGTTCAAAGGGCGTTAATAAGACCTGCAAAATATTGATTCGAATGCGCTTTTGGCTCAAAGTAAGCCCAATGAGCAGATAGCTTAGAATACCAATAATAGCTCATCAAATAACAAATCCCACATCAGCTTTATAGATTTGGATACTGTCAAAAGTTAGAAATAAAAATATCAAAACATTATTTGGTCAAGTAATGAATATGAAAATAACTTCAATTCTGTTAGTTGTGAGTTACTAGAAATTGTATTAGACGGAAAAAAATATTATTGTTAACCCACTATGGTAGCAGTTAGTTATTATTTGCAATCCCTTTCAATCCCAAACAAGAATTACTTCTAAAGGTCATGCGCCAACTCGAGCATTGGATCTCTCTCCATCCTTGTACCAGAGATTCATTTTCTATCCTTTTTTATCCCGTGTATCATGGGGTACAAAGGATTATGTTAGATCTTTCATATCATTGAAGTGTACCAAGCATCTGGTTTAAATATACTTACGTAAAATGGGGTACAAAGGATCTGGTTTAAATATACTTACGTAAGTCTCTGGTGAGATGGAAAGGGATACAAGTCTTGCGTAATTCTTACTGAGGCTGAAAGGGATAGCAAAGGATGAATGGGATGCTCATTTGGGTATATCTAAAACGAATCATTTCAAAAAAATTCTGATTAAATGAACCGTTTAATATTCGTAACAAAATACCATAAGCCGTAAATGTTTTTATAAACTAGGTGATAAATCATGAATGAAGTTGCTGAAAAACTAATATGAAAAATGAAAAGTCAATAAGATTTAAATGTATTCTAGTTTATAATAACGATACTGAATCTTTTTTATGCACAATTGAATAATTACATGGAGTATCAATAAAAACCAATGCAGGATTTTTTGTAAATTTCTATTAGCTCGTTACAAGTTTGTTTCCTTGACTAAAATACCGTTCAATTCTTAACTTGACATAATTAATGTTTTCTTTTAAAATAAATAATAGAAACGTTATGAATAGTTTACAAGTGAACTTTTTCTATACACAAATCAAATTATAACTGAATTAATATTCCAATTTCATAAATTTATTTATAGAGCAAACTTACAAAAAGGAAAGGCTTTATAGATATAAATCATTCAGTATTTTATTTATGACCGTAGCCACCTCATAATTATAATTACATAACCTACAAATTTCACACGTCGAAATATATGGAGAAATAATAAGAGTAGTTGAAATGGGAATAATTTATCTTCAATGTACCTTATCCCATCCATCTTCTCGACATCTTGAAGATTTTACCAAAATTTTTATAAAATAAAACATTGTAGGCCAGTACATAAACTTGAAGTTCCACTCAACGTTTTTACTTTGTAGACATATTTCATTATATTTATACTTGTCTGTACATGTAGATTTCACAAATAAAAGATTAAATAATCCAAAGATATTAAGAAAATATAAAAACCATTACTGATTATTAGGCCAATAATCTCTGTATAACAAAATTAAATATACAATTAAATACTAACAGTTTTATTATACTAGTGGTATACGAGCGCCTGAGGGACGGAGCGAGCGCGCAACGAATGCGTCGCGAACACGTCGATCATTATAGTTTGGCGTTTGTACACGAAGGTACAAAATGGCGTCCTCGTAGCGATCTCGTTGCGTATCCACAACAAAATCGCTGCGCTTTGAAAACGATTTAAAGAATATTTAAACTTTTCAAAATGAAGTATTATACATTATATTGAACGGTACATACGTAAGGATTTGATGGTAAATATGATGCAAGACTACATCTACATGGCAATCATGAAGCTCTACATCTGACAATCAACCAGTATGAACATTGAAGAGAACTAAGCCACCAAACCTTCTATTGCGTGATGAGTGTAGTTTTTAGAGTGGAAGATATCGGAAAACAGTATTATTAGATTAAAATTAATGCCTGACCTACAAAGATTGTTAGTTTTTGCCACCAAACTAAATAATCCTAGGTCGTTTTTATCAAATTTAAATTGAACCACAGAGAAATATGTTTTGTTGTTGAAAGTACTGAACAGTTCGAGATACTTTTGCTAGATGCTTCGCAAGGATCAATAACAAATCAGACTTGTTAAAAAAGTTAGGATAACCAAAGAAATTTAGAAACTAACCCCTCAGGTTATACAAAATGTTGTACGAGAATTCCAAAATCGCCACGGTTATTGTCAAGAAGTGAATGGTGGTCATTTTGATTAAGAAAAAGTAAAGTACATTGAAAAATACATTCTAAATATTATGTCACATTATTATCTACATTTACGACCCCCTTTATTATTTAAAATTTTCGAGGGGGTGCTTCTAATTCAGAAGGGGTGCTAGAGAGGGATAATATCTTCATACTGTAAATTGTCAATTTAATAATAAAACTCGACCTGTTTTTATATTCGTTGAAGCTTCTTTTCAGCATATCATTGATTTTATGATTCATCAGTAAATTTTTAACAGAAATAAATATAAGAAAAAGCAAATCTTACGATGAATTTAGCCTTCTATTGCTGATTTTTTGGGCCCTAATGGAAATTCTTGTGTTAAATCACGATAACAAAATATTTTTCCATTTTGGAATAATATAGTGTGGTAACTATTAATATTATCATGTCATCGACCCAATTTCTTCACGAAATTGATGAGAGAAAAGATACATCGTGAGGTGTGCCTATATGAGTACTTACCTTCTAGCTAAATCACGAGAGTAATTAAATATAACATTGATAAGAAGTAATAACAAGCTGATGTATTACTTTTATATGAAAATAACGCATATACTCGATTTTATTCACATCACAATAATAAAAGTTGGATAACCTAAGACGAAAGAAAGTATATGGGTGCGTTTAAGAGGTCTGATTGAAAGAACTTTACAAAATAGACAGTTGTAGAAGGTCATATGTTAATAATTTCATATACCGGCTCTATTTTGGGAATTTCTCCTCTTCCCATTATCATTTAGTGATGTCAATCTCTTAAATTGAATTCAAACAAATTAACAAGCTTTCATTTCTGATCTAAAAAGTTATTACCACAAGATTTTGCCGTCTAGTATGGAAATTTCAAAGGAAAACCCATAGAAATGTGAGTCCGGTTTTTGGGTTATCATATAGAACTAACAGTCATCAAAAACGATTCTTTATGGTGCTATTAAAGCAATATTATGGTTGGTTTTGTTCCTTTTCGTGAGGACATGCTATGTGGGACCCCACCAACTCCGCCTATTTGTTCAATATATCGCAAATATTCTTAGACGGTCGCTCAAGTTTTGTTGAGGACAATTGGAAGTTCCTACCTCGAATATCTGATATAAATTTCCACTTCCACGTCTGATCTTAATATTATCGTTGTCTACTGTTCTTGGAGTTTCTGATCTGAACCAACTTTGTTATTGAAGAATGTCTAATGCACTTGAAAAGCATACAATGCCGAATATTTTCTTTTGGTATTCAGCTGGCTATTCCACCACAAATTGCAAAATAGTCTAATATTCAATGTTTCAGAAAGGAACAAATCACAATAACCTTAAAATATATTTGGAACTACTCTGAGATACATAAAGAACTGTCAAATAACAATCAAATATCGACATGCGAGGCAACGATATTACTCAAAGGCCCTCTTAACATATAATGTTAAAATAAAACCATAAATCAATCTTAGTATTCACCACAAGTCTTTTTTATCTCTCATCGACATCAGTTCTTGTCTCAAATAGTTCTAAAAATCTAAATTCTATAGCTACACGTCGAGTTACATTTCTGATAATTAACTGAAAGGTAGCAGTGACTTGATTTCACTAAATGGTATTGGTACGACAGAAATATTTCACAGACAGTCAAGATAATTAATCATATTGTTTTTTCTTGTTATTTGTTGTATACAGAAGGTGGACCACATATGAAGGTGACCCGAAGTTCACTGCATCAATTCGTTTTTCTGTTAATACTATAGTGGTTGACGTATGAACGTCTTGAGCAATTCCTCATTGCTGATCCTTTTAAATCTTCAATGACAACCCATCATATTCGTCTGATCTTGGTTAACAATAAATTGTCTTTTTATTTATCTCAAATTATCATTCGGAAATGACGAAAAAAGATTTGTGGTGAATAGTTATATGATTTTACTTACTTTTTTCAACAACATATATTAGGAGGATCAGAAAGTGATGTCGTTTCTGCGTATGTTGATATTTGACTGTCATATTTCACCTAATTTATACTTCAGACTAGTACCAAAGATATTTTGAGGTTAACGTGACTGGTTCACGTCTAAAAAATTAAATATCAGACTTTTTGCATTTTTGGGGGAAGACAACAGCCAAAATCTGATGTCAGATTCGGAAATTCTAATCTTTGTGACTATCGGCCCAGAAGACTAGCAATATTGAGCAAGAATAGGCTCTAAAACCGTGGTCAACAATCTAAGAATATTTTGCAATAGATTGGAAGAATAGATAAAGTTGTTGGTTCCACATAATAAATTCTTTTCCGATAACATCAAAGCTAACCATAACATCTCTGTAACGGTTCTATACTGAACCGATTTATGATCTCTTCAGCACTGAAGACGAAAAATAGGTTCTATATGATAATTCGAAACGCAAACGGCAGTTGCTCTCTCAAAATGAATCTCCACAAAGTACTACGAAGCCGGGTTCATATTAAAATTTACAGACTAGATGGCAAAATGTTGTAGTGGCTACAGGACTTTTCGAAAACTATGATCATGATTTGAATGCACAAAAACTAACCGGGAAAAGATAGAGTTAATCCTTTTCATCCTGGTAGACCAAGAATAAAACGATGTATGGTCAAAAGTTATTTATCTAAATCTTGTTCTGGGTTAGGATCCTCAATCAGCTGATAAGTGATATACTGAAGCCCGGGTTATAGTTTCCGCAAAGTCTTTGCATAATTGAATAGAATTTAAGAAGGCGACCTTTCTTTCCGATTCTTCTTTGTGTTTTACATCCTAGTCTATTGAAAGAATGACATTTTAATAGTCTTGTTTGCTGCTTATGAACATTGAAATTGATTAATGATTCACTGGTAGAATAGTTCCAAGTTATATAAAATTAACACACAAATGTACCCAGATTAATGATCTATCAGAATAAAATTTCGAGTTAAATCTCTATTTGCTCGGTCCAGATATTTATACAGAAAGTATAAGTAACTACCTCATATTTCGTAATTCTGTATATATATTAATCATCAAAAATTAGGTCATCAACTTCCAGTAAATCTTTCGTTTACTATAAGTTAACAAATTCTTATTACCATGCATTGGATCGTAGTTTTAAGGTCATTTGTAAATAATTTTTTACTGAACGATATGAACAAGTCATATAAAATAACAGCGAGATGATTTACACAATTTAAGTGGACTTGCTGAATAGAAAATTGTTAGTTATGAAACAAGCAATTATCACAATGACACGGATTTGAGTTTTATCAATTTTTTTAATTAAACTCTCGGCACAATAATTAGAAGAGAAGTTTAATAGTTTCTATATATAGAGACACGTTCATTTAACCACAAAGAACATTTTGGAGGTTATAAATATATTTGATAAACTTATTTCATAGTTTTTATTACCTATCTTATACCTTGATCTATAATTACATTACGTATCGAGGGAATAATTGATTCTATCTAGATGATTTAATTATAAATTCTTTCTAAAGACCTAATGACGTGTTCTTATTCTGTTAGGTTCTAATAACTGTTCTTTGAAGGCTCACCCAGAATCCAAAGGGTTAATAAACTTAGTATTGAAGACGATGACAAAATAACTGAATGTATTCAAGAAACTTCTCGATAAAATTGTGACCACCTGATCGGTTTTTATAGAATGAGATAGAAAAATGAGAAATCCCTTCTCAATTTTCCATAAAATAAGAAAGTTTCATAATTACATCGGAATAATTTTGAGTACTCACAAATTTGGATAATTTTGATCAAAAATTGTAACCTATACAACAAATTTTGTGTAATTATAATATAAAATCAAAACGAAATAAAAAAATATAAAGCTAAGCTCCCGATACATAGATCTATGATTTAAAAATTTGATTGAGCTCAAAAAATTTGAGAACAAAAAAAATTTTCACATAATGTCATTAATATTAATATAAATTAATACAACATTCACCTCGTACTACCGTGGTAAACAACAAATGTAGTCGACCACCGCCTATATTTCGATTCACCACGTATTATCATCTATCTGGTATTTATGAACGTGATCTACCTGCCCTGTCCATGACCTTCGCTGACCCACATTATAATCCAAAACATTAAATAGGATTTTTTTCTTTTCGAGCTGTCTCGAGTCCTTTAAGATGATTTAAACAGAGCTAAGCAATTTACTACAATATTTTCACTGCTTCCAAAATTTCTTCTGTTGTTAGTACTTCATAATTTTCTGTTGTTTCCCATTCTTGATCATATTCGTTGCTTTGCAATCCTTTGATTCACTTGATCTTATGACAATAATGTGGAATATTCCCTCCTGGAGTTTTCCTTTTTTTCCAGATTCTTGCATGCTGCCTAACCTACGACATCCTCTGTGGTCTGTTTCTCTTACACTTTTAACTGCTTTTGCATGTTTTTTTTTCTCAATATATCTTCTGATTTTTCAACATTCCATCTGCTTATTTTATCTTTCTTAACATTACGTAAATTTTTTTAGAAGTACTTTCGTACATCTGCTTACGACAGTTTCATGACGTATAATCGAAGCTTTACACTAAGTTTCTGGTATTATTACTGTATTAAATTCTTTGTAAATATTCGTCCAATAATAATAATAACTAACCATACTAAATTTTATTAAAACTGTATGAGCCATTTTGAATTTATAATAACCTAAGCTAACCTAACCTAACCTAACCTAACCTAACCTAACCTAACCTACTACATCCTCTGTGGCCTGCTTCTCTTACACTTTTAACTGCTTTTGCATGTTGTTTTTTCTCAATACATCTTCTGATTTTCCAACATTCCATCAGCTTATTTTATGTAACTTCTTTTTTCCACACACAGTTAACATCACGTAAGTTTTTTAGAAGTACTTTTGTACATCGGATTACGATAGTTTTACTTCGTATAATCGAAGCTTTACACGAAGTTTTATGATGGTATTATTACTGTATTAAATTTTTTTGTAAACTTTCGTCCAATAATAATAATAATAACCAACTATACTAAATTGCATTAAAACCGTATGACCCATTTTGAATTTATAATAACCAAATGATTAGACTTAGCAACCAAACTAAATAAAATTAGTAAGTGAATTTTAATCGGTTCATTTTGGTCGTGATAGTCATGTGTGCAGCCTTTTTACAAACATCTCGCATGAATAATTTTTCAAAAGCGAAATAAAAGCAATATAAGTGGCGTAAAATCAATTTGATCGTTTCCTAAGGATACCATGATCTTATATCGAGTTTATCTAGTAGCTTTTTGTGATTACAATCGTTACCTTGAGCACAATAAAGAAGTTATTGGATATTATCCATTCTTTATGCATATATATTCGAATTATTCACTGAAACTTTGTTGTTCCATTTCAATACCAGTATCCAAATGATCACTTGTTTTACGTAGGCTGGTGATATAACAAAACTTATATGGCGAGAATTATGTAAATTGACTACTCCTCTTATGATAATTTCGATACTCTGTATTGTTATAAACGCCACATAGAATATTCATGACAATAACTACATTTGAATCAAGAAGTGTGGTTTTACGAGTAGCGTGCTAAAAATTGTCCAACAGATTATTTGTAATCCTTCTAATAACTTCAGTAGAAACTATTAGTTGTACTTATTCACCCCCATTTATTTAGAACACTGATGATTTTCTATAACTACGATCTTCAGTAACTTAAAAGCTTGGTCTACTCAACTCTCTTAGTTCCTGATTCCTAGGTCTTAGTGATAGTTTAAAAAAATCGATTTCAAAAGGTCCTCTTTATCTACAACACCTAACACAGGCGACATTTTCAAAAAATTTCGTGGGAAAATTCTTTTTACTCGCCGTGTTGACTTTAGAAACAAACATTGGGTTATTTAGATTAAAAATTTAGGAATGTGGCAAGACAAACAAATACGTCTTCTTCAAGTACTTGGAGTATACTAAAGAGCAACAACTACATTTTTAACATTACAGACAAGTCCAAGAGCTCTTGCCAGGTTAGAGTGGATGTTTGTCAAACTAAACGAAGGCCCTCAGTACCAATTTTTTTAAATGTATCCGCATCATCGATGGGGTCAAATAATAATAATAATTAATAACTTTATAAATACTTTATATCAGCATCGGTTATTACTTCATAATTTTCAAATCAAAATATTACGAAAACGGACACAGTATTGAGTTTTATCGTGTAACTAGCGCCCTCTATGAGAGTCAGACATACAAACAAACTCGTTGGATATATCAACTTCAAAAATATATTTTTATAAAATTTAAATACAATGTTGCCAGTAGTTACGGCGAAATCGTAAAAAATGTGTATTATTTTTTTTTATTCAACGCTCTTTATCTTGAATACGGTTTGCGTTACAAATTTTTTTTACTTAGCAAACCTGAAATATTTTTCAGTTTTTCATCTATCCTAGAAACTTTTTTTGAAACACTCTGTATATAAGCCGGTCATGTTTTTACCTAGAGTCTCCGCTACATTCCTCGAAATATCGTATTTCTTTCTTGTGACTTAATATTGTTTACACTCAGTATAATTTTGGTAATTACTTCCTTGTTTTAAGATTTTTACGGGTTAAATTTCTAGTTGTACAGCGCGAATTTCTTATTTGTATGGTCGTTTTGTCTAATGTATGCCAAATAACCGTACAAATTTTTTATTTACTCAATTATTTTCGTCGAAAAAAGTCTTGATCAGCCCAGGTAAGTATATATATATAAATAAACATTTCAATTAGATTGTAATGGAAAATTGATTTCTACTGCATTTAAATATCTATTGACATTAGAATTTAGTCAATAAAAATTCTATTAAAGATAAGTAGTTGTCTTTAATGGGATCTGTATGAATAAATACATTTATTAGTAGGAACCAGCAAAAAACTTTTGAATATATATAGAAAATAATCAAATTTTTAGGCGCAGCAACTAGTAGAATAGTTTAACCACGTCTTTTCTGTTGGCTCCCAAAATGACTTCTAGATCCGAAAATGTACACATTCAATATATTCTTCGATCTAAAAGTTAAACTGATGATATCTCGTTTGTTCTGGCAATTTTAGAGAAATTACATATTTCGAGTAAAGCATGGATATGTTATATTAAAATTTGGGAACCTGGAAGAGGACTTTAAATTATGGCTGTCTCGAAAACTACTAGAACTTCAAGACTGAAGTTAAAGTATTCTTCCACGACAGGCGGGAAGTGTGACAAAACTGGGAAAAGAAACAGCGTTTTGTATCACCAGACCCAGAACGGAGGAAACTCAGTAGTTTGGCATGTAAGTTACAATCTTTCAAGCATAAATATGCGCAATTTGAGCCTTTGTTGGACGTATCTTTAACCATAAGCACTGAAACAACACTGCGACATCGAACAAGCTCTCTAGTCACTCAAATTGGTGATTATCAACTCTAGGGTAGTACAGAACTCTCTGATTCCCGTGTCTGATGGATTCATCAAAAGTTTAATGAACAAAAGATATGGAGACAGCTATCTGGAAACCTCCTACTACTAAATCTCTTCATAAAGCCATAGGGACATCCAGGAAAGTCAGATATATCCGGGCTTCTTCGTCTCGAACAACAAGTAGGTTTCTAAGTCTTGAATTGTCTTCCATAGTGCCTGGATACACCGGCTGATTCGCCGCAATTGCATTTCAATTTATTGCATTTATGTACAATTCAAATGTTTTGTTTATTATTGCGGAAATTGATTTCCGCTTCTTTATTTTCTTCATTTCTCACAACTTCCACAGCAATTTTGGGGTGAAGAATTTGTTTTATTTGTTATTCATCGATTTTTTTTAATTACCTTCACATATACGGCTGAATGTTCATCTGTCGTGGAACTTGAATCATTTTTTGCACCAACCAGTCCCTTCAATAACAGTTAGCAGTCATATCAAACACGTTCATAAACTTATGTAACGCTATCCCATGTAGGAGCCCCCAGATTTTAATGTTTAATTACTTAACATTAATAGAAATTTGTTATGAAACTATAATTTTATTAACAATATATTAAAAATCCAATTTTACAAGCAACCAGCCTGACCCAGGGTTGCAGACCAATCTTGGGTTTATCTAGACAACCAGGCCTGGTCTAGGCTTGCAAACCAAGCGAGGGACATTGTTATCATCCTAGAGTGTTATCCAGAGTTGTACATACTTGGTCCAAGTCTGGGCTCATCGTAAAATCTGATATTTTATAGGCTGCTTAAATTATTACCCTCTGTATATAGTTCTAGTTGACGATAAGTTGTTATATCTTTATTGAAACAAAAAAACCCGGAAGATTATAGTAATTTATTGTGATGTTCAAAATATAATTTTATAAACTCATAACAGTTAATTTCAGTTTCATGTACGAGTTGATTTTGAAAGTGAACTATATTGTAATCTAGTTATTTTGTTTTGTGAAATTTTCTAGGATAATACATACTCATTAATTTAATGATTTCTTTTTAGATATCGGAGATCGTATTATAGAAAGGTGAGTTTCATAAACAAACTTGTGTAAAGGCATATTTAAACTATTACTAATTTTTATAACAATTATTATTATTAATACTAACGTCGATATAAAAGTTCAGTAGTAGGTTATTAAATTATAATAAAAATCGTTTACGTTATTACGTTAAATAATAGTTCTATGATTTATGAATGAATTATCAATTTTTTCAACTTATTTTTGTCATTTGGGGTAGCTCAAAATTGAAGCAGCTGTCTACCACTCCACGAGGTATTCGGTAGAACCATTTATCCCTTCAATGTGATGAGTATGAGTCCTGGATTTATTACTAATGAAATAATATCAATGAATCATTCGTACATTTCAAAATTTCACTTGTTACTCTTCGAATTTAGCCATCTGTTCAAAAACTTTCTATTGATAATTTATAGTGAATATAGTCTACCGCCTTTTTATATTGAATGTCCCAAAATTAACGCAAGATTTGAATTAAATACAAAACACTGCATAAATGTGGCTGAATTTCGTAGATGCAATGTTGAGCCTCCTCTTTTAAGGCACGAGTGTTTGTGGGCTTGTTGATGTAGACCTTTGATTTGAAATAACCCCATAACAAGAATAAAATAACTTGGTGTTAAATCACATGATCTTGTGGTACAGTTCTGATCACCGTAACGAGAAAGAACACGACCTGGAAATGCCTCATGCAGTAACTAAAGTGAATCATGGGCTGTGGCATCTTGTTGAAACCACATGCTGACCATATCAATATCATACAAAAAGGACTGTGTTACCATGTCGCGATATCATCTACCAGTAACTCCAATGCTTGACCAGCCTCATATTCAAAATAGTTTGACCCAATTATGCCTTCAGCTCAAAAGTTACACACGTTGTGAATACTTTTGTTTCTCGACAATCAGATGTGAATTTTCACACCCCAGAAACGAAAATTTTGGCGATTAGCCTATAAAAATATGCTAAGGGTGATTTTGCTAGGAATTCGTTGTACATAAATTTTGTAAGTATGGAGACCATAGATCTTCAGTGTGTATAAGCTGTGTGAAATTTGCAGTTGGTGTCCACGACGCCGAATTGAGGTTCTGGATTGTCACTTTCATGCACTGCTCCGACATTGACATTTAGACGACCAGCACCTCCATTGAATCCTGTCTCCCATAATTTTTTCATCAATCGGGCTGAAGACTTCATATTTTGTATGAAATTTTCGTACTGCGACCCCAGGCTTTTATTATTCATGAAATATTGTTCAATAATGAAGACATGTTGTTCTATCGGGTAACGCTCCATTTTTTCTAAGCCTAAACTGTCAGCTGTCAATTTTTTTGAGGTTATCAACACTTTACTGTCAAATTCGCGGCAAATTTAAATCTTGCGTTAATTTTAGATCACCTTTAGATGCTTGCACAAATAATATATAAAACGCAATACTTTTAGATGGTGTTGCTTGCTTGCTGAGAACAAAAGTTGCCCAAATTATGTATCTGGAAATTCATATTTTACCACTCACAAATTCAAAAACCAAATTAATCTAATCATTCAAAGCACCCAGTCATCCGCCTTTTTACTTTATAATCTGATTTGTTGTTGAAAGTTTGTATTCTTATCAATAAAATGTAACAACTTTGAATTAAATAAATTATATTTTTACATGAGAAGTACAACATATTTAAAACGGTCGAAATCATCTTTTTTTTTTGAAAACTTTCTTATTCTGATTCAGTCTTGGACACAACGGAGCCCGCAGTCTCTCCACCGACCATTTCTAACAAAAATTGATAATTTCAATAATTTTAGGTTGTAAATGAAGGTATTAGATTCTTCTTTATCCATTTTGTGTCACATCACCTGATCATTAGCCCCAAATTTGAAAATTAGTACAAAAAAAATATTATCTTGAACAATACTTCAGGAAAACGATACAATCTGAAATCAGATGTGTTATCTTAAGGTATTTTACCCAATATACGTGAACATTATTAGGAACACTCGACATTTCTAAAAATAAGTGTCGCAATCTATATTAATGATATTGATATTAATTTCGTGAATGTATTACGAAAATGGTTGAAACTTGAGATATAAGGAGTTTGATTTCAATTAGATACAAATAAAGGAAACTAAATATATTATTGCAATATTTGACTGTTTTTATATATTTATATCAAGAAATGTTGATTGAAGAATTGGTTGCGACACTAATAATTCAGGTAGTCACATTTTTTCAAATTTTTTTCCTACAAAATAGAAAATTTACACACAAGTCGTATCGATGAAAAACGTTCCTTATCTAAATCTATCCCTAACTGTGAGGCTCTTATTGAAATATTTTTATCAACATAATTTCCTTCTCGTTGTTAATGTCAGTAACAGCAACAATTCTTTGACGAAACTTCGCGATAGGTAAAAATTTTTGTTGCCTCTTATCTAATTGATTTTGTTGATTAGTGGCTTTTTATGAAGCAGAATATAGTTAATACGGTGAAGACTACCCAAATTATCTGTTTTCTTTATTTTAAACTTATTTCGTAAGTTAAAAATCACAAAATAGTGGAGCTAAGAAAGATGTTTCCTACGTAAAAGTCAAAGGTCAAATAAAATCACTGCTTGGCGGAATGCGTTTGACAGAAGAGCGCCTAGGCGGTCACGAAAATTAGGACCACTACCACCACGATGTCACACTTCGTCGACCCGTCCCACACCCGTGGGACGTAATTTATGGATGGTTCCTAAGCTCGTATTTTAATTTTCAGGTATCAATGTTCTTAAAATTTTTCAAATAATAGAAAAGTCATGATGGACAGTAATAATTATATAAATATTTTCATCTATGTGGATCTATATATGGATATACAAAGAAGACGCCAAAAAATGACAATGTAGTTATTGAAAAATTCATAATATGGTCATAAAAGTTGTCAGAAGTTATTGTGAAGCTGTCGCCGATTCGGACAGTTTTCTAGAAATATTAAAAATAGAACAAGAAAACTTAAAATGGAAGAACTCAAGATGAAAGAGGCACAGAAAGAGTTATAGATAAGGATATTAGATAAATAAAAGAAATAATTATAATCAGAAGATATAGAGACGGAAATAATTGGAAGAAAATATGAGAAAATAAATATTAGAAAGAAGAAAGGAAAGGAAAGAAAGTATAAGGAAAAACTATAAAGCTATAAACAGTTGATGAAAAGTATAAAAATAAAGAAATTAAAAATCTTTATCAGAAGGTGAACTAAGCACACGGGAAAGATTATAGATCTATGATTCTTGAGATGTGTAGACTGACACTTGAAAGAACATCATCAAAAGTATTGATAGAAGAAAAGATCAATGCAATCACTGGAACAAGAAGATTCTCAAATACGATTTATGCTTGAAAATATTATGAATGTCTCTTTCAGCATATTCCTCCATTCTATGGAATTCTTAGCCTACTATAGAACCAAACAAAATTTCAATGTCAAAATATTTTATTACTCAACATATTCTCCTCTTAATTGGATAAATTTATTACAGAGAACCTGCACCTCCACGGTTTTTATCACCTCCTCGTTGGAAGAAAATTTACGACATTTTAAACATTTTTTCACTTGAAAAAAGAGATGATAGTCGGACGGAACCAAATTTGTGAATAAGGGGGGTGTTCTAGTAATTCAAACTCTAAATCACGAATTTTTTGCAAGGCAACATGAGATTTGTGTGCAGAGGCGTTGTCCTGCAAAAAAAACACCTTTAGATAGCTTTCCGCGTCTTTTCTCTTTAATTTTTTCACGTGGAGTGGTCAGTAATGTCGAATAGTAATCTCCAGTTATTGTTCTACCTTTATCCAACAAATCAATCATGATTACTCTATGGCAATTCCAAAAAACTGAAGCCAAAACTTTTCCAGCAGATTTTTGGACACGAAACTTCTAGGTCTTGGAGAACCAGAGTGTCGCCATTCCATAGATTGTTGCTTTGCTTCTCATCCATAGTAACAATTACGATTTAAGATGTTTACATCGTTTTCAAATCGAGCGCAGATCGAACGCGATGCTTCTACACTTGCACGATTCTGATCAACATTCAAACATTTGGGGATCCATTTTGCAGCAATTTTTCTCATGTGAACTATGTGAAAAACGCGTTCGTATGAAATATTCAGTACTTCAGATATCCGTTGTAGTCCAATTCGTTTGATAAAATCGTGTCATGAACTGCATCGATATTTTCGGGGACTGACACAGAAACTGGCCTTCCCGATCGGTCATCATCTTCAATGGAAAATTTACCTCTTTTGAAGCTTGCAGTCAAATTTTTCACTGTCGCTTACGAAGGACATTAATCATATCTTCGTAAATCTGCTTACCTCTTATCCGTTTTGAATACAGGTACTTGATGAAGGCTCGATACTTCAATTTTTCTATTTTCACAATTCCGGTGGACATCTTTTTTCTTTTAATTTATTGCGTAACTCTGCTTTACTTTTTTGACGTCAAACTTTACACTTACACTTCTAATAATTTATTGTTCGTTGCTATGGTAACGCAATATTTTGTTTAATTATGGAACTGGTCTAGGCTTACTAGATATCAATACATCTACGTATTTTGCTTGTGTTTACTTTGTTATTTTCCTAACTGCTAACTTCTACAGCAATATTTAGGTGAAGAATTATGTTAAATCAACTTTTACATAAACCAGGAATATCCTGCGATTAGTTGCCTCTTATTGATGAAAAATGGTAGCAGATAGTTCGATACAGTCAAGTATCAATCTTGAAAACAAATAATATTATGCAAGAAAAAATTGAAATTGTTAGCTGTTAATATATGAGAATGATATGCAAGGGTAATAACTTCTTTTATCTGATTACTATTTCGATTGTTAAGCAGAGAACGAAAAGAAATCCAGAAAAAGTTACGTGAATATCCAGTAGTAATACGTAATAATTTGTGTGTTTTTAAAGGTAGCAGTTTGTACTTGTACCTCGATTGATTAATACTGATGAAAAGCTCGCTCGCATCCAATATTGGAACGAATTTTTTGAAAAGTTGAAATGTTATTCAAGCAACAACTCTTTTTTGACCAATTGAATCTAGTATTTTGGCGTTATCTTCGTAGATTATAGAAAAAGGGTTAACTGGTCAATATTATGTTTATATATCGATACATTTTGATACCAAACTTGAGAAACAACGTACTATTCAGTCTATCCGCTCTCGTATTGTATTTGAAAATTCACAACAGCGGGATCATCATTTAATTTCGTCGAAAACGTGGCTAAGAGATTATAGAGCATTACTCGGTAACCTCCCGTAGCCTTTTGTTGTATTGAAAATACTTTCCCACAGAATAATGTTTAGCAATTATATTTTAAGTTACCCTACCATCTTATAAATTTGTAAACTTGAGAGTGAATAAATGTTTAAAACGACTCGCATGGTATTTAGCACAACGTATTTCGTTTCAATTAGCTTATACAGGTTCCTGCAACAAAATAATAACAAAAATGAAATAACCGTTTGTCAAAGAATTTGAATACCACAAGGAATCTCGTTTTGAATGCTGTATATGGTTTACTCAAGTCCAAATCTATCTACAGGTCTAAGGAAGAGACTGTCAGTGATTCTTTTAGAATGAAGAATGAAAAACTACAACGACTTGGGGATATTTTAGAGCTCAGTAACGTTCACGTTCACGTTCACGCTTTTCTTAAAATTATTACACATATTTATGAATCTATGAATTTAATTTGGATCCTTAGCAGGATCCTCTATATTTATTGGTTGTTATGTCACGCTCCAAAGAAAGTGAAGACGAGTTTAATAACATATATACAAAAATGGTAGAACCACAGGCTTGAAGTCTACCGGTAATTTATCATGTTATCTGTGTAACCTAAAAAGCTTTTGTAACAGATAATGATTGCAGAAAATTATTTATGTTTGTAGAATACGTATTTATTTAAAATATTACTCTTATTATATGAACGGCGTGTTAAAAATGTCACATAAGGTTTATTAAATTGGAGTATGGATTGGTACATAATCAATGAATTGAGTAATCTGGCCCCACTTATTCTGTTTTTGTATATACAAGAGAAAATAAGTAAATTCACATAATAAAACTTATGATTTAATGAATGAATGAAGAGATTTATAAAAAATCAGAGCGTTAAAGTAAAATGAACGATTTCGACAAACTATTCCTAGTATGAAAAACCAAAATTTAAACGTCGTTTGCCGCTGTGGAAACACGTTGAAATTGACACAAATTTCGAATTTTCTAATTCATTCGATATATTTGAAAATCATAAATCAAACCTCAAATATCAAATTTTGGCAAGAAAGTTTACTCATCAAATCACGTATATATATTCTTATCATGTAAAGGTCTTTGTTCTTTGATTTAATGGTGTTAATAGTCTCTAAAATGTCCGAAAATGCAACAAACGTCCGCCGACTTTCCTATGTTAACAATACATTTTGTTATAAATTATTCAACACAGAGACATTAGTAACAAAAATTTTTTACAATGTTTATATTGGCAGAGTACGTTAGAAATTATTGCCAATACAACATCTTTTGTAATAAACAATTAAAACAAGTAGCAAACCTCACGAATTTTCTGTTATATCTTCTATTGGCTAGAAATGAGTGGTTTAGATTGTTAATTCTAGTTTATAAACAAAAAAAATAGTTTGGATCTGTTATATTCCATCAGTTTTGTCATCATAATTTCGATATTTCCGTAGAATGATTTATCATTTACAGTCTTATCAAATTAGAAATGCTTTTTTCAGTTGGAGCATTGTTATAAGGCAACTTGTTGAATATTAAGCTTCTACAACTTTCGAAAATTTGCCTCATATCCATTAACAATTGCTGTATGAGATAAGGTTATTACTTAAGAAGATGCGGAATCCAAGTAACGGACTCCCGTACTCAATCCACTAAACCGCCATCTTCGTTATCTCCGTACAACCAGGAACTATGGTGATATTACATCTGGTTGGGGGATCCGTGGGGTTGTAGGATTGCAGCCATCTGCATTCTTTTGCTCAAGAATTGGCTCTGTGCAGCATCGCCTGGATGATATTATCAAGATTTATATAAACAAGAATAATTGTATCGAGGGCATTATCAAGGGTATCCAAGTCGAACAACAATTTGATCTTTGCGGTGGTCGAAACTGCTAAACTGAATTGTTAGAGTAAGAGAAAAGGTGTGAAAATTCATTGATGGGAGTTGCAAGCAATTTTATATATTTATGATACTGAAATCAATGATCAAAGTTGAAACAATGAAAGTATGAAAATATGAGAGGAAAATTGATGAAAGCAAATACTTTTTTATTGAAAATATGTTGTGTGTGAATACAATGTCTTTAAATTATAGTAAATATAAATGTTCAATAGAATTCTTAGTGTAGTAGGGAGATTTGCTTTAACATTGCGTTTGTTGTTTATTCCTTAGCATTTTAGTTATGAGATATTGCAATTTTCAAAAACAGAATTGAAAAAATGCGTTTGGATGAGAATTCTATAGGATTATATCATAGTCCGCTCATAGCTTGATGGAAATTTAATAAGAAATAATAACAACTTTCTTAATTCGATAAATTACACTAATTTTCATATTAATAATTGTTCATTTAGGTAATAGTTAAGCAGAAAAAATGATAAAAATGCTCTGTCACATCTGGTTTTAAAAATTGTGGTCTCCTATTTTATTAATAGATAAAACAGTTATGCAAAAAATCATGTTTTTTCTCCGAAAAATTATATTTGTTTTCGTGTCAAGCGTATAGAATTCCGGAAAATTCAATTTTCTCAAGTTTCAGCTTTAAAAAATTTTTTATCCGATATCAGAATCTGGAAAAAAACATTTATGTTTTCAGTTTTCAGAGGTCTTCTTCGAAATATGTAATTTTTTTGCATAACTTATAACTTCATATGATATAACTCTCTTTGTATGGTCATGTCGTAGTTTTTCTATGATAGTATCGATCCTTTTCTTGGGATTTTCTTGTAATACAACGTTGCCATTCTAGAACTGTAAAAAAAATGAATTAATA
This sequence comes from Diorhabda sublineata, assembly GCF_026230105.1. Taxonomy (NCBI): domain Eukaryota; kingdom Metazoa; phylum Arthropoda; class Insecta; order Coleoptera; family Chrysomelidae; genus Diorhabda; species Diorhabda sublineata. The sequence continues at coordinate 3,930,352 of NC_079484.1, read as the reverse complement.
TAGTGTTATTTTTCAAAAAAAAAACATTTACTTCAGCTTTAAACCTGTATATTTCTCACAAATATGGAAAAAAGGATGCAATTTATATAGTCATATGTTTTCTCAGTTAATTCATGTCAAAAATATATCGATATCTCAAATGATGTACGAAATATTGAATTTTTTATACCAGCATGTCGAATTTTTTGACAAAAGTGTTCAAAATCCGATTCATAATGAAGGTATGTATGTGTTTTTTTCCGGAAAAGCGAAAAATCATGTTAGTTTACGAATCAAATATATAGTTTTCCAGAAAATCCAGTTTTCATAACTTTTCCTCCTGTAATAATTTTCCGAGCAACTGATATCTTTTTCGAATTTCTCACATCAAAACACTTCTTTATTCACAAATTCAGCAGAATCTGAAACAAAATTTTTTATCTGTCTTCAGAGGAAATGTGTAAATGAATAATTTTTTTCTATAACTTCCAACTTTACAACCAGGATCTTCATCCCTTCCTCATATTAACCTTTACGCTACTAATATTACTTTCTAGATAATTTTTGAATTCCATTAGAATGCGTTTATGGGACTATTTTAATCAGTTGCAGCAGTCAGACGTTGAAAATCCTGCGCCCGACTATAGCACAGAAAATTCGTCTAGATCAAAGCCGGGAAAGCTTCACTGGCAAAATTAGATTAATTCAAGCCTGTTACATAGCCTGACCTGAAAACTTTTGAAATAAATAACAATATGGTTGTTAATTATTGATATTTTCATTCAGTCTTCTTTCTTAGTTTCGAGCATTGTTGATATCAGATAAGAAACCCAATTTACCATGATTTAATCATTGTTTCAACATCGAATTTAATACCAATGATTAACAATGCAATTATTCAATCGTTGATTCCAATAAGAAAACGCAGAATTTAGTCATACTGAACAGCGTCGTCTTCCTACTTCAAGAGAAAATTTATTTCAATTAGTTATGTAGTGGCAGAGAGTACTGGACATCCTGTATATCTAAACGTGATTAAAATAAATTAATATATGGCCGTACTACTCATATGGTGCATTTTCAGAGCATGAAATAAGCATAACTTGACATATTATCATCTCCCGTTAAGGACTGAACTTCACTTAATGGTTAGCAGGTTTTTTGAAATGTTTCTCCTATTATATCTTATAAATAGTTGTATAATAACTACCTACATGGAAGAAACATCTGATAAGATCTCAAAATATGTATAGTAAGAAATAATTTTTAAATGGTTAGTTCTCGTTCTTCAAAGCGGCTCTTAAAAAAGATATTCCACAACAATTTCTCAATGGATAAAATTGATTAATGAACTAGGTTTTCGTAAGCTAGTACTAACAAAAATTAAAAATCTAGTTACTTGTAACTTTGGTACCATCATTATTTTAATAATTTAATATTGTTTTAGGTACAAACAAATAATGACAATAAAACATACACATAGTCCGGTCAAATTAGACCAAAAAGTAAAAGTGAAGCTACATAAATTTCTCTGAAAGGTGAAAATCAGTAAAATTGTTTGCAATACAATTTAAAATAAAATTTGAATATTCCACATCATTTCCGTGTATCGAAAAAATTTTATTATTGGTCAATCGTCAAAAAAATTTTTTGTGTTTCAGTTTTTTGCGATTATCAGCAAAACGGCAAGTTAAATCATGAAAATACTCTAAACAAAAATTGTAGATCATAAAATTATCTACAAAAAACGTGTTGATACTTTTTTTCTACGAGCCACCGTTTCTGAGATATAACGATTAAAAAAAGTTGTAAAAGTTATAATGTTTCAAATTTACTGTCGTATTTAATGGCTATAATGATTACACGAGAAATATCAAAGCAGCATACCAACATCGTCGAACTTTAGCAACATTTTCGTCAATTGATAATTTATTTTATGAACTTTTGACAGTTCCAGCCATTCAACAGAAATTTCTCGGTCATTTCAATGTTTACTGCTGAAAATATATTGATGAAACGTGAAACCATTGAATACAGCTTTCACAACTTTTTGAATCATTATATCTCAGAAACGGTGGCTTGTAGGGAAAAAAGTATTAATAAGTTTTTTGTAGATAATTTTATGATCTACAATTTTTGTTTAGAGTATTTTCATAATAAAACTCACCGTTTCGCTGAAAATTGCGAAAAACTCATCTTTTGACTTTTCACCTTGAATAAAATTTTTTCCATACATGGAAATGATGGGGAACATTCAAATTTTATTTTAAACAATTTTACTGATTTTCAACTTACGTAACATCGAATATCTAAATAGACCGGATTAATTTCGAAGCGCTTGCACTGGAATTGCTGTTAAGTTCTGAGATAGACAAATAAAAACCTCTTTCCGATTGAGGTACCTCCAAAACATGTGATTTTAACGCATAAACCGCTTTGTAACATTCATTCATTCAGCTTGTTTTTCTTCAAACATTTTGAATATTACTATCACGTATTGTAGCACAGTAGTCACTTCATTCATTCCTTTATTCTAACTTTCGAGTTTTTGAAGAAATTAATTTGTTATCGACCTCCAATTATCCATTCGATAAATTTAATAAAAGCTCGAAATTGATTATAATTTTTCCTCTACCTGTCTACACTTCAAGCAAAAGTAAATTTTAATAAATTCCTGTTGATTTTATTCTTCATATACGCTGGTAAGTTTTTCTTTGCTTTTTTATTGTGCTCACAAAAAATCTTTCTAGATTTCCTTTCGTTTTAAGCAATAGAATAGAACATATTCCTGTTTGGTTATATTTTAAAAAATATACATTCAGTTTTTTTATATGTTAGAGCATAAGCTACTTTTTATTCAAATCTGTTCTACCTACTCATCTGTATTTACGTTTCTTTCCTCATTATATTTTTCACCGTAGATCTACAGCTGCCAGACTGGGAGTTTCCACATCAATCGCCAGACCTCAACTCTAACATCTGGGAATCCAGTTAAGAACTGCAGCTATCCCGGATTTCCATAGATAAATTCCAGTCTTAAATCTGAGTTGTTTCCAATTTATAACTGTTTTTTTGTTTGTGCTTTTTTGGATACGCATTTAATGCGAATTTATTATTTTTTCAATAAATGTATTTGTTGCTGAAAGTTTTTTGATTTTTCTTAGCAATAAATATTAATTTGGTTAATCGTGTGCGGGAATAGTTTTAGATTAATTTTTATTTCAATTTAATTCATAAGGTGTTTCCAGCTTTTCCGCCTTTGTTATTAATTTTTAACGTCGTTCGTTAAAAGCCAATTTAATATTAATTGTTCACTACATCTGAGTACCAGTTTTTATATACTTTACTGAGGCCGAATACCACTTCCTGAGCAAGAGTCTTCTGCCAGGGATTTAAGGTTATAGAAAAACATTTACCTCGCAATTTATTTTAGATCTAAGAAATGAGAAGAAATCTATACGAGGACTCATCGATGCGATGTTTTGACTGTTCAAAACCGTTTTTGTCTGAGCTGATGTGTGGCAGCTCTCGGCGTCGTGGAGGAGAATGTTGATTTTTTCGAACATTTCTGGCAAACAAATACTGTTCTACCATTTAGAATTGACCGTACTACGTTGCTCTAAAATGGAATGATTGTCACCTGTCTATTAAAGTGCCGCGATTAAATTTTTTCAGCATTTCCTTGCACCAATCGACATGAGCTTTTTCGGGCGATTTTCGAGTTATGCGGTACCCAACGCGAACAAATTGTTTGACAGCTAAATGTTCATGCCAAATTGAATGTATACGAGTGGAACTAATGCCAAAGTATGATTCAATCTCACTGTATGTACGTATGTTACTGTAACGAAGTGATACTACGGTTCAATTCAGAAATCATCTATGTGAGAAGATGAAAGTAATAGAAAATCATCGCACAAAAAAGTTCGTGATTATTTGATTCCATTTTTTGACCAAATAGCACTTGTTCTATGTACATTCATCATGGCAATGTCAAATTTGACGTATTCACATCCCTGTTGTCATATCTTAAAAGTAAAGTAACAACCTTCGTTACTACAACTTATTTTCATTTGAAGTTGAAGTTTTAATTATTATTATGGGTAATATGTAACTTGAAAATCAACTTTTCATTGACATGATTTCAAAAAACTGCGTGTATATCAAGGTTGAAAGTTGGTTAATATATTCTAAGGTAGTCTATACTCAATTATACTTTATCAGTAGATTTCAATAGTATGGAAAATAAGCTAAAGATAAAATTAAATGTGAGACATGGCATTATTTCAATAATCATGATTAATTTATCTATGAAATTTTGAGACCAGCGATTGCGATTAAATAACTGAAGCGATAATTTACTTGCACAAAGAAGGGACAAAGTAGATCACGATCTATCAACTGAAACAAAATTGTGTTACCTGATAACGGTATCACAAACAAACATAAAATAATATAAAAAAACAGGATGATATCGAAGATAATTTAATCCTCATTCGACCGACTTATTTATTCCTCCAATATGCAGTAATCATCCAATTTGTCCCAGTCTTCATAAGGATGTTTTTACTTACGATTCCATTGGAATGGTTAAATCCTCATTCAGGACATCACAAAATTCTCCATGACAGCTGGTTTGTTTCCAATTATAAGAACTCAAAAAAAGTGAAGTTTAAGAATTAAAACTTTACCTAATTTTACCACACAGAAAGTATAAATCTGGAAAATTGATTGAAGTCTTTTTTTTTATTATTCTTCGACTTTGTAAGATCTAATTCCAATTGGAATTCATAGTTCAGAAAAAATTTATCATTTAGACTAAATTCTCTACTCCAATAATGATATTTCATAGTTTTTTTTCCGTTGAAATCAAGAAATTAAGAGGGCACACAATATTTTATAATTCATAGTTTGAAAAATGTCAATTAAACCATATAAATTCATTCACGCGAACAGCATTCTATTATATCATTAAATTATCCCATTCTACAAACAAGTATTTAGTTTTTCACTATAAATTGTGACATTCTGTATATTTATCTCTCCTAATTCAGACAAAATATTTATTCAATTAACCTTAACAAAGTAAGGAAAATAAATTTTTTACCATTAAGAATATAAAGATATCATGCAATTATAGTGAGTGAGACAGATCCTTATAACCCAATTCTTCAATTTTTTCCAAGGTTTTCCAAACATTCAAAAGCGCATTTTTAGAATGTAAACGAACTTCTCAGTACTTCGTGGTGATTCATTTGCCTTTTGGACCCATTTCATCAGTCATCAAACCATCAAAAAATGGTTCTGTATAGTGTAGTTGAAGCATATGGTGAATCGGTTGGCTTTGTTTGCTTCGCAGAGAAAAACTGCTTCGCAAATTTTTTTCCAATCTGCTACGAATTGTCTGACATGAATTTGCTTCCATTTCTATCTCAAGCATGTCGTTTTGTAATGTTGTCTGCCTTTCTGATCGAACAGAACTATCGGATCTGAACTTTGGATATGCTTTTCTGGTTTTTGGCTCACCATTCTACCCAAAAATTCCAAAATAAAGTGGTATAATAAATTATTTGAAAGTGAAGTGATAATCAGTTCAATTTTAGTGCAAAAATGTTTTCCACAAAGGCAACGACATTATTTTAATAATAGATTATATAAGGAGCCTGGCGTGTTAATTTAAAATAAATTGTTGTCAGTAGTTAAGGGTTAGAATGTCATTGACGCGGGCTCTAAGTATTCAATTGACACTTGAATGTCAATATGCACAGAAACGACATCACTCTAATAGTTATTTGTATGCCTAGGAATGAAAGTGCTAGTTTGTGAGAGGAGCGAAGCGAGCCGAGTCCAACAAAGTAGTTTTTCAGCCGCATCATTCACAACATTTTTTAGACGACGCATAAGATCCAAAATCAATTACACTGAGGATAGAAAATAAATAATAGATAATTATAAACATTTTATTTATTATTTGCAAAAAGTAATGTTGTTGTACCTCCTGGACAATTATTAATCTTTATTGGATTGGATGCAGATGGAATTTGTACATTTCTACTAGATGTTGATGGATTCTCTGTAGATACAATTTGTTGATTGACTCGTATTTGTGGTGGAAGAAAGTTATGCAAAATCATCGAAATGAAACTGTCAACTGTCAAAATTGAAGTGGCTAAAGTCACATTTGAGGAAGTTAACGTTGTGTACTCCAGAGCGCCCCGAAAGTGTTTTGCAGTAAGGAACTGTCACTTTCACTACATGGAACACTTTCGGTATGTAAATAAATACAGAACGAACTTTCAGATGGCGTCATACAGTTCTAAAAAACCATTCTCGATGAGAGAATGGTTAAAACATTAAATTCTAAAAGTGAAGCAACTGATGATACTTCGGATTACAGGGACTGTCTCCAAAAGATTTCATTGAATCGTTCTCTGGTTTTTGGGAGTAGGTACTGAGTTTCAAAATTTGTTCTACCAATATTTTGAGCGAGTTTCTTAAATTCTATCAAAATCTATGACATTACCTATAAGTAAGTTAGTTAAATAATAATGATTTATGCGACAAGTGAATAAAGTAATACTTTTTTCACGAGTAGGGCGGTTTGACCGGCAATTCCTACAAGTGAAAAAAGTTACTTTACTCACGAGTATCATACAAAAATTTTTACTATGTACGTAGACTTGAAAAAATTCGACAAAACTTTTAACAATTTCCATTTTGTAATAGTACAAATTAATATTAAAAGTACAACAGTGAACATTGTTAATTAATTTTATTTTTTATTAAGTAGTCCACGTAACCCTCCGCAGCTGTGTTGGATTTCCACCCACCTCGCTTCTTTAGTTGAATTATATCACCACCGGAATCCACTAATAGAGACGCCGAAGAGCGTCGAAATGTAAGCCCAGTGTAGTTTTTTGGATTCGAGAAGGTAAATTCGAGAATTCCCTTTTTTGAAAAGGTATTGATACCTACAAATTGGGTTTTGCATTTTCCATTTCTATACTACAAAAAGAAATGATCTGTTTTGACATTTATGGGTCGTTGATTTTTATATTTTTTATAAATGTTTAATCTATTGTCAGATATTTCACCAATAACAGTAAATCGACGTTGAACATGAGTTTTTGTGTAAGGTACTGTGATAATTAAAACATTAATATCGTTACAGAGCTTCTGCGATTCCGAATATTGAAGCAACCTGAAAGACGTTACAAATAATATCTGATCTTACATTAAAATTTTTGCTGTCATTCCTTATACATGAAATAATCTGGATGAAATAATCGTCTGGAAATTGCAACAGAAACTTATTAATTTCTTCAAGGGCAAATGTTTTAGATTTTTTGGATCTACCAACAGAATGTCTTCGTCGATATTCACCATTAGAGTGCCTTTCGGGTTTGAATAAGTCGACCAATGTATTGAAGACTTTCACATTTTGAATTTAGTTTCAAAGTAAGCTAGTAATACTCTTTCTGTTAAGCCGTTTTCAGTACGCCATTCCATAAAAGAATTAAATTCTTTTAAATACTGTTTCTTGGATTTCTCAAGAAGAAGATTCATAGTCGTTGCAGTTGAAAGACGATTCAACAATATCTTCTGGTGGGCAGTTTTTTCACTATTCACTAATAATAATACTACACTTCTTTTAATTAGACACAAAAAGGATTTTCTTGAACGGATATCGAGAAATAAATACGTGACAATTTATCGGAGAAACGAATTGACTTGAGAAAGAAATAAGAAATCTTTCACAGTCCACTATTTGAAAAATGGCACGTTATGGCACTTTTTTAACGAAAAAAAATGAACCTACGATACTTTTTTTCAAACTTTTTGACCACATCAGAACAGAATATTGAAAGGGAAGTATAAAAAAAATATATTATTATTTAATAAATTTTATTTGAATTCTTGATATTGACATTATTTTTTATCATTTGTGTTAATAATCGAAGAGTGCACAGTAACATTCATTTTCATAACAGAGACCTCCTAGGTATCCGCTTGTAATACATTCGGATGAGCAAGTGTCACAGTCGCAGGAATCACCAACAGTGATTTTTTCTGATTTGTGAGCAACGAAGTTTTTGCCTGAAATTTGATTGGAAATTTAGTGATCCTCGCCATTAATAGGATCTCGTGGAAATAATCTATTTTTTTTATATAGAAATCAATCAAAAGATTCAAATCGTAATTGTTAACATTAAAACTAAGTTTAGGACAAAACTAATAAACCATAAAAATATGATATAATGAATGTCAAGGACACGAAATTCCATTATATGGAGATTTTATATTGCAAGCACAAAATAAAACAATTTATATCGAGAAAATATAAATTGTGTGAAATAAATTTTAAAAATTGGTGAACAAGAAAACACGTGATACAAAATTGAAGTGGATAATTATGTTTTTTTTTTTATATCAACTTACGCTGCGAGAAAACTCATTTTTTACGAATAATTCATGAATTTATAATTATGAATAAATAATTACCTTCAACTGATTTGGCGCTAACTTCAGTCGTTGCAAGAACAACTACAGCGACGACAGCCAAGAGAACGAAAGTAAGTTTTGCCATTGTATCAGATAATTTCTGTATGATGTTTCTCAATAAAACCTCTGTCTATATATACTACTTTTACAAGTACTTAGACTCACAGTCAAGTGGATTCAAATTTTTGATAGGTTTTGAATTAAGATAACTCATAAGGATTTAGATAATATCTAAAATTTTCTGTTTCGTTTTAATTGAAATATCCATACCATTTATAACGGTAACAAAATTAAAATTAATATCGTTACAGATCTTCTGCAATTCCGGATATCTAAGCTGATTTATTTTTCAAATAAGCAATGAATTTCGAGTATTTACTGATGTCTAACGCTGTTATTTACCATTAGGGTGCCTTTCAGTTTTGAATAAATCGACCAAAGTGTTGAAGACTTCCACATTTTTGATCTAGTTCTAACTAAGCTAGTAACACTCTTTCCGTTAAGCTGTTTATGCCTTTTTCTAGTACCCCACTCCATAAAATAATTATATTCCTTCGGATACTGTTCCCTGGATTTCTCAAGGAGAAGATTCATAGTCGCTGCAGTTGACGATTCAACAATATCTTCTAGTGGGCAGATTAAACTTTTTTCACTATTAGTCTCCATCACTAATAATAATACTACACTTCTTTCAATTAGACACAAAAAAGATTCTCTTGAACGAATATCAAGAAATAAAAGTGATATAGTTTATCGGAGAACCGAATTAACATGAGAAACAAAGCGTTTACAGTCCACTATTTTAATAAATAAATTTTATAATTGCGTGAAAAAATGAACCAATACGGTACTTTTTTCACTCTTTTTGACCACATCAGAACAGAACATTATAAGGACGGAAAAAATATATTATTATTTAATAAGTTTTATTGGAATTCTTGATATTGACATTATTTTTTATCGTTTATTTTAATTAATTGAAGTATGCACAGTAACATTCATCTTCATAACAGAGACCTCCTACGTATCCGTATGTAACACATTCGGATGAGCAAGTGTCACAGTCGCAGGAATCACCAACAGTGATTTTTTCTGATTTGTGAGCAACGAAGTTTTTGCCTGAAATTTGATTGAAAATTTAGTAATACCTCGTGGAAATATATCGTTAAAATTAGAAATAATCAAGTAATTGTTAATAGAAATCGATAAAAAAAAACAACTCGTAATTGTTATCATTAAAACTTAATTTAGGACAAAACTAATAAACATGAAAATATGAAATAATGAAAGTCACGGACACGAAATTCCGTTATATGAAGATATTATATTGCAAACACAAAACAAAACACTTTATATCGAGAAAATATAAATTGTGTGAAAAAATCATTTTTGGAAATAAATTTTAAAAATGAGTATGAAAACTCGTGATAGAAAGTTGTAGAGGATAATTATGTTTTTTCATATCAACTTGCGCTGCGAGAAAACTCATTTTTTACGAATAATTAATGAATTTATAATTATAAATAAATAATTACCTTCAACTGATTTGGCGCTGACTTCAGTTGTTGCAAGAACAACTACAGCTACGACAGCCAAGAGAACGAAAGTGAATTTTGCCATTGTGTCAGATAATTTCTGTATGATGTTTCTCAATAAAACCTCTGCCTATATATACTACTTTTACAAGTACTTAGACACACATAGTACAGTGGATTCAAGTTTTTGATAAGTTTTGAATTAAGATAACTATAAGGATTTAGATAATATCTAAAATTTTACTTTTCGTTATAATTGAAATATCCATATCATTTATAACGGTAAAAAAATTGAAATTATGGTTGTGAAAACTGAAAATATGACTTTCACGAATACTAAAAATTGAAAATAATAACGATTTTTTGATAATTAATGAAGTTAAGAAGAAAGTAGATTCTCTATACAGGTCTTGGGACGAAGTTATGTTTTCGTATCTCGCTAATTTTGTGGATTTAGGTAGCTCTCAGGGCGGTTTATAAATACAGTGAAAGTTAACATCAACATTCTGGCCGCTAATCGATATATTTTTGTTTAATCTATGCCGAATTTCGGAAAAAGTGAGGGGATCAGATATGTAGTTTAGGAAATTTTATACAAAAAAGATTCCTTGCGATTTTTCCCTAAGAACTGTCATTTCTTTATAAAGTGCGTTCAAACTCCAGATTTTCATCTTACTAAAAAGTTAGTGGAGTCTGAGGGAAATTACGTTCCCGGCTGAAGAAACTACTGTATCTCCTCGAAAACTCAACATTACGGGACGAAAGAAAGTGCATTTTACTTTTTAGAGTCTCTACTTTTCAACAGCATCTGCAAAAAATTCAAAATTGTAAAATTTTCTTGGAAAACAACACGAACGGGATTGTTTTTTGCTGGTGAACTTAAAACACATGTGACTGCGACTCTGATACACTCAGCAGCGAACCCTTGCTTGAGGTCGTCAATTAGACAATTACCTTTAAAATGAGACAAATTATACCTTTGAACTCACACTGTGATAGGAAAAAAAATTTTTTTCATAGTTGACAAGTTTGGTTACTTTTTTAGTACTAGTAGTAGTAGTAGTAGTAGTAAATTGTTGAATATCGGCCATTTTCGCAAAATAATGAGAAAACTGAAGTATGTAGGTTAGAAAAAATCATATTTGAGCTTCCTCGAAGGTAATTTCCTGCTCGGTATTTTTTATATATATATATATATATATAAATATATCGCTTAGCGCCCAAAATTTTGATGTTAACTTTTACTGTATCGATAGAGCACCATCAGAACAACTCAAATCCAGAAAATTTGCGACATAACTAATTTTCGTGGGTTTTGGCTCCAATTGGGCTGTACTGCACTATCATTAATGTTGTCAAAAGCTGCAGAAGTCCTGGTTTTAATAAATCCCTTGCTTCTTTAGGAAGGCACTTATTTTTTTTCTTTTGAACATTTCTTTTACTGGTTATTACGCAGCCGAAACTCAGTAAAAATGGATTTAAAATATCCTTGTTTGTCCAATAGCTCTCAAAATCATTTGAAAGGCATAATTTAATACATTTATTGATGCAGACTCTCTCAACTGTTTTGTTTTTAGTCGTTGAGTTCGCTCTAGTACCTTTACCGATGAAACATGAATTTTTTTCTACGTAGAAACGAATCTCTATGAATGATTATGTAGAAAAATCAAAGAGTGATCCTTCATTGTATTGCTTCACTTTTGATGTTTAAAATGCTCTAGATTATCTCAAAAACGAAAGGAAAATTTGGTAAATAGGAAATTCATCACTAAATTAATTGATGAATTCCAGACAAGTGTAGAAATTTACATTCAATAAAAGTTCAAAATTTGCATAAATACATTAGTAATTTTCTTATCTTGAGAAAAGTACCTATAAAATATACTTGTTATCTTGATATAGGATAAAAATATTTTCTAAAAAATATAATACTTGTCGTGATGTATTAATAAACTTTTATCTTTTCCACATGTCTATTGAAGTTAAATTGGATCAGCCATTATAGTTGAATTATCTTCAAAACTTATGATGTCATCTAGTGGTACTTCAAGATGTCTCCCAAATGAGCAAGAATCTGTAGATGTTGGTTTACTTACCTAAATTCAACACTCTTGCAATTTGACTGATAGCTCAAGAAGATATTGATTATAGCTTCAATTAAATTATATAAAAAGTATGTTAAGCTTGTATAGCATTGGTAAACGATCACTAACTTTCTTCCTTAGTACGGGATGTAGCAGCTTTTTTTTTATCAATGAATTGTATCCCGGTTGAGTGTGATACTCTATACCAATACCAATACCAATCCAGCGATGTTGGATTTCAGCATTCACTTGAGTGATCATTCATCAGAATGAACCGGAAAGTCTGATATCAGACTTTCCTAACCTAACTTAACCTAACCAAATTACAAAACCGACCGTCAGTCATTCTAGTAGCGGTGGGTGCTCTCGTGGAAGGCTGGGGTACATTCCGATGACCGTCAACTGCCTATCATCGTTTTTCTACCATCCATACTGAGCGGGCCATAACGTAGTAGATGAATATAGCTTCAAAGTTGCTGTAGTTCAGCTTCACAATGCGGAAATTAGAAACAATTTATTCTTTTTTTCAAGTTTAGTAGATTGTATTCACCGTTATTGCAGTTATTTTAATAAATTATACAACACGAGCCAAATTAATATCATCAATTTATGTATGTGCATATCTGTAGACGTAGTTTTCCACTGTTATAAACAATTTATAGAGTTTAAAATTTGGAATATGTTAAACGTCGCTAACTGCTTCGATGTAGGTTGAAGACTTTTAAATGGTTTTTTTAGCCTTTACGGTAAAAAACTGAATTGAAATCGTAGCCCGTATTGGCATGAAATCCTGGTAACGCAGAACTCAAATTTAGACTCAATGATTCGTGAAATTTGCTTACATAAACGTATTTCTGATCATTTTTGATCCCAATATACATCGAGATTTGGAAATTCTTCTTGATCATATGTTGAAAATTCAAGATGGATAAGATCATTTGAAATTATTATTTGTTTTGTGTTAACGCACTCTATTGACGAATCATACCCGTCTATCGCACGACTAATGGTTGTTTTTTGTGGCTTCCTAACATCAATTTTGTATGACAACATTTTCAACAAACTGTTTTCACGTTTAACGCTGTTTTCCACAGATCGAATCGAGGCTAACGGTTAAATTCCTTGAAAAAAAAAGCTGCTGCCTCACGGACTATCAACAAAGCATGCTGGAATCTATTTAATTCTGTAATTTTTCTAAAATCACATTGGAAAATGTTAATGCGCAGAAATTATTAATGAAACACTGTTTATATTTTATCAAGCCACAGCTAATTTTAGCATATATTTAGTATCGAGAAAAGTTGTGTAAAAACATGTACGAGTTTCAGTTGCGAATAGCTCTAATGACTATTTGTTAATAATATTAGTTCAAACAGTGACCAGAACAGTTTGCTGGAATCGTTTGAATGCTACGAGAAAAAATTCTAGCACGTAAAATAATTTCAAAGCAAAATATTCTAACTATAAATACTGTACAAGCTCAGCAATAGCTTATCTGGACTCTGCTCTATCGAAAATTTTTATCAGTTCTTATTGACTCACCTCAATACTTTTAGAACCAAACAATAAGTTAGATTTTATTCATTGGTTGTTAATATAAGGAAAACCTAAGTATTGGACAGAATGCCCTCAATATTCAACAGCTATTTCCAAAGTAGTTAATAGAGAAAATTTGAAAATATGATTCAAGGTGTTCCGTTAGAATTATTTTTGAAATATTATTTTTCACGCATCTCGTGAAGTCGAATAAGTTCCTTATGGGATAATATTGGGTTACATTTGTTTAAAATTCAATACATATGCATTCCATTAATATATTGATAGCAAGAAGGCTTATGAATATACCATATCCATTAAATTTCTTAAATTCTAACTCCAAGTTTATTTAATTTTCTTCAATTTCTTATTAGACCTTTTAATATGTTTATGTTTCTAAATGTTCTTGATTTTAGGTCTTTTCTAATGCAAAATTAGTTTTTTTAATAATTTTGAAAAGAATGAAGAAAAAGTCTTCATCAAAATATGATATTAACAGTGACAATTTGCGTTTTTATATTAATCAATCATCAACTTCATCATGAATGTTAAAATTAAAATAAAATTTTTCTTTAGTTCTTACATCTCAAATATATAGCAGTAATCAATGAAATTATTTGTAGTTTTATTAGAATTTACAAAACAGAGCTATGAATTTTATTTAAATTATCTATGTCTATTTTATCATTTATAATTTTTTCGTTTTTATGAATGTGAACCATTTCTAAATATTCTCTTTTTTCTTTATGATTGAATTTATGTTTTTTTGTTACATCCCATTATTCGTTAATGCAGCTCTATTGTTTTTATCGTATTTATGAGCTCTCAGTCTATTCTCTAAATCCTGAGATGTTTGCCCTATGTAGACAGCGTCACAATTTACATAATTTAACAGAATTTTGAAAATATTTTCGACACTTATAAATTGTACCAACAATTTTGGAGTGAAATATTTTATAGATAAGGAATATACGTTTTTTTTAATAGATCCAGCCTTGAGATTAGGTTATCTTAATACAGAAACGTTAAAATCCACTTGACTGTTAGTCGGAGTACTTGTCAAACTGCTATATATAGGAAGTTATTCGTTGAGGAGCATTATACAGAAATTATCTGACAAAATGGCAAAATTCACTTTCGTTCTCTTGGCTGTTTTCGCCGTAGTTGTTCTCGCAACAACTGAAGTTAGTGCAGGTAATTATTTATTCATAGTAGATAAAACTGTTTTTAGTTTCATAATATTTGTCACAGGTATCAGTCATGAAAATAATATTTTCTCGGTATAGGTACAAATTTTTTTTTCAAAATTTAGTAATTCATCTACTTTTTCGATGAATCACTCCTAATTTTTTTGAATTGAATAAACTAAATGCTAGATTTTTATGTTATTTTGTTATTCAAGGTAAATCTGTACTAAACCTCCAACAAGTACTCAAAGCAGTAGGTGACAGCTGTGAATGCAATGCTTGCTCATCCCAATGTGCTTCCAGTGGTTACGTAGGAGGTATCTGCTACCAAGACCAATGTTACTGTGCTTCATAAGGTGTGGAATTCATGAAAAAATTTAATATCAATGTACCAAATTTAAAAATCAATAAAATCATTTAAGATCCTTATGTTATATCTTTGTCAGTTTTATTCCTAAATAAAGCCCTCAATGACTAAAATGCGCTTTTCAAATCACATGGGAAGAATAAGGAAATCCAATAGGTTACAATGTTTTCAATTATAGATAGAAATACTTGAAACATACATAGTTTCAAAGAAGAAAATTTATTCCATAAATAACAGGATAAAATCAATGACAATTTTTAAAATGCAATTAATATTTTATAGACATTATCGTGTTTATTATTCAAGAATCATAAATAGGGTTCTGGTATTTGTTTATAAAGCTTCAGCTGCTTTTTGAAATAGTTGAGAACATATAAAAAAAGCTTTGATTTCCACTTATAGAGGTCACTCTTCATCAAGATATTGTTCATTATTCGAAAAAGATCAATTCTAAATTAATAATATACTAAATGAGAAAATACAAACCTTATAATAGTATTTATTCAATTAATAAATTATTGAAACAACCAAATATTGAAAATAACTTTTCTCATTATTTTTTTGTCATGATTCTCGTTTAGTACGAAATGTTAAGATTTCTAGCATCGAACATAGTGGGTAGGAACTACATCCAACCCCTTCAAACTATCAATTTTCATAAGTTTTTTTCTCAAGTTCATAAAACAATCATTGAGACAACAGACACGAATAGATATTTTTAGTCAAACACAAAGGTAAGTTAAGATAGCTGAGCTTTTGTGTATAGTCATTGACCCATCTTTTGACATGAGTCGTTGTGAGCGTTAGTCAAAACGTCATTAGTGACGTTCTCGTCGCGAACAAAACGATCGTAGATTATAAGAATTTGTGTTTACCTTTCTGATACAATCCAACCAAACTGTTTTAATACTTTTTCTGATCATTATAAGTTACATTAAAAGGCGAAAACACAAATTAAAATAAACAAACATTTAGTTCTATGATATTTTTTCTTATTTGGGAGGTTATAGTTATAAATTCGATACATGAGCACAGCTATAACATGGATACAACTTTCTTGTGGAGGTCTTGATAAACCTACAGATCATTAATTGGAAAAAATCAAAACATGAGATACATATTTTGAATTACATTACAAAAATCGGCTATAGACTTAGTCCAAAAGTTGTCGTTACATTCAAAAAAAACTCCATGGATTATAAGCAACCACACATTACACACAGACCTCGGTATTCCAACCATCAGACATCAGCGATAACAACCATCAATAAAGTTATTCAGACATCAGCGATAAGAAACAAAAACCACCAAAATCCACTAATATCCAAGTTTTACACTGATCAAATGGAACATAGAAGATTGAAAAGATGCTGGCAGAAGACCTCATTGATTGATCTACGGAGACCCATCAGTGGATGGTGCCCGCCTCAAGTCATTTAGCGAAACACCATATCATTTACTTATTACTCTGTATTTCTTGAGTAAATTTGTAAATAAATTGAAAGATAAAAATAAAAATGGGAACCTGATTCTGCACACAACGTAATAAGGTGCAAGATTTATAGGAAATAGTAATTTTGATTAAGTTGATAATCGTTGATTTAATTTACCAATATAAATTCATCGTCGTCGATATTCATGTGTTGTGAGAAGTTATATTCTTATCTAATCGAATTTTTTGAAGAACCAAATTATTAATTTGATATTATTTCAGTTTCAAAGTCAAAGTTAAGCAAATAAAATTTGTACCAATTGAAATAGACATGGTCCCTTCAGGTATCACGGTTAGAATTTCGTTTATCTTGCCTAGAGTGCAAATGTTGCCCAACATGAGTCCGCTAGTATCGGGTTTACAAAACAACCAAGTTTTATAGCTTATTAATTATACTATTTCTGCTCTATTTCCAGTTTAGCACAAGTTGCTTTTACTTTTTATTCCTCCATGAATAAGATTTCAAGGTATCGCTTCATTTCTATACTTCTATCATTAATTCTAAGTGAATTATAACGAATTATTATTTTGAGAGACTCTATATATTCAATAAAATCGAAATATTTGTTAATTTGGTGAAAAAGTAATATACGAGACCATAATTATACAAGATTATCAGTAACTAGAGACACCTATTGATTCATAATCAAAATACTTATCTTTAATGTGAATTTCTATATGTTATTATGGGAGATTTTGAAATAAAGTCTACTAAGCATGTGTAGAGAGCGCCACCAATCGTATATGAGTAAGAAAGAATATAGAAAAATGTGTGTGCGATAACCTACTACTATTTTGGTATTTTAAAAATAATTTTTTATAGAATATAAATACAGATTTGGAATTGACAGATATATATCAAGTACTTAATTATAAAAATGTGGTTCTTTTCGTTTGAATATGGATCCAGATTTAGGATTGTACTATAGAAATTTTCGTTACATTTCGTTACATCACCATAATAACGATTCGTTCGAAATGATTTCGGTTTGTGATCATTACTCATAATAATGTCTATTTCCATATCTTTGGTGTCAATCCCTGAATGTATATATATGTCTACGTTTCGGCTGAAATATTGAAATGGTAAATAAATAACAAACGATTCTACCTCTTCATTGGTATATAAGAAAATTTATTTTTTCACCTACAACTCGCTGTTATCATGAAGAGTAAACATATACAAGGATATATTGAAGAATTCTTAGTCTATTATAGAACCAAACAAAATTTCAATGTCAAAATATTTTATTACTTAAAATATTCTCCTCTTAATTAGATACATTTATTACAGCGAACCAGCAACGTCTCTAGACCTTTCAAAAAAAAAATGTTTCTTCTTGCTCTGCAAACCACACCTCCACAGCTTTTATTACCTCCTCGTTGGAAGAAACTTTTTTTCAGTTGAGGAAAGAGATGATAGTCGGGCGGAGCCAAATCTGGTGAATAAGGGATGTAATCTAGTGATTCAAACCCTAATTCACGAATTTTTTGCATGGCAACATGAGATTTGTGTGCAGAGGCGTTATCCTGCAAAAAAACTGTTTTCTGTTTAATTTTTTCCCGTAGAATGGTCAATAATGTCGAATAAAAATCTCCAGTTATTGTTCTATCCTTATCCAAAAAATCAATCATGATTACTCCATGGCAATCCCAATAAACTGCAAGCAAGAACTTTTCCAGCAGATTTTTGGATACGAAATTCTCAGGTCTTGGAGAACCAGAGTGTCGCCATTCCATCGATTGTTGCTTTGTTTCTAGATCGTAGAAAATGTCCTCAAGTCTCATCCATAGTAACAATTCGGTTCAAGAAGTCTACATCGTTTTCAAATCAAGTACAGATCGAACGCGATGCTTCTACCCTTCCATACTTTTGATCAACATTCAAACATTTGGGGATCCTCGTATCGTAAAATCAATATGACTCTTCCTTATAATGGTTTCTAATATATAAAACATCGACGACGACTTTAGTTTACCTTTTCTTCTTATAGTAAACCCAAGTCATGCTTACTTATTTCATTATGTCAATTGTATACCAAGATTTCATTGCTTTATAAAACCTTGATCTATAAATAGATTTAAGCTGAGGAGCTCGAACGTGGAAGATCAAAACTCGCTTAAAACAGAGTCCGATTCGAGCGGAAAATGTTTTTGTGTTTGCAGAGGAAACAGTGAATACAGTGTTTATACTTCCACTACACCAACACTCACAATTACACTGTCTAACGCGCGTTTCGATAACCAAGAAATCGTCCTCAGAGACTGAAGGTAAACAGTGTGTTCAGTATAAATATTCTCAACGGCTCTGAAAATTCCAATTTAGATAAATGTTATTGAATGAATGTATTTCGAAATTAGTCCAGATGGTCGAGATATCATAACCGAGGTTTATAGTGGACAACTGATGTTAATTTATTAGGTATTATGGGTTTATTTAATCGACAAAGGATTCCCTTACACGACAATGATAATCCAAATACTGCGAAGGTTGAACGGAATAAGATCTAAGAGCTCCAACCACATTCAGAATTTAGAATTTAGTCCGGAACTCGTACTGTCGGATTACTATTTATTCAGATAAAAAATGAAATTTTTGCCAGGAAGAAATTTTAATGGAAAAAAGATTTGGATTATCATTGTCTTGTAATCCTTTTTCGGTTAAATAAACCAATGAAACCTAATAACTTTACATCAGAGGGGCCTGTTTCGCGAAGTTGCAAGTTACATATTCATTGCAGTTACTGTACAGGGGTTTCACGAACTTTTTAACAAGGGTAGAAAACAATCACAACTGTAACTCATTTTTCACAGAGCTACAGTTGTAACTTCTAAAGTTACAATTGTAAATTAATTGTTGACGCTCAAGATACAAACGTCTCCACTCCCCAGGTTTTGAGAATAGAACTTCCACACCATCATAAACAAGAACAAAGGTTGAACAATATTCAAAATGTCGTTTAGAAAACAAGGAAAATTGACTTTTTTTAAAAGAAATTTATGATTCCAAACACATTTTATTTAAGGCTTTCTCATTAATCTCAAATTAACGAAAGAAGATAAAGTGCGGGAATGGAAAAAATCCATGAAAAGGTTTTGACCTTAGGTTTGGTACCAGCCAAATATTTCACCTCACCACTCGGGACACTTACTAGCAAAACCTGAGGAAGTACACCACAGCAAGTACAATTTTTTGACTATGCAAAATTATTATTATCATTTTTGACACGTCTTGTAGCTTTATGAACCCGATTAAACCGCTGGACAGCTCGGTTTTCCAAATTCAGATCGGTATGTGGAATCAACCACTCCCTTAATGGGTAACCCGAATCAGCTAATAAAATACCTTTAGCGATTGGTCTCTAACCATTTTCACGTGCTGTTTCTATTGTGCACACTCCCTGGCCATCGCGCACTAAGGTAGTCAAATCTGGAGCACACACAGCCATTACATTTATGGAGTGGTCAACATGTCTGTCCAAATATTGCTGATCGTTTATAGATTGGGCATTTGTTTTCATGAGTGTCCCATCTAGACATCTCAAAACTTCCTGCTATCCTGTAAAAGTTGAGAACAACATAACCAATGTCATTCTGCCAATCAACAACTTCAGGGAATTTAATATCGTTAACAGCTTGTAGAACTTGGCGCAACGACCTGCATACACTGGCTTTTGATATGCCACGCATATCAGCAACCCCGTGGTACTGACCGCCATTCCCCAACCAGTGAAGAGCTGTACAAAGGATATCTCTTTGAGGCAGTGGTTGTGGTTGAACGTCGCAGTATGTGGCCAATATCTCCAAGGAGTGATTCCATTCCACAAATACACATTTGTTCTTACTCTGAATGTTCTACGTCTTCTTCTTCGGGATATTTGACGTCTTCCATATAATTCAACAAATTCCTCATCGGAAGATTCCCACATTTTCAATAGAAGAATCAGTAATGCAAAAAAGGGAGAGAAATTGAAATAATTATGAGAGTTATCAAAGTTACCCACCTCTTGGCATAGTTTAAAAAAAGTAACAATATTACAAGTGTAAATATATGTAACTTCTGTTGTTGGTTTGTTGAATTTGATTGGAAAAAAGTTGATGTTGAGTTCAGTGTTCTATTATATTTTAAAAAATTTATTCCTCTAATTCATATCTATGACATGATTTATTAGTAAGGAAGGTAAATAAACACATTTGATTATTTTTTACGTTTTAATAAATTTTTTGATATTGACATTATTTTTTTCGTTGTTTTAAATCAAACGCGTACGCATACACACGCATTGTTTACACAGATACCTCCTATATTTCCGTCTCCCACAGTGCAATCGTACAAGCAGTCGTCACAGTTGCAGGTGTCAGTGACTTTTTTCAATTCTTGAGCATACAATCTCTTGCCTGATATTTCAAAAAAACTTTGTTAATTATTCATATTAACAGAACATTATAAAAATATATTGTGTTAAAATTTAAATAATTATTGTTGTTGAAAATCTATCAAAAGAATATCATTGGAGGTTATAATAATAAAAAAAGTAGGATACGAGAATGAGAATATTATATTTCAAGTTACCCCTGAAAGAAAACTCTATATATATTGTATCAGATTTGAAATAAATTCCAAAAAATAAACGTCAGTATGAAAACACACTTTTTTTATCATGTATTGAAGGAGAAGAGCTGTATTAAAGCCCATTGTTTTACGAACCATTCATGAATTTATAGTTATGAATAAATAATTACCTTCAAGTGAATTGGAGCTGGCTTCAGTCGTTGCAAGAACAACTACAGCTACGACAGCCAAGAGAACGAAAGTAAATTTTGCCATTGTATCAGATAATTTCTGTATGATGTTTCTTAATAAAAACTCTCTCTTTATATATTATATTTGAAGTACTTAGATTTACGTACAAGTGTACTCAAATTTTCGATTGACTTAAAATCAAGATAAGTGATAAGATAATATTCATTATTGTGAAAAGCTGGTATCAAAACAACTCTATTTATTTTCTCTGTTTTATACCGAGTATCAAAATTCCCAAATTGGACTAATACTTGTAAAAACTAGGACATGACGTTCATATTTTTATGAATAAACTCAAAATGATACATAATTATAACCAAAACACGTTATTATTACACCAAAATATTTCCAATCTCCATTAATAGTCACAATGTAGATTCAGAGCCTCATCTCAAAGTGAAACAATCTAACAAATCGCTCCAAGATCAAATAATCATGATTCAGTATATGGATACCTCTAGACGAGTTTCAGAACAAAGCACATCAGGAAAACGATAATTTTAGATCTACATGCAATATTGTGAGGACATTTATAAATTCCGAAAAGTCCTTAAATAATGTTCAATGCATTAAAATCAGCAGAGCAATCTCTGAAACAATGCGGCTAACAAATATAGACAAAGAACAACTAAGGATATTTGAAAGGAATAATTAGGAAAGTTCATGGACTAGTAAAATTTGGAAATAATGACGATAGAAGACTAAGAAATATGAAATTAAGAATATATTAGAAAATGAGGATATAGTAAATACAATTACAGCAAAAAGAGTACAATGGTACGGGTAAATTAAAAGAATGGAAAAAAGGCAATGCACAAAGAAAATCACAGAATGGAGACTGAGCGAGAAAAGATTGCCTGGTAGACCAAAAAATAGATGGTAGTACGTAACTGGAGCAAACAGAAACACGACAGAAAGAAATGGAGAACCATAGTCGAAGCTGTAAAAATATGTGATAAATTGTGATTGAATAGGGCAAAATGTGGGCTCTACCACCCACAAAAATACAGGATCGAAAGAGCTCAATTTTGAGCGGCTACAATTCTCAATAGAATGTATATATATATATATATATATATATATATAATAATCAAAAGGTAAGATTAACATAAATATCATCCCTCCTTATACAATCCCTATTCCCAGCATCATCTAATAACTTCTAAGCTTCAAAGAATACAATTTTTTGTACAACAACGCAGCATCCAAAACACCTAACGACCTAAGACACACATTTAAACCATCAGGCAATCCTCACATCCTCAATTATATCAATATATAGATTATTGTATCGGAAAACTAACAAAACTATTGAGAAAAACTTTTACAATCGCATCTCGATGATTTGAGAAACAAGACCCGTTCATCAAACACCATTGACCTCGATCCAGACTGAGGTTGTGATGTATACCACTCCAGGAAATATAAACAAACAGAACATTCAAGGGGAGACCCATAGAAAGAGTAACTATTTAAGCATATGGCTTTATGAAGACAAAAAAATAAAAATGCTTGTCCGAACAAACCCGATAGGCATTTCAGAAAATATTCACCTGTACCGAATTTGATCCAAGATTGAAATTGATCAAATACTACACGTGGTTGTTGCTTTCTTACTGTAGGGATATTCCAAACTTATAATTGAAGAGATTCTTATTGTTTTTACTTATTAGCTCAAATGTCTATCTCCTAAAATACTCTATTGATCAAGTGAAAACAAAGGTAATAAAGTTAGTAAATGGATATATTTGCAAATGAAGATTTCCCAGAAAGGGATTAAAAAGACAGTTCAAGTTTCATTATGCTTAACAAAAGTTGTCAAAAAGCTACGACAAAATGTTTAATTAGAATACTTTAGACATGAGGATATTATAAACTCGATTCATAAATTAAACCCTCTAAAATAAAATAATTAAATACGAAAAACTTCACGACTTATTTACATTTCTAAGCCCTAATACGTGTTGTAATCATCACGGACGGAAAACATAAATTACATGTTGAGAGGAGTCAACGAAATGGAATGGAGAGTCTTCCAAAAAAAAAAGAAGACAGTCCCGCGAGGGGACACAGTCCCGCAACAGGGGGTAGTCAGTCTCGCAACCGAAAAAAGTGACTCTTCACATTTATATATATTTTTCTTCGTTATTATTTATTTCTGTCACAATAAAAGTTTGTTTAGTTCATTTTTGATGCTAACCATTCAGAAGTTTCTTTAGAAAGATTTAAAATTATTACGTTAAAGTGAACTATTCTATAAAAGAAATATATGTTGTTTTTCAAATTGATCCATCTTTGAGATTAGATTATCTTGAAACAGAAACATTCGAATCCACTTCACTGATAGCCTAAGTACATGTCAAACTCCTATATATAGGAAGTTTTTCATTGAGGAGCATCATACAGAAGTTATCTGACAAAATGGCAAAACTTACTTTCGTTCTCTTGGCTATTTTCGCCGTAATTGTTCTCGCAACAACTGAAGTTAGTGCAGGTAATTATCTCTTATTTTCTTCAGAAAAATATGATATTTAACATCTAGTAGCAATATATTCATCCATTTACTTGATTGATTAATGCTAATTTCTCTTAACTAAACCAATTAACCGCTAGATTTTCATGTTATTCTTATTATTTAAGGTAAATTTGAAATTGAGCACCACGAAATATACCAAGTAGAAGGCGACAGCTGTGATTGCATCTATTGCTCATCCAATTGTACTGCCAAGGAAGACAATCGTTATGTAGGAGGTTTCTGTTACTGGAACGATTGTGTATGTGTTTGGTTCAGACGTAGATAACATGGCTAAACCAATTTTGAAATTCAATAAAATCATTTAATATCGTAAAGTTATATTATTTTCATACCGAGAATCCCACGTTGGCACGGTTTCTAAATAAAAAACAAAATGACCAACATTTCATAGCAAAAATTACGCATCATTATGATTTCCTTTTATATGAAAATAATTAATCAGATTGCATTTCTCTATTGTTTATGTTAAGCTTCAATTCTGAGAATTCATGGAAAGTTAATTTTCCGAACACGATATACACAATGTGTGTAACAAAAAATCGCATTATTGACTTCAATATATTATAAATTTATTAAATTATTCAAATCCAACGATCCCATGCACATAGGGTTAGATATTTCCATTTGACTCTGTGTTATCGCCACTCAATTATCTAAACATTGTCATTTTATTGTTTTTCGACAATTCTGTTTGAATTTTTTCAAGTTTTCTCTCTATCTTAAGGCTGGAAAACACATATAGAAGGTAATTTACATTTTTAAATTGTCGATGAATAGCACTGATGTAAAGAAACACGTTATTTCAGTATACTTCATTATAAAAGTTTCAGTTCACCTTTCTGATACATTCCAATTTATTCCATTCGTTTTTTCATCTATTTCAAATTAAAGTTTATTGAATTAATTACACTGAAAGTCGAAAAAGTCAATGTAAGTCACCAATAGATTAGTTTTGTCCAAAAAAAAACAAAAACCTTATAATTTGTTTCCTCCTTTGAGTGATTGTAATAATAAATTTAAAAATTACCTGAACTATAACATTCCTTCTTGGGTACAACAACTTTCTTTTGGAGGTCTTCATAAACCTACAAAATACTAGCTTGAAAAAATAAAATCATGGAATACATATTTTGAACTAATACGTCACTCAATAAGTCGTGTGACTGACACACAGATGGCGCTGCTATTGACAAATCAATATGACTTTTTAAGAAGTACCAACTTTCAAAAGATTATGAGTGGAATTTCATGACATTTCGATTAGTCAGAAAAAAGTGACAACCATTTAAGTCAAGCTACTTTTGTTATTTTCGAAACAAGGGATTTAAAACAACTACGTGTGCTAATTTATCATTGCTTCTTGATGGAAAAAAATACGATACAAGCTCAGCAATCACCGTAAAAGTGTTATAAGAATTCTGCTCCATCGAAAAGAATCATTTGTTATTGTTTTGCTGAATTTCAACGTGGTCGTACAGACACCGATGATGGTGAACGTTCTGGTCGTTGAATTGAAGTGGTGACTCCAGAAAACATTTAAAAAATTCCACAAATTGGTTATATCTAATCATAAATTAGAATTGCGTGGGATAGCTAAGGCTGTGAGCAGTGCGTTTGCAACCATACATGAACATTTGACCATGAGAAAGACTTTTCCAAAATGGATGCCACGTTTACTCGCAGTCGATTAAAAACAACAACGTCTTGATGAATTAGAGCAGTTTTTGGCCATGTTTACAACTAATAAATCAGATTTGTATCGACGATTTGTGACAATGGATGAAACATGGATCCATCACTTCACTCCGGAATGGACTGCAGTCGGTGAACCACGTCTAAAGCGATCTAAAGACAACAATTAGCTGGGAAGGTTATTGCTTCAGTATTTTGGAATGCTCGTGGAATATTGTTCATCGACTATCTCCAAAAGGGAGGGAAAATCAATAGCGAATACTACACATAGTTGATGGATCGTTTGAATGCAAAAATCAAGGAAAAACGCCAAATATATGGAAAGATGGACAGAAATTAAATCGCCCAATTAAAAGTGACGACAGAGCAAAAAAGGGAATATAGATTTGACAGTCCAGGAGTTCGAATACCTGGGAGCGTCAGTGCTAAACGAAAGAGACGAAACCAGGGCAATCGATAAAAGACTAATGAGCGGGAAAAAGATGTTTAAAGCCCTAGGAGGAATATTAAGATCAAGATCAAGATATTATAAGAGCTATAAGTAACTATATAGTATATGGTAGCTAGTGTTGGACCACGAACAAAAAAGAAGAAAACAAAATAAATATATGGGATAGGAAAGGTATATATAGTAAATACTACGTAAAGTTCTTGAATAGTTTGAATGTAAACATCAAAGAAAAACAGCCTCGATGACAACCATAGTTGAATTGAGCGAATTACACTTCGAATTACTTCCTCGTCCACCGTATAGTCCAAATCTGGCCTCCAGTGACTACTGTCTATTCGCTGACTTCAAAGAAATGCTCGTCGGTAAGAAATTCAGCTCAAATGAAGAAGCAATTGCTAAAACTGAAGCCTATTTTGAGGCAAAAGACAAATCATTTTACAAGAATGGCATCGCGAAACGTTGGAAAGATAGTGTTGATCTTAAAAGGGGACATTGATGAATAAAATCGATTTTTGATAAAAAAATGTGTTACTACTTAAATTAGGTAATGCAGATAGATAAAATTCTACGCAGCTATTGAAAATGGAAAGATCTTTTATAGTGATAATCATTCGGAAAAGAAATAATTATATATTTAAATAATTTTATTGAAATTTAAGATTTGAATATTAGTATTTAATTTTTTTTTCTATAATCTAATTGAAGTATGCACAGTAACATTGGCTTTGGTAACAGAAACCTCCTACGTAACCATCTGAGATACATTGGCTTGAGCAATCATCACAGTCGCAGCTATCACCAACTGTGATTTTCTCATTTTTGTGCGCCAGTACGGTTTTATCTGAAATGAAAACAATATTTTTAGACAATTTTTCCTATAGAATATTGGGAATAGTAACAAAAGTAAATACATTTGAGACGAAGTTATCAATAACGAAGAAAAATGAATCAAATCATAAGGAAATTGAAATGAAACGATATGTAAAAACCCCATTCAACTTAATTCTGTTTGGGATCAACGCAAATAAGAAAAATTATGTTTTAGAAACTGTAATTGATTATATATTTCAATAAAATCCGAATTTGAATTCTTCATCTACTTATGAATGAAATGAAACTATTTTATTTCAATTCGTAAAGATAGAAACTCCAAATAGTATTAAATAATTACCTTCAACTGATTTAGCGCTAACTTCAGTCGTTGCAAGAACAACTACAGCGACGATAGCCAAGAGAACGAAAGTAAATTTTGCCATTGTGTCTGATAATTTTTCTATAATCTCTCCTAATAAAAATTTACTGTATTTATATACCAATTTGACAAGTATTTGGACTAACAGTCAAGTGGATGCAAATTTTTGTGAAGGACTTTGTATTTTGATAACCTGATTTTATGTATTCGAATAATGAAACTTATATTTTATTTTATTTGAAGATAGTGTACTTATTTGGAAAACACACTATATTGGGAGTAAATAGACTTTTTATCATTCAAGAATTTCTCTTTTCCACATTTATCATCATCATCATATACAACCTATTCTTCAGATTTTTCACCTAGGTGCCTCCTTTACATGTATTGGGCCGTCATTCAAGCTTATTAATGTCTATCGTTGGTTAGTCAGGTCCAAGTTGTTCCTGCTAGCTTCTTTATATCATCGTTCCAACTTAGGTTAGGTCTTCTCCTACGTCTTTTGGGTGTCTAATAGGTACAATGTTGTAATTTTTGTAGTCTATTATAAGTCGTTGCCATTCAAGTGGTTTGGTTTCTGTAAATGGATTCTATTCCCTGGAACTTTTGTCATATCCATCACGATGTTAAGTTTCCAAGTCTCCCTCTTCATAATTGATAAGACTCTTTTCTTTAGTTAAGGTGGGATTCTAGACTTGATTGATTTTCATATGTATAAAACTATTTATTTCGCTAATTGACGTTGAATGATTCGTGGGTTGCGTACCAGCCCTTAATAGGTGATTAGACTTAATAGATATAAATTTAATAGCTTTACTTTGATTATTTACCGAATAACCAAAAATTCCAAGTCTTCATCTTCTAATAAAGTAAACCTCCGAGTAAATCGAGTTATTTGCCAAATAAATTATTAGGCAACCGCAAGTGTCAAATAAAGAATTTAATAGAAAGTTAACCTTCAATATACATCAAAAGTGGTTTGTCTGTTTAATATACCTATATTTGATTAGTTCATTTTTGAAAATATTCGTCATACAAATAATTAAACATTTAATATGGATGCTTTTCAAGATGCACCTTTCATAGTGTTACCAACAGTGGAGTATTTGTTAAATACATCTGTAGGATCGAGATTATTGCTCCTTCCTACAACCACGCACGGAGCACGAGTTCTCTTCAGCAGCCTAAAGCCGACAATAATAGTCGGGTCAGTCCAGAGTAAGATGTACAAACCACACACACGAATATTTTTACTATCAACCTTAGTTCTCTTATTTACATTGTACATAAGTAAAGTGTTTTCTCTCTAACCGGAGTTTTAAGAAGAAAAGAACCCTAGACAACCAAGAAATCCCTAAACATATAAAAGTGACAAATACTTATTAGTTAGTTCGAATTTAAACCAACTAGAGTGAAGAAACGGTAAACATTAAAAATTCCTAATAAAGTTATGTGGCTAATAAGACACTTTATTAGAACGTGAAGAAACCGGCTCTAAGACATGTTGATTGGAATTTGTAAGCTCAGTGCGCATAATGTTTAAAATTGAAGACTTTCATAATTATAGGCGTTAAGAATAAACCACATGACATGTATACATGATTTATTGCATAAAATATTAACAATATAGTGGTTTTTCTTCTTTAAGATACTGCAATTCAATATTTCTAGTGCTTTCCGTACACACTACATCGAGTCAAAGGTTAATCTGTAGGACAACTTGTTTTATAGTCAAGAAATGATATTCATGAACTACTTACTACCGAACAGAGTTGTAAAGCACATCACTGATTAATTCTATGTTCTATGTCATGATATTTTTCACACAGATCAAAGTAGAGAAAGAAATTACGTTCCGAAATTATTTAAGATGAAGTAGATGTTTTCATCATGCATGTAGACGTAGTAGAAATCGATTTATTTCGAGCTCGAGTTAAAAAAACATCTCGCTTCAGCCCAAGGTTATCTTCAAAAAACACAACCAAGGAAATGATTATCGTGGACTTACTATTTTGTTCGATTTGGACTGATTTCAATCTCGTCTTTTGGTCCAGTAGTAGTGCAATTATCTACATAATGGAATATTTATATCAAGTTCGCATTCCTGCAGATCTTCCATTTCTAATTGTGCTATAACATTGATATGGAAGCTCCCATAGCACAACCAGCAGTTCGTTTATTATTTCATTCCATATTTGAAGTATGTTGTTGGAAGTATCAGTTCTATAGCTTTCACATATTTCTATTCTATTCTATAGCTTATAATTTTTTGATACGATATTTGTTTTGGTATAAAATCTTTTTCAAAATAATCAGATAATAGGATGAGAGCAGTTTTAATACTTGCATCAATTGGATAAAGAGGTATGACAGTTTCATGGTGTAGGTGATCTATTGATTAATATAATTATTCAAATTGTTAATGCCACATTATATTTTGAAACTAATTTTCTACGAAAAGAGACCTAGAATCAAGACTTTTTATCTAGAAAATTGGAATCTCTTTATATTTTTACCTAATTGAATTGAAATTAAATCTAATCTCGAGATTAACCATCAAAAATCATATTATTTTCAGAACTAGCAGCTAATTTTTTTGTTGAACATGTTCAGTGGTTCTAATTTACTTTCATTCACCCCAAAAAGATATCACCCTCAAAATAAAATTTCTTATATTAAATTTTACTGGTAGATGGTTTAAGAGGAAGATTATGAAGATATGAAAAAAAATCAATAGCTGGATACATTTCATATATTTTATTTTTTATAATAAAAATAACACGACAACAATTTTTCAATTAATTTCAATACTTTTTTAACTTTCATATTTTATTTATCCTTGTTGTGCACAGTAACATTGACCTTGGTAACAAATACCTCCAATGTATCCTGACCCTTGAGAAGTACATTGTTGTGTGCAAGCGTTGCATTCGCAGCTATCCTCCAAAGAAAATTGAACGTTAAGCTCTGATTTTTTACCTAAAACAAGCATGGAAATTAGATGAAATAGTATGTAATGTATATAATATTAAAAACTGGAAAAGAAAAAATTGAAACTGAGTCTAACTGAATTGATATGAACAAAAACATCAATAAAAGTTATTTGATATGGATGATTACGATGAATATGATTATTTTGTAAATATTACATCAAATAATCCTTTAAAGAAGAATAATTACCTGCGCTAACTTCGGTTGTTGCAAGAACAACTACGGCGACTAAAGCCAATAGAACGAAAGTGAATTTTGCCATTTTGTTTAATAAATTCTGTATATTCCTCAATAGAAACTTCATATATATACCAATTTGACAAGTATTTGGACTAACAGTCAAGTGGATGTAAATCTTAGGATAAACTTTGTATCGAGATAACCCAGTTTTAATAGATAAAATGATAATTACCTCAAATTTCAATGAATCGCAGTAATATTGTGCTAAACATTACGTGGTATTAAGTTTGATTTTATTGTATGTAATTTGCGCCTCCAAAATATTTACAACAAATTGAAAACTACACTCAATACTGCTGGGTGAGTTAATGTCTTGTAATTGTATTTGGTATGGAAGTTTTTTCAAAAAACTATTACGATTGTTATAACAAACTCTCACTACATCAGGTTTCTAAAAATATACTCAAAATTTCATCAACAATATTCTCATATTCGGAAGGATTAGTAAAAATTGTTGTAATCTTTTCCATCTCTTATAGATCTTTTTGATTAACAGTTTGATAAAGAAGAGATAACTTCTAAATATTATTATGACCTATCAACTTATTTTCTACACATGCATTGATTCACACAAGCACTAAAACAAAACTTTTATGGACTAAGTTAAGCGGGTGATATCATTTCAGCTTCTTCATTGGCTCAAGGAGATCCTCTAATTGAGTGAACTATCAAGCTCTCAGCTAATTTGGTATATTTTTCAATAATTGTTGAAACTTTCGGATCTCTGTAAAGTATATAATTAGAAATATGCCATGGAACGATTTAGATAGATACCAAGATCTCTCTTAAGGGTGAATGTCTCAAGAAAATAGATTTGAAGGTATTAACTCTGAGGCGCCAGATCTTCATCCATTTATCGATTTTGTTGAGGTGGTACTGCAGATATTTGGAGGCAGTGCTAGCCTTTTTGTGCGAGGCTTGGATCATCTGCAAACGTGGCTAGAGTAGTGACACCTATTGGTGGTACCTACTGTGGTACCCCAGATTTTAACTCTATCGAATATGTGTGATTCTTTGTGATAAAAGTTTCGCACTTCAAAAAAGGTAAATTTTTATCTTATATAGTGAATTCTATTGGAGGTGTTGGTACCATCAACGAAAGCCTCAAAGCAATATCTTTTGTGTTCAGGATCACACCGTATTTTTCTGTATTTACCTATTCTATGATGGCGTGTTGCTTTGGGAACCAAACTGATGATTTATTGCATCCAATATTAATTTCAGTCTTTGAGGGAAAGGGTTTTCGAATATTTCAGATAGAATGGGCAGAAGACTGGTAG
Organism: Diorhabda sublineata; assembly: GCF_026230105.1. Taxonomy (NCBI): domain Eukaryota; kingdom Metazoa; phylum Arthropoda; class Insecta; order Coleoptera; family Chrysomelidae; genus Diorhabda; species Diorhabda sublineata. The sequence continues at coordinate 3,898,484 of NC_079484.1, read as the reverse complement.
GTTTGTATGATTTGACATCATTTTTCCGGGTTTTCGATAAAAATTATCTTTCCGCTGTGGTGAAAGATAATCGAAGATCAGCATCGCAATAGATATTATAATTATTAGTATAATACTTTTTGTTGAATGATAATATTGAACGTTTTGTTGAGACGAAAATATTTGATATTCTATCGACAGCTGTATTGTGTACATTCAAATTGGGTGAATGCAAGTTCTTGGAACCCAAAATGAAACCATACGTGGTTGTAATTCAAATTAATTTGAGAGGCGTTTCTTCATCGGTTTCTTGTCTTTGTCATGAAACTTAATTGGTTTCTCTTTGAAATACTTACTTACTAATGCACTTATGTAAAAAATGTCACTTTTTGGGTGTAATAGAAAAGTGTGGGCTTAATATATTCCGTATAAGTATATTATACAGCTAGTGGATTGATGTATAATAATTCCTGGTATACACTGACATATCAATACTTCGTTGTATGATAACTACGATCAAATATTTTTTGTTTTAACCTTTTCATTGAATTTTTTCATTTTCGTCGCTTTTTTGATCAATTTCTAGTAAACAACAATCAACAAATTTCGTTTTTTTTTTCTCCAAGTTTTTTATTTACACTCAATTACACACGTCCTTCGAACCCACATCAATATCAAGTTCTAGTCATTAGTATTGTAACTCTAAATTAATACTGATGCAAGTAGAACTGAAAATCAGAGGTCAGATAGTTCTAAAATTTACTAAGATCTAAAAAGGAAATTCGCAGTGATATTTCTAAAAAAATTCACCGAAAAAAAATCTTTTTTAACAGCTTGAACGGGATTTGAACCCACGACCGGCGAATGCGGAGGTTGATGCCTTAGCCCGCTTGGCTTACAAACGCAATTCAAGTGGTAGGATACACTAACAGTACCAATCTATAAAGGAAAGTTACAAACAAGCTCACAACTCATAAACAAATGCACATTCATGTGAAACATGTTTAATTATTCAGGTAAAAAAAGTTTAAATAGCTCGAACAAAAAACTCCATTCTTTGAAAGTTGAGGGAAACTAATTTCTATTTTCTTTGGAATTAGAAATACTGAAGTAGAAGGAAAAATTAAATGTGTTCAAATTATATAAATTGAAACTAAAAACCTGAAATGGTTGTGTCAATTTTCATGACAGTCAATATCATCAATCAACAATCAAATAAACAATGTTGCAGACAATGACCTCTGCAAGTATATCCTTGTCAATTTAATTTTACCCCTTCAAGGTCGGCAAATCTTTCTTGTTACTGTTACCTTAAGTTCTGAGTGGCTTCCTCTACTGACAGTAGAGGACTAAGCTGAAGGAATAGGAGAGGTTGGGTCGAAGTTTATTGGAATGTTGGTTCCGTTTAAACTTGAAAGTGAAGTCAGCTACTTTAGCTATTGAATACATAGCTTCAAGTTTATAGGTTTATAAACAAGAAAAGGTAAATATCAATGAAAATTATTGAAAATTGCCCTCCATAGTCAATCAATATCCTTCCCACCGACACTACAATGTGCAAATGTACCAAATCAAATTCCCGATGTCCTGATTAGTAAATAATTTGCCCTTAAACTAAAAGTTTCCACAAAATAATCAAGGATTCATAATAATAGACTTTTTTTAACTAAATCCATATAATTAGCACTCCAAATTAAAGTCACAATCACAACAAATTGTAAAAATATTTTGGGTTCCTTCTCATACTGGCCTACGAGGAAACAAAGAAGCAGTGATTAGTGAATACCGCGAGTGAAGTGCAAACGGTAGTGTACAACGATTTAGGATCATTAATTAAATCAAAAGTGCAAAAACTGTGGCAAACATCGAAATCGAAACAACGCGATGTGAAATCGGAAGTGAAACCTTGATCGCAGTCAATCAGTGAAAGATCAGTCCAAGTTAAATTAAATAGGTTACGAATAGGCAAGATTAAGCTTACCCACAGTTTTTTTAATTACCAAAACTGAACCACCACAATGAGAACTATGTAAGATACGTCTCAGTATAAAACACCTTATAACTGACTGTCCACAATCAAGACAAGACAATGACCTTAATAACACAATAGAAAAAGCACTTATGAAAATTGTAATAACCAAAATCTTCTCAAATATTTCAATATATTAACACAAATATAACTAAAACTTGGTAGATATAAAAAAACTGATGAAAATTTAATAACACCAAATCATCAATGACAACAATATAGAAGACGATATCAATTTAACTTTATTGAAAAATGTTCAAAACACCTTTCCATATGGTGTTATTCTATACAGTTCGCTCAAGATGAAGATTATGTTTCGCAATATATTCTTTCTTCCATATTCTGATAAGAATGACCGATAAGCTTCAAAAGTATCATCATCATCAATTTTATAGATAGAACATTTCTTTCATACTTGAATAGATTATTTACCAAAATGTTAAAAATAATCAATTTGGAGTACATTGATTGTTATTATTAAAAGTTTTCAAAATAACGTCAAAAGTCGTCGTCACAAAAATTGAAGTGTTTGTTTGGGAGAAAACCAATTGAAATATTTATCTTCAGACAATGTAGATCATGTATCTGATATTTTAAAGATCTTCTCCTGATAAACTGATAATATTACATAAGTTTGATTAGACTAATTTTTATTTCATATCTATTATATAAAAATAAATATCGAAATAGAAATAAGAGTCTTAAGTAGTCCTCAAATACTACCGGAGCGTTATAAACTGATATTCAAACTGACAAAAATTTTGATAGACTGCACGGAGGACATAGAGATGAGTTTAAGGTTTCGTAAGTACCTAGACAATGACAAGCTATCGATGTTACTTAATCTCTTCCTGGAGATTGAAATTTCTTAAGAAACTAATCGAAAGGAGGCTTTATCATCGTCTCAGATACCTAGCACTTTCAGAAAATGTGAAAATAACAAAGAAAAAAGAATAAGAATAGCAGTTAGTAGTATGGTTTTGAAGATATTTGAAGTGAATAGTCATTGTACGAATTCCAAAATATAAGAACCTACGAATCGTATAATTTAATGTGTTTAGGATCTCTGATAAATGGAAAAAGTATAAATCGATTTTAAACTGGTCAAAAGTAATATATTCAAGTAGATTTGCAAGAAAACTGAAATAAAAATATGAAATAGTCTTGGGAATTCCGAAATAAAACTTTGGCAAACACAGATGAAGCTCAGTAAATTGGTGATGCAATATTTGATCATTTTAACAGTTTGGATTAAATTGTAGTTAAGAAGGATGATTCAAGGAAAGCCACGTTCATTTGAAATCGTAGTATGTATGTAGATATATTCTTTGTAGTACACACTAAAATCCATCAAACTCTAGGCCAAAATTCATATTTTTGCGGTATTGAAGGAAAACAACATAGTTTTGCCTCAATTCGAGTTAAAAAATCATAAAGACAATTAAAAATTTATCCGTTAGCCTTGCTATAGTACATAGGCCTTACAAGGAACTTCTACAAACCATGAACATATGAACACTCCCTTTGTAGTTATAAATCGTTGCTCTATAGTGAACACAATGTTTTATCTTTATGATATTTTTCTTTTTAAGCCATTTCGTGTTGTTACTAAATATTGTTACTACCATTCATCAATTTTATTCTTAATTTCGAGGGATTGGTAACGTCACAGAAAAAATCGATTAGTTTTTGCACAACCATGATTGTATGCAGCCTTGTATAAAGTTAACAACATGCAAGATTCATCAATTATTATATAATGACCTCACTCCATGTCAAATGGCCTAAAATATCGTCACGTTTTGTGTCTCTCACAATTTTTTCTTAAGATATATCATAAGCATCAATTTTTATGATAAAATTAACTACCATCGATAAAACAATCCGGTAACTGTTTCCAGATGGTACCTCACTGTAATTTATCAACGGAAGACGAATATATCAATTTCGCGGGCGTTTCGGTATCGATTTCTCATAACAATGACGAAATACCCGAATTGTTCTCTTTCTAAATGTGAATAAATATTCATGTATGCAAAAACGGGTCGTGTTTTGGCGAAAGAATGAAGTCTAGTGGGTATATATCACTACGTTGACAGACGGTTGCACGAAATTTAAATTCAATGAGAAAATTTCAGCATCGTACTCGCATAATTACTATTGAAATTAACTAACCACGAGCACCAAACAATATGCCAGTTGTTTGAATGTTTCGTAAAAATTCTATCATCAAAAATATAACAATCAATAACTCTTAGTTTTATTCTGTACTGTATTTATTTCCATTTTTTTACAATCTGTTTTAACTGTTGACCAATAAGAGGAATGCTTGATGAACTCAAAGTTTTTGTGTTGAATTGAACCTCCAAGTTAAGTGTGTTCGTTTTAAACGCCTCAAACGTTGTACCTCGTTCTGGGTAAAACAATTCGCTCAAAAGCTCATTACTGTGAGCTTATTTTGAAAGTTATAACGATTAATTTCAGTTTTCACGAATGGAATTTGACAGGGCCGGATTAAGCTAGGGGCTTGGAGGGGCTATAGCCCCGGGCCCCAGGTCCAAGAGGGCCCATCATTTGGAAATCATTCTGTATTTTTTGATGTGTTGATACCACAAATCTAACGTATTGATATTATTTTGTGAATTTTTCCGAGTTTTCGAATTCCTTAAGGGGGCCCCGTCATTATTTTATCCCCGGGCCTTATAAATCTTTATCCAGCTCTGGAATTTGAAGATTTTCACCGAATAATAGGGGGCGTACTATTAAACATTCATCTTCATTTTAATTACAGTTTAATACCGTATTTATTTATTTATTTCTTATGTATTGGAAAAATTTTCCTCGCCATAGTATCATAGATTCATCAATACAAATATTTTCATCTGGTATATAATTTTCACATAATATTATTGAAATAATTTAGTATGATCTGTTGGTAGGTGGTATTGAGGTAACAAGCAAACGAAAACAACAACTGCAATCGATTTCGACTCTTGCGTGTACCAAGAATTTATATTATACGTTCTGTAGAAATGTTCAATTGATGGAAAAGTGGAAAAGTCCAAGAAAATGCAAGACATTTATGGAAAGATGTAGAATTTGTCGTATCCAATTGCACATTAACATTTTCTTATATAAATAAATAATTTAAGACTTTGTTAGATTTTTATCCACAAATTATCATTCACCACATTTGATGTTGTTGCTTAGAAATCACTGTCATTATCTTGAAATTCGACAGGTTTGGAGACGACTTAATCTTTACTACACTTGATTTCTCAAGAGGTTCATAATCGCTACTGTCATTACAAAATCCCGTCTAATTTCAAGTCAAGATTTGCGTAGAACTCAATTTCATTTTGAGTCAGTGGTCTTTCCTTAACATATTGAGTTCTGGATAATTCTGTTATACAATAGTTACAAAACCAAAGACGTGAATGTGATGCACGATGCACTCAATCATTCAAACCAGACAATCTCCTCAACTGTTGATTATAAATATTTATTTCTCAATATCTATGTTTAAACAATAGGAGTTTAATGAATGATTATTGATAATAAACAAATGTTATCAACTGAACTATGTTCTATTTTTTTTTTTAAATTAATATAATACAAATACAAATAATCTTTGGTTAGGTTAGTAATCAACTAGATTTTTGGATTTATATTTATATTACATGATTTCCCAAAACATTTTATTACAATCTTCAATAAATGTGTCCATGATGAATGTCTCCAAGATATGGATTTGGGTCGTAGCCATCTACATATCCATAACCATCGTATATGTCATTTTCACCTAGAAATCAAAAGGATATTTAATATTTTGAACAGAATCATCGAATTTTGATCGAAATAAATACCCTTCGGCTTTTCAAAAAAATGTCTGATCAAATTCAACTATATGCCATTTAACACATCAACGAATGGACAACCTGCACCTTGTACTCAATATTAAAACTAAAACCGATATTGATATAAAAAATATTCCTCTCGGAAAGAAGTAAACGAACGAAATGTTTATAATAACGATGGCAATTCTTTCCAAAAAAGATCGATTTTTGAATCGATACGAATAACAACCGGATTAATGAAAAAATCGAGATATAAAATATCAATGAATTCGTTTTATATGAAAAATACCGTAATAAACAATCTCTCCAATTTCTTATCAGTAAAATTTGTTATTTTATAGTTCCGGGAATTCGATAATAAATCTACTGGAATCCCAGCAATTTCACTCATCACTTGCGATGTTGCCGGCAATTGAAAAAAGTCGCTGATTTTGTTAAACTGGATGTTGTTTGAAATAGCTTCTGTCCAGTGTTACAAAATACATACATTTTAAGAAATTTAATTAGCAAAGTAAAAGCCAGAGGGCATTGTTTCATATATTTTTTGGATAATGTTATTTCTCTTGACAAAAAAATAGAAAGGTCTTTTAAAGTTAATTGTTTTCTGTCCCGAGATATCTTAAGAAACTGCCATCTCTTCCAGAAGACATGCACTGAGGTATTCGTTGTGACATGATGGTTGCGCGGCTCATTATTCAATTGATGTCTATTATTTTTAAGATCAAACATCCACCCAGATCAACGGACCTAATTTGCTTAGGTTTTTATTTGTTGGACCGAATAAAATTTCTCTCTCTCTCTCTCTTTTAGTATTCTTTGAACAAGTTAAGGTTTGGATTATGTGTCTTGTCGATAACTTGTATTAGCTTTTCAAAAAGTCCAAAGTTTGCTTGGGTAAATTTATAACACAGAATTATAGCTCTTAAAACAACCCTCAGGTTATTCAACAAATTCTATTTTGATTGGTTCAAAATAATTTTATTAAGAAAATAAGGTAAAATCTCATATTACTGCTTATCTGATGGTCAGTATTTTTGTATGGAGATGAATTTAACATTATCCCCAAAATTATATTTTCAAAAACTAGAACCCAGAAAACATCAACTTACAAATATTTTCACCTGAAAGTACTTGAACTAAAAACACGTTATGTGTGGATAAATCAAGTGAAGAAAGTTTATAAACAAAAACTGATATTGATAGAGAACTGGTAGCAGTTCTTACACAATAATATCTCGAGAATATCATAAACATATGTCTGAAATGTTATCTCTTTTAATTTATTACTGAGAACATATTTTACTTATGCCGGATCTTAGTTTTTGTTAAAATAATGAGATTAATACATCGAGGTTATTCTTTACATAAAACTGTTTATTTATAACTACTAAATTATCTTTAAAGACAGTTATTATTGTTTTTTCTTATCATGCATCGTACATTGCGGCAATTATATATTATTTTCAGAATTTTTTATCAAGTATTCCATTCCTATTTTATTTACTTTACTTGTTTGTAAATATGGAAAAAATCTTACAACAATTTAAGCGAGTTTGTAGCAAAGTTTCCTCCTGACCAGTTTTTATTATCTGATACTCATCATACATACTCACCCTCCACGGAAAAATCCGTGAATCTAATTTCAAACTTCAACCATAGAGACACGGGTATTTTTAAATAAAGGAGTCGAGTGAAGTTTCATCTGTGTCTCTAATTTCAGCTATGGATGTTAAATATTAAGCTTCAACTCACAGAACTCACTATCCACCGACAAATATCATCAACGGATTAATACCTACAGATGAAAACTGACATTTATGCCATTTCCAATCCCGATATATTTTTTTCATTAATTTAGAACGAATTATACAAAAAAATTTATTAATAAATAATTTGATTGTAAGATTAAACTTAGTAAGAATGAAATTAATGAATGAAACATTTTCTAATTTATTTTTTGACTCTTATTCTAAGCTTGCTGATAGTGCACAACGTTACACAAGTTACTAATATCCGTAGCAATTGGATACGGTTAGGTTAGGTTAGGTTAGGTTAGGTTAGGTTAGATTAGATTAGGTTAGGTTAAGTTAGGTTCCACTCCTGGGAGCTGTAAGACCTTGAAGTTGGTGGAGTGGCTCAGTAACTTTCTTTCTTCTTGTGCCGTCTTGACGGACTGGTGGAGAGGAGTGAAGCTAAGAAACAGCTCAAAAATCAAAAGGATTAAGTGTTGTACGCTGATGCAATGACAATTTGTTGTCCTCCCGGCGTACGACACTCCCGATGATTGAGGAGGGTGGTTTAGTGGGTGAGAGTCCCACACAAACTCACAGCATTTGCACCCGCCCATTGTGGCGCTCTGGACTAAAAAAATATTAAGTTAGGTTAGGTAAGGTTAGGTTAGTTTAGTTTTAAAATTTCCGTGGTTCTAAGATTAAATTTAGACCACAGTTTTTTCAGTGGGTGGTGGTGATTTTGGATCATATGGTAAGATTTAGAGACACGGAGTAAAGCTCCACTCTGATCCATTTTCATGAAAATTTCCGGGTCTATAAAATTAAAATGATGGCCACGTATTTTTCCGTGGAGGGTGCCAATAGCAGCATCGATTTTTTTTTACTTTTTGTTATTGATAATTGTTACCTACACATGTCTACAGCTCACTCATATACTTTTGGACAATGAAACTTTCTACCTGGGAACTAAACGAACCAATCAACTGGAATGGAACCAGTTAAGAGACGTGGGCGCTCTTTTGAATAACCCCAAACTATAATACACGAGAATGGTGCCAGAAGTACTTAGCCTGACCTAAACATCGTGGAAGTTGAAAACTACCACAAACTATGCAGCTCATGTTTCAATTTTGAAGACGCCCCGTTGTTTAATATTTGTTTGGCAGCCACCAATGAACGTTTCCAGTGACTTTGTAAACATGGGAAAAATTGGTCGATTGCGATAATATTCTTTTATTTGAAAGGCGTTAGCCCAACCAATATAAAAGCTGAGCTATTTATTTTACTCTGGGTAAGACAAAAAGAGTGAAATAAGCTTTCAATAGTGCAGATCCAGGACGGACACGCTATCCTGTTGAACTGAAGATTTTCTGCTAGGCCTGGCAGAACCAATACATTATTTTAAAGTCGAATGATAGCCGGTATCTGCCATGTTCTGCTGCAATAGGTTTTTGTAGACTAGCTGCTAGACAAGTTTATGTAGTAGCACTTATATTTATTTCTTATAGCTTTCGTTACTTAGTGAGTATTTTATTTATGGACTGTTGAGCGTTTTATTGGGTGCGTTGTATATTTCGAATCTTCACTTCTAGGTTTTTCTTATTTTAGTATGATTATTTTAGTTCTGCGGTTGTGTGTACGTCACTGAAGTCCATAAACATTATCATAATAACCATTATAACTAACTTGTAATTAATTCGAAAACAACAGTTAATGGAAATAAATGATAATAAAGAGACTGAGACATGAAGAACGTCAAGAATCAACAACAATCCAATAATATTATAAACTAATCATTTAACAATTAATAGAATATCAACTTCATAATAGGAAAAAATGTCGAGTCTCGCTACGGATATATTTCTACTTTTTAATACATTAGAATGAATCCGGTTGAATATATAGAAGTTTAAATGTCAAACCGCAAAAAGGATATTATGCTTTTTACAATAACCTTAACTTTGAATTGTGTGATTTACTACTAGCTAACGAAGTAGTGGGGAAGTGCATGGAAAAGCTTTTAAAATTTAGACTAATCAACCAGCTGTCATTGGTTCGTGAAGGAATAATCTATAATAGAGGTCAAATGCAGGCACGCCAAATATTTTGGTCTAAAAAAATTATGAAATCGACAATATGGTAATGGAAGTCGATGCCTAAACAGTATATACCCAGAAGTACCGGGCCCAACAAGAAAACACGAAAATTATGGAATAAAAATATATTTATTTTTCAACGTTTAAATCCTTTAGCTCCATACATTTTTTCCAGCGATGTTCAATAAGTTCTATACCCTTTTCATAATAAGAATCATCAAGCTTCTCAAAATAGCGTCTGAGGTAGCAATTCAAACATTAATTCATTAATTTTGGCCACTGCTTTATCGTATGTGTGAACTGGTGCATTGTTTTGATGAAACAAAGGAGATTCTCTTAGCCAAATGCGGCTGTTTTTGCTTAATTTCTTCGCTCAAAAGATATAATAAGTACGCATAAAACTCGCCGTGGATAGCTTTTCCTTTTTTAAGGTAGTTAATGAGAATGATCTCATGCGCATACCAAAAAACCGCCGCCGTGACATTGCCTTCAGATGACACAGTCTTTGCCTTCTTTGGAGCCGGTTCCCTCAGTCAGTCAGTTCTTTTGATTGTTCTTTTGTTTCGGGTGTCAAGTTCTGGAACCCCGTATCATCCCTGGTTATGGAATGGCGTAAAAATTTGGCTTTATTTCTGTGAAACATCTTCACAACGCTGTTTTTGTTCCATTGTGAGCAAACGCGCTATTCATCTTGCGCACAGCTTTCTCATGTCTAAATTTTTTCGCGTACTTTCAGTCAACGGTCATCCAGTACCGATTTGTGGATTTTCTTCAACATTTCTGGAGGCGTCACCTTAATATTTTACTGTTTTTCGATGTTTACAAATTCACTAAAACCGTTCACCATTGTTAACTGCCAAATAAATACTAAACAACTTGGCGTCCTCAAATATATGCTGTATAGATTGTATACTTTCTGATACAGTGGTATTATTTCAAGTATTTACCGCCATCTCTGGGTCAGGATAGGTACCTTTGGAACCATCCTCGTATATTTTAAAATCTATTGGTAATTGGTGACCAAAGTGAGGTTAACAACGAAAAAGACATGCTCTTCGTTGGCGGCGTGTATATTTTGAGCCCTAGACAATAATTTTACTTCAAAATAACTTTTACCTCAGAACCCAAACAATTTACAGTTTCCTGCCTTACATATTTTGAGTTTAATGATTTGAGTAATGCACGAAATGGGGTATGAGGAATTTGACGAATATTTCTTGATTGAATTTTTTTTGTACATATTTGATATGTATAATCCATGTTGGGAATTGGTGCATTTTGAACAGATCTTCCTACTTTTATATCTTGTCATTTGTGCCTGCAATGTTTCGAATCCTACATATATTTGATTTTCTTTAAACCTCAGTTACCCAAGTTGAGTAAGTATATTATATTTTATTGCTATGACGTCTATTTCCTTCTTATTTTGAAAGCTACCTTCTCTATAATTTATCCTTCAACAATCAACCAAATCATTCGAATCCTTTTCAACAAGTATTCTTTAACTTTAACCTTCTAGGCTCTATTTGTATTATCACTTGCTCTAATTCCTTCGGCTGTTAACAAGAGTATACTTATATTTCCCAAAATGCAATCCGTCATGGTTTTTTGCACTCTACTTTCGGATTTATATTCGTTGTTCCGGATTATTCAGAAAACGTTCGAATGGAAATGTTCTCGATAAAATGCTACGTCCTGTATATACTTCTTCTATGTATATTTACCATTTTTTTTCTTCAACAGAGGTTTTCAATCATATTTTATCCTTGGAAAGTCCCTCAGTCAGATAAATAAACTATGTTTTTACGTTTAATACGATATGAAGGAGCTGGTAGACTGGAAATGATTCTTCATATAAATTATAGTAATTAGACAGCTTCAGGGCCGTTATTTAGATATATTTATTGGAAATTTTGCTGTTATAGTTCTCCAAAAACAGTTGCGTGCACCTTTATTTGGAAAAATCCCATAACCAACTTTCATAATTTTGATCTAATCGCTGTTATGCCTACTAGATGGTCCGTTAGGATTGTTGTATCTTTTCTGATATAATTACATGATTTTGGTTAATAATCTATTCTAGTAGGACCATTTTTGCAGCAAGAGCTTCTAATTTTGATAAGTTTATTTTTTTGCTTTTCTACACCTGTCTATGACCACATCTGCTATAGAACAAGTCTTCCTAATCCTTGTATACATTAATCTCTGTACGTGTTTCTTCCTTTGCACACTATGTCGGCTTTTTAGAGATATCTTTCATTTACTTGTTACCCAAAAGTACACTATTCAGGTAATTTAAAAAATTTTGAAACAGTTTCATTCCTCACTAGGTTAATTTTTTCATAAACTTCAGTTTCATCTACTACTAGCTTTTACCCGCGGTTTCGCTCGCATCGAATCCATTGAATAAGTATCAGAAATCATTATGATAGAAAAGAACGTACTCTGTAGCTATATTAGAACCTGAGATATAGATCTTTGAATGTAGAAAAATTGCCAAAAACCTACAAAAATCCATAACTCCACATTGAATGTCCGCGCCTAGCTCCTCTCCAACTCAACCGATTTAAATGGTCAAAAGCTCAAAAGAAAGAATGTGTTTGAGCGAGTGTTCTTAAATCAAAACGAACTCTGTAGCTATATTAGAACCTGAGATATAGATCTTTGAATGTAGAAAAATTGCCAAAAACCTACAAAAATCCATAACTCCACATTGAATGTCCGCGCCTAGCTCCTCTCCAACTCAACCGATTTAAATGGTCAAAAGCTCAAAAGAAAGAATGTGTTTCAGCGAGTGTTCTCAAATCAAAACGAACTCTATAGCTATATTAGAACCTGAGATATAGATCTTTGAATGTAGAAAAATTGCCAAAAACCTACAAAAATCCATAACTCCACATTGAATGTCCGCGCCTAGCTCCTCTCCAACTCAACCGATTTAAATGGTCAAAAGCTCAAAAGAAAGAATGTGTTTCAGCGAGTGTTCTCAAATCAAAACGAACTCTATAGCTATATTAGAACCTGAGATATAGATCTTTGAATGTAGAAAAATTGCCAAAAACCTACAAAAATCCATAACTCCACATTGAATGTCCGCGCCTAGCTCCTCTCCAACTCAACCGATTTAAATGGTCAAAAGCTCAAAAGAAAGAATGTGTTTCAGCGAGTGTTCTCAAATCAAAACGAACTCTATAGCTATATTAGAACCTGAGATATAGATCTTTGAATATAGAAAAATTGCCAAAAACCTACAAAAATCCATAACTCCACATTGAATGTCCGCGCCTAGCTCCTCTCCAACTCAACCGATTCAAATGGTCAAAAGCTCAAAAGAAAGAATGTATTTGAGCGAGTGTTCTTAAATCAAAACGAACTCTGTAGCTATATTAGAACCTGAGATATAGATCTTTGAATGTAGAAAAATTGCCAAAAACCTACAAAAATCCATAACTCCACATTGAATGTCCGCGCCTAGCTCCTCTCCAACTCAACCGATTTAAATGGTCAAAAGCTCAAAAGAAAGAATGTGTTTCAGCGAGTGTTCTTAAATCAAAAATAACTCTGTAGCTATATTAGAACCTGAGGTATAGATCTTTGAATGTAGAAAAATTGCCAAAAACCTACAAAAATCCATAACTCCACATTGAATGTCCGCGCCTAGCTCCTCTCCAACTCAACCGATTTAAATAGTCAAAAGCTCAAAAGAAAGAATGTGTTTCAGCGAGTGTTCTCAAATCAAAACGAACTCTATAGCTATATTAGAACCTGAGATATAGATCTTTGAATGTAGAAAAATTGCCAAAAACCTACAAAAATCCATAACTCCACATTGAATGTCCGCGCCTAGCTCCTCTCCAACTCAACCGATTTAGGTGTTCAAGAACTCAAAAGAAAGAGAATGTTTCATCGAGTGTTCTTAAACTAAAACGAAGTCTCTATCTTGAATAGAACCTGATATATTGAGGATAGAACGTGTGTATGTGAAAAACTCCCATAAGTAATGTACAAGGGGAAATCGCATTTGAGTATAACTTGAGAATGGTGAAAATTAGATGAAATCCGATGGTTGATGGCTGATCTGTGCATCAATACCTTTCATTAAAAAAAAAATTAAGCAAATCGGTTGGGTAGAACGCCTGAACGGACTCGGAATGGAAATCATCAATTTTTTCAATATATAAGACTAGGTTCCAAGGTAGCTGAACGAAATATCCTACATGTATAGTATTTCGTTTGGTGGTCACTGTTATTGTTTGACGCTATTCATATGCCATCACATCGTTTGATAGACTTATATGTCTTAACTTTGTAAATAAGTAAGTGCATACTGTCTCATGGTTTTTGTTAACATTTCACCAATAAAGAAAAATATCAAAAGAAACTTAACAAATGTTGAATTTTTCTATATTTTTCTATCCACAATATACGAAATTTCGAAATTTCAGCTACCAATTTTTCTACCTTTGCACTAAATTAGAGAATAATAGTTAATAATTTGATATATCAGAAATATTTGTTAATCAAATACCAATTAATTGCAATAACCCGTAATTTTCACAACTTTTAAACTTTTTTCCTTATATAAAACGCAACAAAGCACTCGTAATCACTAATAACTTTTTTATTATTGATAATAAAGTGAAAGTTGACGTTTCATCCAAACTTAATTTAATTGTTGGAGTTTATATTCCTAATAACATTTCTTAAACTGATCATTTCTTCCATTGATTAAATAAAACATGATAAATACTTCATAATTACCAGTAACTTTTAAGTTTTTTTTCATAAAAATATGTGAAAGTAGATTTAATTCATTGAATGCAATTTAATTGTTCAAATTTAATAATGAGAATGCAAGCATTTAATCAAGATGTCGATTGTTTCGTATTTTGCGGTTTCAATATGATACAGAAATAATTAATTCGAATTGTGGAGGAATGTACTCCTTTTCCAATATGTAATATTAAATTCACATCTTTCAACATCTCCAGAGTAACGTATCCAATCTGTTACGTAAATTCTTTCGTCTGTACCAGTACATTTTATTTTCATCCACATTCCAATCAATTATATATTAAAAAAATTATTCCTACCTCTCATTTTATGATACCGTAATGTTTTGATATGTTTTCAAGCTATAAACTTTTTTAAAAAATCATTTTGTATGGGATTTCAACATCATATCAATTAAAACTTTTTTCAACCGCCAATTTCGAAAAGGGGGCGGCTTAAAGGGGTACGCGAATGCAAACTTTGAACTTATGGATCTCCTTCAATTTTTATGATAAATAGATTTAAAGAAGCTCAAAATTTGTGGCAAGGAAAACCATACAATTAATAATTGAAAAATTTCCTCATAACATGAATAGTTTTTTGTTTATTTAATCAAATTTCATTGTTCATTCATGTAGTTCAATTTAATCAATTATTTTTTCTAAAATAAGCATTCAAAACCGGTCAAATCACATGGATCATATCCATAATACATAAATAAAGTTAATTGCAAGTATAATTATTATATTTTTTCAAAAAAGAAAAAAGAAGAAACCTTATTTTTGTTATAAATCGGTCAACTCTAATGCAAAAGACCTTTGACAGTACTCATTTTGAAGCTTTTTCTATGTGCCTTAAAAAAGATATCTTGATTTTTTTTCAAAAATTTCATCAATTTTAAGTTATTTGATGTTAAAGGTTTTCAATTTCGGGGTTCCCATTGAATTTACAGAGGTCATTGAAAATAGAATCTCTTTGTTTTTCTGCTAGTTACATTATTCTTAATGAGCTTACTGATAAAATGAAAACTTTTTAAGTTATTCTTGAAAAACAGTTGAAAAATGAGCAGCTTCAATCGTTAATAACTCTAAAAGTACTAACTTTAGAAAAAAACTTTGTAGAGTCAACGTTGTTGTTGATTATCAGAATTCTACGGGAAATAGGGCAGTTACCTGTCCTAAAAGGAAACAAATTTGAATTTGATTCATTCTCGAAATGTTCGTCAAAAATTTCTTCCTCGAACAAACACAATTTTGATACCACTCGATTAGATCATCGATAATTGATAAAATTGCTTTTCGATTTATAATTTATTATCAGTAAACAATAATTATAACAACAATTATATACAACAAATGTAATCCGAAAGTTTCATATTTTTTAACTACAATGAAAATGTCATGTACCAATCAAATTGTCCTAAGAAAAGTGATAATTGCTTGATTAAATAAATATTTCAATTATATTGGGTGTGTTTATTTGCAATATGACGTAACTTTAATCTATATGAACTAGATTTTCTGAAAATATTTGACTCATTTTTCACTTATTACATATACAAAGGAGTAATTTTATTTAAATTATTCTTATATACACGCATGGAATTTATAAATAAAATAGAACTGTATATTTCACTTAAATTGTTTAGATCTTTATTATTATTAAACCTTTCACATTTTTTTAAAAATACACAGTTTCTATAAATTATTCTTTTTATCTATTACATTTTGTTTTTTCAATTTTCATAATCGAATCCATATTTTTCTATTTTCGCATGATTGGTTAACGCTGTTTTATTTGACTGTTTACTCTGTTTCCCAATTATTGTGATATTTGTCTTACGTAAAGCGTCATAATTCTTACAAAGAACTCCATATATAATGCTATTCTTGACTTGATTTTTTTAAAATCATAATCTACACGAATATTTATCAATCTATGTGTAAAAAAATTTAAAACCCGAAATAATTAGAAGGAATCTAAATAAAACAGACACAGAAAGAGATGAATTTGATCAAACTAGTTGTTGATATTGGTATTCAAAGTTAAGTACTCATGAAACACCTGAAATTTTCGATGTTTGTAGGAAAAATATCGTATACAATTCGATTCAAGTATAATTTTGTCTTATATATCTTTTTCCTTCTTAGTAATTTTTCAAAGGTCGCACTATCAAATTCAAGATGTGATACTCGAATAGTATGTACTTATAAATAATTTTAAAAAATTGGTTTCATCTTTATATATAAAAAATTTTAAAAACGGAAGCGAAAAATTTTTATATAAATGTTTACCTGTCAAGGTAAATATTGGAACTATCGCTCTTTAAAGCTTTCTAGAATTGTGTCGAATAATCTAGAGCAGTCTAGAACAATATAGAGCATTCCAGAACAATCTAGTGTATTCCAGAACAATCTAGATCAATTCAGAGCATTATATAACATTCTGAAATGCTATTTTTGCCCTCTACAAACATTCAATGAACGCTTTCAAGGTAAATATTGGAACTATCGCTCTTTAAAACTTTCTAGAGTTGTGTCGAATAATCTAGAGCAGTCCAGAACAATCTAGTGCATTCCAGAACAATCTAGTGCATTCCAGAACAATCTAGATTAATCCAGAGCACTATATAACATTCTGAAATGGTATTTGTGCCCTCTTTAACATTCAATGAACGCTTTCAAGATAAATATTAGAACTATCATTCTTTGAAACTTTCTAGAATTGTGTCGAATAATCTAGAGCAATCCAGAACAATCTAGAGCAGTCTAGAACAATCTAAAGCATTCCAGAACAATCTAGATTAATCCAGAGCATCATATACCATTCTAAAATGGTAGTTTTGCCCTCTATAAACATTCAATGAACGCTTTCAAGATAAATATTAGAACTATCATTCTTTGAAACTTTCTAGAATTGTGTCGAATAATCTAGAGCAATCCAGAACAATCTAGAGCAGTCTAGAACAATCTAGAGCATTCCAGAACAATCTAGTGCATTCCCAAACAATCTAGATCAATCCAGAGCATTATATAACATTCTGAAATGGTATTTTTGCCCTCTATAAACATTCAATGAACGCTTTCAAGGTAAATATTGGAACTATCGCTCTTTAAAACTTTCTAGAATTGTGTCGAATAATCTAGAGCAGTCCAGAACAATCTTGTGCATTTCAGAACAATCTAGTGCATTCCAGAACAATCTAGATTAATCCAGAGCATCATATACCATTCTAAAATGGTAGTTTTGCCCTCTATAAACATTCAATGAACGCTTTCAAGGTAAATATTGGAACTATCGCTCTTTAAAACTTTCTAGAATTGTGTCGAATAATCTAGAGCAGTCCAGAACAATCTTGTGCATTTCAGAACAATCTAGTGCATTCCAGAACAATCTAGATTAATCCAGAGCATCATATACCATTCTAAAATGGTAGTTTTGCCCTCTATAAACATTCAATGAACGCTTTCAAGATAAATATTAGAACTATCATTCTTTGAAACTTTCTAGAATTGTGTCGAATAATCTAGAGCAATCCAGAACAATCTAGAGCAGTCTAGAACAATCTAGAGCATTCCAGAACAATCTAGTGCATTCCCAAACAATCTAGATCAATCCAGAGCATTATATAACATTCTGAAATGGTATTTTTGCCCTCTATAAACATTCAATGAACGCTTTCAAGGTAAATATTGGAACTATCGCTCTTTAAAACTTTCTAGAATTGTGTCGAATAATCTAGAGCAGTCCAGAACAATCTTGTGCATTTCAGAACAATCTAGTGCATTCCAGAACAATCTAGATTAATCCAGAGCATCATATACCATTCTAAAATGGTAGTTTTGTCCTCTATAAACATTCAATGAACGCTTTCAAGGTAAATATTGGAACTATCGCTCTTTAAAACTTTCTAGAGTTGTGTCGAATAATCTAGAGCAGTCCAGAACAATCTAGTGCATTCCAGAACAATCTAGTGCATTCCAGAACAATCTAGATTAATCCAGAGCACTATATAACATTCTGAAATGGTATTTGTGCCCTCTTTAACATTCAATGAACGCTTTCAAGATAAATATTAGAACTATCATTCTTTGAAACTTTCTAGAATTGTGTCGAATAATCTAGAGCAATCCAGAACAATCTAGAGCATTCCAGAACAATCTAGATTAATCCAGAGCATCATATACCATTCTAAAATGGTAGTTTTGCCCTCTATAAACATTCAATGAACGCTTTCAAGATAAATATTAGAACTATCATTCTTTGAAACTTTCTAGAATTGTGTCGAATAATCTAGAGCAATCCAGAACAATCTAGAGCAGTCTAGAACAATCTAGAGCATTCCAGAACAATCTAGTGCATTCCCAAACAATCTAGATCAATCCAGAGCATTATATAACATTCTGAAATGGTATTTTTGCCCTCTATAAACATTCAATGAACGCTTTCAAGGTAAATATTGGAACTATCGCTCTTTAAAACTTTCTAGAATTGTGTCGAATAATCTAGAGCAGTCCAGAACAATCTTGTGCATTTCAGAACAATCTAGTGCATTCCAGAACAATCTAGATTAATCCAGAGCATCATATACCATTCTAAAATGGTAGTTTTGCCCTCTATAAACATTCAATGAACGCTTTCAAGGTAAATATTGGAACTATCGCTCTTTAAAACTTTCTAGAATTGTGTCGAATAATCTAGAGCAGTCCAGAACAATCTTGTGCATTTCAGAACAATCTAGTGCATTCCAGAACAATCTAGATTAATCCAGAGCATCATATACCATTCTAAAATGGTAGTTTTGCCCTCTATAAACATTCAATGAACGCTTTCAAGATAAATATTAGAACTATCATTCTTTGAAACTTTCTAGAATTGTGTCGAATAATCTAGAGCAATCCAGAACAATCTAGAGCAGTCTAGAACAATCTAGAGCATTCCAGAACAATCTAGTGCATTCCCAAACAATCTAGATCAATCCAGAGCATTATATAACATTCTGAAATGGTATTTTTGCCCTCTATAAACATTCAATGAACGCTTTCAAGGTAAATATTGGAACTATCGCTCTTTAAAACTTTCTAGAATTGTGTCGAATAATCTAGAGCAGTCCAGAACAATCTTGTGCATTTCAGAACAATCTAGTGCATTCCAGAACAATCTAGATTAATCCAGAGCATCATGTACCATTCTAAAATGGTAGTTTTGCCCTCTATAAACATTCAATGAACGCTTTCAAGGTAAATATTGGAACTATCGCTCTTTAAAACTTTCTAGAGTTGTGTCGAATAATCTAGAGCAGTCCAGAACAATCTAGAGCAGTCTAGAACAACCTAGTGCATTCCAGAACAATCTAGATTAATCCAGAGCACTATATAACATTCTGAAATGGTATTTGTGCCCTCTTTAACATTCAATGAACGCTTTCAAGATAAATATTAGAACTATCATTCTTTGAAACTTTCTAGAATTGTGTCGAATAATCTAGAGCAATCCAGAACAATCTAGAGCAGTCTAGAACAATCTAGAGCATTCCAGAACAATCTAGTGCATTCCCAAACAATCTAGATCAATCCAGAGCATTATATAACATTCTGAAATGGTATTTTTGCCCTCTATAAACATTCAATGAACGCTTTCAAGGTAAATATTGGAACTATCGCTCTTTAAAACTTTCTAGAATTGTGTCGAATAATCTAGAGCAGTCCAGAACAATCTTGTGCATTTCAGAACAATCTAGTGCATTCCAGAACAATCTAGATTAATCCAGAGCATCATATACCATTCTAAAATGGTAGTTTTGCCCTCTATAAACATTCAATGAACGCTTTCAAGGTAAATATTGGAACTATCGCTCTTTAAAACTTTCTAGAATTGTGTCGAATAATCTAGAGCAGTCCAGAACAATCTAGTGCATTTCAGAACAATCTAGTGCATTCCAGAACAATCTAGATTAATCCAGAGCATTATATAACATTCTGAAATGGTATTTTTGCCCTCTATAAACATTCAATGAACGCTTTCAAGGTAAATATTGGAACTATCGCTCTTTAAAACTTTCTAGAATTGTGTCGAATAATCTAGAGCAGTCCAGAACAATCTTGTGCATTTCAGAACAATCTAGTGCATTCCAGAACAATCTAGATTAATCCAGAGCATCATATACCATTCTAAAATGGTAGTTTTGCCCTCTATTAACATTCAATGAACGCTTTCAAGGTAAATATTGGAACTATCGCTCTTTAAAACTTTCTAGAATTGTGTCGAATAATCTAGAGCAATCCAGAACAATCTAGAGCAGTCTAGAACAATCTAGAGCATTCCAGAACAATCTAGTGCATTCCCAAACAATCTAGATCAATCCAGAGCATTATATAACATTCTGAAATGGTATTTTTGCCCTCTATAAACATTCAATGAACGCTTTCAAGGTAAATATTGGAACTATCGCTCTTTAAAACTTTCTAGAATTGTGTCGAATAATCTAGAGCAGTCCAGAACAATCTTGTGCATTTCAGAACAATCTAGTGCATTCCAGAACAATCTAGATTAATCCAGAGCATCATATACCATTCTAAAATGGTAGTTTTGCCCTCTATAAACATTCAATGAACGCTTTCAAGGTAAATATTGGAACTATCGCTCTTTAAAACTTTCTAGAATTGTGTCGAATAATCTAGAGCAGTCCAGAACAATCTAGTGCATTTCAGAACAATCTAGTGCATTCCAGAACAATCTAGATTAATCCAGAGCATTATATAACATTCTGAAATGGTATTTTTGCCCTCTATAAACATTCAATGAACGCTTTCAAGGTAAATATTGGAACTATCGCTCTTTAAAACTTTCTAGAATTGTGTCGAATAATCTAGAGCAGTCCAGAACAATCTTGTGCATTTCAGAACAATCTAGTGCATTCCAGAACAATCTAGATTAATCCAGAGCATCATATACCATTCTAAAATGGTAGTTTTGCCCTCTATTAACATTCAATGAACGCTTTCAAGGTAAATATTGGAACTATCGCTCTTTAAAACTTTCTAGAATTGTGTCGAATAATCTAGAGCAATCCAGAACAATCTAGAGCAGTCTAGAACAATCTAGAGCATTCCAGAACAATCTAGTGCATTCCCAAACAATCTAGATCAATCCAGAGCATTATATAACATTCTGAAATGGTATTTTTGCCCTCTATAAACATTCAATGAACGCTTTCAAGGTAAATATTGGAACTATCGCTCTTTAAAACTTTCTAGAATTGTGTCGAATAATCTAGAGCAGTCCAGAACAATCTTGTGCATTTCAGAACAATCTAGTGCATTCCAGAACAATCTAGATTAATCCAGAGCATCATATACCATTCTAAAATGGTAGTTTTGCCCTCTATAAACATTCAATGAACGCTTTCAAGGTAAATATTGGAACTATCGCTCTTTAAAACTTTCTAGAGTTGTGTCGAATAATCTAGAGCAGTCCAGAACAATCTAGTGCATTCCAGAACAATCTAGTGCATTCCAGAACAATCTAGATTAATCCAGAGCACTATATAACATTCTGAAATGGTATTTGTGCCCTCTTTAACATTCAATGAACGCTTTCAAGATAAATATTAGAACTATCATTCTTTGAAACTTTCTAGAATTGTGTCGAATAATCTAGAGCAGTCCAACAATCTAGAGCAGTCTAGAACAACCTAGTGCATTCCAGAACAATCTAGATTAATCCAGAGCACTATATAACATTCTGAAATGGTATTTGTGCCCTCTTTAACATTCAATGAACGCTTTCAAAATAAATATTAGAACTATCATTCTTTGAAACTTTCTAGAATTGTGTCGAATAATCTAGAGCAGTCCAACAATCTAGAGCAGTCTAGAACAACCTAGTGCATTCCAGAACAATCTAGATCAATTCAGAGCATTATATAACATTCTGAAATGGTATTTTTGCCCTCTATAAACATTCAATGAACGCTTTCAAGATAAATATTAGAACTCTCATTCTTTGAAACTTTCTGGAATTCCACTGAACAATTTAGAGCAGTCCAGAATAATCTAGTGCATTATATAACAATCAGAAATGATATTTTATCTGTGGAGAAAGTTCCTATTTTCACTTTAAGGACATGCTTCTAAAGATAGGAGCTTCGCCATCTATAAACGTTCAATGGGTGATTCCAAGGTAAATATTGGAACTATCGTTCTTTAAAACTTTCTAGTATTGACCCGAACAATCTATAGCAGTCCAGAACAATCTAGGGTAGTCCAGAACAATCTATAGCAGTCAAGAACAATCTAGAGCAGTGCAGAACAATCTAGGGCATTATATAACATTCTGAAATGATATTTTACCTCTGGAGAAGGTTTAACTTTAAAGACATCCTTTCAAAGATATAATCTTCCATCATTCAAAATTTTTAAATATTTACATAAGATTTTTCATACTGACTGAAATCATTTATTAGTTATGGTATATAAACCAAGAATATTTTTGCCTTGAACATTCAGGAACATCCCAGAACATTCTATAATTTTTTTTATATGGCGTATGTCCGTCGTGGGTTCTGTGAAAAAGTCTACGCTATCAAAGAGATATCGTTACTAAATTCAAAATAAAAGTATAACAAGTATTGAAATTGTACTTAACGTATTTATTTTTATAAAAATACGATATATGTATTGAATAGAATATCTAAATGAAATTGAGATTGAGCTAGTTCTGAAAATAAAAAGAATGGAGCAACAACGATAAAATCCTTTCATTTCCACTATCCCACAAATCACTGAGTAACCTGGTTACCCTAGTATACTCATATATAAAAAAATAAACACTAGTATGGTCAATTTGATATTGTGCATTTTGAGTTAAATTAATGTGATGATTGAAAGTTAAAAACAATATTATTGTATTGAATTTTCATCGCTTCCTTAATTACAAAGCTGATATCCTTGGCATTTCCTCTTGAATTTTATAATATACTCGGTCAGATTAATAATTAATAAGTTGTTATGACGCAAATTATGTCATATAAACTAATATGTATTTTTTACATCCCAAATCGAATTAAACGGACTATACCATTTAAGTATTTTCTAATTATTTGAATTTATATGGAATTTGCAAGTGCACTTTCAATAACCAGGTTAATTATGAGCATATCTTTTGTTTCGGACAGTATGTCAAGATTTTAACTTCCGAAATAGGGTAAAATCAGGGCAGGACTAAAAAAAAAGTGAATAGTTAGTATTACCTCATAATTCCATCAAGACTTATGGATTTCCGTGAAATTCTGGAATTCACCTATCACTTCAAAATCTAGTATATGTGCAAATTATTAAAAGGGATGAAAACTACCCTTTATTGTCAAAATTCAGCAAAATAGAAATTGAAGCAATCGGAAAATTGAAAAAACATTTGTACGATTAAAATAGAGATCGTATGATGTTTTAGGATACTATTTATATTTTTTAGCCCTCAATTAATGTATTTCAACCATTAAAAAACAAACCCCTCTTATGATAAAATTGAAAAAAAAACAATTTCATCACTTTATCTTACTTGATTTATATTAACAGGGTTTTTTACTGTATTCAACTCAAATGTTTCTTCATCACAAATTTTTCATCCTTAATGCAAAAAAAACATTTATGAGCTTATTTATAGAATTAAAAAAATTACTTATGTTAAATTAATAATATTTGTAGTTCTAGATTTGAACTAGGTAGTTGATTGAAAAACATTCTGTACAGAGATTCATAATCTATTAGGCTAAAAACGTTTGGAATAAATTGACCCTTTATTTTTGAAAAGGAAACGTTTAAAGGGCTCTAAAACGTTACAATCCACATGCTACTGTGAAAGATTATATCTCGGTTAAAATTTTTATTAAAAAAACTAACTTTTTGTTTTGTAGCAGTTCTAACGTTATATTTAATAATAGAAAATATTTTTGAAAAATTTTAAAAAGGCTTTCTCGATTGTAACCATAATTTTTTTCAGAATAAAGCTCTCTAAACCTTCAAACTCATTTTTTATATTCAATTAAAGTCATTTTCAAATTTATTACATTTTATTTCAATTATGGTGACAATATCGAGGGTACAAATAAGGTTTTTTCTTATAAATTGAAGGGATTCTATCTTATTTTCCTAATAACTCCCTTATTTTATGTATTACAAAGTCATTTAAAGTCTCATTTGAATTGTTATATAAATTTCTTTAATAAAGATCGAATACATTTTTTTCTTAAAATTGATCGTTTTCCACTTATTAAATTTTTCGAAATCTTAGGTTCATTAAATAAGTTCCACCTTTAAGAAATCATAACGCGGTTTGTATTAGGTCTATAACCAAAAAAACACTATTTTACATTTTTGAAAAGCTGCATCCAGCCTTCTAACATTTTTTTTTTTGGAGTTTACTCCTTAAGAATCGATTTGCATATATAAGGGGCCCGGTATGAGAAAAATGTGAGGAGTAAAATCTATCGATGAATGACCTCGTTACGTTTTTGGTGCGTATCCTATGATGTGCAACTTTCTAATTTGTCAGTGTCAACATACTTATATTGCTGTCATTGTGAAGTTTTATTATCATTGTGTTCCGCTAAAGTGAACTGAAAGTATTTTCAAATAACTATGGCAGAAAGAGGTGTAGATGATCTAACAAACACGTGGTTGCAAGGTACGTTATAATTCATGTATTATATGTATGAGCATGTGCAATTTGTATTTATTAAATATTTTAATAATTATCGATGTAGTTCATATACAACACATAAAATTAGATAATCAACCCAATATGAATTATCGAGCGCATCCACATAAAATAGAAAATTTCTAACCTAACCAAAAATTAATTGTTTTGTCGATGTCTATAAATTCTTCCACGTTATTATGATTTATTTTATAAATAATTTTTAAATATTAACAACTGTAGTCAATAATTCGATAATATTATCAGAAAAATCGACAATATTTTTTCATTATAATAATGTTTTTATATAATTTTCTTTCGAAAAGTTATTTTTCAGCTTATTTAAATAATTTTCATGTACTATTTATTATTGTATGTAAAAGATTTAGTGACATAATTATCTTTTCATAACCATTATTAAGATGATATTATATTTTAAATAAAAAATTAATTATAATAATTTGAAAAATGTTTATAAAAACCTTTTTTTATCAATTTTCTTAAAGTCGGTTAAAATTTTCTAATTTTTTTTATATTTTTTGACTAGGAAAAAATCTAAACCTCCAAAAACTCCAGCCGAGAGACAGGGAGCTTACAGATTAAAAAAAAAATAATAAAGAAAGCCCCAAATATTCTGGCCATCAACCAATCTTTTTTAAGTTAAATAAACTCTTTTTGCGTCTGGTTAGACTATCGAACTTAAGGAGTAAACTCCAGTCGTGCGTCGGAGCTGACACACACACACACACACAATTTTTTTCATAAAATCTGAAATTTTTGAGTTATCGATTAAAAATGCTATTTTTGTAACAAAAATTTCAATCACGAATAACACAAAAAATATTGATTTGTCGAAAAAACTCCATAGAAGAATTTGTTCTTAAAATGCTTTTTTCTATCGATTTTTACTATAAGTTACCACTTCCTAGTTGGGGTGGTATTCGCCCCCAGATTAAAACCACATATCTCTTTTTAATGAATTTAGTATCTACTGTTAAATTTAAAGCAAATCGATGCGTTTTGATTAAATCTGATAAAAAAATTGTTATTTCTCATTAAGTTTATACAATTTTCTTATCAATTGGTCCTCTCCAGAGTATAAGACGTAAATACACATTTTTTTTTATTTTCAAGTGGTACTTTAGATTATTTATTTTATTTTATCATAAAAGCTTGAACTATAGTAATTATAATCAGAATTTCATTCAATAACAACCGTTGTAAATTTTCATTTCCAACAATGATTATTTTAGTATCATTGATATTTTTCGTTCAATAGTGGTATTTGCAATTTTATCAATACATCGTATCTTTTGAGTCATATTTAGCTGATTCGTCTCTGCCTACTAAAAAGTGACTATTAGTTATGTAATAAATATTTAATTTCACATAATATTAACTACACATTTGCATTAATTTTGATGACTACCACATTTAACAGCCTAATCAAATTATTGCAATAACTACATCGAGAGAAAATTACATAATGATAAAGAAAGTCCAATATAGTTAACAAGTTTAATATTTATCAAAAATGACTATCATACTTTTACTAAACCCCCTGTCAATGATATAAGAATCATATTACTGTTATTCACTCAAATGCAAAAATCTATTACAGCAAAAATATAATTATTATATGTAATATGAATCCAACAAACTAATAGTCGACTTTCAATGGAACTATCCTCGATTTTTTACAAAATAAACATCTTACGATACTGAAAACAGAAGGCATTGTCTTTAAACAAGACTTGGTACAGGATTATCACCTAATACATTGAAGCTAGAGCTTTAATATCCTAAAGGAAACCGTTTTTTGAATCAATTCCTTCACTCAATTGAGCTGGTTATAACTCTCAACGTATTGATACGGATCGGTCTAATAATCAACTTAATATAAAGTACCTCATCAATTGAACTGGTTTAACAATATCGTCAATGTCAATATAGATGCCATAAAAAAATCTCATAATTCAGCTTTCTACCGTAAAAAGTTGTGAGATCCATCCATAAACAATACAAATTATAAAAAATAGTGCGATTGCAAAATCGTGGTGGCTGAGTTGTGAGACAGGTTTTACAAGTTTTGTTTTTGATGCCCATGTTTGATGTTTTCACGCGATAGCCAACTCAATCTATTCTATTTAAAGATTTTTGATATTAATTTAGTCACTATAAGATGTTCCTTTAAGTAGAGACTGATTAAATCAACCTACTTGGTATTAGATGGATCTCGCAACATTTTATGGTAGAAGTTTTGTTTTTGATGGCGTCTCAATTCTTTTTGTAGATACTTTCCGGTACCCTCTACTTCTTAAATACCAACAACAAATTTTCTTAAGGCTCACTATCTGTCTTAGTTATTTATGCAGTAGGATATCTAGAAAACTGGACTGCAATTGCAAAATATTTCACTTTTTCGCGATATATACACTACACACTAATTGTATCCAAAATTTGTAGCTGCTATGTAGTGCTTTAGAGTGTTGATTATCGGTCAGTAAGTAAGTGGCAAAATTTGTTATGATTTTAAAGCTACTGGCTAAAATTGAATGAAATTTGATCGAGTTTATGCAATGCTAGCTTGGTTACTAGAAATACAGGTTTCTTGTTTAATCCACAACGAAGTTTCTCATTGTAATCCGTTTAAATTACATAAAAGCCCGATACGTGATTAGTACCATCGAATTGGATATTGAAAATATCAAAAATAACATCCTAAATCCATGGTCTAACAGAATCTTCGACTACAAATTAAAAAGGTAATTGTGGCCGAATCACTTAACGATTTCTCTGTAATCTGGTGAATTTTTTCATCGAACCATTTGGAAGCCTCTATCTCTGCTTTATGTAAGACAAACCTGGATCATAATCGTGATAAAACAAATCCTGTAGAGTAGAAAATCCTAGATGCGATTGATCCAAATACAAAAGCAAAATTAAAAGCAATAAAATCTTTTCTAAAAATGATCTTTTCTCTTCGAAGACGAATTGAAAATATAAAAAATATTTCTGTTTAATCGTTGAAACGATTAACCTGCATTTAATATAATTAAAAATAAGAGGTCACACATATTTAGCAAAGATGAGAATTAATTCTGTAAAATACGAAAAGAATGTTGTTCATATTATATTTAAGCGAACTTCGTAATCTTCACATTCACTCGAAAGAAGACCTTAATGATCGGTAGTGAGTTAATGATATTACAACCAACTAAGGCAGTGTTGACATTTTTTATAAATAAGTTTGTAAATGGTATTTGAAGTAATTTAAAGAAGCACGTGTTTCTTAAACATTTCCCAACATATTAAAAAAATATAATACTGATTGAAAATTAGAGAAAACAATCAAGTTAAAAGTTGAGAATCTCTTTCGAATGAAACGTTGTCTTCTTAGACTTGAAGAAAGCTTTTGATAGAATACCCGGAGAGAAAGTATGGTGTTAACGTGAACATAGTGAAATTAATGCAAAATATTTTTGAAAACAATGAGATCAAAGAGTAATGCACTCTTTTGAGTGAAAAAATATGTCTGGGACATTCGTAACTACAAAGAATTAACATCATGTAGAAGCACTTACAGACGATATCATACTAATATCAAAAAACGTAAAAGAATCGCAAGGAATACATTGAGGTATAGAAAAAACAAGTCTAACATCTAAATGAAAATAAATAAGAAAAAGATAAATATAGAAATCGATACAAAAACACTACCAAGACCTAAGAACAATAACAGACGAAAACGGGACACAATAGCAGATATAAATAACAGAATTGCAAGAACTGATAAACTATATTACGCCATGATTACTAAATTGATAAATAATGAAGAAATATTCAGACTAAGAATGCTCAACAAAATATACAGACCAGTTTTAAAATTTGGATGTAAATTGGGTATTGAAATAACGACAAAAAAGGAAAAATTCAGGTAACAATATTTAAAACAATAAAAGTAGTAACAGAAAATAATTAAATTAAAAACATAGATATAAGAAAAGACATACATTAAACTATATAGAAGAAAGGGAATTTGACTTTTTTATATACGACACATAAGTGTATTTAATATCTTAAATTTAATGTTTTTTTATCATAACAGAGCCAATATAACAAATGTGATTGGATTTTGATCTACTATACAGTATAAAGTGAAACATAATATGAAAAAAAGCAGTATAATAATTTTTTTTAAATGTGTACACATCATATACTGAAAGAGCTCAAACCAATTGTCCACAAAATACTTCAATGAAGTCTTAGTCATTTTGAACATGTTTCCTTTTGAAAAATAATGAATTCGCGGATTAAGAAATTTGCAAATAACATGATGAGTTTATTGACCTATTAGAAAAAAAAAGCGAAACGACTTTTGATAAGGAAATGGTTAAGCGATAGACCGATAACTGGAGTTTGTGCTTTGGTGCTGAAATAACTAAAATTAGAAAATCGTCTACAAGCTTTACTGGCTTGAAAAATAGACGAGCGCCTTATTCTCACAAGCCTTGGCCGCCAGCGATGCCCTCGTGTAAACTAGACTTAAAGCAGAGTTCAGAGCGATGCAATTTTCTGCATAACTGCCCTTAGAAATAGTCTATTTTATGAAATTTTTCAATAATTGCAATTTTAACTGTATCTTCGTGACTAAAATGGATAAGTACCAATGTAATTTCCATAGATCTGAAGCTTGGACTTCATAAGCCAATTACAGTCCACATTTGAGTTACTTGCAAAAAATAGTTTTAGAAATTATTTACAGAATCGTAGCAAAATTTGAGATCGAACATTTTTGAAGCATATGCGAAATTTGAATTCGGGAAATAAACTAATTATTATCATGAGAGTTTCTAGATAATTTAAACTGTTTATTAACTGTATTTATATTCTTCTTCTTCTTCTTGGAGATCTGTCGATCTGTTAATTCTGAAGCTGCCTCTGCATCTTTTCGTGAGAGGTGGATTGCCAACTATATTTCCACCTTTTAGGTGGACTCCCGGGAGGCCTTGAGCCGGGCGGGTTGTTTTCCAGGACTATTCTCGGAAGTCTGTTCTCGTCCATCCGTCTTACATGGTTTATTGTATTTATATTAATATGATAAATTAATATAAAAAAATTAATTTATAAAACAAAATAAATTGAATTTAGGAACGTGTGTTGCATCCTAAAGCTTTGATAACTTCTCGAAAGTCATTTTCCTAGTTGTTAAAGGTTAGATGGTTTCAACTATTTGACTCTCATGTTTTTGTAAATATTGTCTTAAAACCAGGCTGCGTACAGGCCAGTCTAGAACGACATGACGACGTGCGTTATTATGTAGTAACCCAAAGCCATTGCTGGGCATAAGTAACAATATATGGAAAATTCAACTAACGCTGATGTGTATGCAATGTTGCCATACTTTTTTGTAGGAGTGTAGAAGCGAAATCGATAATATCAGGACCTGTAGCCCAAAATATATATTCGGATTTTCGTTTGTCAGTATTGTACAAGTTCTATTACCACAATAATGCAATAATTTCATGAAGTGTACCAACACTGACCTCAGCATATATAAAGTGAAAGAATATAAAGATGGTACTCCGATAAAACTCTTGAATTAGATCATTCAGATAAACGGAATGCAACGAATACCAATTTTTAACTATAAGTTTCCTTTTAATATAATGAACTGATGATTAAGTAAAAGTATGATCTGCATTTTCGATACGACAGAAATAAATTCGATAACAAACTTAACTTTCTTGATTGTTACATAACATTGACAAAAGATTAAATTGTTATGGTAACTAAACGAATGGAAATTGCTTTTGTATATTTTCTATAGAAATAAATGCAAAACAAACGTGTCGATTGTTTAAAAACATCTAGGAGAATTGCTCGTTCTGATATCGACATAGTTTTCATGAGATAGCTGGAAGGTTTTTATTGAAAGAGAACTTTTAACTTTCCATTACAAATAATTCATCTTCATCTACCCTTTTTCATCCATTTCCACTTACGAGAGTTGCTACTTGAGTTTTGAGATATGCCATGCAGATTGAAACTTTGATCTTGGTTGAAAAATGGAATAAAATTGTTTGTGATGATTTTCTATGAGGCACCATCTCATTTTCCTAATTCAATCGTGGTCGCACTTCGCTACAGGTTAAATTTCGAGAATACCGTCCCAAATCGGCTTATTTGGTCATTAATTTCACTTGCATACAATCAATATTCAATAAAAAATTCGACTTATGGGACGAGCCAAGTTCACGAAGCACTTCGGAGCAAATAGTTGCCTGCTTTTCCGGAATACCGCCACCGTTCAATTAGAGCAACGTATAATTGTCAATTTTGAATTTGTTTGCCAGAAGTGTTCGAAAAAATCAATCGCAGCAGACGTATCCGTCTTCACCACGAGCTATGACAATTTTTGAAGGGTCACAATATCGAATTGATGGGTCATCCGTCGTATAGTCCATGTTTGACACCCAATGATTTCTTCTTATTTCGCAGATCAAATAAATTGATAGGTCAACGTTTTTCCAAAACTGAAGAAACAGTTGATACGTTCAAATGACATGTTTTGGAGGTACATCAATCGGAATTGGTTCAAACGCAAGAAAAAATGTATCGACATTAATGGAGAATATTTTGAAAAACCATTAAGCCATATCCAATCATAAATATTTGTTTTTATTTAAGAAGCAACCCTCGTATAACCAGAAA
This sequence comes from Diorhabda sublineata, assembly GCF_026230105.1. Classification (NCBI taxonomy): domain Eukaryota; kingdom Metazoa; phylum Arthropoda; class Insecta; order Coleoptera; family Chrysomelidae; genus Diorhabda; species Diorhabda sublineata. Next base: position 3,866,608 of record NC_079484.1, on the reverse strand, counting down.
TTTTTAACTGTTTTAATTTGAGCGAATATAACAAAATTAAATATATTATTTATGTCGTACTAAAAGTAGTGTTTCGTTCACATTGCTGGCATAACTAATGAAAAATAATTTTTGTAACTTTCATATGACGTTTGAAAAGAAAAATTACAATCAATTTATTTTATTTCGCATCCACATTATTGAAAGTGAATCTATCAGATATGAAATCTACTTGTTTTTATCTAATAGTTGTTATGAGATGATAAATATTATGAAATGCACTCTAGAAAATATTAAGTGTGGAAATATTGTACTCAATACTTCACATCACTTTGATAGACGTGATATTTTACAATGCAGATTTATTGGGTAACGCAAGTTGGCGGCAATTCTGCTACTAAGTAGATAAAAACTATTAGATTCTGTAACTCGGTTTAAAGATCGTTACAAAATTTCAAAGTACATAATTCAATATGAACAAATATTTTTGTAAAACTGTCATAAATGCTACAGTTTACAAATTGACGAGTTAATAATATTTTCATCTTAATAATTCAAATATCAATTATTGACTTCTTCCAATTTTGGTTTCGTCTTCTAGACAAACTAATCAGAAAACTTTGATTTATATTCAGTTTAGCTGATTCGAATCAAAATGGAAGCCAGGAGGTGAAAAGGTTGGTTTTTCAGTTAATATGAATTGTTTTTTATTATTTTATGGTATTCAAATGGCTGCATAGATATTTTTAGATCTGTTTCAGTGAAATTAATACAGCTTAAACCTAACCCAACTTTTAAGCAATGTACGAAATGTAATATATTTATTTTGTGCTTAAATTACGGGAAATTTTTCGACGTCAATTTCCAATGCAGCGTTTAAGTTCAGTAAACACGAGTGAGCACCTTTCAAGGTCGCAAAGTGATAACCTATATTCTCCATTGATGTCGATACATTTTTTCTTGCGTTTGAACCAATTGTCGCAGCATTTTTTCCTTTCCGATTGATGTACCTCCACAACATGTGATTTGAACGCATCAACTGTTTCTTCAGGTTTGGAAAAACGTTGACCTATTAATTTATTTGATCTACGAAATAAGAAGAAATCATTGGGTGTCAAACAAGGACTATATGGCGGATGACCCATCAATTCGATGTTGTGACCCTTCAAAAACTGTGATAGCTCGTGGTGAAGACTGATACGTCTGCTGCGATTGATTTTTTCGAACACTTCTGGCAAACAAATTCAGAATTGACAACTATACGTTGCTCTAATTGAATAGTGGCGGTATTTTTTGTGCTTAAATTACGGGAGATTTTTCGACGTCAATATCCAATGCAGCGTTTAAGTTCAGTAAACACGAGTTAGCACCTTTCAAGGTCGCAAAGTGATAACCTATATTCTCCATTGATGTCGATACATTTTTTCTTGCGTTTGAACCAATTGTCGCAGCATTTTTTCCTTTCCGATTGATGTACCTCCACAACATGTGATTTGAACGCATCAACTGTTTCTTCAGGTTTGGAAAAACGTTGACCTATTAATTTATTTGATCTGCGAAATAAGAAGAAATCATTGGGTGTCAAACAAGGACTATATGGCGGATGACCCATCAGTTCGATGTTGTGACCCTTCAAAAACTGTGATAGCTCGTGGTGAAGACTGATACATCTGCTGCGATTGATTTTTTCGAACACTTCTGGCAAACAAATTCAGAATTGACAACTATACGTTGCTCTAATTGAATAGTGGCGGTATTTTTTGTGCTTAAATTACGGGAGATTTTTCGACGTCAATATCCAATGCAGCGTTTAAGTTCAGTAAACACGAGTGAGCACCTTTCAAGGTCGCAAAGTGATAACCTATATTCTCCATTGATGTCGATACATTTTTTCTTGCGTTTGAACCAATTGTCGCAGCATTTTTTCCTTTCCGATTGATGTACCTCCACAACATGTGATTTGAACGCATCAACTGTTTCTTCAGGTTTGGAAAAACGTTGACCTATTAATTTATTTGATCTGCGAAATAAGAAGAAATCATTGGGTGTCAAACAAGGACTATATGGCGGATGACCCATCAATTCGATGTTGTGACCCTTCAAAAACTGTGATAGCTCGTGGTGAAGACTGATACGTCTGCTGCGATTGATTTTTTCGAACACTTCTGGCAAACAAATTCAGAATTGACAACTATACGTTGCTCTAATTGAATAGTGGCGGTATTTTTTGTGCTTAAATTACGGGAGATTTTTCGACGTCAATATCCAATGCAGCGTTTAAGTTCAGTAAACACGAGTTAGCACCTTTCAAGGTCGCAAAGTGATAACCTATATTCTCCATTGATGTCGATACATTTTTTCTTGCGTTTGAACCAATTGTCGCAGCATTTTTTCCTTTCCGATTGATGTACCTCCACAACATGTGATTTGAACGCATCAACTGTTTCTTCAGGTTTGGAAAAACGTTGACCTATTAATTTATTTGATCTGCGAAATAAGAAGAAATCATTGGGTGTCAAACAAGGACTATATGGCGGATGACCCATCAGTTCGATGTTGTGACCCTTCAAAAACTGTGATAGCTCGTGGTGAAGACTGATACATCTGCTGCGATTGATTTTTTCGAACACTTCTGGCAAACAAATTCAGAATTGACAACTATACGTTGCTCTAATTGAATAGTGGCGGTATTTTTTGTGCTTAAATTACGGGAGATTTTTCGACGTCAATATCCAATGCAGCGTTTAAGTTCAGTAAACACGAGTGAGCACCTTTCAAGGTCGCAAAGTGATAACCTATATTCTCCATTGATGTCGATACATTTTTTCTTGCGTTTGAACCAATTGTCGCAGCATTTTTTCCTTTCCGATTGATGTACCTCCACAACATGTGATTTGAACGCATCAACTGTTTCTTCAGGTTTGGAAAAACGTTGACCTATTAATTTATTTGATCTACGAAATAAGAAGAAATCATTGGGTGTCAAACAAGTACTATATATCGGATGACCCATCAATTCGATGTTGTGACCCTTCAAAAACTGTGATAGCTCGTGGTGAAGACTGATACGTCTGCTGCGATTGATTTTTTCGAACACTTCTGGCAAACAAATTCAGAATTGACAACTATACGTTGCTCTAATTGAATAGTGGCGGTATTTTTTGTGCTTAAATTACGGGAGATTTTTCGACGTCAATATCCAATGCAGCGTTTAAGTTCAGTAAACACGAGTGAGCACCTTTCAAGGTCGCAAAGTGATAACTTAGTGGTAGCTGAAAGGTAGAGGATAAACTTTGAGTGGAATTTAAGTGGAATCACTCCCTTTTCATCAGACGAGCAATGTCACCTTTCCGGGAGGAAATTTCACACTTCTCCAAGTAGCAACTCTTTAAGAGGACATTTTGAACTCAAATGGAAATAGTATGAAATGAATAACTGCGCAAATCACACAGAAACTTACGGCAAAACCATTTGTTGACCCCACGTCGGTTATTTTGAGATTTTTTTGTTTGCTCAATAGCCTATTTTGAAACTATGAGTTTATGTCAAAATTCAGTTGATTTTGATTCCTGTACCGTAAAAAAAAGACAACCTTTTGGTGAATAAAGTATATTGTGCAGTAACTTCGATAATTTTGGGTTTATTTCACGAAAATTGATGTGGTAGCAATAATGTCAGAGGTAACTACCTATTCAAATTGTCTTTAAACAACGTCCCGAATCTAGCATAGAAGCGTCTCTCGAAATAAGTCAAATTGTATGATTATAAATTGATTGAGGGTCACATCTTCGTTGATTCGCATTAATCAAGTGTGCAAATATGAAGTTTTCGCTTTGGTTTTGATGCTTTATTAACATATATTCAACGGAGAAGTAGTAAGACTAATTGATATCGTTTAAGAGCTCTTAGTTACACCAGACATTTCTAGGTTCTGTCAGCCATTTGCCAGTGAGATGCTTGAACTTTCGGTATCGCTACTAAAAAGCTTGGTTGAAATATATCATGAGAAATACATTGCAAAATCATGTGATAAGCTCCTTGTGTTTGCAAAATTGACTGACGTAGCAGTCGTGTTCACAAAAAACCTATTTGAGGAAACTACTACTACTTTTCCTCTTAGAATATCCTACCAAACGAATAAGCTAAAAGTTTTTTTTATTAATTCAAATTTTAAGACTAGTTTTTTTTCGTTACAATATATATATATATATATATATATATATATATATATAAAGTTAAATTTATTTGTTATTCACGCAATATAAAATAAAACGTCATCTTAAAACAATCAGTAGGCCTTAACGTTGGTTTATACTAAAACTTTTTGAGGTTATGTTCCTAAATAGCCTTTATATTCGAGCAATTACAGTGTGTGTGGAAGGTGGTTTTTTACAAGGAAAATACAATCGGTGGAGACGAAGTTGTAATATGTTAATCGGTCTATTACATTTTACGTCAAATATTTTTCATATTTCTTCACATAACTTAGGTTATTAGTTATTTATCATTAACGTATCCTCTCGGATTACCAAATTTCTATCTTATATTAATGTGACTGTGAAGAATCATAAATAAAGCTACTCAAATTCAAGAATCATTGTATTAATTAAGATCTACAGTACACGATCTTAATGGGGACTCATATCATAGATGATGGACACTTGGGTTCCATCAAGATATCAAATTACGTACTTTATTTGGTATCGATTTAACACTAACGAAAATAGATAATTATAACCTTTTATTCAATAGCTTTTTTCAGTATTTAAGAGCGGTCTGTAAACATATATATGTCTCAATATTCTGGTATTCGTTCGAGTATGATCGTCAAATTATTGAAACCACGTTTTACTACTTATTAATATTATTTACTAAATAGTTTATTTCAAAGTAGTTTTGATGTTTTAAGGCAAAGTGAATGGTCAATCATCATTGGTTAGCCCGAAGATTAAATACAACCTCCAATGGTTCGATTTATTTAAAATGGTGTGATCCAATTCTCAAGCTCTCTATTCCCTCTGCTGCCTACCAGAAGTATCAATCAAAAATAGTTTTTATCATTGATGCAGTGCAGATATAAAGCAAAAACTAACCAATCAGTAAATGTAATAAACTATTTTTTATATATTATTTAATTGAGGTCGAATACTACTTCTTGAAAATTGAAATTCAAAGCTACGAATTGTCTGAGGACAATGTTGCAAATTACAAAATGGTTTTACAAGGAGACAGCTCAAGTAGAACTTTTAGAAGAATCATAGATAGGAATTAGTTGAAATGATATGGCCAGTTAATATGCACAAAAAATTATCAACAAGAAAATGGAATGATAAACAACAAATCTCCGACAATAACAAAAATTTGAAATTGAAATTAGTATAAAAGTAGAAACCCTACTTTTTGAAAAAATTACAGTGCAAAAAAATAAATAATTCAAAAGATTGAACTGAGTAATTGAAAATTCACATACAATCGCTGAAAATCGTGCACGGATTCCGAGGAAGAAATTTTATTGTATATTAAGATATTTTTTGTTCACATTGTATCGTAAAAAACTGTAGATTATTCCACGTTTTGTAGTCAATTATTAAAATTTATGTATTTTTAAATATCAAGGCCTCCCAATGAGTAAAACTAATCCCAATATTCTAAAAATTCATTATGGTAAACTAGTTTGACTAGGAAGAAACTATTTAAAAAGTAGGTTAGCGTTTTGGACCCATTGCATCTTAATTTTATAAAGAAGTTTTTCAATTAAAATGAATTTATTGGTTGGCGTGGCTGATTCTATTAACATAATCATCTTAAAAAAATTGTTTATTCGCTTCCTGATTATAATATTCTAAGTTTCTTCAATCCAGATAATTGGAAATGTCTGTTTAGAAGTCGTAATCAAAAAGAATTGCAATCTTTCAACGGTATACTTGGTGTTATGGCAACATCGAAGATAAGGGTATATACTAGACTAGCTTTTTTTATCTACCACCAGAAACAGCATTTTTTATATGATTTCAGTGGTAAAGAGATGTTAACAGAATAAAGTTATTGTTCAAAAACAATCAAAATGTGAATCACTTGGTTTTCAGACAGAATTTGGTTTACTCCACTAGTTTTTTTGTTTTTCGATGCAACGTTTAGTTGAGTCGTCTTTTCATTTAATATAGATACAAAAATGAACGATGAATTTCTTCTCAAGTGTCATGCAAGGCAAGAAATGTAAAATTTTAGAGCTTACAACCTCTGTGGGTCCTTTCAGCACGGTTTTTAACCTTTAACTAGCCACTTTCCGAATTAATTTCGAAGCATTACCTAATGTTTAAAATAGTACTCCAGTTGGGGATTAAATTTTATCATACTATTCATAGTTTTACTCTATTTCCTTCTATTTTAGATGTCTCTCATTCTTTGTTAAGTTTAAAGTTGATATAATTGATGAAGATGCCTGATATATACCTAGAGACCTAATTAAGTCTCTTCATCTTAGTTTAGAAAACGAACCGAAACCGACGTCAAGTTTGCCCAACTTTCCAAAATTTATTTCCAAGCAAATAATAATTTTGTTAGGTTCTTAATAATTTTCTTTGCTTAAAATGTCTATAGACAAATAACAAATCGGCGACACTATTTTAAACTTAGAAATCTTATTGATTAATATTTTTCTGTTCTTTCTAATATTATAATTATTACAATTTATGATTAGTTATTTGAATATTTTAAAGTCAAACTCTACTTTCTATTAACCTCTCATTGCAATAACGCTTAGAGTTCAAAATATGAGGATGATTAACTTGGTAATAGGTTATAAAACAGATATTATGTAGAATAAATACCGTGAGATAAGAAGTCTTTTCAATTCCTAAATTTATTTGAATTATATGCAGCGTGAGAAGTTTTTACATAATTCTTCTAAACAAATTAAATTCATTGAATTTTTATTACACAAAGGCATCAGGTTATTATTTTATATCCAATAAATTGACCTACAATCTCAAACCAAATTTTTATTTTAGTTTTATTTGATTTTTAAGATTTGTGGTAAGCAATCCGAATTCAGAATTGCTTGTATAAAAATATTAAACGGTATTTCAACGGTTTAAACAGCTTGGTTGATTCTAATATTGCTAAAAAGAAAATTGAACATCAAAGAGTTGACTAGAAACCTGCTGAACACAGACGGATACTATGAATTATCTTAATGTGAACCAAAATGTCATTTCAAAGATGTTTAATCGATTCCAGGAAACAAAAACTAATGCAAAAAGATGACCTAACCTAACCAACCGCCTTTGATGATCGTTACTTGAGATTTGAGGCTCCTAATACATGCAGAATTCTGGAAAGAAGACTTGTATCGATATTAATATAAGGAGAAGAATCCGTGATGTTAATTTAATATGTGGTTAACTTTTAATGAAAGTACCATTGAGACTGACGCTTAGGTACCAAAGATTAACTTGGACATTTGAGCACCAAACTGATATAATGAATAGCGAGAACAAATATGGATAAATCCATTGACGATCTTGTAGCAGCCGCTTGGTTAAGAAATCACGCCTGTCGAGGATACTTATGTTGTGGACAGAAAATGATTGTATTAGATGACAGAACAGATATGAAGGAATCAAGCAGTGGCCAACATACTGCCACAATAACATGCTGCTACAGGTCCCCAGCTTATATTTATTGATTATAATGTGAGACCAAATCGAGCTCCGATAGTTTTAGAAGACGAAAATCAAATTTTTTATCATCTACTCAAATCACCTGATGTTAATCCCATGCTTGTGATCAGTTACCAAAAGTCACTGACTACCAAAAACTATACAAAAACTTCTTAAGTTATTGGAAGATTTCTAATTGAATTCCTCCATAAATTGTATAATTGTATATTGACACTATTACATTATGAATGCTTCAAATTATAATTCTTGAAGTACATTAAATATCAAAGTTTTTATAATTTTTCCAATAATAATAAAAATATTGATACTTGACGCTATTCTACAACAGAGGTCGCTACAAGTCAAGCAACAACTTTGCATGAAGAGAAAAAAATGCAAAGACAAAATGAATTTATTGTTAAAAAATTACAAAAAGGATTCTAAAAAGGGTGACTGAAGTGTTCAAATTGATCACTGCATTGCATTGCATGAAGAGTTTCAAATTTTTCTTCAATTCAAGTTTAGAGGAGAGTCGGGAATGATACGTGGACCTTTCACTGGACACGAGGTCCTTGAGAAGACCCAACTGGAAGAAGTCACTCAACTAATCCCCGTCTACCTATCTCTCAAGCTCTATCCTGCTTGAAATGATGCATGTTCGCGAGTGTTGGATCGTTGTCCATTTGCTCACACAAATCTTCGAGCATTTCTAGATAATTTTGACTCGTCAAAAAAATACGAAACCACGAGATCTCTCGCTTGGATACCTGCCCCTACACACTCACACACACACCAGGCATGTTTAATTCTTCTTCGATGAAGACGTGAGGATTCTCTACGTTCCGTACCATTCAGCTTGAATGTCCTACTACAAAATGGATTGCGGATCATTCTAACTGTATCCGAGGTACTACTGGCAAAATGCTCGTAAAGTGCATGGAGGAGACTCGATAGCTTCGTTTCAATCATTTTCGACAGCATCAACTGACTTATACCGATCTCTGTATTAATTTTTATATTTCATCTAGTAGACAAAACACTGATTAACTTTCAACGATTTTTGTTAGTTAATTATGTGATTTATCTTTCTCTTTTTGTTTCTTCTCAAATAATGCATTTGTTTTGTTTTATTTTATATTAAATTCAATCAAATTCAATCCCTCCCATCTTTTTATTTTAAACAGGTACATATCTAGTGAAGAATCTAGATCTTACTACTTTTTATATGATAAAATCATGTATCTTATCGGCATCTAGGGAATTATACGTAAACTCACCTATCGCTGACGTGTATTTGTATACAGGTTCCGCTACGAGTTTCTGGTAAACCGGCCTCACGAACGGTACCGTTACTTCTTTGATGTAAGTTGGAATAACTTTTTTCACGGCGATTGGTTCCGGTACTACATGGACAGATGGCCCACTCTTCGAAACAACGGCATTGAATCCGTTTACAGGATCCGCTACATAATCTACAGTTCGAACGGAACCGTCGGGTTCTACCAGTGAATATTGACCTTTGACGACGTCTCCGTCGCGAACTTCTTTTTGACTCTTCACGTCGCCGGTGGATGGATCGTGCACACCATATTTGAAAGCGTACTTTGGATGCGACTGAAAATTTTATATTGGGTATATACATAAAGATTTTTGTTATGAGAGCTTCTTTCACCCTTGACGAAAATTAAAAATTGAAAAATTTGACATTCCTACTAAATAATTCTGTTATATACAATCTACATGATGAGAATTTGAGTTTGAAACTGATAATAAACTAATGTTATATCAATTATAATCCATCTAATGTTTTGTTTGACGAGATTAGTTAAAGTTATCACGAATTAAAGTCTTTTTGTCGGTTTATATCTGATTAAATACCAGATTTAGCACTGAGTAATTCCTGAATGTGTTTCAAGAATAGTTTTGCACCCTTCTAATATTAAAAAGGCAACGAAAGAACCAAAAAAAGCCATTTCAAAAGAAGATTTCCAGAAATGTAATAAGTAATAACATTAACCTAGAGCTTTAATTTGAAAATGATTAATTCAAAATTTTTGATTATATTTTACGTTTATTTGTAAATATATTGATCGAAAATGTTTCACTTAGAATTACTGTGAATTACCAACATAGAACTTACACCACTGAAGAAATAAACTGAAAAGACAATTATATAGTTATTACTCACATAGTAATCATCTTTTCTTGTATATCCACCGTATCCATCGTCTGGATATTCAGTTATCGCACCTCCAAAAACTTCAGTTGTTGCCATACATAACGTAGAGATAATTAACTAAAAATATATTTAAAAAAATTGTTAAAAAGTGAAGCTTCCATGTTGTCACACGCTGACTACGTTGACCACGCTCAATGACAACATCAAAATCATAAATCGAAATGGTTATGGAAAGGGAGGCATACAACCTGAATCACTGATAGAGTGATCAAATAAGAAGAGTTAAATAACAACTGCTGATAACAAAAAAATGGAACGATTTGGTGGTTTCCGGATTCCAAATAAGTTACAAGAGATTCCAGTTTGTTTCATGACAAGTTTGATGTTTTCGTTATCACCTAGTTGTTGTAAAATGTGCTGTCATTATTGTAATGAAAGTCACAGCAAAATTCTTTTCGATTCCTTCCTGAAAATGGGATGGTAGTTGCTGTTACCACACGAGTAACAAAGGTATCTGCTGCCTTTCAGTTGAAGACGAATGGGCCATCTACCCGAGCAGAAATTGATATTTAGGGGGTTACTACACTCCCCCACGAAAGCTTTGTGCTTCGTCGGTGCAAGGACGGGGAGTTCCAAGTAACTCTGATCGAGGATATTTTGGTTTCCTGTACCGGCTTTATTCTTTGTCAACTGGATAGAGTCCTTTAAGTAGAAACTGCACCTAGGACTAAAGTGGGATTCGAGAAGGTCAAAATGAAGCAATGACAACAATTATATTAAGTAAAAGACAAGTAATTAGATGACAATCGGATACATTCTTTAGATTAAAGTCTACAATTGCTGCTTGAAGTATAAAAAACGAAGACATTGCTGTATCAACCTCTAGCACATCACTAGGTTAGTTTGTAGATTCTTTAGAAATCGTTGCTTATCTAGATTCTTCCGATTTGACGTTACCAGTAATGACAATATGTAAAGAGACCCAGAGCAAAGTTATATTTAGACCTACAGCCAAAGCGCTCGTGTATGTGGAAACTGTCGATGCTTCGTAGGGAATCTTAGCTAGAGATGGCGGTAGTTGCTTGAAAAATACCATTTTATTAGAAGGTACCATACAGCTAATGTTTTAAGTTTGAAGGCGTTGCTTGGTATTTATTTGGCAGCCATAAATAGTGAACGTTTTCTGTAAATTTATAAACATTGATCGTCGACTGGAAATGCGTGAGCTAGCAGACATGGTATAGGCATTTCAAAAAGTGCGGGATATTGCACTTTAACTGAAAACTTCGACATAAGAAAGCTGTGCGCAAGATGGGTACCGCGTTTGCTCCCAATGGAAGAAAACAGCGTCGTAAAGATGTTTCCATCGAGTGCTGGCAATGTTTCATAGCCATGGATGAAACGTGGGTCCACCATTTCACACCCAAACAATGGACTGAAAAGGAAGAAGCGGCTCCAAAGAAGACAAAGACCGTTCCATATGCAGGCAAAGTCATAGCGTTGGTTTTTTGAGATGCGCGTGAGATAATTTTTTTTTACTATCCTAAGAGTATTATGCGAACTCTTTGCAAAATTTGAGCAAAGAAGTCAAGCAAAAACGGCCGCATTTGGATTAGAAGAAAGTATTGATTCATCAAGATAATGCACCAGCTGACACATCCGTTATTGCAATGACCAAAATTAATGTATTAAAGTTTGAATTGCTACCTCCTCCACCCTAATCGCCAGATTTTCCAACAATGAAAGGTGATCAGCAGTTATTTGATATTCTGCTTGACGATTGTTATTATAAAAAGGGTATTTAACTTATTGAACATCGCTGTGACAAGTGTATGGAACTAAAAGTAGATTATATTGAGTTTTTTCTTAGGTGCTGGTCTCCCATTTGCAGAATTCAGTTAAGGATGTTTTAATGTTCACGTTCTTTTTGTATATTATTCTATGAATTGAAAGGATATGCGGATATTTTCTAGAATCTACCAAAAGTATCTACCTATTGTCCTCTTAATCACGTGAAAGGTTTATCAGCTTGGCAGCATAAAGTATCTGCTCGGATTACGCAAAATTTGCATTCTATATAGAGTTTATAAAGTATATAATGCAATTTTTTGATAAAATATGTGATATTTTTTTTAATTTTGGTAGAATACCATATCCTATTGCAAATTGTTTCGATTGAAAGTTGTAAATAAAGAGAATATCGAAAATTTCAGTATATTTCTAAGAAAAACCAAGATTATGCGGAAAACCAGTATTTTCTACTACTTGTTTTTGAAAAAATTCAATTCACGCACCTCCACTCAAATATTAAATCAAAAAATTAAAAAATTTTATCTCAAATAATCTCAGGTATTTAGTTATAATATCAGTTTTTGAGTTATCATCCGAATAAAGTTAGAATTAATTTCATACGAAATCATATCAACTATTTGAGCGGAGGTGCCACATTTACAATTTTCTCAATCAATCAAAAAACACTCGAATACATTTTTTCTTCCCAGTTTTTTTTTCAATTATATTTTTTTCAATAATTAATTTATAGCATTGCCTACTTTCCACCTTAAACTTTATGATGGCATCGCTTGGTGGACTAAAAAAAAATTAACCAACCAAATTGTCATCCGAAGCCGTAACTAAATTAATTAAATAATTGAAGAACTTATTGTTACCTTGGTGTACAACATGTCAAATCACGAAATAAAAAACTACGCACTTACACTTTACTAAAATAATTTTCCCCGCGCTGTTTTCTTATATACTCCTCCTAGTTTCTGCGAATAATTTGTCTCCCACTTCCATTTAAACATTAGTAACCCTACTCGCCCCTCCTTAATGGCTGCCGAAAATTTCCCTGAGATTGGGCCAAAGTTAAAAATCAAATTTTTAAGATTTCTACGATATGAAAAACGACGCGTTCTATTGCTCAATTAACATGAAGCAATTAGTTTAAAACTAGGCTCTCAATGATCTTTTGTTCCGCAATATTCCTCAAGCAAAATACGAGGAGAAGTGAAATGTTTCTTGTCTATGCACGTCCCAAAACACTTCTACGTCACTATTATACTATTTGTGGAGTAGAGGTTTGAATCGAACGCGTTTTTTTCTCGTACCGACAATCAGGAGCAACGAATAAATCTCAAATTTCGTGTTAAATTGAAAAAACTCCGACCTAGTGCTATAAATTCTCTATATCGCGCGCGTGTTTTTGAGTGGTGTAAGCGCTTTAGTAACGGCCGAGAGAGCACTGAAGATGACCAGCGTCCAGGTCGCCCTGTGACTGTTTCAACTCCGAAAACAGTGACCAAAAGCAACCAAATTGTGCGTGCAGATCGTCGAATGAGCATCCGGATGACTGCCGAGGCTGTAAACACCGATAAAGAAGCGGTTAGAAACATTTTACACGAGGAATTACACATGACAAAATTCTGTGCGAAGTTGGTGCCAAAAAATCTGACTCCTGACCAAAAGCTCTTGCGTCAACGGGTCTGCTCAGATTTCTTTGAAAGATTAGAAATAGATCAGTTTTAAAAGGGACCCGATTTGAGTCGATGAAAGCGGTAAAACAAAAAACGGCAGAGCTCCTAAAGGCACTCACCAAAGAAGACTTCCAGCACTGCTTCGATCAATGGAAAAAAACTTTTATAATAAAATCCTTTCTCGTAACCAGTTTCGTTATTTAATAACCAGACCTCGTGTAGACAGTTTTTTAAGAAGGGAGGTTTGTTGGAGTAGGCCCTGATATAGGAATAGCTCCTCTGTAGTGCTAGGGTCGTGGTGGTTGCGTGGAGTTGTGTTTGCCCAACTATTTTGGCCAGAAAAAAGTGATAATGAAGCTTGTAAGCACCAAAAACGGCTCTTTTCGGCTTGGTTTTATTGAGGAATTTTATTTATTTTTTCATTTTATTTTTGATTATTAAAGAAATTGGTTTTTTTAAAATTCTGGCAGGTACAGCGGCGGCCGCATTATTCCCTATCGTCGGAGAACCGGTTCACCAGGTTGCAGGGAAACCACAGAAAATCTGCAACATCGACTGGTTGGATGAATTTGGCTAAAATTAGACAGACAAATAGTCTTTAAACAGATGGGAACAGAATGGGAAAACCCATTCGAGAATCATCTACAGCATCTTCTCTATTGAAAACTCAATCAAATACACGTGCTCCTCACGATACACTTTCACTGCAATGAACGTCTTTTAATCAATTATAAATTAGAACTGTGTTTTTATCAATGACATTTCACTAAAATTCGTTGCTTTAATTCACTTTTTTGGGCGAATAAACAAAACAATTTTGATGACAAAAGTAGACCACAGCTATACTGATTTATCTGTGTAGTCAAATGTACTGAATTCGTAAGTTTCAGAGCTACAGTTGTTGGTGTATCATTGTCAGTATCATTTGATAACTTTATTACAAATTATTTGTAGAAATAACTGATTTTTTGTATTGTTTTAAAGCTTTTAAAGATTTTCAAAATAATCTAGTAATAGAAACATTATATAGATTATTTGAGTTATGGTTTCGATTAGAAATTTTATGTAAATGTAAATATACTCTATATGTAAATAAGAAAGTTATAAAATTGATATCGAAACGATGGAATAGACATTTTCAACGTGAGTTATATTTAGAATTTATGATAATTCATCGCATGCTACAACCTCAATGTTAAATTTCCATAATAATTGAACAAATATGGATTTAATATGTTTATTATTTATATTGATCTATGAAGCGCTATGGAAGTTAATTAAAGTGTTATGTAAGGTTCTATGAACAATGCTATTTAGTAAATGTTCTCATGAAACTGGAGGATAAAAAATAATGTTATAAAACCGCAATGATATTATCACCATTTTGCCGTTTTTATATATAATTGATATTAATTGTTCACATGAATATTTCTCTTCAAATACATAATGCTACAAAAATTACCCATGAATTCATAATAAGTTACTTGAAATTATTAAATTTATTATAAATCAATTTTCACTTCCAAAATCTCCAATTACTTTTTGGCTCTACTTTGTTGATGATTTTAAGTAAATTATAAATACGTCTGAACGCTTAAAACATAGTCTATTACTTAATAAGTCGTGTGACTGACACACAGATGGCGCTGCAATTGTCAAATCTATATGACGTTTATGAAGAACGAACTTGTCAAAAGACTTTGTGTGAATTTTCATGACATTTCGATTAGTCAGAAAAAAGTGACAGCTCCGTTTGTTATTTTCAAAACAATTTCGTATTAATTTATCATAGTTTCTTGATAAATAAAATACTGTATAAGCTCAGAAATGACTATCCATGGAAAAGAACTATTTGTTATTGTTTTGCTGAATTTCAACGTGGTCCTACAGACACCGATGATGGTGAACGTTCTGGTCGTCCAATTG
Source organism: Diorhabda sublineata (assembly GCF_026230105.1). Classification (NCBI taxonomy): domain Eukaryota; kingdom Metazoa; phylum Arthropoda; class Insecta; order Coleoptera; family Chrysomelidae; genus Diorhabda; species Diorhabda sublineata. Next base: position 3,851,387 of record NC_079484.1, on the reverse strand, counting down.
AGGTGGTTACTCCAGAAAATATCAAAATAGTCCATAATTTGGTTATACCTAACAGTAAATTGAAATTGCGTGAGATAGCTGATGCCGTAAAGATATCAGAAGGCAGTGTGTTTACAATTATACATGTACATTTGACCATAATAAAGTGGGTGTCACTTTTACTCACAATTGATCAAAAATAACGACGATGATTCAGGCCATGTGCAATAAATCAGATTTTTTGCTAATAATAGATGAAACATGGATCCGGAATCGAAACGGTAAGGTTACGGCTTCAGTATTTTGGGAATATTATTCATCGGCAGTCTCCAAAAGGGAGTGACAATCAATAGCGTTTCAGCAAAACAAGTACAAACCAGATCTGCTTCCCAGTTACTACTAGTTATATAACCTTTTCCCAGATCATCCCTCGTATATATTGATTCATATCAGTCAGGTTGTTTTTTTTTTGTGGAATAACCGAACAAAAAGAATAATTATCTAACAGTACATGAAAATATTTTTAAAACAATAGTATGCATCGAGATAAATACACAACACTTCATCTCAGTTGATGCGATCCATCATAATTATAATAATAAGGATAATTAACAATTACATGCTTCGTAGAATTCATTTCCTTCATTAGAATATCGACTTGTAATATGTTAATTAGCGGTATCAACCTGAAATTAATTAGATATATAACTGAATATCGGTATTTTTGTTTTTGATACCTTCTATTTCTGACACCCTTTAACTATCTAAGCCTAATATGCGAATACCTGTATAAAATAATAAAAGAAAACTCATACTATCTTTTGATTCGAGTTTTGAACGTATAATTATCTTAAAAACTTGATATTTTTGGTCAAATATTTAATAGTTTTATTACAAAATCATTCTCTGATATATTTCTCTTATCAGCGTTATTGTAGTAAATTCTACAATTCAAACTAACATCAAACTCAAATTTCAGTTTATTATAACAATTATTGAAGTACCTAAAATTTGATTTGATTATAATTTAATACAATAGAGCTATTATGAATGCAAAGACTAAGTGAATGCGTGAACAAAAAGTAACACACAAATAATTTGTCTAATTATTTATTACAAAGACTCTTAGTTTTGTTAGATTGTTTGTTTTATGCCGAGCTTACACTTAAATAAATATTTCAATCACTACGTTTTCTCAAATAATAATTTTTTTACAGGAAATAATAGAGACAATACTTACTATAACATCTAATCATTTATTTGGAACTTGACTCTCCAAATGTGTTATTGGTCTTTATCAAAATATAACCCGACATTGACAGATAGATACTCACAAAAGTATGGGAATGCCATCTGTTTTAACCCAACAGAAATTTTCTTTCGTTCGCACAATCAATTTGTTTATAAACTCCATCTTCAAAAATGAAATACGTTGAAGTATTGTCAGTTCTTCACCTTAACAGATCTCTCTTGAGGCATGTACCATGTGGATCTAATCGTCCTCAATGGAGACCAACGGATTGCTGCAATTTCTTTTTTGAGTCTCCTTATCACTTCTTACATATTTTGAGCTTTTCAGCCCCATCGTTTATCTACAAGCGCAAAATCATCATTTGTTACTAAACATAATTGAATTTCATTCCAACATGCGAAGACCACACGTAAGAATTGACCATATGGACGAATAATATTTTATCCAGCGATAAACAAATGAAATTGCCATTTTAGGTCCCACAACTCTCGACCATTAGTTGAAAATATGTCACTTGAAATCTCAAGCTTTCCAATCTGTAATCTTTCGAAGACATCCATATCCAAGGTGACGTTGTTCATTTGGGCCTTAATATTATTTTAGTTTAATTAATTGGAAAAAATGTTGAAGAGAAGAAACTGTGACAAAACAAAAGACTAATTTGAACAACATCAGTATATTTCTGTTCTTATCTGCTTCGGTATCATTATTTTTTTTGAGTGGGATATCCATGTTAATGCAGCAGCTTTCGAAAGGATTCTACGACGACAAGATGGTTTTAATTAGTCGAATCCTTGACGAGGACATACAGAATTCTACACAGCGGAATAATCTTCGCCCATCGACATGTCAGTTCACAGGAAATTCATTCAATTTAGTTCTTTTTCAGATGTTATTCTAAAATTAGCAGTTTTATTAATAAAAAATCCTGTTTGTTGAGTGAATTTTTGAATTATTCAAAAGATTTTCCGTATAAGCCATTTTCGTGCAGTAGTAGAAGATGGTTCACGGGGTAGGGGGTGAAAAGTCATCAAGCCGCGAACAAATTTGGAAGGGCGCATGCGATCAGTTCCTAAACTGATTCGGACTCAGAATCGCGAACAAAGCTACTCATTGTTTCAAATACTAATTAATTAGTAAAGCTTGCCTGTGATGTATTTGGAATAATCACTTCTTAAATAATAAAGGATTGGGTTACAAATATCAAAAACTGACGATAAGGCAAGAAACTGCAGACATTATAAAAATAATAACTGCTCATAGAACTACGCTCCACCCAAACTATTAATTAAATCTATTACTCAATTAATCACTTTCCAGGATTTATTGGTGTTTATATCAAGATATTTGTTTCCAAATGATGATTCCCAACCTTTTTTGTACTATTCAGGATATCAAAATCAAAAACTTATCTCTGATATTAACGTCCACATTTATTTTAACTAAGTTTTCATTTTCCAATTTTTGTTTTTATAGATAATTGTTTATTTCTTAACATTGGATTATTATAGAGGCATATCGACTTTTGACTTAAGTTAAATGTTTATTGTAACGACATTTAACCTACATAATTCAATTACAAGTTCGTTGAATAAACAAATAGAACGCACAACAACTATGCAATATTTAAAATACGTAATTAAGTCATAATGGACGAAATGAAGCAATCACGTCTTTGCTACTATTACGTTTCATTATTGTGAGAATTATGTCAATTACCTTGTGTACTTACATTTTTTTCAATGTCTTGTGTTATGCTTTTAATACCTTTTTTTAATATTCATATTAACGAACATATACTATGCAATGAAACCATTTAAATATTATCGATTTAACAAAAAATTTCCGCACTGTATTTCCAACAACTTGTTTGGATTCGAATTATTACCTATGGATCTGAATAAAGAGTAATCTGACGGTGCAAGGTCAGACTAAATGCTGGATACCGTAGGAACTCAATATCACCAAATTTTTCTTTCTAACTCCACTTAATTTTCGCAAAACGATACAGCAACAAACAACCTACAAAAAGGGTCAAAGAAATAATAAATTGGAAATATTTTTGTCTTTATTCTTCCCAAGCATATAAACATCTAATTAAATTCTAATAATGTGCACCGTGGTTTCCATATCCATGCCCATAACCACCGTCATGACTATATCCAAGAGGAATTGGAGCAGAAGCTATTGGAACTGGAGCCGGAGCAGCATGTAATGACGGACCAATTTTCTTAACCACTGCGTTAAATCCATTGACATCGTCAGCAGCGTAGTCGACAACTCGAACTGATCCATCGGGTTCCACAACTGAATAAGTACCTTTAACATTACCACCATCTCTGATTTCCGATTGTGATTTATGATCACCGGTCAGACCATCAGCTACACCGTAGTTATAGGAATATTTTGGATGAGCCTTGAAAATTAGAACAAAATCTTTCCTATATAATCGAAACATTACCTTATTTGAATTGACTACTTACATAATAATCAACTTCGTGTCCATTACCTACAACAACAGGAATTGGACCTGCATGATTTAATCCATGACCTACACCATAACCCGCATGACCACTAGGGGAATATGATACTGCTGGAGCTGAGTAACTGACTCCTGTAGCGTGACTTCCATACCCACCATAACCAGCTATACCAGCAAAAGTAGGAACTATGCTTAACGCTAGTGAAAACTGTAAATTGGAAACACCAATTTCATGATTTTAATTTGAACAGTATGGACTTGGATATTATTTGTAGAAATAAATAAACTATCCGTTAATATTCAAAGTTATGAAGACTTTATTGACGTACATTTATATGTAATATCTTTGGTGAAACGGGGAATCGTGAGGTTAAACGTAGTGGATTGTTCAAGCGATATATCAAGCTTAATTTTGGTACCTACTTATACCTAACGTCGCTATATTCAAATGTTTTAATGCCCACTAAATAAATCTATGTAGCTTAATGAACAATAAACTGTTATTATTGCAGAATTGGAGTAGATGGGCGATGATAAACTTTATTCTTGAATCACCCTTTGTCTCATTAATATCCCAATTCAGAAGGTACTTTTTGCAAAATTAATTAGAATATATATTTCCTATTCATTACAAAAACGAAGCCATTGTTTCAGATTTGTTCCAGAATAAAATTGTTTGCTTTTGCTAAGAAATAATTATTTCAATAAATTATATTTTTGTAGTTAGTTCAATAAAGACAAAAAATCTTTTTGTTTGTACCTATATCTCAAAAAATAAAAGTTAAATAGTACTTAGGTATTCCAAATGCTCCAACGCTTAATACGTTTAAATATTATTTATATCTTTAATGTTGAAGTTGCTTGCGTAAACTTCAACTAATACATTTGTCTACTCAAAATGTTACGCCATAGGTATTTATAGGATCCTTTGTGAAGATCAGCGTGAGAAGGTGCTGGACTTGATATATCACGATTTTCTACTTAATCTCACGTAAACACCGGTAAAAATATTCTATTTATGTTAGACGTGCAGATTTGTCATACTCGTGTTGTGGGAAAACGAAAAGAAAAAACAACGACGGAATATTGTCTCATGCCTAAGCTGTATTTGTAAAATTCATACAGTATGATTTAATATATTTTCTTGTATAAAATAACTATTGTCTCCTTTTCTTGATGAGGCACTGACCAAACTCCACTAAACTAACGTCTACATGTGTCCATTGAGGTGAAAATGCACAGACAAGACACCTGTTAACTCCAGTGAATCATTTTTACTTAAGTTGATATATTCAATATATATTGCTTGTCTTAACCCAGCCAATACTTCGTGTCATTGGCCAGTAGAGAATGAGATATATTTAAATGTCTTTATTTGAAGTGAGGAGGCTCTGCTTTTTGGTTATTTTAAAGATAAATAAATAGAATATGGATTATAATATGTCCTGTATCCTCTCTACTGGAATTAAACCTTGTTCAAGAATTGACAATATTTAGCCGTAGAAAATTTGTTGTGAAGTTATGCTTCTGAAAGTCGAAAGCCTTTATAACTTATAAAAACCAGGAATCGTTATCATTAGAGAAACCCTAAACGAAATAATACATTTAAAAAACAATGTCCAAACCTGACCTAGCAGAGTACAATTTATGAAAACAAAAATAAAATATGTTGGCAATGAATTCTTACTTGAAGGAAGATAAAAGACAACTCCATTTTATGTGTTTTTATTTTTTATTTATTATATTTTATTTTAGTTTTATTATAAATTTGTAATAACACATGATTTTGTCTTTTTTTCTGGCATTTTCCATAGAAAGATAAACATTTTTCAGTATTTTTAATATCTTGAATTAATTGAATAATAATTGAATAAACATGTGTTTGATTTTGAGCTCTATTGTAGAGTAAAAACTAGTCTTTATCTCAAAATAAATTGTATCTTGATTATTTTGAACATTACGAAATTGAAGACGTTTTTAAGGCAGTTTGAAGACACCAAAGCATTTGAGACTTTAGTCTAAGACGTGTCAATCGTTATTAAAAGAAAAAAATAAAAAATGAAAAGAAACGTAGAATAATAATTAATTAGAAGAGAAAAAAGAGAATGAAAAATAAATAAATTAATTGATAATATCGATAAATGGAATGGATTCAAATTCAAAATTTCCATCATTTTCAAATAACTATTTTCCTTGGATAAATCGAGTAAACTGTGTATCGTAGGACGAAATAATCGTCATGAGTTCTGAAGATAACTGAGAATTCTCCAAATACATAATAGAAGAAGTTTCATCCATAAATTCCCGTCAATTATGATAAAAATTATGATTAAAATAGACGGTAAATGATTTTCTATATCACCAACTACTCGTTGAAGCTTGTTTGCGGTGTCTGTAGTGAGACATGGATCTTTATCAACCCATCAACTTTTCTTAAGCTAAAAAAAGTGGCTGTATCTTGAATGAAGTTATCTTCTGTTAACTTGTTTTTTAAAAAATATCTCATTTTTTTCAATTACACCTTTGTTGAAACTATATAAAAGAACTACATGTTATATCATGTTCTAGACACAAAATTCCATTCATTATAAGAACAGTTTGATATAATGTTTGCATTTTATAGTACAGTAACGAAATTAATTGATTCATTTTCTCTATATTTCACTTATTTCCACTCAAACCGCTCTAAATTCTATTTTGAATTACTTTAATTGCATATTTCTTAGACCCATTAATTTCTGTATGTTTCTAAATGTTTTGTTATCACAGATAGAAATTTGACGTTTGCTCAAAATCAATGAATCACCTACATCATGAATATCAAAATAGAAATTTATTTTAACGAAAACAATTAATTTTTCCCCAGTTTTTATGTCTCAAATACGTAGCAGTCACCAATTAAATTATTTATAATTGCATCATAATTGAAAAAATAGAACTATAAATTTTATTTTAACTATTTAGGTCTTTTTTATCATTTATAGCTTTTTCAATCTTATGAATGTGAACCGTTTCTAACAATTCTCTTTTCCGTATACTAGATTCCGTTCCAAGAATTTTTAAATATTCATAATTTCATGTTTTTTTTTTGATATTTTGTGATTCGTTGACACAGTTTTATTTTTTTTATCGTATTGATGAACACTTAGTCTATTTTCCAAATACTGAGATGTCTGCCCTATGTAGACAGCAGCACGATTAGTACAAAGCACTTGATATACAAAATTACTTCTTTTGTTTTTTGGTGTTTTAGATTTTAGTTTAATGAGATATATATTGAAATAATTACATAAGTTATTGGAAAAGTCCTTGTACATATGGTAAGGATAAATGTTTCGTTTCTGTTTGGTTTTTAATTGATTGTAGTATCTGTTTATCCTTTTCATGAATATGTTGTTTATCATCAATTATTTTCTTTCGACGTAGTTTTTGCTTTTTGAATAGCTAAGGAACTAAATTCAGGATCTGATAGTTGGATAGATGTATCTGCCAAGCTCATTATCATTGATCTTTTTTGTGACATATAATGACACGAATTGTTTAGTGTAAAAGTTTAAATATCTTGAGGACCAAGTTAGTTTCATGTACTATTTTGTTCTTATGTTTTGTTCGATTTCGATTGTGAAGTTTTTTGTTACAGGAATTGATGTTTTATATTTTCAATTTGATTGATTGAATTTGATAATCTCGAGAAGAGAATGAAATATTTATGGCAAGTTTGCTTAGGATTGAGGTATTTCCGTATATTCTTTAATTTTATCCCATTTTTTCATTAATATATTTTTTACAATTGTAACAGAAATATTTGTGGGTAAAGAAACCACATCTAGCTAAATAAATACAAATTCATTAAGAATTTTTCATCTGTCTTTAAAACGTTATGATAGAAACTAATTTTAAATTGGAAGAGACCCAAAATCAAAAAGATTTTGAAGCAAAATTCTATTTTATACTCACTATAAACAACATCGTAGGATTCAAAACAAAACCTCACGATCAAAGTACAAACTGGGAACTTATGTCCTCATCCAAAGTATTTATAGTGAATATAGTTATTCCTTCACCACTGCATAATCGTCAAGGTTCTTGAGGAATTTTTTTTTCGAAGTTTTTAAATCTCGTTGCTATTAAACTGAAACACTGTGATTATGGAAATCTCACCGGATCGGTTGCTTCTTACTCTATGATCTTATTAACTCGTGATATATTTTATAGGGTGGGTCTACGTTATTGATTGGTATTTAATCAATTATTTACTTCATACTTTTTCAATGGAATGGATTTTATCTGATTAATTTTCACTAGAGCTGTTGTAATTTTTTATTATTCAGGATACATTTTCTGTACCGCGCCCGCGTCAGGATTATTAGATTCAGTTCTATTCTATACATCAAATATCTATTCAGGTAGATTGTTAATCTGCCTGGAATGATATTTAAGGTTTATTAGAGTCTGTTAAATTTGTTTTGATAGTGAAATCTACTGTATTATACAGGGTGCGGCAGCATAACTTCCTTTTTTCAAAAGTTAATAAAACTTATTGTATGAATCAGAAAATTTTTATTCGTTTTTTGTAATACAGGCACATACATAAAGTTTTGTTTTACTGAGTTTTGAAGATCAAATCAGTTAGGTGACGTCCCCCATTCTCCATACACTGAGTAAACCGATTTCTGGCGTTTGTCATGACTCTTGCCAGCATAGCAGGCGTTATGTTGGCAATTTCTTCCTGGATGTTCGTCTTCAAATCTTGTAGGGTCCTTGGACGGTTCACATACACACGGGATTTCAAAAAACCCCATAGGAAATAATCACAAGGGGTCAAATCGGGAGAGCGGGCTGGCCACTCCAAATCGCCCCTAATTGAGATAAGGCGCTCTGGGAAGTGTTCCCTCAAAACAGCCATCGATGTTCTTGAAGTGTGTGCCGTTGCTCCGTCTTGTTGGAACCAAGTGTCCCCTAAGTCCAACTCATCTAGCCGTGGGAAAAAAAATTCCTGTAACATGTTTACATACCGGTGCGAATTCACTGTCACTGTGACTTCATTTTCCTCAAAGAACCAGGGACCAATAATTCCACGTGAGTAAATTGCACACCACACTGTGACTTTAGGTGAATGCAAAGGCCGTTGATGCAATTGTCGAGGATTGGTATCAGCCCAGTAGCGCATGTTTTGTTTGTTTACGGATCCACACAAATGAAAATGGGCTTCATCACTAAAAAAAACAATAGCGTCCTCAGGAACGACTTCCAGAAAAACCTCACACGCGTTCCTCCGAGAATTGAAGTCACGTTCAGAAAGTTCCTGCACAATTGCCATCTTGTATGGATGAAAATGAGGATCATCATGAAGTATTCTCCTCACAGAACGATCGGAAAGTCCAAGGGCAGACGCATGTTTGCGCGCAGAACGCCGTGGTGATCGCAACACTGAAGTTCTAACTAACTCAATGTTCTCCGGTGATCTAATAGGCCGAGGGACTCCAGTTCTTCGTCTTGTCACACTTGCAGTTTGTCCGAACGTAGTGACCCACGTAACAATTGATTTCCGGTCCGGGACAGGGGCCAAGGGGGCTAAATTAAAGCGATTCCGAAAGGCGCGCTAGGTTGCGATCACAGAACATCCGCTCGAAAAGTAAACCTCAACGGCAAACGCACGCTCCTCACTGTTCCACCGCATGATGGCGACTGAACTGTGCCGGGACAAAACTTTATAGTCCCCCCTCTCGAACGAGACCACTAGCACTCCGTTACGACATCTACCGACTAAATGGCGAACTTTTTAAAAAAGGAAGTTATGCTGCCGCACCATGTATTTTAGTTTTACACTCACCTAAAAATAAATTTTTTGTAGACGTGAAACTTGAGCTGTATTTAAAATTGGATTATTGGGTTTTTAATTTAAGACTTTTAGACTGTTTTAGAGCATGTATTTTATTGCTTTATTACTTTTTTAGTCTCGTACAACAAATTTTGCAGTTAAACGACACTCGAGCTTATCGTCTCTTTCTTATTTCGAATTTTCTTTTCTCGTAATTCCAAAATTAACACTCAATTAGCAACCACCGTTATTATTTTTTCAAATATTCCGTTTATACTTTTTGCTGTGAGACAAAAGACGAAAGGTATTAAACGGAGTCGCTATTTATCTCGCTACCGTCACATTTAATTAGTTCATTGAGTTATTTTCGTTAAAATAATTCAAAAACCTTCAATATTTGAAAGCTTTTAGTTATAGAAACAGGCAATACGTATTAACTTTTAGCTTACTACGTAAACTTTTCTTTTTTGAACACATTTGTAGATCTAAAGAAAGATTGCATGGAAAAATTTTGAAAACGGTGGGACACTACTATTAAATTATACACTGCTTATATCTTTTTGTGTTTAATTATTTTTCTTCGATATTGATTGAACACTATAATTCTTATATTAAACGAGTAAGAAACGTTTCTACTATAAGTATAGGATATGCTTGGATTGTTATACACATGAAAGATATTTTTCACACGATTTTAATCAATTTCACTCGAATATGCCAATTATTTTAACATTTAACACGACGCTATGTTATCTTAAAACATGCTACGTTATAGTAGATCGAACAAAATGTCAATTAAAGGTCGCTTTAACATATTTCGAGAAACCAAAACATGTATTTTAATCATTTTACATTGCGTTAGATACCAAATATCTCGAAGAGGTTTTATATATAAACATAGTATGTAGTAGAAAGCAGATAATCAAGGGGGTAGGATATTAGCGAGCTTAACAAAAAGTAGAGCCCTTTAAACAGTTGTACCAATGTACCAAAATATCGTTTAAGATTTATTTTTTTGATGTTGAGTGGGCTTTAAGAAGGAATGTACATGTTAGTTTGTAAAGGCCGCTTGACATAATGGAATACAACGTGCAATGCAATGCAAGACGCAATATTTCTTGATCAAAAGCATTTGCAGATGAAGATCAGCCGATTTTTTTCTGGAAGATCTCGCAATTTATCTGTTTGGTGCCATTTTTATTGCGTACAAGTAATTTTAGAGAAAAATAAGTTTATAATTTGTTGTTATTACGTTTTATTTTGCTTAGGAATTTTTTATATGTTTTTTCATCCATTCTCAACTAATTTTTCTATGTTTTTTCATCCAAAACTTGTAGACTCTTTTAAACTGTCCATCGGACCCCAAAAATAAAGGTGGCAGCAGATATCACTATTTCCAGTGATCCACTGACCACTTTTTTCTTGTTTATTTCACCTAGTTGAGTTATTTTCATTTTCAAACTGCCCACAAAATATTAAATAGAGTTTGAAATTTTTGCAATATTCGTCTATGTAATATTTTGATCTTGCGAAGAACTACATGCAATTTCTTGCATGTTGTTTTGCACCATGTCAAGCGGAATTTAGGGTATTGCAGTATGTAATCTCAAGGCAACGTTATTGATGAATATTAAATATAAGTTCGAATTATGTTGCTGGTTAAGGACTCAAAATAAAACTGTCGAAGAATTTTTTAAAATGACAACGTTTCGATCTTTTATTTGATCTTTATCAAGGCTTCAACATTCGAGTTACCTCCATGCCAAATGTATTGTCGATATTTCTGAAAAATCCAGGTGAAGATGTCATTGTTGAAATTATTATCCTTCCTAGAATGTAACCCACAGCACTATTCGAAAGGAGAATAATTAATAATTTTAACAATGACATCTTCACCTGGATTTTTCAGAACTATCGACAACACATATGGCACAGAGGTAACTGAATGTTGAAGCCTTGATGAAGATCAAATGAAAGATCGAAACGTTGCCATTTCGAAAAACTCTTCGACAGTTTTATTTTCAGTCTTCAACCCGCAATAGCATTCGGAAATACATACTAGAAAATACAATAATTTCAACAATGACATTGAATATAATAACGGCCCAAGCCAAGGTTCTAGATTTATTGTTTTTTTTTTTTAGATTTATCACCATAAATTTGATATTTCTGTAAAATTTATGGGAAAAAATAAGGATTGTAATAAACAATAACAATTCCAAAATTTTATTAATATGAATATAACAAAATAAAATAAACATTAGTACATAGTAATACTGTATATGTATATATATTTATTTTTCTGTAGATACAATATCAATTTATTTTATATTAGGGACGTTTCCAAAGGGAAATCCTGCTCAAACTATTAAATATGAAATGAGATTGAAAGTATTAGATTTAAAAAAATGCAAACCGCAATATATTTTAAACGAAATAATCTGATAAATAAAAAATTGACGTACAACAAACAAAAATTATGAAACTCACTTAATTATACAAGCTTTTTAAGTCCATTTTTCAAAATTCAGCACCACGCGTTTGAAAGAAAACCATCAAATCCATAATTGAAAGATATTGTATCTTCCGATTTAATAAAAATTAAGTCTATGTACGAAATAAATAATACAAATACGGTAAGTTACACAAATATCAGTACAAAACTAAATAAAATGTTTCTTATAAATCATTATTAGAACCTGAGAATGTGTGGGAATTATATATTTAAATAGTTCTTCGATATTTTCGATGTCTCTATAATCAGTAAACAAGTAATAAGCCCCAAATTAACAAAAAGTCACCTAAATATTCAATATAAAAATATATCTATAATAAAACTGTGGCAGAATTAAAAACTAAAGTGTACTACCTCTAATATATTTCCGAGCTTTAGAATACTTATGTATTTAACGTATGGGAATCAAAACAACAAATGCATTGAATTCCAAAAGCAATATAATCATCTATTTATTATTATACTATATACAAACTTAGTATTTCTATCAAGCGTCAGTTTTATTAAAGCTTTTTGAATTCGATGAATAGATAAGTATTCGAAAGCCCGAAAATATAATATGGTTAGTACACTTTAATGCTTAATTTTGCCACAATCCCACTACAAAAATTCTCATCATCTAGCTGGCAAAATCTTCGTTCTAATCCATATATATAAAGTCTATATCTAGCGATATCTTTGGAGATTTCTATTAATATGAGAAAATATATATTGAAAAATATATAATATGGAACAATATGGAAAACTGATAAGTCTAGAAAATAGTCAAAATTTTTGATATTCTAGAAAAATTATTGGTGAAATTGAAACCTAATTCATCACGTATTATACAAAATTCGAAAGCTAGAAGAAAATAAAACCCAAATTCCGCATTTGTTCACCAAAAACAATATTTGAGCATGATAAATATCTAGTTACTATTAACTACTGGTTATTCATGACTTTCTCCATAAGTATTAGCTCCCTCATTTTCCTGTTGGTGTCCCAAATCTGCTTCTTCGCCTTCTAAATATTGATGATAATTTGGTACTTCATGCTGCTCTTCCTCTTGATTCTCATGAATATGAGATTGAGGTGTATGTACTAATGTTCTACCTTCAAAATGTTTTGATAGTCCTGATTTTTCTACTACTGCGTTGAAACCATTGTGATTATCGGCAGTATAATGAACAGTTCTTATAGATCCATCTGGCTCTACTAAAGAATATTGGCCTTTGACGACATCACCATCTCTAGATTCGTGCTGGCTTTTTATGTCACCTGTGTGGTAATCATTGACGCCGTATTTGAAAGAGTATTTCGGATGGGCCTGTTAAATTAGAAATTTATAATTTAAAATTCTTTTTCCAACACATTAACTGATAAAATAGTGGCACGGACCATCATTGACATGGGGATAACATTTAAGAATTCGGTTTGAAACTAAAAGTTCATTTAGTTGGCGCGTTTAAGTTGCTGCATACCAGTGAAGCAGGCTTGGTACAATTTTGCGAAATTTTTACCAAGAAACTAATTATAAAATTGACAAAATCATTTTCCCATTTTTAAGGAGAAAACTTGAAGAAACAGGATGTCTTTCCAAATCTAATGTACTGGAAGGGTTTGAAGATTTATCTATTATCAAAAGAAAAATGATACGTGAAACAGAAAAGACTACTGTTGTAAATAATGATAGTGATAACCAAGACGTAGGCAAAAACATCACTGCCATCCACCTCAACGTCCAGTATTACGTCTAACATCAACCTTGGCAGTTACGGCAGAAAATTCTGTTGGTATAATTAGCAACGGGAATTAAGAAAATGAAATTCCAATAAGAAATCTCTGGAGCTGGTCTTGTCTGTAATACAAAACGGGGGCAGTGAACCATGCTGTAGTTGATGAATCTAGCTCTGACATGGAAGTAATTGTGGTATCAATTGATAATGAAAACGACGTAGATGAAATAAATGAAGAAAGATTAAAAATGCGGCACCCAGAAAGAACAAGAGGAAGTTTTGGTAGGCTTACTAAGGATGTGACAGAAGAGACTGTGTGCACTATATTATTTTAAACATAAATGATAATAAGATTGATGTGGAATTCCTTCGACAACCTTTAACTTGTTTGCCAATGCTAGATAAAATGATTTAAGTATATGTGTCATTCATTAGCAGTTGAGTATGCAATAATAAAGTGGCAACATCTGCCTAACCTCGTAATTTAGATAAAATGTTTAGTAAAATAATTAATGAACATGATTTTTCATCACTACGCTATCCAGAACAATCCTAAAAGTTTTTTTAGTGCGAAAATGTCTTCTTATGGCAATACTTGTTGAAATTTTAATTCCAAAAAACGTTTTGATTTTCCCCTGCTCTAATGGAAGCACGACAATTCATTTATAATGAAAATATAACAACAGAATCTCGAATAAATTTGATATTTTTGAATATTATCAACTTTTTCTTGGTTCAATTCAACTTTTATCAAAATTTAGCGTTCCAGTTTAATATATATTAAATTATTAAAAGAGAAATTGATATTTGTTATGAAAATATTTGTCAAGAGTTTTTAAGAGTGTTAGCAAGAATAACCTTTAGCAAATAAATAAGAAACATGTGTTGACACAGTAAAATTATCATTGACATATGATATATTTGTTAATTCGGACAATGGGTAGTATAAACTCACTTTCACAGAGAAATTTCACACAAATCATCCGACTCATTCAATAAACAAAAAAATATATATTAGACAATGGTTTACGTAATAAATGTAAACATTGAAAGTACTTACATAGTAGTCAATATGTTCTTGCTTGTGTAAATCATATCCGTGGTGATTTCCGGATATTTGTACAGGCTGTTGGTTATAAACAACACCTGTATTCCCTTCTTCTTGACCGTAATATTGCGAATATTGTACTTCTTTATCTCCATGATCTTCTTCTTGTTGATGCTGGAAGATTATCCTTGAATGAGTCAAAATTAGACTTTCCAAAAATACCAAGGAGATCAAAACTGCCTAGAAACGCAAAATATATTTCAGTCCATCTTCCCGCATAATTTGATAATCGCTCAAAAAAATCTCGTATCAATTGGTGCAAAGAAATGTGAAAAAAATTAATAGCGATGCTTCAAATGATAGTGACAGACTGTAAATTATGGATTTATGCATATGAACCCAAGACTAAACCTCAATCGACTGAATGGGTCTTTCAAGACGAACCAAATCCAGCAAAAGTAGTTCATATAAAAACTGTCAGTACTTGTAAAAGTATCAAAAAAGCTTATGAAATATCTACGTGTGATTTAAAAGTGGAAATGAGGAACGAACAACATAGGCCTCAGGAACTCAGAAGCAGACAACGTTTTTCTTGGTTGTAACTACAATCCATTGTACGACAATTCGCTTTTAAATGAAAAACACAAAATATTTGAACTCCATTCAGAAGACGACGACAAAAATGATGAAAGTGATTCTAAAAGAAGCCTCTCAGGAATAGTTTTAGTAACCAACGTTGAGATTGTTCAAGGGGGTGTCCCTTGAAAGAAATTAAATATTTTCACTTCGTTTTTGTTAAAATAACTAAACGTATTTTTTCATTAGATCTCGTATTTTCAATCTCTATTCTTGAACTATTATTTATACTAATAGAAGATAGTAAATAAAGGATGCACGTAAAAAAAGGTAAGGTCACAGAATGATTGTCCTTTTCTTGTAACACACATATTTATTTATATAATTAAATCGAGTGGACAGTAATGATTCAACTGGACTGAATGAATGAAATATATTAAACTTTGACTGCATTTTAGGATATAATTCGATTAATATTGAATAAAAGAAAGATTCTCGTTGGGTTTAAGTTTTTTTATTAGATTAGAAATGATGAAATTAACAGAGGAAGAAAATTTGTTACCACTTTTCCAGCTACTACAGAAAGTTCGTGCAACAGATAATATTCTAAAAGACTGGATTACCTCTGTATTTATTCCCCTCCCTAACAAATCAAAAGCGAAGAAATGTGATGACTGATAAGCTTGATGAGCCAAGTGCTTAAGGTCGTATTTAAAATTATATAATCCAGAATTTACCATAAATGTGAAGCTGCTCAAAGCGATACCCAGTTTTGATTTCGAGAAGGTCTAGGAACAAGCAAGCACTAACCAGCTTATTAATACTCTTCCAGAAATGTCGAGACATGAGGAAAGGTGTCTATGCCTGTCTCATCGACTGCGAGAGAGCCTTCGATCGAGTTAATCATACCTTCTTTCTGATATTACTACAGAAAAAAGAATTAGACAAACAAGACATCGAGTTTATTAGAAATATTTATTGGAACCAAGAAGCAACGGTTAGATATGGACAAACGACTAGGCTGGGTTTTATTTCCACAACTTTTCAATGTGTACTCTAGGCACATATTTAACCAAGCAATAGGCGATGACGATGATGGAATAAAAACGGCAGGACATTAAACAACATACGTTATGCAGACGACACGGTTATCATTGTAGACAATCCAGAAGCCCTTCAACGTCTAATCAACAGAGTTGTAAAAGTTGGAGATCAACTAGGCATGAAAATTAATGTAACAAAAACAAAATTAATGGCCATAACAAGACTACCAAATCCACAACTGAACGTAAACGTCTATTGACACAACAATAGAGAAAGTTGAGAAAAGTAGATCCATATTCCCAAAGGAAAGAAAAAACCTATTATGTAACTCAACCTTGAACTTAAACTTAAGATACCGTTTTGTGCGTACGTGCACCCAGTTCTCTTGTCTGGAGCAGAAATATGGACATTAAAAGTAGATACCATGAACAGATTCGAGGCTTTTGAAATGTGGATCTTCCGTAGACTACTAAAAATATCATGGACTCAACATATACCTAACGTTGAAGTGCTTAGACGTATGGGAAAGGAAAGAGAGTTACTTACAACAATAAAGATAAGAAAGTCCGCTTATCTGGTCCACATATACCGTAACAGCAAGTATGATATACTGAAATTAATAATAGAAGAAAAAATCGAAGGAAAACGTGGACCTGGTCGCAGACAACATTCATGGTTAAAGAACATACGCGATTGGACTGGTATGAGCACTGGTATGAAATTGTCGTTAGCCTTCATTGAATTGAGATGGCACCTTAAGAAGAAGATTAGGAATGTTTGAAGTGGGATTTAATTAATTTTGGTTGGTCCAAATAACCGACTTCTTCTACAGCGCTTGGGTTTGATGTTTCCTCAAAAGTTAATTTCATTTCATAAATGTGATATCATTTATTTTCGAAAGACATAAAGGTGAGTTTTCCCACAACAGAGTTTATAAGCCATAGATAGTTATTAATTCATAGACTTTTTAATTTAAATTTTTTTCGATAGATGGCGGTATCTACGTCATTTGCATTAAAGCTTGAGTCAACAACACTAAGGCCTAATATTTTCGAACAAACATAAGTAACATTTCGTTATGGGAGGGCGGATTTTAAAACTGAAATTTTATCATATCACAGTCTTGTAAATTCAAAATACAAGCAAGACATCTTGTCAAAATAAAACACGGCGTCCTACAACAACAATATGATTAAGTTTATTAATTAAATTAGCTTTGTGCAATTGAAGAGCATTATAAACATAAACAGGAGATCCAATGAAAGTGAATTGTGTAACTAGCATCTCAAATTAATGAAAGTGTATTTGTATCATCTTTATAATGCATGCAAACGGAATGCAGAACAGTTCATTAGTAAACAATACTGATCTATAACGAACGTGAGACTGTAAAAAGTAATCACTCGTGTGTAAAAATAGATCTTGTCATGAATATCTATATGTGACGCTTTTAACAGTGGTTAATGCTCTAAAAGTCTGTAATTAGTATCTTTATCGTAAGATATCACGAGATAGTAATATTTTTAAGCTTTAATTTACATTATGATTCTTTTTTGAATACATTTCTACAATGCATCTTGATCTTGATCGCGATTTTCAAACGAATAGTAAACATGGCAATACAATAGAACGAGGAGGGTCCCAGAAGTACCTGACCTGACCTAGAGATGGTGGTAGTTGCTTGAAAAATGGCCCATTTCAAGTTTATAGACGCCATGTTGTTTAGAATTTGTTTGGCAGCTGCTAATGGTGAACCTTTGTAAACAAGGAAAAAATTTGCTCACAATGGAACAAAAATAGCGTCGTGAAGTGTTTCACACAAATAGACCCGAATTTTTGCACCGTTTCATAACCATGGATGGAACGTGGGTCCATTCATGTCCAGAACAAAAGAACAATTAAAACAATGGACTGAAAGGGGACAGGCGAAGACTGTTTGCAGACAAGATCGTGGCGTTGGTTTTTTGGGATGCGCGCGAGATAATTTCCATCAACTATCTAGAAAAAGGAAAAACTATCAACGGCGACTATTATGCGGACTTATAGAAATCAAACAGAAACAACCGCATTTGGCTATAAAGAGAATTTTGTTTCTTTAAGACATTGCACCAGCTCACACACCGTTATTGCAATGACCAAAATTAATGAATCAAAGTTTGAATTGATACCTCATGCACCCTATCCACTAGATTTAGCTCCCTCTGATTATTTCCTGTTCCCAAATTTGAAAAACTGACGCAGTGGTCAAAGATTTTTCACCAGTGAAGAGGTGATAGGCAGTTAATGGCTATTCCGAGGAGCTTGACGATTCTTATTATAAAAAAGATGTCGAACTTGTTAAACATCTCTGGGAAACGTGTATGGAGCTAAAAGTAGATGACGTTGTTGGGCCAGGTTTTTCTAGTATTTAGGGTTATCCCTGATAATGTCACGAGGGAGTTAATGTGTTGATTAAAATCATTTCTCATTTCATTTAGACGAGAAAATTTATATCAGATAGCGTTAGTTCAATAAATTTTTGTTATTAATTCACTTTCTCAAACAATCGTAAACAATAAGCTGGAAATATATAATCCATTGTTTATTATTACATCATTTTCTTCACTTTGCTTCGTTTTTTGTTTGTCTTCAAATTAATTTTCTTTTGACTACGAAGCAGAGTAATGACCCTTGCCTACAAGACTTTTGTATCAATAGTATGGCTATCTTTGTATTACAAAAGGTTATTCCAAAAAAGGAAAACATAATATTAAATAATTAAATATTTAAATTTGTAATCTGCCATAAAACCTGTTCATTATAATGCAGATTAAAAAGTACTAATGGCGCTTCCAGTTCCAGCAAAACACATTTGATTTTTCAAAAAGATTTGAATGATTCAGTTATTTGTATCTGGCAAAGCAGCAGTCAGAACTTTTTTGTTCCCGTTCTAAGGAGTTTAACAATTAAAAAGGAAAAAAAATAATTAAAGCTTTCAGAACAATTTTTTTACAATTTATTTGATGGAATATTCATTTTGTGCCTGTATAGATATTGATGGCTTAATACACTTGGATTATTCTATACATAAAATATTCTAGTCCTAAGAAAATATACATCTCCCCGTAGAATAAATAATAAACAAACACTACGTGAGTCAAAAAATATCCTTTGCCTTCGATCCACATCAAACTTGAACTAATAAAAAACTTTTTTAAGGCTATGAATAAAGAAAGTGAAGTATTTAAACACCTAATATACGTTTTTCCCCAGTAAATTCAAACCAAGTTGAAGGAGAGTGTTTTTAATTGGGCACAAATTAGAAAGTTCTATAAAAAAAAATGAAGCACAAGATCTAAGAGCTTGGAGCTCTTTTATGAAGATTTTTTAGCAACAATATAGATGCAAACTACGAACCGATAATTAATCAACTTTTAAATTGCTATGAATCGCTTGGCTGCCGAGTTAAATCATCAAAAACTCGTTTTTTTACAATGTATAATTGAGTTGTACTATCTGATATTTAAGTATTTCTAAGAGATTGATTCAAACAATGTTTAATAATACAAAATCATCAATAAATCTTCTACTAATGTAGACGTTATTCAAATGACATTCTGAGAGGAAATAATATTTAAAAGTTGACTTTTGAATGTTCAATTAATTAACCAAAATCCATATATATTTAACTAATACATTAATACGAAATTCGCACGAGAAAAATCTCATTAAAATCATTAATAATATTCGAATTTCTTCAGAAATTTATCTGAATAAAAGATAATAAAAAGTGAAAGCACTTTCATTTTCTGTTTAGTGTGTATCCGTCTATAAAAATTAATTGTCTACAAATATATAACAGGTGTAATCGATTTTCTCAAAAAAAAATAACTCACCTTCACAAAACCCATCTTTGTTTATACCGGCAAAACACACAACTATCTACTAATTGAACAAGAGTGCGTATTGGAGAAATTGCACATCATTTATATGCTTTCTTCTCTCGCCACGGATGAAGATGAACCATACCCAATATTCGCATGTTAGAAAGAGATAAAAGTAGGTTACTAGATGTGTACGTCAATTGTTTCGATGATAAAGAAATTTTCTATGTAGTCTGATTTATTTTGCATATTGATATTACCTGTATAATACATATTATATAATATTCAAAGCTACGTAATTTCCATAAAAATTTTATGGGAAAATTTTGAAAATAGAAGTCAAATAATAGAAAATCTTTTACGATTGTTCATTATTTCAAAACCTTCTTTATCAAATTATCAAATCGATCATTCTATTGAACATATTATTGAAGTGTCAACGTCAAATACGGATCAAGCACTAAGCCGCAGATACTTCAATGTCAACAAGATGACAATGAATAAACGCTAATTTCGTCTTCTTTTATAAAATAATGTTTCGCAGTTTTAAACTACAGCTTAAGACGTTCAGAAATATCAAAGATAGTTCAACTTGGATAACGCACACAATGATCGCGCTTGTACGGGAATTTAAGCAACTTTCTACTTTTTACGTAGAAAACATAACCTCACTTTTCTAATGTAATTTGTAGTTGCAGATACCGTGAAAAATTATTTCTCTTAGTAAGAATTTGTACGTGCTTATAAGTGTTTAAGTAATAAACAGTCGGCTGGGTACAAGAAAACTAAAATTTGGCAGAATATAGGGAATAATTTCCCCATTTAAAAATACCATGATAAGAAGTGGTGATTAACCACCTGATCTAATCGACAATCAGGTTTTCTTATTAAATGTTTTGTCAAGTCTTCTGCACAATAAGTTCAAAAGTTGATCATATAAACCCCGATCATTCATCTATGTTTAAAAACTTCGCCAGGATCTATTTCGTAACTGTAGATATTTTTGATAAAATTGAGGGATATCACCCACCAACGCTGTGTCAAATGTCGCTCTGTACATATTTCTCCACACATTTCATATAGTCTATAATACATTTTGAATAATTCAAACTCGTTGATCACCGGTCAAATTTCTTTATATACTTGTAATTTTAAGGTTATGTTTACTGGCGAACCAGCGTCATGTTCGCGTTCATTCTGTGCTCTAAAGCTCTAGCTCAATTTCATTTTTTGTCAAATTTAAATCTCTTATTAAGTCGTCAAAAATTTAAGTCGTAACAAAAAGTGTGTTAGTTATGGTGTGGTTAAAAGGTCCTTCATTCGGATTCACAATGCGAAAGTGGCAATCACTGACGTGGTCTTTTGGTTTTCATCAGCAAATTTCAAAATAACCTAATCTAACCTCGTATTTTCGACTAGTGACATTTTGTGTTTATATTTAGATTTTTTATGACACAAAAAAAACTACCTAAAGAAAACAAAACGCACAGAAAGAATATGACGGAGCTGGATAAAGGAGCTGAAAACACGTGTTTAGATTATGGAAAAATTTTTTAATTCCATTTCCTTGCGGGACGTCAAAAATCCTTTTAGGTACAATCATCTAGTGTTCGATAAATAGTTGGAGGGTGCCTGTTTTCGGAACTCCAGCTACATTTTGTAGCATTTGATTCTTCTGAAGATACTTACTGAATGTCGTACTGTATCTTCAATAGTACTTTTCTCAACGGTTCAATTCTAATTCTACAAAGATGTGGTATTTTCCTTTTTTTTTCAAACAGAGTCGAATAGTAATAATTGAGATTTCACTTCCTTCAGGGCCGGATTAAGCTAGCGGCTTGGGGGGCTATAGCCCCGGGCCCCAGGTCCAAGAAGGCTCCATCATTTGGAAAACATATATATATATATATATATATATATTAATCGGATTAAAACGTCTTCCGATTTCCAGTTTTCATCTTTCCCGATCTTCCAAAAGATCTTCTTCCAATCCTCTTTCTCGAATATCCTTCTCGATACCCTTCCTCCAACTTAATCTTGGTCTTTCTTTCTTCCTTCTTCCTCGTGGTGTCCAATTTAAAATTTGTTTGGGTATGCGGTCTTCAGGCATTCTTTGGACATGTCCGTACCAACTTAACTGATTCACCCTAATGTTTCCTGTAATCGTATGCTGCACTTTCATGATCTCCCCGATTCTCTCCATCCAATATTCCATTTCTGTGGCTTGAAGCATTTTTACTGGTTTTTCTTTTAGAGGCCAGACTTCGCTACTATATGTTGTTATACTTTTTATTATGCTATTGTATATTCGATGTTTGTTTTCCTTGGATATTTGTTTGTCCCACAATACACTATTTAGCTGTCTCATTGCTTGTTTTTCTTGGTTATTTCTTTGAGCGATTGCTTTATCTAATCTTCCATCATTAGTGATGATCATGCCTAGTTATTTGTATTTTGTACAACGACTTATTTTTTGTTATGTTTCTTCAAGTATTAAATATTGTTGTACTCCTCCAATACACATTTACACCGTTTTACTCAAATTTACTTCCAGACTCCATTTCCTGTATTCCTCTACTAGCTTTCTTGTCATATATTTTAAGTCTTCGTAGTCCTGTACCAAGATAATTTGGTCGTCTGCAATACACAGGGTATATAGTGTGGAATCAATTAGTGGAATACCCATGTTCTTACATTTTCTTTTCCATTCTTGGATTCACAATTCTTGTGAGAGTTTGTTACCTATTTTTACTTGGTACCTATAGTTTTCATAAAGCTTTTGTACTGCTTTCATTAAGGCCGCATTTATATTCGTTCTTTCCAAGGCGTCCCATAGTTTTGTTTGTGGTACGCTGTCATATGCTTTTTTAAGGTCAACATACAAAAGATGAATGATAAGAAAATTTGGAAAACATTCCATACCACAAATCTGCCGTTTTGATATTATTTTTTTAATTTTTCCGGGCTTCTGAATTCCTTAAGGGGGCCCCGTTATTATTTTAGTCCCGGGCCTTAATCCGGCGCTGATTTTCTCGAAAAGAGTTGATGTATATATTGTTTTGTCCTTCTAGACTACCGTATACACGTATTAACTCAAAATATAAAAATAATAATTGAATAACTCATAATTTAAGAACTCAGTCACTTCGAAGTTTCATTCCTTAGTATCAGAACACCGAGTATTTCGTAATAAATTTTTTTTTCGATAATAGCGATAATCTCTCCTCGGGCTATATGACATTACATGTTATCATGAGACCTCATAGAAATCGTTCGGTCTGCAGATGCTTCCAATGATAATTAAAAAACAAAGAGAAATATTGGAATTCGGATAGTTTTGATTCTAACTAGAAATCAAAGAAATTGTTTTGATTAATAAATTCAGCTTTCTATTACGTATACTAATGTAATTTATCGTACTGTTATTACGAAATTTCATAAGTAGTCGTGAATATCTAAAAAAGAACTTGTACATTGTTAAATCTAGATTAAATTTGGTATTAGGAATAAACAGTGTGTTTAATACGTAAAAACAGTACTTCGACTGACCTTATACTGCCCTATTTGAAATGAATTGTTTCTTATTTATACTAATTCACAAAATATTTATTGAACACAGATATTCAAAGAAAAACACTGCTTGTACATAAATAAAATATGGACTTGTTAGCATAGATTATACAAAATGGTTCTGTTGGTGATATTTTTTAACTATAACAAAAAATATTCCCGAGATATTAATAACTTACATAGCCGTAGTAATTAAAGTATTAAAGTTGTATAAATCGCCATTCTTTCCCTTTGGTTGCTTAAAAATCTGTCGAGAGTCATGTCAATCTATATTTTTTTCAAATTTTAGTCCACCATTCGACTATGTCAGTCTCTAAAGTAAGTTTTTTTATTCTATTTGGAAAATTCTGCTATTTTAGGAAATTTTTTTCATATACTGATAATATGGCTAATTAATTTCATTTTTAATTTATCAAACTATTGAAGAATTTATTCATTATCAAGGACAAACACCGTAACTAATTATTATATTTTTATAAATAATTCACATTGTACTTTAACCATAATTCCAGTCCCTGTGTTGCATACTAAGGTATTCGAAGGCTTGGAAATATATCAGAAATAGTACACTTTTGTGTTCAATTTTGCCACAATCCCACTACGAAAACGAAAAGTCCAGAGAAGGTTTAAAAAGTGAATAAATATGAACATTCTTGGAATTGAATAAAAACAACAAATTTATTTTTCCTTGATGTTTTGTCACAAACGTAACTTTTTTTTGTTGATGACCAGAGAGAGACAGATCGAGAACAAAGTCATCTTACTATGTCAGAATTGTCAACAATCATAAAAGGAAAATACAAATTAGATGATATCTTGATCCCGCGTATACCGACGATTCCAACAGATTCACTATTCAATTTTAAACGTTCACAATTTTCGGTACGTCTGGCATTTGCGATGACCATAAATAAATCGCAAGGCGAGTCGTTGGAAATTGGACAATTATACGTCGCGTGCTCGCGCGTCGGGAAACAGTCATCTTTGTTTATTTACACACCACAAAACAAAGCAAAAAATATAGTTTATTAGAAAGCTTTGAGTTGATTAAGTATCATAACTGTATGTATCTGTCAATATAAAATTGAAACTTTGTTTTGTAAGTGAACTACATCATGTTTAATTAATCGAAAATAATAATAATTCTTTTATTTGTTTTAAGTTTATTTTCGGTATTTTATTTATCGATTGAGGCAGTACGAAGTTTACCGGGTCATCTAGTTCATATATATATTTACACGTATTCTTGTATTTGAAAAAGTTTTATTGATTGCAGGTAAGTTATTTGTATTCGATCCGAGTGAATAGTTTGATATATTTATTACTAACAAGTTCTTTTGTTAACATTCTCAACAATATTCAAGATTATCCGTGATAAAAATTCTAATAGCCTGGAAATGAACTCTCATAAAAGTAATGGGATCAGTGAGTACAGGAAATTCTTTTATTTCGTCAGAATAATGTAACTGATAATTGTTTAGAAACTTTGAAATACAATCTTTCATGAAATTTGATAATCTGGCAACGTTTATTTATTATACGGTTAACAATATTCATTGATTTCATTCATTCACTCAATTTTATAAAGTTTAACCTGAAACGTCAGTTTAAACTGCAGATATATACTTTTCAACGTTTTATAGATGGCGTTTACCGACAAAAGTTAAACGTTACCGGTTGTCTGGTGCTTAAACTTCTGTTCAACATGGAGGATCCGAAGCTAACTGTTTCAAATGGTTTAGATTTTTACAATAATACAAAGAGATTGACGATGCGCCGAGAAAACATAAGACAAATTTCAATAGCAAATTGTTTTCTATTCATTTCTGTTGATACAACTTTCTCAAATGATTCAGCTTCAAAACAAAAAGAAACAGAGAGATTTTGGATTTATTTGAGGGCTCTTCTGTCAGTTGTCAACAGAAAAATGTTTGTTCGGCTCTAACCTGTCAAATAGAGCAATCTTGTTCATTTTTTATTCGAACTAGAGTTTTAACCATAGTTTAAACTATAGTTTAATCTCCGCTTCTACCTTAGGTTGTAAAATTAGTTCCAAATACGTCAAATTCTTCTTCTATCTCATCCTTCTGATACATTCGACCTATTGACTTTGGATTCGCCATTACATTGATCCATCAAAATTAACAGCTTTTGACTTTTAAAACGGACTTTACAGTTAGATTTATGTCAAAAATCAATCAACAATGTCAATAAATTAAATGGAAAAATGTCAAATATATTAGTATGTACTGGATGTCAAGAGAAATTCGATAAAAGAGAACTAATCGAAGGCAGAGATCACGTTTTGTATTGTGGGAATTGTTTTAAAGATGTTTATTGTGCAGGTAAACTGCCATTTTCCACTTGATATTATGCACCATTCGAACAATTCAAAATTTCGTATTGTTTAGTAACAAAATCGTACTTATTTACAAATTTGTACATTCCAATCTAAATCAAAAGTTTAAAAATATCACCACAAATAGTTATTGATATCGATTTCTAAGCCTATTATTTCATAATCAAAATTTTAGCTTCCGGAGACTCCAAATCAAAAGAAACATCCGATTTACGTGAAAAAATCATTCCATATCCAGAAATATTTTCGTATAATAAGAAGAGATCTTTTATCGCTGAAAGTTGTGTTACCAGTAGCTCCAGTACTATATCCCTTTCTAAAAAGTGAGTACGATGATTATTTTCCAAAATAATCGATTCTATTCCAATTACAATAGATAGATCTATAATATCATTGTATCAAAATAAAAAAAATAGCTTTTCTCTTAAGTCGAACTCGTTTTATCCGCTAAGAAATCAATAGATTAAGTTTTTTTCCAGAGGTTAAACTAACAAGTGGGCTAAAAAGTTCTTTCTTCGATAGAATTAGATTTTATTATACAATAAAGTTGTCTTCGAGTACAATTTTGTCTTTATCCTCAAACTAGACGGTAATACCTTCACTGGTGCAAAATTTCTATTTAACGAGCATTCTCTTGAAGACTGATAACAATAAAACGTTGCTGGGAGTCGTAAATATATTTACAACTAATCAACATCTACATTTTGAAATCTAGATCACGTAGAGTACCAAGGTATATATCAAAAATAGATTCATATTCTATTCTAATAATTGTTTCAGGCCTCTCCAGTGTCCGAAAGCAAGTTGCAGCAAATTTGTCTCTCTATTTACTCTAGAATCCCATTTTAGATACGAACACAAAGAAATACCGATAGTGATAACACAAGTGGACGCCCGCAGCGCGCTGGAATTTTATCTGAAAGACATTCCAGACAACGTTACTCAATGCGTTGCTCTGTTTAATATCATCGGCTACGATTTTTCCACTATACTTCCGCAAACTAGGTAAATTACATAATAATACGAGGTGTGATAACAAAATACGATGAATGAAATTTTTAAAGCAGCAAAAAATCCCACGAATTTTGATTCATTTATTAGGATGATATATATGTTTAGAAATTTAGAAATTTTCTTTTAAAATAGACTATTCGAAAGGTTTGTGAAGAGAGGGGCATGAAAAATGAGCAAACGGTTTCCTTTTTATCTCGAAAACGCGTCATGCCTCAAACATTTGGTTTTGAGGTACAAATCTCAGTAGTTTTTGCTGTTTATTCTATTTGTTCGCCCAATGATAGATAATTATTCAATAAATATGTTCTGGTAAACCCTACAAATATATTAATAAATAGAAAAAATTTCTTTTTCGTCAAAAAAACTTTATTCGAGTACTATCTATTATATATTAGAAATTTAAGAACTTTGAAATTTTGTAAATCGTAATTTTTGGCTCTCCTGAATCAAAAGGTTGCCTATACTATTTTAGAAAGCTAACATTGTTTCTGTCTGTACTTCAGAAGACTCATATCTTGAATTTATGATTTTGGTAAGTCTTATAAACCTAAGTCCTAATACAATGAAGGAGGTTATATGATGTGGAATGCCTCTATACTCATAAAAAGGTTTCTGTTTTTGCCCAAGCTACTAGAAATATTACGGAACAGTTAATAAGAATGAGAGGTATTTTATGTTTGTGCTTTAGCCTGGATTGATAAGTTTTAGACGCAGTTTAATATTCCCGTTGAAATTTTTCATTATTAATTTAGTGAATACTTCGATGTTCCATTTTAGTCAAAATAGTACTACACTTTTACAAAATTCAAATGCAAAACCAATGATGGTATTACTGGCTACGAGAATTACAAATTCGGAAATAAGTTTATTCGATGAAAATGTTACATGTCAGATTACTGAGACTCTAGATGGATCAAATACCACTCTGGCTTATGAGGAAGACAACAATTTAACTAGGTAAGTTTTCATATCCTTTTCAGGTACATAGTTGATAGCATATTTTTCCAAATCCTAAATTTCTATTCCTAATTTTGATACCTGCTTGCGATATGAATAAAATTAGTCAAATTTCATATGAAATTCTTCCGTAAAATTCGTTAATATCAACAATTAAGTGTTAATGGAATTCATCAATGATGTATTTAAATATCCAACCAGCTGATTGTGGATCCTAATCCACAACTCCAAATTTATAACTGAACCCACAACAAAATTAGGTTAAGTTTAAAAAACATACAGAAATATCTGTTTTCTAATCTTATTCATCCACGAAATTCTAAAATTCAGATTCTAAATGATGGTTAACTGATCCGGATCACTTTCCGAACATTTAGATCAAGAATTCGATGGATTTAAATAAGTCGTGTGACATATGACGCTGTCATTGTCAAATTCATATGACGTAGTACCAAGTTCCAAAAGACTATGTGTGAAATTTCATGACATTTTGATTAGTCATAAAAAAGTGACAGCCATTTAAGTGAAGCTATTTTTGTTATTTTCTAAACAATGGATTCAAAAAAATTTTATGTGTTAATTTATCATTAATCTTGATGAAAAAAAAATACTGTACAAGCTCAGCAATAGTTATCCGGACTATGCTTCATCGAAAAGAACCATTTGTTATTGGTTTGCTGAATTTTAACGTGATCCTCCAACTGAGGTGGTTATTTCAGAAAACATCAAGAAATTCCACAAATTGGATCGTAAATGTGAGTGCCCGCGTTTATTCACAGTCGATCAAAAACAACAACATGATTCGGAGCAGTGTTTGGTCATGTTTACACGTAATAAATCAAATTTTTTGCGGCAATATGTGACAATAGATGAAACATGTATCCATCACTTCCATCCGAAATCAAAACGATCATCATCTGAGTGCGCTGCAGCAGGTGAACCACGTCCAGAGGTACAACAGTCACCTGAGAAGTTTATGACAGTATTTTCGAATGGGCATGGTATATTGTTTATCTCCAAAAGGAAGAGACAATCCATAGCGCATACTATATAGAGTTTGTGAATTGTTTGATTACAAAAAAACAAGGAAAAACGGCGTCATATGTCGGATAAAAAAACCACTGTTTCGCCGATTCACAACCATTGTTAAATTGAACGAGCTACACTTCAAATTGCTTCCTCATCCACTGTATAGTTAAGATTTAACCCCCAGTGACTAATGGCTAATTCTTCTATAAGCAATGAGAAGTTAGAGAAGCGTTGGAACGATTGTATTGCTCTTGAAGGAGATGAATCGATGAATAAAATCGATTTTTGGCAAAAAAATATGTTTTTCTTAGTTAGTCACCCGACTTATCGAGTGGTGTATATCAGAAACAAACAATTCAAAGTATTGCTATAGCTCTAAAAATCCCTTAGATCGTTTTAGTTCGTTTCTCTGTAGAAATTCATTATTTAAAATTATTCATTTTTTCTGTTTCAGCCCATTGGATAGGATTGTAATATGGATGTCTTCCAATATATTAACCAACCTAAACTACACAGTTGCTGCATCCACGCTTTCGAATCAAATTAGACAGAAATACTTCGGACCCATGCTGCTACTCGGTGATATTCCAATGGATATTTTCAGAAACGGAACGTGTCTGATACTCACCCATCATCATCTATCGGAAATGACTAGAAGCGGAAATGAACCACTGGCTTTGGATGTCGTTATACATAGTCCAGACTAAATAAATATTTTTTAATAATAGTTTCGTTTTGTCTTTCCACTCGTATCGAGTCGAATCAAAAAGTGTTGCCAATAAGTTTTTTCGTTCGTGTCGTTTTAGTATTTTGGAAGGTGTAACACCAATAGAAAGTTACAGGTTATTGTTAAAAGTAAATGGAAACTCTGCGTTTTAGTTGTGGTGGTGTTACAAATCTTGAAACCAATTAGTATGGGAAGAGGAGGTTCAAAAAGTGTATGAATGCGAAAAAATATTACAAAAATACCCTAAGCCTTAAGCAATATTTAGACTAAAGTCTTTTAAGGAATTTTCATTGTTAATTACTTCCATCCTGGTACAATATAAACGGAGAATGTTATTATTGTAATATATCGAATAATTATTTATCTCTACAACCACAAAATCTTGTTTATCTTACTGAAGGAAAAAACCAGAGCAACCAGATAACCTTGCATTTGTCAGATGACAACTGCAGCTGCATTGCTTCCCATTCCCAAAACCTCTTTGGTTTGTAAACTAATTTTGTTTTATTGTATTTCATTCAAACGAACGATAGATAGCAGATACACACACTGAGAAAGCGCCGCTCCAAAAGAAAGTACAGTGAGACCTCAAAAAACAATCACAAGCTGTGCAAATAATGTTGTAGCGTGTGATGATTTTTATTTGTCGGATAAACTGAGTGTCACTAAACATATTTCTAAAAGTGATGTAAGTTTTCCATGTATTTTTTTACGTAGAATACGATGGAGTTGTTAGTTTTACGATAAAACCCACATTATAAGCACTGGAAGTGAAATATATAACGTATGTGAGGCTTGGATACGTCAAAATCAAAATTTTCGTTGTGGTGCCGTATTTTCCGAACGGGGCATTCCGTATAACTGTCGGTAAGCAAAAAGTTAGGTCAGGGGTTCATGAAAAACATATGCAAAATTAGCGCAAATTTTCCATAGTATTCCAAATTCCATAGTAGTTGGACCTGAGGAACCATATTGCGAACTTGTTCGCAACACTAATATAAATATTTCAAATATGCCACCAGCTTTTTCAATCAGTTCTAGTTTCTGAATGTTGAAAAAACTGACCGATCTCGTGTAAGACTCCTTTCAACGAATACTGCTGACATACTGGCATCCAGATGGATCCAGAATGAAAAGAAGCTGGTTCATCCAGATAATTAGGTAGCGGTGGCTCCTCAATAAGTGCACACCTTCAATTTTAATGCATCTCAAAAAAACTAAATAAATTCCGTCCTCTCATTATTTTAATAACTATTTTCATTTAGGAAACAAAAAACCAGACACAGGTCGAAAATCCAGCTGTCCGATCCCAATCGCGATATGTTAGTTCACTACACATCGGAATATTAGATCTGATTGGTCAATCCCATGCCCCCTCACCCCCATAGTCTAGAGCGTTGTTCGAAGTTCATATTAATCTATGTGCACATGAAATCAGTGCACACGGATGCTCGTGAATGTGATAATCGGTTTCGATACGGGAATTTCGATAAAATGGTGAATATGGTGTGCAATATTTCTATAGAAAAAAAGTGTCTCAAATCAAATATATAAATTACGATTGTAACTAAATGTACTTTTAAAACAAAAACTGGTTGTGTGGGTGTTATGAGAGTGATATTCTTTACTGTTTTTTTACTATTTTCGGTAAAATGAAAGTGGCCATATTTCTTCAAATTGAAGATAGATTTATATCCCATAGTTTGAAAAAAATCGGAGACATCGAAGTATATGATTCATTGTCTTTTTGAAAATTTTACACTTTCTAATATTATTATGCCGATCTGTTACTCATACTCAACGCAATACGAGTTTATCTTTTATATTATTCAATTATCCATAATTAACTTGAAAAAACGAAAACATATGGCAATGCTTATACACGTAAAACAGACTGACACTCAAATAACAAAGCTTAAGTATACGGTGTACAACAGATTTCTCTGGAGTAATTGGAATACATAACTAGAAATGGAAACTATAAACTTGTTTAAGAATGGTAAAATTTCGTAAATTTAAATAAGGCTGTCATGTAGAAGTTATTTTCAAACAATTTCTAACCTAAACATAAAATGATTATACAAATTTCATTATACATTATCGGATTATCTAGCGTGTCATTTCACTATCCGTTTCTGAAATATTTTGTCTCCCAAGTTTATGATGAGAAACAGTAATCGAACGGAAACACATCGATTGATTATGAGAACGGAGTAAATAGTAAATATTAAAACTAATTTATCTTTCTAAATAATCAATAAATATCGCACCGTTTAAATTGCATAACACTGTAACGATTATCTTGGATGAAAAAGCTGTTTGTGCCTCCTTGGGATGAAATTTCTCGGATGGAATCTATTGGTTCGACTTCATTTTTGTTACTATTGTGTATTTTTTACCTCTGAAAAGACTTTTTGTTAAAACCACGTTCGTATAAATCTTTTATATTATATTTCCTTTTTTAAAACAACTTCTGCATGAACTATCGGTAAGAAATATTCTTTTACATATCTAGGAATCATCATTATTTTATAATCTCGTGAATTGAACAATGTTACATCTAAAATTTCCACGTTATGGGTCATTCTTGCATGAGAGAATGCAGTTTCGCCTACCCGTAGACCATAAAAGGATAATTTGCAATTTATCATACATTCAACCAGTTCGTTGCATCCTATACAAGCTGTTTGCATACATTTTTCACAAAAAAATCACACAAGATGACATGGGTTGATAATTCAATATATATTTCCAATGAAATACAAGGTATCACGAAACTTACAAGATTAAATTCAACTGAAATTAAGCTTTTTTATGATTGGACAATTTTCCAGGACCTTAATGATGGAATCAGGGATTAACCCTAACTGATCTGTTGAATAATAGAATGGAGATTTGATAATGTAATAAATAGAAATGTAATCTTAACATAAAATGTACAAAAAACAAAATTATTTCAGCTTGATTGTGAAATCAAGCAGCTCCCAGATCTGGTTACTGATAAAAAAATTAGTTTAAACATTCACAAAACCACTTATTTGGTTCTTATCCATATGATAATAATCGATAGGTCTCCAATGTTGTTCATGATGAGATGAATGTAAATAATTTATTCTAGAATTTAGAGCATTCTTCATGGCTGAAGATTTTGTGAATTGATCAACGGTAGGTTGCGGTTGTCCATAGAATTTGATTTGACCTTCTGACGATTCCACTATCGCCCTAAAAACGAAATTTAGTGAATTAATATAAACGTAATATCGCAGTTTCCTCAATACATAAAAGGATTTTTCTACAAAACGGTAGTAAATAGTTTTGTAGATTCAAACTCACATTTTGTGGTTTCTAGAAGGGAAATAAAGAACTACACAAAATATAAGATCCCATAAGCACCCGAGCGAACAAAAAAAGTGGAAAAAAAATTGACTTGCTCCTAAATATATCCATATCCTATATCACACTATCATTGTCAACAAATCTTTGATCATTAAGTCATTTTTGTGAGAGATGAGAATAGAAAATAATCAGAGGATACTAATTATATCCAATAAGGTTCATAAGGTAGCAATTTCAACTTCCAATTAATTAATTTTTATCATTGCAATAAAAGATACTTGGTCTGTTACTTGTTTGTTTTCTTCTGTTAAACCTCAAACCCTAAACGAACAAGCCCTCGCCATGTCCTTGTCTACAGATAAAGTTTTCGTTCCCTTTGATATTACTCTCTCTTATTAGTTTAATTCAGTTTTTTGACGCTAAAGTTCTGCTTTCTTACTGTAAAGTTCCAAATTTTTAAATAATATGCGATTTACAAGACTTTTTAAAATACCTACCAGCTCGAGCACAACAGTCGATGATTGTTGTAAACGCAGAGATTCAAGGTTCAAACCCACTAGCAGCACGCCACGCCACGCCATATTTTTTCTATTCAATTCAACTGTCTGCTTACACACTCAGCCCACCACACGCCTTCCAGTTCTTGGATTAATACATGAAAGGCACCACGTTTATCAAGATTTTTGTTGATTGTATGGGCCCAAAATCTTCTTTTTCTCTTACTGTGCAAAATCACATTCGCTGCAGAACATTCTAAAAACTCTCCATAACGTACTCAACGCTAGTGAAAGTTTTTCTTTTTAAAATTATAGGATAAAATAAGCGTGTCGTCATG
Source organism: Diorhabda sublineata (assembly GCF_026230105.1). NCBI lineage: Eukaryota > Metazoa > Arthropoda > Insecta > Coleoptera > Chrysomelidae > Diorhabda > Diorhabda sublineata. The sequence goes on along the minus strand of NC_079484.1, from coordinate 3,817,262 downwards.
TGGCATGCTACAAATGTGTACACAACAATGTACCGCGTGAACCGCATGGTTTAAGGTGGCGTGGCGTGGCGTCGCGTCACTTGAATTTTATAGTTCGTATTCTAGTACTAAATCATTTCAATATATCACTACTTAAAGCGTTCAAATGTTTATTATTCGCCCCCCACAAGTATTAGAAGGGTATACTTTAATTGGAACTTGATATCATCAGTCAACTATGATTCTTATTTGATATTCATTGACTATAATGAATTCATTACGCACTACAAACGAAAAACCCTTTGTTTTATCAATTTTTCGCATTGAAATTGCCCAACAACATTCACGTCGACTTTTAAATAAAAAATTTCAACTTACCTATAACCATTTTCATCTGCGACGTATCTTACTATTATAATATTTCCATCAGGTTTAACCCATCCATAGCTTCCAACGATTGTCCCGTTCGATTCTCGTTCTTCGTCGCGAAATTGTATATTGTGGCTTTCAGGATCTTCAATTTCGTACCCAAATGAATAGGTACCTTTACCTTGTGGTTCAATGCTGTGGTAGTTGGTATAATCCAAAAGAATACTGTCTCTTGGTACGTGATTTGTAAGCGGTAGAGATGATGTGCAAATAATATGATATAGAATGTGAAGAAGAAAATACTGAAAATTGAATAGGCATAATCACTAACTGAATGGTATAATTTTGTTTCTATGAGTTCTGATATCGTGCACGAAGATTTTAGAGCGGGAAGCAAAGAGAGCTGCTTATATTTTCAGTTTCTCTAGCACAGAAAAGTTATTCAATGAGAAATATATATTTTTTGACACCTATATCAAAATTTTCGATCTTAATTTCGTATATATTTTGATAAACAAAATGAAGATATGAAAAGTATAAACTAAAATCATTTGCAGATATTGCAACATTCATTTGCGAGAGTTCTAGACGATTTTTCTGTTTCTTTAGTTTATCAACTTCAATAAACTTTCCTGAAGTTAAAGTTATTTTGATATTGAAATAAAGATTGAATAATGAGGAGTTGCTGTTTGGGTTAGGAGTTTAATTACTAATTATCAGGAGCGATTACTTGTTTTATGAACAAAATCAAGATTTACAGAAATCGTTTATGGTTAATGACTTAGTAAAAATGGGAAAGAAAGTCAGGATCGGGCAGAAATGCGAGAAAATGATAAAGTACAAGAAAGAATCTTTGGGTAAAGTGGCTGACGGAAAACTGAGAGTTAGTTTGCGAAAACTGGACAGAAAATTCAGAATCGATAAGAAATATGTAAGCAACATTCTAAAGGAACAGAACGTAGTACAAAAATCAAGGAAATCGGTACCCAAATATTCTGAAAAGCAACTTACAAGTCTCATTGAAAACGAGTTTTCACCCGCTAAAGCTTTGGAAATAATTATTGATGACGATTCATATTTGACGGGATTGAAACGACAAAAACATGTGATGGATCTATGTTAATAAAGTTAGTGGGAGCTATTGCAGCCGCAACTGAAGCCAATTGAAATTTTTGGCGAAATTTGAAACGAGACTTATATTCTGAAGGTTGGGAATCAACTACACATGTAGAATTAAAAAACAGAATCCACAATCATTTATTAAAATATGGATAGTTGTAATTAAAGTATAGTAACCATATTTTCATACCAATAATTGATTTAAAACCAACAGTTTGTACGGGTTTTTGTCCCCACACCCTTAACTGCTAATTTACTTGGACTGTCTTCCTGCTATCAATCATTGCTTCTAATCATCAAATTCTTATCATATTCTCATTTTATATCCCTCATTTGCATATTACTGAATATGTATATTGTTAATTAACTACGACTAAAATTTTTCTGTAGGTGTATCATTAGATATTAACTGGTTAAAGCAACTCATTAAATATATATAATATGGCGAATTATAAACCGATCGTTAACCTCTGCGATCATATCTGATCCATACTTTAATTGAAAAGACACCCGTATACGATTCCATTTGATTTAATCAGGAGTTTTGTTTTTAAAATTATACGTTCAAGCGATATTCATAAATTTTATGGTTAGTATCAGAAAATTCTTCTTGGAAGCTTAAAAAAATAATTTTATCGAATGATATTTGATGAACATAACGGGTATTCAGGGTTTTCCGCAACTTGATGCTAAAAGTTTGATTGGTTTAAGTATTTTAAATAAATAATTACAATTTATGATAATTTTCTTCAGAATGTCTCTTTATGACGAACGGTTTCTTTGGCATTCACAACTATCTAAAAATCTACATATCTCATAAACCATAAACTTTTTTCCAGTCAAGTTTTTTGTTAAAGAATCGATTGAAAAACTAATTTTTGTCATCTTTAGATTGTACAGATTGTCCCTGTAACAGTTACTGATTGTTAGCCTGTATATTCTTGCATATTAAGCACTATATTGGAAAAATAAACTACATTTTCTTCTTGTCTGTTTGAGGAATGTAAAAGTTGACTGGTTCCCTCCATATCAGCCAAAATATTCTTTTTCTACCAGGTCCACGTATTTTATCAACTTCATAACTATACAAAGCTGTCCCTTAACGTGACAGCTTCTTTTCCTCGTGGAAATATTGAACCAAATCCAGAATCTTCTTATGTATTCAAGGAATGTTAATGATCATGCTTGCTTTCGTTCAATGCTAATTAAAAAAGATAACTAGCTGTCTCCATATCAGCCAAAATGTTTTCTTTCTGCCAGATACACGTATCTTATCAACTTGATGACTGTACAAAGCTGTCTCTTCGCGAGATCAAAGAAATATTTTGTGGAATAGATTAATATCTGGTATTTTTGAAACCCTATAGAAGTTTGAATAGTGAAAAATCCATTCAACAAAACTTGTAAGAACAATATTTGGCACTAACAGTTATTTTGAATTTAAAATTTAAAAGTCAAATTTTAAGCCAAATTTAGACCACGGTCTTGAAGCGCAGCATAAATAGTTCATGAACAAGTTCTCTATATATTTCAAAATCACTAAAGTTATAGATACAATTACAAAAGAAGTTGAAGGAACTAAATACATGTTGATTACTAAACTCGAGTTCAGTCATACATATTTCTAGCGCTCGGGTTCGCATCATGGAACTTAATCCTTTATCGGAATACTATGCTCAAAACATTTTTCAAATTTGATAAATTCCGTTGCAAGAGTATCATATACAAATGTTCTAAATTTTCCCTACGGAAAAATTGAACCATATCTAAGATCAAGTGTAGGAATATCTTTTTGTGGATACTCAAAATAAGTTTGACTCTTTAAAGCAGGTTTTATCAATTTAACAATCAACTATTGTTATTTGAAATATTTCGCAAACGATAACAAAACCTCGTATTTAGTTCTCGAAAGGTTTGTATCGACCCATCAAACACTCGGTATAATATTTATGTATCAATATTTGAAAATAATCAGAAAGAATTTATCATTTGAAATGTTGAGTTGTAATGAAAATAAGAATTCGAAGTTAACAATATAGTTAGCAATATAAAAAAGTGTATAATGAAGAATTTTTCAAAGCACGAAAAAAATTTTAAAAAGTTCAATTTGGAAAATTGTTGCAAATTTTTAGCGCAAAGTAGTTATGTAATAATAATTTTTTGCTCATATTATTATCAAATAACTTACGTAAACTTTTAAAATAATATTAATTTTGAACGAAGATACTCACTTTAGTTGAACCCATTTTCGAAAACACTACACATCGACTGCTAGCTAGCTATCAGTAGATTGCGACATACGCGAATTTCGAAGAAAGGTCAGTTCGGCAAATCTGAACGTTTTATATTTCTCCTACCAAATAAAACTGGGTAATGAAGTGATCCTTTGGGAGAAGAATCTTTTTAACATGTTTGTAAAGTGTTTTGTTTCACAATATCTTTTAGTTTTTCAATTACTGCAGAATAATAATAATTTTCAGCGTTTTCAAAACAATTCAAATCAGTAACTGGGATAATCTTCTCATTATACAATTTTCCCCGGATAATTAATTGATAAGTGATAAGAGATAATGCTCTAAATCACGTTAAGAAAGAAAAAAACCGACTATGGATTTATTAATGTTCGTATCTATAATAGTAGCAATGATAGTAACAACTACATATTAACAGAAGGGTATAAAGTCGTGTATATAAGGTGATATGAATCGGTACTTTACAAAAAAATTTTTTATTCTTCTAATTTAACGCGTAGCAATGTTGTATTCAAATGTTTTTATGTACCGATAATACAGCTGACTAATTTCATTTGTAGTTTGTTAGATTAGTGGGTATATTTACATTTCAGAAACAAGTGCTTCAAATATGATTTTTCCTCATATACTTTCATAGTATTTCATGTTTTTTTTCGTAAGAAACTTTCTATGTGAAATTTCCAATGTTGTCGTGGATTTATTAAAATTTCTGCACAAATCATACATTAATAACAGTCCGAATAATAATAATATTCATATTCAAGACAGGCAGTATATTTTTAATTTATTATTCGAATCTGCACAACCTTTATTAGTACTTTTGCGATTCTCAAAAGGCGCTGACATGACATCACGCCTATAAATTTTGTGGGATATTTAATATTATGTTCAAAATTGTTATGACAGGTTCCATTAAATAAATTTCAAAATGGGATAAACTCATAATTAGCATAATCTATTTTCATTTATCACAGCCGGAAGGCTTCCAAAAATATATGGCCGTTCAATTAATTCAATCATAAATTAATTACAAAAAAAACTTTCATCCAAAGCAAGATATTAAAAACTCCCACAATAAATAAGAAGTGTGTTTAGTATATTTGTATAAATATAAAAATAAATGTTGCTTAGAATTTTGATGAAGTAATAAATTATTATCCAAATGTAACAAAAAGTATAACGTTAAATTTGTATTGTGTATTACATCGTTGCCATCTTTATTTTGCTTTCATTCTTCTCAGGTTTTAGGTTACTGTATCTCGGTAATAAATAACTACATTTAAAAAACTTGTCACATCATTCATCTACTTTGACATAACGACGAAAATATTTAGATAAATAAAGTTTTTTAGACATAAAACTATTCGTTTGAATTTTCGGAGTAGCGAGCTTTTCATCAGCATCAAGCAATCGTGACATCCACCTGGCACATACGCTACAACTCGTGACGATTTTTAATCCGTTGAGATAAGGATACGGGATATTTCAGGTAAACGAAAAGGTATATAATACAACACGTGACGGATTCATTAAGAGTATTGCCTGGAATTCAGTATTCAATCCACTTTGTAAAGTTGAAATATCCAAAAATCAAATCCTAGTTCTTCTCAATCTTTTTAAATTGGACTCTAACATTAGGTAGGTGCTGAACAATAGAAAAAAGAATGTTTAAAATTAGCGGAAACCGTAATTTGTAAAATTTCGTTTTTATTAAATTAAAATTCAACCCGAAATATGGTCTTTTGTTGGGGTTTAAGGGTGTTGTTCAGTAGAAGGAGGATTAGATTAGGTTTAGTCAGTTTCAAAAACCCGAGCTGCATAATCTTCCGTCACAAGTTGTCTAATCTTCATGACAACCACTATCACGAGCTGGCACATTGTAACAGAAATTAAAATTTTATGCCGGTTATTAAAATCACGAGTTGGCGCACGCCTAAATATTTAAGAACTTCCTTAGTTATCTCACGTTCGATCACTAAGGACGTGGATTTTATCAACTATTTCTGGGATAGTTGCTGTCAGTGAGGGCACTAGATTTTCAGTTCCATCTTTCCGTACAATAGAAAATAATAATCATCCAATTTTTCATCTATATTCATTCAACAAATAAAACTGTTTGCTTGTAAAAACATGTTGACGTCAAGATTTATTTGAAAAACTAGCAAATGACAGCGTTTCAAAAATATTTGTACCTATAACGTTAGACTGTGGTATTTTGAAAATAAAAACTAATGAGATTTAAAAAATATATAGAATGTAATATATACTGGCGATAAAACATGTAAAATATATAACAAAATACAAAACTATGTGATTATGTATAAGAAGCGATCAAATCCTACGCTGAAAATAAAAACAGTAACATATAAATTTAGATTTGCGAATAAATAATGAAATAATCCATTTACGGAAATCCAATTAGACTAGATTAGAGGAAAACCGATAAACGTGATCAAAAAAGAACCAAAATGCAAATATTTAGACCTGAAACATATTATGGAATCACAGACTGAAAGATTCCTGAAAAAATTAATCTGCTATGATAAGAGTTTTCCTAGAGAATTAGTTCCACAAGTTATTTTGACTAAACTGATGATTTTTCAACTCATACAATTGTTTTTTAATTGTTATCAATTGTTTTATCATTGTCATATCATTGTCATATCATAACAACTCAACTACTACTAAATGAAAATAGCACTTTTAGTGATGATAATTGATTTTTACTGGCGTTGGTGGATGATTAGCGTGACCTTCTTTTGTAACAACGGCATTGAATCCGCTATGTCCATCGTCTTCGTATTTAACTTTCCGAATAGTTCCATCAGGTTCTACGAGAGAATATTCTCCTTTAACTGCATGGCCGTCGCGTTCCTCTGACTGTTCCTTGATGTCACCTGTGTGGCTGTCCTTCACTCCATACTCGAAACGATATTTCGGATAAGCCTATAAAAATTAGATATAAAATATGATGGTGAAGTAAAACAAATTGAGAACAGTTCATCTAACGTTTGGGGCCCGTCAATTGGCCACCTAGATCGTGTGATTTAACGCCTTTGGACTATTTCTTGTGGGACTATGTTAAGGATAATGTCTACAGGGATAAACCAGCAATGATTGTTGAACTGGAAACCAATATTGAAGCATTCATTCGTGAAATACCGATCGATATGTTGGAAAAAGTTGGCCAAAATTGGACCTTGCGTATGAGCTATCTAAAACGGAGCCGCTACCAACATTTCCATGAAATCATCTTCAAACATTAAATTATAATGATCGTTCTATCGATTCCTATAAGTATTTTATCAATTTTTTCAAATTTTTTGTAGTATTTTTCAAAATCAAATCCTATACCTCTTAAAAAATCATTTATTATATCACCAAATCCGGAAACAAGATTAAGATTAAGTCCACACCTGCTATAAGTATTTTTTTAATGATATGAACTTTTTTGAAAGACAAGAACAAGTTTTCATTGAAATTTGTGATGTATAGATATTCATTAATCAATATTTTAAGCAAAAGGTGATGATATTGAACGAGAAACAAGGAAATATTACATACGAAGACAGATTCTATTACAATGATGAAGATAAAGACAAATAACTGAAACATCCATTATGTACGTCCAGTAATACTATTAACCAAATGGTTTTCTATAAGAATATTTGCAGTAGAAACATTTCTATAAAATACGAAGCTGAAAGTGTTGAAAGAAACATCAATTTTGTAGCTACGAAATTTTGTTTGTTTCTTTAAATTTGGTACGACTAGATGATGGAAAAATCTGATGGAATTTTGGGCGCAAAATGTATTTGGAAGAGAAATTCTTAATAAAACTATAAGTAGAACGCTTTGATGATGAAAAAATGGTTCTAAAGTTGGTAAAAAAATATTTCATTGTTCAGAATTGTAAGAGGTAGGATTCTCCCGTTGAGAACGTCATATTTTTTTGATTTTTGTTGAAATTCTATAACGTACTTTTTTCACAAAATTGTCGTGCAAAAAAATACATTTTTTGAATGGACAAACTTTAATCGAACTTACCGCTGGTTCTTCTTTTACTACTGGTGATGCCACATTCACCGCATGTGGTACCAGTGTGAAACCATGTCCAAGATAATCGACAGGATTAGCGTTTACCAGACTAATCAATAGTACTATATATAACACCTGAAAACCAAATGTGTGTAAGACATTTTGAATTAGTTAAAACGAAATTTCATCCCGTTTCGATAATAGAATTGAGGGAAAATAGAAAAGTGAACGTAACCGAGGAAATGATCAATGGAATCGCATCTTGAGTATATAAGAAATAATATTAGTTAAAATGGTTTACCCTATATCAATATGGTTGTAATCATACATTAAGAAATGTGGAAATCAGATTGCAACCAGCTATTTTTTTGCTGGAAATACTAGTGAAAAATCTGTGAAATAAATCATATTTGCGAACTCTCATTAGATTAAGAAAGAAGTAGAATTAAGATTAGAGTCCTATCAAATTATCCACACAACTAATTTCAAACTTGCACCATACTAACAAAAATACACATTCCACCACACTATTTATGTAAAATATACCTGATTCATTTTCTACTAAGAACTTCTAACTACCAACCATATACTAGCAATTAAGTGAAATCAAAATTGTATTTATATAAAGTCGTTTTTCCCACCTTCTCAAATCACCATCCCCATGAGTGTTCCCATAACATTATTACATCAAAGATTTCATTGACAAAAATGTTAAAGTACTACCAGAAGGAGCTTATACGAGAATAGCGTATACATAAATTGAGAAAAAATATCTTTACGGATCATTATGTAAGAGATTGTCCTAATAAATCGATAAATTACGAGCTATAAATTGAAAAGTAGTTCTTTATATCTTTACTATCTAAAGAACGAATATCGTTTTGATGGTTTGAGAATATTAATTTGTTAATGTCATAATTTACTTCTTTAATGATTTCAATTCGTTTATTACAAGCGCAAATTCGGGTCATATCTCAGTATCAAAAAGAATCCTGTCGAGTAACGCTTAGTGATTTATTAATCGCGTTTAGAAAAGTTTGCTTCAACGCAAATAAATATTTAATAATGGATACATTAGATCCGTAATTTCCAAAGTAGTTCAGGTCGACCACCAGGGTTCTCGGGAGACTCGACGGGGGTTTACGTTGGGAGTGACAAAAAATGAGGTACTTGAAAACTGATTTGGTTTCTATTCTGAAGAACTAAACTGTTGACTTAACTTCTCCTATCAATATAAGCAGATAATGTTTCAAAAAGATTAGTGACTGTTACGTGTAAAAACTTATTCCATATTCAGTACAACACGTCAAGACTTGCCGTTGCTACAAAGTAAAGTTGGATAAAGCCACTCCACATCCACAGTACAATTTAATTGAAAATTTATTTAGCTGATTTTTTTTTTTCGAAAACTGTTTATTCGTCGTTCAAACTCAACCACAACGCAAGTTTCTTAACTTTTTTCGAGATTTGGAAATTGGTAGTAATTTTCGATTCATTTATATAAAGGATATCCAGCATAAGAGTCATCACAAAATATGTTGATTGGTGGCAATTTAAAGGATCTCAAACATGTGCCAAAAATTTCGAATAAAATTATTTTTTTCGCAGCCTTTTACCTTAAAAAGCAACAAGTTTGGTACACTGACTAAGACTGTTGAAGGCAAATAATGTAAGAGGCGATCGAACCATTCTAAGGGGTTATTAGGGGCGACCTAACCTTAAAATTTCCTAAAACTTGGGCTTTTTATTTGTGAGTTAGGTTACCAAAGCTTTATTATTTTTTGAGGAAAATTGGAATAACCAAAAACATGTTTTAAATAATGTTATTTGATAAAGAATGGGCTATGAACTTATGAATCAAATTTAACTTTTTTTGGTAATTAAATGATTTTTTTTTGTGAATAAGATTAGGTTTTTGTAAATATAAAAGCACGAGAGAATACCAAAAGAGGTAATCACGTGGTAACTCACAGAAAAACATTTTCTAATGTTGAAATGAAATTCATAGCCAACTCTTGACTTTTTTGTAACTTTTTCTTGAAAATGACAAAGTTTTATTAAAAATTATAAGAATAAAAAAAAATTTAGAATCAAATTATCCGTGGTATAGAAGAATTAACTGGCATAAAAAATTTTTGTGAAATTTTCAGATTAGTCACCCTGAATAAACCTCCCAAAATAGTTCGATCGCCTTCTTCTTAATCCCTCAATAGTCTTACACAGTGTCTCAAATTTAGTTTAAGTTTAGAAGTTGCGAAACAATTGATTTTTTTTTTAATTTTGGGCCCTATTTTCAGGCACTAAACTCATCAGGAATGCCACTTGGAATAAAGGTAAATTGCCTCCAATTGTCCTATTTTAAGTTCCTCTATACCATGTCGGTTCATTTGTGTGAAACGCTGTACGAGGAAGGTCCCAAAAATACCTGGCCTGACCTAAAGATGGCGGTAGTAGCTTGAAAAATACCACTGTATTAGAAAGTTCACAATTTATACAGCATATGTTCCAATTTTGAAATCGCCACGTTATTCACTATTTGTTTGGTAGCTATTAATGGTGAACGTTTTATTAAGTGAATTCGTCCCTGGCCTTAGCCCAACCAATATAAAAACTAAACTATATTCTACTCTGGGTGAGATTTGTACTTCGTTATCAACAGAAAAAATATTGGTATTATCAGAATTTAAACGAGGTCGAATGACCTACGAAGACCAGCTTCGCAGTGGTCGACCAAACGAGGTGCCATGCTGGAGAGGTCTTTCAAAAAAAGCGGAACATCGCACATTAACTGAGCATTTGGACATGAAAGAGCTGTGCGCAAGATGGGTGGGAGTAAAGCCGACTTTTTGTGCCGTTTCAAAACCTTGGATGAATAATGGGTTCATCACTTCACACCCGAAACAGAAGAAAAATCAAAACAATGAACTGAATAGGAAGAACCGGCTTAAAAGAAGACAAAGACCGTTCTATCTGCAGGCAAGGTCATGGCTTCGGTAGTTTGGGATGCGCGTGGGATAACGTTAATTGACTATATTTAAAAAAGAAAAACTTTCAACGGCGATGATTATGGGTACTTCTTGTAACTTTTGAGCGAAGAAATCGAGCAAAAATTCGACCAGCCAAGAAAGTGTTGTTCTTGAAATTCTTGAATTAAAGTTTGAATTGCTACCCCTATTCGCCAGATTTAGATTTCCCGGATTATTTTGTGTTCCCAGACTTGAAAAATGACTCGGTAGTTGAAAATTCTCAGCAATTCAAAGGTGATGTCGGCAGCTAATGGCTGTTTTGAGGAGCTGGCCGATTCTTATTATAAAAAGAGTATCGAACTTATTGAACATCGCTGGTAAAAGTGTATGGAGCTAAATGGATATTGCGTTGAGAATTCAATATATTTTTTTCCAAAATTTTTGTGTTTTACTTGTTGTGCCAGGTTCTTCTGGGACCATCTTCGTCAAATAATGATTTGTGTATATAAATGAAAAACTAGTCAAAAAGATAAATGAGTTTTCGTTATTTCAATCTCCAACAAACGCTTGGACGCTTGATTATTTAAAGAATGTATTGTAGTAACCGCAGAAACCACGTCGATTGCATAAAAGTATGGTTGTCACTTAGGAAGTAAGTTGAAATTCGTAAGACGTACGTGGAAAAAACACATCAACTTATCCTCTTTGTAAACGTTCGCTAACCGATGTAGACAAATATGGAATAAATAGAAGATAACAAGGTTATGTAAGAGGTCTGTATTCAAAATAACTTTTATCACAATAGTAATATATTAATATAATTATATTTACATGGTACATATAATAATTGCAGCTTGATTTCGTTTAAACGTTAAGAAATATTACCAAATTAAGTAAGTGGAAATCGGTTGCAGTTCTTAGTACTTCTTAAATCAACATTATTCTACAATTTTCTTATTTGTAAAAATTGACATATTGATGTATTATTTACGTACTAACTTTACTTAATACTACTACATCATCATTACCAACGACGAAGTACTAAGACGAATTGGTCTCAAAAGAAAATTCCACGTCATAAAAGGATTCATGGAAGTTTATGTGTAGTCAGTACTGCTGAACGAAGTGGAAACCTGGACCTTGAAAACTGAAAATATCAAAAAAACTTGAGGCATTTGAGATGTGACTCTATAGACGCATTCTGAAGATACCCTGGACTGACAGAATCACCAACGACGAAGTACTAAGACGAATTGGTCTCAAAAGAAAACTCCACGTCATAAAAGGATTCATGGAAGTTTATGTGTAGTCAGTACTGCTGAACGAAGTGGAAACCTGGACCTTGAAAGCTGAAAATAACAAAAAAACTTGAGGCATTTGAGATGTGACTCTATAGACGCATTCTGAAGATACCCTGGACTGACAGAATCACCAACGACGAAGTACTAAGACGAATTGGTCTCAAAAGAAAACTCCACGTCATAAAAGGATTCATGGAAGTTTATGTGTAGTCAGTACTGCTGAACGAAGTGGAAACCTGGACCTTGAAAACTGAAAATATCAAAAAAACTAGATGCATTTGAAACGTGACTCTATTGACGCATTCTGAAGATACCCTGTACTGACAAAATCACCAACGACGAAGTACTAAGACGAATTGGTCTCAAAAGAAAACTCCACGTCATAAAAGGATTCATGGAAGTTTATGTGTAGTCAGTACTACTGAACGAAGTGGAAACCTGGACCTTGAAAGCTGAAAATATCAAAAAAACTAGATGCATTTGAAATGTGACTCTATAGACGCATTCTGAAGATACCCTGGACTCACAAAATCACCAACGACGAAGTACTAAGACGAATTGGTCTCAAAAGAAAACTCCACGTCATAAAAGGATTCATGGAAGTTTATGTGTAGTCAGTACTGCTGAACGAAGTGGAAACCTGGACCTTGAAAACTGAAAATATCAAAAAAACTAGATGCATTTGAAACGTGACTCTATTGACGCATTCTGAAGATACCCTGGACTGACAGAATCACCAACGACGAAGTACTAAGACGAATTGGTCTCAAAAGAAAACTCCACGTCATATAAGGATTCATGGAAGTTTATGTGTAGTCAGTACTGCTGAACGAAGTGGAAACCTGGACCTTGAAAACTGAAAATATCAAAAAAACTAGATGCATTTGAAACGTGACTCTATTGACGCATTCTGAAGATACCCTGTACTGACAAAATCACCAACGACGAAGTACTAAGACGAATTGGTCTCAAAAGAAAACTCCACGTCATAAAAGGATTCATGGAAGTTTATGTGTAGTCAGTACTACTGAACGAAGTGGAAACCTGGACCTTGAAAGCTGAAAATATCAAAAAAACTAGATGCATTTGAAATGTGACTCTATAGACGCATTCTGAAGATACCCTGGACTCACAAAATCACCAACGACGAAGTACTAAGACGAATTGGTCTCAAAAGAAAACTCCACGTCATAAAAGGATTCATGGAAGTTTATGTGTAGTCAGTACTGCTGAACGAAGTGGAAACCTGGACCTTGAAAACTGAAAATATCAAAAAAACTAGATGCATTTGAAACGTGACTCTATTGACGCATTCTGAAGATACCCTGTACTGACAAAATCACCAACGACGAAGTACTAAGACGAATTGGTCTCAAAAGAAAACTCCACGTCATAAAAGGATTCATGGAAGTTTATGTGTAGTCAGTACTACTGAACGAAGTGGAAACCTGGACCTTGAAAGCTGAAAATATCAAAAAAACTAGATGCATTTGAAATGTGACTCTATAGACGCATTCTGAAGATACCCTGGACTGACAAAATCACCAACGACGAAGTACTAAGACGAATTGGTCTCAAAAGAAAACTCCACGTCATAAAAGGATTCATGGAAGTTTATGTGTAGTCAGTACTGCTGAACGAAGTGGAAACCTGGACCTTGAAAACTGAAAATATCAAGAAAACTAGATGCATTTGAAATGTGACTCTATAGACGCATTCTGAAGATACCCTGGACTCACAAAATCACCAACGACGAAGTACTAAGACGAATTGGTCTCAAAAGAAAACTCCACGTCATAAAAGGATTCATGGAAGTTTATGTGTAGTCAGTACTGCTGAACGAAGTGGAAACCTGGACCTTGAAAACTGAAAATATCAAAAAAACTAGATACATTTGAAATGTGACTCTATAGACGCATTCTGAAGATACCCTGGACTGACAGAATCACCAACGACGAAGTACTAAGACGAATTGGTCTCAAAAGAAAACTCCACGTCATAAAAGGATTCATGGAAGTTTATGTGTAGTCAGTACTGCTGAACGAAGTGGAAACCTGGACCTTGAAAGCTGAAAATATCAAAAAAACTTGAGGCATTTGAGATGTGACTCTATAGACGCATTCTGAAGATACCCTGGACTGACAGAATCACCAACGACGAAGTACTAAGACGAATTGGTCTCAAAAGAAAACTCCACGTCATAAAAGGATTCATGGAAGTTTATGTGTAGTCAGTACTGCTGAACGAAGTGGAAACCTGGACCTTGAAAGCTGAATATAACAAAAAAACTTGAGGCATTTGAGATGTGACTCTATAAACGCATTCTGAAGATACCCTGGACTGACAGAATCACCAACGACGAAGTACTAAGACGAATTGGTCTCAAAAGAAAACTCCACGTCATAAAAGGATTCATGGAAGTTTATGTGTAGTCAGTACTGCTGAACGAAGTGGAAACCTGGACCTTGAAAACTGAAAATATCAAGAAAACTAGATGCATTTGAAATGTGACTCTATAGACACATTCTGAAGATACCCTGGACTGACAGAATCACCAACGACGAAGTACTAAGACGAATTGGTCTCAAAAGAAAACTCCACGTCATAAAAGGATTCATGGAAGTTTATGTGTAGTCAGTACTGCTGAACGAAGTGGAAACCTGGACCTTGAAAGCTGAAAATAACAAAAAAACTTGAGGCATTTGAGATGTGACTCTATAGACACATTCTGAAGATACCCTGGACTGACAGAATCACCAACGACGAAGTACTAAGACGAATTGGTCTCAAAAGAAAACTCCACGTCATAAAAGGATTCATGGAAGTTTATGTGTAGTCAGTACTGCTGAACGAAGTGGAAACCTGGACCTTGAAAGCTGAAAATAACAAAAAAACTTGAGGCATTTGAGATGTGACTCTATAGACGCATTCTGAAGATACCCTGGACTGACAGAATCACCAACGACGAAGTACTAAGACGAATTGGTCTCAAAAGAAAACTCCACGTCATAAAAGGATTCATGGAAGTTTATGTGTAGTCAGTACTGCTGAACGAAGTGGAAACCTGGACCTTGAAAGCTGAAAATAACAAAAAAACTTGAGGCATTTGAGATGTGACTCTATAGACGCATTCTGAAGATACCCTGGACTGACAGAATCACCAACGACGAAGTACTAAGACGAATTGGTCTCAAAAGAAAACTCCACGTCATAAAAGGATTCATGGAAGTTTATGTGTAGTCAGTACTGCTGAACGAAGTGGAAACCTGGACCTTGAAAGCTGAAAATAACAAAAAAACTTGAGGCATTTGAGATGTGACTCTATAGACGCATTCTGAAGATACCCTGGACTGACAGAATCACCAACGACGAAGTACTAAGACGAATTGGTCTCAAAAGAAAGCTGTTGACAATTATTAAACAGAAATCTAAACCTCCACGTCATAAAAGGATTCATGGAAGGTTATGTGTGGTTCACATTAAGTTGTAAATCTTATTTAAAAATAATTAAGTTCGTCTGAAAAAAATTAGGAAAACATTTTGTACTATATTTATGTACAAACCAAAGGAAGCTGTCTTTGAACACTCATTTTAACTACTGCTTAGATTGATGTCTACTTTTCTGTACCTCCCAGGATACTGTTGAGTTTAAATAAGCAGTAAATTAAATATGCTGTACTGAATCATGCGAATTAATTGTTTTTGGTTGGTTTTAATAGTTACTGGTTAACGTTTTAAAAAACTTTATATTTTATTAACAGTATCCGTCTTATTCTTGGCGTTTCAATACCCTGTATATAAATTACAACCTGATCATTTGTTAGTTGGTTAAAATTATAAAATAAGTTACGCAGTGAATTGTTGCATTAAAAATAAAGTAGAAAATATCAAATTTGAATTTATCTCTTTCAAAATACTGCCTTTAGAAATCGATAGATTTCAACGTTAAGTCAATGCTTTTTTAGGGATGGTTTTCATCTGCTCGTCTTGTCGATCTCAATATCAGGAATGATGTTGGAAAGTTTCTAATTTAGTACAGGTACCAACATTTTTCTTCATTATTAGTTAGAACTAGACTACAGACTTATAGGGATCAAAATACCACGAATGTCATAATCATAATGAAGAAAAAAATGTGTTGGTACATTTTTCTGGTCTCTTTCTATGCAAATATACCTCAATTACCTATTTAAACGAATAGTTTTTTCATTTCTCCCCCTGAACTGACTCATTTTCAAGTCTAAATCGCTCAAACTACTTGCAAACTGTCTTTAAGTCCACTGTATATTTAACATATACATATTTTAACATTTTGTCGACTTTTTTGGTACTTTTTTTTACTTAAAACATAAATTAATGTTAAATCGCTTCACAAGATCCATGTTTGATAACACGATCTCACTACAGGGAATATAATAGCGGACAGACATGAGGGTATTAGATATAATACAGGTATATCATAAGAAAAACTTACAACTTTCATTATGATTCTACATTTTAACGTAAAATAAATCGTTGAAAGCTTGTTAAAATGTATTAGAATGGTAGAATGTTATTTACATTTATCTTCAGATAAATCAATATGCAGTAATCACGCAAGTAAGAATCAGGATTTCTCTTTTTTACGTGGTTAATTTCACAAAAAAAAGTAAATTCGTACTGTACTCAACAGAGAAGTAAAATCACAACATTATTCAATATTTATTTCTCGACGTCCTTTTTATGAAAAGTTGTGTAAACCGACACTTGTTAGATACTGCTACCGATATCTAGAATTTTACAATTGTATCAATATCTAGTTTATGAGTGTAGTTTATTTAAATTTGGTATGCACAGAAGTTGTCCATTAGAAATAATGCAAAAATTTCATAAAACCAGATCAGACTATTACATAAATTCATAGCAAACGATAATAAAATAGAAATTCCTTATATATTTCAATTGAAACGAACCTGATTGAGGATTGAAAATATTTATTATGATAGCGAATTAGAATAAACAAATTTCATATTATTCTTTTTAATAAAAGTATTCATAAAACATCTGCAGCACCTACAAATAATTTTTAACGTTGAAAGTAAGTAATTGGCTTAAAAAGTTGAAGGATTCAACCAACAGTTTTCGAAAATAGTCTCACCTTGGTTTGGAGAGCTGGTTATAGTCCAATTAAAATCTAAATTACAATATAATTAATAAATAAATACCTGTACAAATTTATTCTTATCCTCATGAACAATTTTAGATATTTTAGAAGCCTAACCCAACCTAATCTAGCATAAGCTTGAAATTCGATCAAATTTCAATACAAGATTATAAGAAATATTTACCATTAACATTATTTGATGATTAAATGAAAGCGCTTCAATTATTTCCCACAGTATTCGATAGTTGTTTTAGAATTGTCGTTTGTTTTTGTTATTTCAGTAGTTTTTTTCGTTGATTCCGAGGATTCTTTAGTTGCTTCATTATTGATTGTATATCTTCAATAGTTGTTTTTTCTTCGGTAATATTCAATTCGCTGTATATCTAGTCAGCTCTTAGTTCTACAGTAGTTTCTAATAGTACCCCGTTGTTAGTTCCTTAGGAATTTCACATATTTTTAGCTCCTCTATTTATTCAGTTGTTGTTTTTTTAATAGCTTCAACTATTTCGCTGAATATTTTTTCAGTTGTTGGTATTTCCCGTAGTCTTCGATAGTTGTAGAATTGTCGTTTGTTTTTGTTATTTCAGTAGTTTTTTTCGTTGATTCCGTTGTTGGTTTTGAGCTTTCGCTGTAACTGTCTTCGGACGTTGTATATTCCTCAAACTCTGCAGATTCTTCAGAAGTTTCGGTTGCTAAATAGCTTCTCACTCGAGGATTCTTTAGTTGCTTCATTATTGATTGTATATCTTCAATAGTTGTTTTTTCTTCGGTAATATTCAATTCGCTGTATATCTAATCAGCTCTTAGTTCTACAGTAGTTTCTAATAGTACCCCGTTGTTAGTTCCTTAGGAATTTCACATATTTTTAGCTCCTCTATTTATTCAGTTGTTGTTTTTTCAATAGCTTCAACTATTTCGCTGAATATTTTTTCAGTTGTTGGTATTTCCCGTAGTCTTCGATAGTTGTAGAATTGTCGTTTGTTTTTGTTATTTCAGTAGTTTTTTTCGTTGATTCCGTTGTTGGTTTTGAGCTTTCGCTGTAACTGTCTTCGGACGTTGTATATTCCTCAAACTCTGCAGATTCTTCAGAAGTTTCGGTTGCTAAATAGCTTCTCACTCGAGGATTCTTTAGTTGCTTCATTATTGATTGTACATCTTCAATAGTTGTTTTTTCTTCGGTAATATTTAATTCGCTGTAAATGTACTCAGCTCTTAGTTCTACAGTAGTTTCTAATAGTACCCCGTTGTTAGTTCCTTAGGAATTTCACATATTTTTAGCTCCTCTATTTATTCAGTTGTTGTTTTTTCAATAGCTTCAACTATTTCGCTGAATATTTCTTCAGTTGTTGGTATTTCCCGTAGTCTTCGATAGTTGTAGAATTGTCATTTGTTTTTGTTATTTCAGTAGTTTGTTTCGTTGATTCCGTTGTTGGTTTTGAGCTTTCGCTGTAACTGTCTTCGGACGTTGTATATTCCTCAAACTCTGCAGATTCTTCAGAAGTTTCGGTTGCTAAATAGCTTCTCACTCGAGGATTCTTTAGTTGCTTCATTATTGATTGTATATCTTCAATAGTTGTTTTTTCTTCGGTAATATTCAATTCGCTGTAAATGTACTCAGCTCTTAGTTCTACAGTAGTTTCTAATAGTACCCCGTTGTTAGTTCCTTAGGAATTTCACATATTTTTAGCTCCTCTATTTATTCAGTTGTTGTTTTTTCAATAGCTTCAACTATTTCGCTGAATATTTCTTCAGTTGTTGGTATTTCCCGTAGTCTTCGATAGTTGTAGAATTGTCATTTGTTTTTGTTATTTCAGTAGTTTGTTTCGTTGATTCCGTTGTTGGTTTTGAGCTTTCGCTGTAACTGTCTTCGGACGTTGTATATTCCTCAAACTCTGCAGATTCTTCAGAAGTTTCGGTTGCTAAATAGCTTCTCACTCGAGGATTCTTTAGTTGCTTCATTATTGATTGTATATCTTCAATAGTTGTTTTTTCTTCGGTAATATTTAATTCGCTGTAAATGTACTCAGCTCTTAGTTCTACAGTAGTTTCTAATAGTACCCCGTTGTTAGTTCCTTAGGAATTTCACATATTTTTAGCTCCTCTATTTATTCAGTTGTTGTTTTTTCAATAGCTTCAACTATTTCGCTGAATATTTCTTCAGTTGTTGGTATTTCCCGTAGTCTTCGATAGTTGTAGAATTGTCATTTGTTTTTGTTATTTCAGTAGTTTGTTTCGTTGATTCCGTTGTTGGTTTTGAGCTTTCGCTGTAACTGTCTTCGGACGTTGTATATTCCTCAAACTCTGCAGATTCTTCAGAAGTTTCGGTTGCTAAATAGCTTCTCACTCGAGGATTCTTTAGTTGCTTCATTATTGATTGTACATCTTCAATAGTTGTTTTTTCTTCGGTAATATTTAATTCGCTGTAAATGTACTCAGCTCTTAGTTCTACAGTAGTTTCTAATAGTACCCCGTTGTTAGTTCCTTAGGAATTTCACATATTTTTAGCTCCTCTATTTATTCAGTTGTTGTTTTTTCAATAGCTTCAACTATTTCGCTGAATATTTCTTCAGTTGTTGGTATTTCCCGTAGTCTTCGATAGTTGTAGAATTGTCATTTGTTTTTGTTATTTCAGTAGTTTGTTTCGTTGATTCCGTTGTTGGTTTTGAGCTTTCGCTGTAACTGTCTTCGGACGTTGTATATTCCTCAAACTCTGCAGATTCTTCAGAAGTTTCGGTTGCTAAATAGCTTCTCACTCGAGGATTCTTTAGTTGCTTCATTATTGATTGTATATCTTCAATAGTTGTTTTTTCTTCGGTAATATTCAATTCGCTGTAAATGTACTCAGCTCTTAGTTCTACAGTAGTTTCTAATAGTACCCCGTTGTTAGTTCCTTAGGAATTTCACATATTTTTAGTTCCTCTATTTATTCAGTTGTTGTTTTTTCAATAGCTTCAACTATTTCGCTGAATATTTCTTCAGTTGTTGGTATTTCCCGTAGTCTTCGATAGTTGTAGAATTGTCATTTGTTTTTGTTATTTCAGTAGTTTGTTTCGTTGATTCCGTTGTTGGTTTTGAGCTTTCGCTGTAACTGTCTTCGGACGTTGTATATTCCTCAAACTCTGCAGATTCTTCAGAAGTTTCGGTTGCTAAATAGCTTCTCACTCGAGGATTCTTTAGTTGCTTCATTATTGATTGTATATCTTCAATAGTTGTTTTTTCTTCGGTAATATTCAATTCGCTGTAAATGTACTCAGCTCTTAGTTCTACAGTAGTTTCTAATAGTACCCCGTTGTTAGTTCCTTAGGAATTTCACATATTTTTAGCTCCTCTATTTATTCAGTTGTTGTTTTTTCAATAGCTTCAACTATTTCGCTGAATATTTCTTTAGTTGTTGGTATTTCCCGTAGTCTTCGATAGTTGTAGAATTGTCATTTGTTTTTGTTATTTCAGTAGTTTGTTTCGTTGATTCCGTTGTTGGTTTTGAGCTTTCGCTGTAACTGTCTTCGGACGTTGTATATTCCTCAAACTCTGTAGATTCTTCAGAAGTTTCGGTTGCTACATAGCTTCTTCACTCGTTGATTCTTCAGTTGCTTCATTATTGATTGTATATCTTCAATAGTTGTTTTTTCTTCGGTAATATTCAATTCGCTGTATATCTAATCAGCTCTTAGTTCTACAGTAGTTTCTAATAGTACCCCGTTGTTAGTTCCTTAGGAATTTCACATATTTTTAGCTGCTCTATTTATTCAGTTGTTGTTTTTTCAATAGCTTCAACTATTTCGCTGAATATTTTTTCAGTTGTTGGTATTTCCCGTAGTCTTCGATAGTTGTAGAATTGTCGTTTGTTTTTGTTATTTCAGTAGTTTTTTTCGTTGATTCCGTTGTTGGTTTTGAGCTTTCGCTGTAACTGTCTTCGGACGTTGTATATTCCTCAAACTCTGCAGATTCTTCAGAAGTTTCGGTTGCTAAATAGCTTCTCACTCGAGGATTCTTTAGTTGCTTCATTATTGATTGTATATCTTCAATAGTTGTTTTTTCTTCGGTAATATTCAATTCGCTGTATATCTAGTCAGCTCTTAGTTCTACAGTAGTTTCTAATAGTACCCCGTTGTTAGTTCCTTAGGAATTTCACATATTTTTAGCTCCTCTATTTATTCAGTTGTTGTTTTTTCAATAGCTTCAACTATTTCGCTGAATATTTCTTCAGTTGTTGGTATTGCCCGTAGTCTTCGATAGTTGTAGAATTGTCATTTGTTTTTGTTATTTCAGTAGTTTGTTTCGTTGATTCCGTTGTTGGTTTTGAGCTTTCGCAGTAACTGTCTTCGGACGTTGTATATTCCTCAAACTCTGTAGATTCTTCAGAAGTTTCGGTTGCTACATAGCTTCTTCACTCGTTGATTCTTCAGTTGCTTTTCTATCTTTAGTATGTCTTCAAATCTAGAAATCTTTTTCAGTCTCTTAGGTTATCGGGTATCAAAACTTGCCTCCAGTAGTGGTATTTTGCGTAGATTTTCCCTTCTAGATTGTTAGCTACTAGTTTTATGGACTTGACATTTTGTGTCTTCTTCATTTGGCCATAATAAAAATTAAAAATTCAGTTTTCCAGCTTTACACTCATAGTCAATCATACCAAAAACTTATGAGCAGAAATTTTTTACCCAAAAGATTTGAATACAAATTCAAAGACGTAACTTATATTGTGATGTATATAGGCCTAACGTAAAATATATTTTAGTACATAAACTGAAATAATTAAACATTTATAGGTGATGAACAAATCCTCAACTTTCCAATAATAAAACCTGTATAGCATTCTACTATAAAATATACATATTTCTAGATTATAAATTAGAAACGTTATAAAATAGGTTGACTAGATAAGATGACAAAATTACTTTCCAACGAAAGATCATAAATAAAAATCTGCTTTTCACAATTAAAATTGCTAAAATTGGAAGTGCAGTCGAACAAAAATAAGGAAATCGAACATCGTTAAGCAAACATATTACATTAGAACGATTTGGTGTGTACTTAGAGTGTGTAGTTTTTCAAGATAATTGGCTTAAACTCCGAATAAGATACAAACTTGTTTTTAAGTTGTTATATTTCAATACCTTTGTAGAAAATGGGAGCCGAAGATTATATAATTATTTTCTAAGAAATAAATCATCGTATATGATAGTTCCCTTAGTAATATATGTTCCTGATAGAGACTACAAACTTAATTTCATTGTTTATTGTTTTACTTAATCATTTTTATAGTATTTTATTAATAATATAGATTGGTATTGCAGGAATCAAGTAGAAAAAACTTTAAGTGTGCTACTTTTCGGTAAATTGAGTCGATAAATTTTATTGCGATGTAAGTGAGAAAATAAATTCTAAGTAATTTCATCTAAAATCATTATTTTACTACTTTATGGTATTATTTCACATTCTACAGAAACTATACGACCTACAAACATTCATTTACAAATGATATTCATGATTCAGTTTGCGTTTAACAAAAACTGTCTATTATACTAATACTATTAAAAGAATATGGAGATAATATTAAACGTCTAGTTAAGGGAAAGCAATATAATTAATATTCATTTTGTATTTGTTTATTTATTCAATGCAAAATAAATACATTATTCTATCACCGCCATCTCGTTACTATCGATATAACTAAGCTGCATATTAAAAATAAAAAAAGTAGATATTTGCCCTGCGTTATTTTTTTGTACTTCGACTACTGCTTAGAAGATGGCAGTATTAGCAAAACTTTTCAATTTTAAATCCGCTGTTATAATATTTGATTCACACTATTTAAAAATAGTTTCCAAGTTGAATAATGTGTAATTTTCAATTTCCGAAACAATCTAGTGAAAAATTTTAATGACTTGACTCTGCTACCACCTTCTAACGAAAAGTCAAACTAATGAAAATGAAAATTTCTAGTAGATCTCAATATTTTTGTAGTTCTTCTTTTAGTCGAAAGATGATAGTGTAGTCAATGCCACTATTTATAATGTTTTTATAAATTATAAAATACGAAATATTTAGATTTCATTTGCTTAAATTCCGGTAAACAAAAAAAGCAGTATAATAGGGAATTTCACTTGATTGGTCATTTATAAGCAATATGAAGATGCTGCTAATTTGTATAAAATTCAAAACATATTCTATTGAAATTTAATCAATTACCATTGCAGAGAACTGTTGAGAATCGGAAGGCTGTTTGTATTCGTCTATGATTTTAATATCTGCTGAATATTTACTATTAATAATGAGCCAAGGAATGAATGAAAATAAAAATATATTTCTCAAAAGGTTTTTTATGTGCTTACACCACCGCAGACAGTTTTGCAAATTTTACGTGGGTATACCAATTTTGGAATTTCTTGTTCATTATTTTACAATAACATAAGTTTCACAACCTTGCATGAATTAAGGTGAAAATGAGATACATTTTTCCTTTTTACAAATGCAAAATAGTAAATTTTTGGAACTAATATTTCATATAGATTCAAAAATCTTCCAGCTGGCAACACTGACTTTCATACTTAGTAACAGTATCATTACAAGGAATCAAAAGTTTCGTTCTACGCTAGTTATTTCATTACAAGTTTGTTACTAAATCTAAAGTAGTCACAGTTCAGTAAATTTTCCTTCATTAACATTTTAAAACACGTATCGACTATTTAAGTTATCTCTTTCAACTTTAACCTCAAAGGAATTAGGTTTTGATTTGCTTTTGTTTAAAACTCCATTTTAAGAGCGTTAATTTTTTATATAAGCTCGAAATAATATTTGAGAATGGCAAATACTGCAACAGATCTTACAGAAGAAGATGCAGCAGACCTCCAATTTCCTAAAGGTAATAATTTTTCATGATTTAGTAAACCCATACGTTGTTAGAAACATTTGAAAATTTCAGAAGACGACCTCTCAACATTTTCTAGATGTAATATTTTCGATAACAGCGATTCAACTTATTGTGCAAATTGTTACTGTGAAGTACAAAGTAAGTACATTTTATGTGAAAAGTGTAAAGTGAATATCTGTTTGTCATGTTTTTCAAATGGAGCAGAATTTTTAAATCATAAAAACGATCACGATTACCGTGTTTTATCGACAAATTTCGTTTTATTCGAAAATTCAGATTGGACAGCTGAAGAAGAATTAAAACTACTCGATTGTATAAGTAATTATGGTAATTGGAATCTCATCACACAAGAATTGCCGAATAGATCTGTTAATGAAATAATACAACACTATGAGTATTTTTATTTAGAAAGGAATGGCTGTAAAGGTTTCCCTAAAGTAAATTTCCCAGATGTAGCTCTATTTCCAGAATTAGTGGTGCCTTATAGATTTAGACTCGCAGATACAGATGAACCACCTAGATATTTATCCAACACTGTTGGATTTAAGTCTTTAGCTGGATACAATCCAGCAAGATCAGATTTTGAAATAGAATTTGATAAAGGGGCTGAAGATATTTTATCAAATTTGGAATTTGTTGATGAGGATGATCCGCATTATGAACTTTTGACAAAATTGCAATGCTCTTTAGTTGAAGCGTATAATCGGAGATTACAAGAGAGGCAAAGATGGAAAAACTTGATTCGAAGTCATGGACTTTTGCTAGTTCGGAAAACACACTCATGGTTGAAAAGATATGATAACACTATAAACAAAAATATTTATGAAAAAATGATTAGATTCATGCAGCTGTGCAAACCAACGAAATTTGAAATGTTAATGGAAGGATTGCACAGAGTCGGAGAACTAAAACTTCATATTTCAAGGTAATTTCTCTTATTTCTCATTAAAATAAAAGATAATTTTCAATTTCGTTAAATAATTTGTAAATAGGCTTCATTTTATAACTGTACAGGGTGTCAAACATAAGGTGATTCATATACTCTTCTCCAAACCTGTAAGAGTTACTTATCAAAAACCATTAATTACAAAAGTTCTTTGTATTTTTCGATTATTGGCGTTTGGATTATACAGGGTGTCCCAATTTTTCAGTATCGACGTTAACTTTGAAATTTTAAATGTTTTATTGTATTTTTTTTATTTAGAGGTAAAAACAAAGCTCACTGTAACCTCTTTAACTTATTTTTACGTCTTAAAATGGGCTTATTCACTGCTAGATTTCCAGAAAGGCTAGCATATTTCAATTTTTTTTCACTGTGGAAGTACACAAAGGCAGATCCATAGATCTAGGTTGCTATCTCTGGATCCATGAGTCTTCAATTACACTTATTGATTGATACATTATGTTTATCTCCAGCGATTGTGGCTTTTCAAGGCCGTTTTCTATTGCCAAGGTTCCTGGTGAATGCATATTTTTTCATATTGTAGTCCACGGTATGTGGAGATATTTTTAATTAGGCAGCAATGGTACCATTACTTTTGCCTACTACCCTTTTAAAACTTACAAGTCTGTATTGGCGAGAACGAAAACAAACAAAAAAGTATAAATCACAGCACGTTCTTGCATCTCACAGGGCTAATTGAGGGAACTAAACTACAATCATAAACACCAAAGGAATGATTTGCAGTTAAATAATAATAAACAAATCAACCCGTACTTGAAATTTATGAATGGATTATGGGGTTTCTCTGTTTGGATGAGGAATAGTTTTTCTGGACATTTTATGCTAATTTGTTATTTTGTGATTTATACCTATTTCAATACGTGCTGCAGACTATTAAAAAAATCTGCTACTGAGGCCATGTTTATCAATGTTTATTTGTAATTTTATTGAATAAGTAAACATAATATGTGAATTTATAACTGTAAACAATATTATTAATTATCTACATTAAGTGTAAACAATATTTATATGAACCTATCAAAAGTATACTAAATATAAATAATGTTTATATGTCAAATAAGTCCAACATGCTTTTTGAATTGGATTCTATCTTCATCTGTTGGTTTTAAAAGTTTATCTTTCCACACCGGTAAAACAATGTGAAAAATGAATGTGGAAACTGCCAGTACAACTATTGGAAGTCGCCTTCTAAATTTGAGAATTATTTTAGTTTTTTCTGCTACGACCATACTTTACTGAGACTTTTTATGGCAAAGAATAAACTGTTAAATCACAAGCAAATGTCAAAATTCTGCCAATTTTGATAGATCATACGCTATTTCTAAATAATTGATATAACTTTTTATAATTATAAATGCAGTAAAATGTGCATATTCAGTTTCCTGTTTCCACTTTTTTGGTCTTTGGTTATTCTGCTTTGTTTATCAATATATATCTCAATTAAATCACAATTTACTTACTTGGTTTTCCTCTAACCATTACTCATTATTCTGTGCTTTAACATTCTAGTGAAGTATCCCAGAGACCTAGCTCTGTTTGCTCATATTGCCTGTGTTAATTTTGGCTAATGCATTGTTTTGATAAATCACCATCTAGGAAAATTTTATTTCTTGTCTCAGTAAAAATTATCGTTAACTGGAATATGTATGGTGATTGATATCCCAGCTTTGAATTGTCTTAAGCCCTTATTTGAGTATGATAAATACTTTTCAAGAATATTTTGATAAATTTTTCATAAGAAGACTTTTGTCATTAAGGCCTGAATTTATATTGTGACAATTGATTATATATCAATGACAAATAATATTTTGATGATAAAGAATAAAGTTTTACGATTAAGAAACTGAAAAAAAAAATTGTTTTTAGGTTGATAAATTTGAGAAAAATAGGTATCACGACCCTAGCAGAAGGAAGACTATACTTTAAATTGAAACAGTCTCATGAAGCAAATAAAAAATCACTAAAATTGTTCAGACAAGATCCGGCCTTGAATTGGAAAGCTTGTAAAGACTCAAATTTCACAATAATATCAAAATGCAGTAGACGTCGAAGTTTTGCTCCAATAGAAATCAGTGGTATGCCTGGATATTCAAAATTATCTCCCCAAGAGGCCGACTTGTGCAGTACAGTGAGACTAGTACCTGTTACTTATTTTCAATTGAGGGACACATTGGTTTCTGAATGTAGAAAAAATGGATCCGTTTCTTTACAAACCGCTAGGAAATTATTGAAAATTGATGTTAACAAAACTAGAAAATTGTATGATTTTTTGTTGCAAGAAGGTTATATACAAAAGACTTCATCTTCAATATCATAAAGACAATTTGAGAACTTAATTTTATAGTACAGCTGTGTTATAATTATGGTTCATGCTAAAATGGTGAAAAACTAAACAAAAAGTTGAAAAAACTAACTTTCGTCAAGATTCTAAAAATTGTGGTAGACTATGGTGACTTGTTTTTGTAGCAGTCAATCGAAAAGAATCTTGACAAATGTGGGAAGTTGCCAAAACCCAATTATTTACCGAGAATTCAATACAAGAAAACTAGACATAAATCAAGATTCAAAAATTGTGGCTGTGCAAAATAATTGTATCAAATAATGTATAGGTACTTATATTAAAATTATAGTTCTCTTTTTATTTAAAAAAAATCAAAATGTGTGATACAATATTCTAGTTTTATATCCTGTAAAAGGACCGTGAAATAAATAAGTTTTTATAATATAAAAAAATGTTATATTGGATTTTTTAATTACATTTTAGTGACAATTGTGACTCCTGTGGTTTGTATCATCGAAAACGTACTACAAGTGATAAAAGAACAGACTGTAATAAAAATATAAAAAAATATTTACTTAACAATTCCATTAATTCAATAATACTGTTTATGTTATCTTTATAAGCGAATTACAGAAAAATAAAACCTTTTTGACATATATCATTTATTAGTAATAAATATTGCGAGAAAAACGTTTCTTTTTGAAATGGATTCATAGAATTAATATTAAAGATAGAGAGAACGAGGTGTAGGAGCTTGTCAGAACTGTTGATAGTAAGAGAAAAGACATCGGTATACCATTATCTATCCCTCTCTATCTTATTCTGATTGAATCTATGATTTTGAAGTTTCAAACGTCAAAAGAATCAGATGCAGTCGGAGATGCTTATTAACTCACTTCCACTCTATCTTTAATATAAACTCTATGGGTGGATTACCGTAGAAGAAGAAAATGGTAAATATATGAAGAACAAAAAGCCTTAATCGGGTTGAATATATTAATAGAGGTAGTATGCGTCCATAATTAAAAAAGGAATGTATATATTCTTCCAGGTTTTGTATTAGAAAAAAAGTTGAGAGGTCATGTTTGTGATTATTTAAAAATAGAATTGATAATTTTTTTTCAATGGAATTACAGAATTTGAAAATGCTGAGACGTTATTAATATCGGAAGTTCACATGTTATTGGAACATAGAAAGGATCAGAACGAATCTGCAGAAGACGAACAAGAGTTTTCAGATGTTTTCATGAAAACCTTAACGTATACAGATAGATTTAGAAAATTTAAAAATAAAGAAACCATATCTGCAGTACGAAAGTGAGTAAATTGTATGGAATTTTCGATTATATTTTGGAAAAAAGAAACAAAAAAAAGTATTCAAATACGTTTTTATGAAAACGACATATATTACAGGTTATTATAGAGGAATAAAATTTGTTTTATTCTAAATTCATGCAAAAAAATTGGTGAGATAATTATCTGGATAAAATTTTGACATATGTTTATATACAGTTCAATAGGACCTATAGGATCAATGTTTGGAGTCTCTCCACTACTTTCCCCCATTTATTTTTTCTCATGGCTGCTTCACACAAGTTCCCTACTTTCATTCTTTTTAAATCTTCCCTAAGTACTTCTTTCCATATTTTTACCTCTCCACTTCCCTCCTTAATAAGGATCTTTTCATCCAACTGTTTATTACTTTGATATTTCTGTTCGTTCTTCTTCTATACTCTTTCTGATCTTGCAGTCCTCCGATAATCCTTCTTAGTACCTTTCTTTCCAATACGTTCATTTCCCTTTATGTTTCAGTCTTGTAAATCCGTAACTTAACAACTTTTGAAATATCTTTTGGTTTTAATACTCCTTCTAGGGCCCCAGATGTTTTATTTACTCTGTTCAGTCTTTTATTGATTATTCTGGTTTCACCTCCTTCATTTGTCACTGCCACTCCTCCCTAATAAGGATCTTTTTACATCTTTTGATTCTAATAGTCCTCCTAGGGGTTTTTTATGAATTATCCTGGTTTCGCATCCTTCGTTTGTCACTGTCACCCCTTCTCCTATTAATAAGGATCTCTTCACCCAACTATTTTTGTCCATTACTTTGATCTTTACGTTCGTTCTTCTTCTCTACTCGTTTTGATCTTGTACTCCTCTTTCTCTCCCATATGTTCATTTAGTTTTCTTCTTTTTTGTCTAAGTCTTGTAAATCCGCAACTTAACAACTTTTGAAATATTTTTTGAATTTAATAGTCCTCCTAGGGTCCCAAATGTTTTATTTTCTCAGTCTTTTATCAATTATCCTAGTTTTACCTCCTCTGGTTGTGACTGTCAATCCCCAAATCTTCCAACTCCTGGATTTTATCAAAACTATCATTTTCTTAGTCTGCTCCATTTCGAGATATAAGCCCTACAAGGTGGTGAATAAAATTTACAAATTCGAACCTTTTATAATGCAAAAATATTTAGAAAAGAATTTAATTTTCTCATTACTTAATCCTTTTATGTAATTGAAAAACTAACCAGTTTTAAGTATTTTTTCTTGTTCATAGTTTTGTAAACCTCAAGGTTTCAAATTGTTTAATAAATTAATATAACCCTTTTCAAGCTACAAAAGACCTAGAATTTCCGTCATTTTGAAAAGTCTTCTTCTACACAGCTAAGAAAATTCATAATATTGTGACACTTTTCAGGTTTAGTTCTACTAGAATGTGAGTGGTCACCTTTAGATTATAAAAAAAATAATTTATTTTATAAAATGTGTTTAAATTGTTGTATAACTTTTTATTTTTATCTTGTAGTCTACTAATGCAAACGAAAAAGCTTCACAAATTTGAATTGGCTGCAATTGCAAATTTGTGCCCTGAAACAACCGAAGAAGCCAAATCCCTAATTCCATCTTTAGAAGGAAGATTTGAAGATGAAGAACTTCAAGCGATATTAGACGATATACAAACAAAAAGAAGTATACAGTACTAAATAACACTCCAATTCTGGATAAGAAGAAGAGGACAGTCAGATTACTTTTATATTAGTTTGGAAAATTCTTAAGAATAAAATAAAAGATGTCTCTGTACATAATGTTGTATTTAATCTATATTTTGTCTTTCCAGATTCAAATAGAATGAAACAAGATTTGGTAACAGAAGAAAAAAAATGTCAACATTGTTTTTGTTCGAGAAGAATTTGATTTTTTTCTTTAGCTTGGTAGAATTTTCAACTTACCGATGAAATAATCATCTTCAGGTCTCGGAACCATTTTCAGTTACGGTGCAGCTTCCCAAGTTTCTGCTTGTAGTCTTTTCAAACCTCTTTATTACTAATGTGTAAAATTGATTAATATTCCTCGTATTTATTTAATTTTTGATTGAAATCGACTCCCGATTCATTAAAAAAAATTTTCCCACACAAATAATTTTGGATCTAAAATTGTACGGCATAATTTATGATCAATTTTTGGCGACCATTGTACAATGGAAAATTCACAGATGCGTTATTAATAATCTAACGGAAAGTATGAATTGTTTATAGAATAAACAAAAATTCTTAATGAAAATTTCCATAATTCAATTATGTGTGAAATTTCGACCAATTATTCATGCCAATTCCTAGTAAAAATCTTATCGTCTCGATATAAAAGTAGTTTTAAAAATATAACAGAAATTTTATAAATAAATGCACCAAACGAGATTTATTATACAGGGTGATATCACACTAAGAAGATTGCCAGCGTATTCAAAAAAATGCATCGAATGTAAAAGCCTGTATCGGAACATTTAAAACCATAGAAAAACAAGTAAAAGACAATCTTGAAGAAATTACACAGAAATTGTTTCTTATAATGATTGTATTAGGGTCTCTTGGCATCGTTTTGCGTCAGGAAGACCCACTAGTGACAACACTGTTCAATATCTCACTGGAATATGGTGCAAGAAGCATTCGAACGAATCCCGGAGAACTATTTGCAATAGACTCACGGATGATGGAAATTCCCGAGACAAGTTAAGCTCAATATCTCATTTAATCCATAAAAAAGATCTATTATTGTTTTCGTCCATTAAACTCCTGGTTTTCTTTTTTTTTATCACCTTCATGTTCTCTACAAAGTTATGGGTTTCGATTGGTGTTAGTTTTTCCTTGTAATTAGCTGTGTTGATCAATCCTCTTATCGTTAGATCAGACCAGTACCGTCATCTTCATCACCAGACTCATCATCGGTAAGAAAGTTAAAATCGGGCGGTTCGACGTATATAACTTCGGAATTCAGATCCATTTTAAGAGTTTCTTGTAATATAAAACCTCGTCCGTAAAAAATAAAGAAGAATGAATTTGAGTTGAGTAGAGTAGTGGGAGGAGCGGGAGTTTTGTAGGTTAGTTTTAGTAGCGATGAACCGTGGCGCATCGTATTTTCGCTATTGAACATTTCTTCAAAAGTAATAAATCAGTTATTACTGTTCAACGGCTTTTCCGCACAGAGTTTAATGTTCCACGAAATGGTTCGATAACTGGTCGCAACATAATACTTCGTTGGGTGCCTCTTTTCGCACAACTCGATTAGTTATGAAGCAGAAGTCGTCCTCGCACGGCGCGAACTCCACAAAATGCCGACAAACTTAGGGCGTCGGTTCTTAAAAGTCCTCGCCGCTCCACTAGAAGGCGCGCTCCAACTCTGAACTTGTCTCGACGATCGCTGCAGCGCATCCTTAACGATGATCGTGAAAAATAATGGAAAACTTCGAAGAAAGACTCTTGAGGTGTATAGAGGCGAACCGTCATACCGAATAATCTTCAGTTTATTTGAAAATCATCCTGTATCACGATCCTACATTAAATATCAATATTATTCTTGTATTCGAAAATAATTATCGTTTATATATATAGAAAAGCAACCCACATTTGAAAAAACAATAAATGTTTTTTTAATCGCAAGGACGCCTATTTACTTATAATCCTGTTTTTAACGTCTCGTGTACGTCATCGCATGACCAGATACTATTTAATACTGTTCAATTTCATCAATAAAATAAATTTATTTTCAATTTTTAATTTTGCTATTGAACTCTCTTCTAATGCAATTATTAATGGTTGTTTTAGTCTTATTTCACTATTGGGCGCTAAGTCTTTATGTAGTATTTGACTTTAATGACGTTCATGACCTTTTGGCGTCGATTGTGCTAAAAATTCTTAATCCTTATGTCTTCAGTTAATTCCTAGTTCTCTTGTCTTAAATTTTTTTTATATCGTCGTCATTTGAGTTTATTATATCGATTCATATACGTTAAGTATTTGAATGTACAAAAAAAAAATGAATAAACTTCAGTTAGATAAAGTCAAATACCCCTTAGATTAGATAAGAAAATATTTATTATACTGTTTCGAACAAATTCGCAAAATGGTTCCCTAGGCCGCCCCTATCCAGATTCTATGAAATTTTAAAAATTCGCCGGCGTCTTTCACATTTTTTGTAAATGGCGGAAGCGACTGATGTTTCATTTTAGAACTTTTTATTATAGGCGGGCGGTTTATTTACAGTATTTCTTATAAAAAAAATTCTAGGAAAGTCAATTCATTTATCCCTTTGAGTTCTAGAACTTTATAGAATTCTATTTGTGGTATATAAATAAGTTTATGAAGCACAGTTAAGTTTTAAATAAATAGTCGTAGTGAAAAGAACGAATTGGTGAAAGCAATCGCAGAAATTATTCAAGTGATATTCATAAGTAAATTATTGTAAGTTAAGTGTATTATATAGTGTGTAGATGAATTGAGTACGTGAGAGACAGTGTTTATTAATTCACCCCAGGAATAAGAAGAGTTATAATACAAATAAACATTTAATTCATTTTATAATAAAAATATTCATATTAAGCAAATAGACGTAGGAAATTAATGAAGGAAATCAACAAATTACAGGAAAAAGCAAAGCAATTACGGACTGGTACCAACTAAAAACTAACAAATACAATTTTGAAACGGTATCGACCTTTAACTATCTAGGAATAACGTTGGGACAAACATCCAGAGATAGGATAAAGGAAAGGATACGAAATGGAAGAATCAGAAACCTATTAAAAAAAAAGAACATAAGAAAATGAAAACGTACAAGACCCTAATAAGACCAGTAACACGTATGCGATGGAAACAATAGTAATTAACAAAAGAGAAGAAGAAGAACTGAAAGAAAGATAATGAGAACTACAACAGGTCCACACACAAGAGGGAGAAAGGAAAACGAAGAAATAGAGCTGGGGAAGGAAAATATAGTGAGATACATAAAAGCACAAAGACTCAACTGGGTTAGGCATATAATGATAAGGAAAACTTCTGAAGAGATCAACCCCATTGTGGCCAAGGAGAAGAGGCAGGCCGAGAAAGACTTGGAGAAACGAAATAGAGGACATAAGAGCTAAAAGCGATAGCCATAATCTGAAGGATTTAAAGATGATGATGAAAGATGTTCCTGCTATTCTTCTACATCCGCTCTTTCCCAAGCTCAACACTTCTACAGAAACAAAGTTACTCAGAGGTACTTTATTTGTTACAGAAGTCTCCAATTGTAAAAATTTCTTCTTCAAATGAATAACCCATGCGACCAGGCTTATACGCTAGTTACATTGGATCAACAAAACTATCAGTTGGGTCTTTACCTATTCTTGGTGTAGCTACATTATATATTTGCTTGATGGATAGAAGCTTCTGGTTTCAAATATCTAAGGCGCATATAAAAGAATTGGTGGCTGGTCATCTAAGATGACATTTCCATATATATAAGTGTCATGGAATATCCTGGATCCTTGACCAGTCACAAGTGCGAGGTACAAACACATGGGCAATCCTCACAGTCAAGGTACCTGATTAGCATAATCAAGGAAATCGTAGTTTTAACTTGAGTACGACTTGATCATCAACTGTCTTAACTAAGAGCTGTGAACCCAGGTTCCTCTTGGCTATTAAACAAAGTTGTAACGACTGGGTAAAGCTTAGACTGATGATTGATTGGTTATGTTAAAGTTCACAACTTTGGGTTGAGAATTGGGTTACTATATACAGGTATATATGAAATTCAAAATAGACTTGATATAAAATGTTGACCACCATAAATGATAGTATTGTTTTATTGTTTAATTCACTCTGACTAGTTTCTTCTTAATTTATTATTAATTCTTGCATCTCATACATAGTGTGTTCTTTTTCAAAATACTCGATTTTTTCTACATGGCCACAAATGTTTTAATAGTTTTGAAATTGGTACATTGCTTATCTCGTTATTATCTTATTAAATCCAAATAACTACACCACTAAGTAAAACCTAGAGTTAACTATAAAGATAGAGAAAGCGCTATGTAAATGGAAGAGAGAGAAATAATATCAGTTTGCCATCCTGTATACTCCTGAATAAAATCACAACTTGTTATTCTTTTGATTTACCATCACTTGAAACATCGACGTCATGGTGATCCAATCAGATAGAGAGTTATACATGGTAGTATATGTTTTTTCTTTCTCTATCAACAGTACGTGCCCATTTGAACAAGCTAGCTCTCTACCTCTACCTTTACCCCCTACCCAATAGTTTATAGTATTAAAAATTTCCAGTTTTTCATGTTCACAATTTAATAATAACAAACTATTCACCATAAACAGAATATATTTTAGTTTTTCAATTGAATAATCTTGTACAATCAGAGTATTTGGTAGTTGGATGCGTGAATATGTGTATCTGGGGATTTATTTTTGGATCTGGCAACAGGGGAGACGTTGATAGGCGACGCCGATCGGATTTTCTCGCGATAAGTCGTTCGTTTTCAACGTCGTCATTGGACGCCTATTTACGAATAAAAACAAATGAAGATTTACTATGCTACTTCAAATAATAAATATCTCACCTTGGAAAGGGGATTTGGAAAATATTGTTTGTTGAATTAATGGTGACGAAACATATTTATAATCACGATTTTCATTCAATTTTGCATAATATATCGAGATAAAATTCTATTTTCCATAATAAAGGGAGCGTGTTCCGGAATTCAACAAAATTTATAGCAGAGATTAACTCTTTTTATACGGTTTTTAAGAGCTCAAGGGAGGTATTGTTTTTTTGACAATTACTAAATTTAACAACCATTCCAATAATGGCTAGACAAAAATTATAGCAGATATTCTTGCCTATGGTTGTCTTGGTTATGAAGATAACATATTTTTGAAAATAATTTTATCGTTCAGCTTGACTTCATGTGACTTTAAACATTATATCTGTGTTTATTGTCGTTGTCAGAACCCCCAGGAAAAGTCTGTACGTCAACTAAATATCTGTACTTCCCCTGAATCGTTTCGTTGATTCTAGATCTGTATTTCCTCGAAATAGGCTTTTCAATTTTGAGCTCTCTGTTTTTTTCTCATTTGTACTTAATTTTTGATTCAATTTGGATGTTGGTATATAATTGCCAGGAGTTGATACATTGGGAGATTGTGAATAAATATAAAAATAATTAGACTTCTCCAAAAGAAAGCTATTTTTCGGCGACTATACATTCTACGTGCTATCACTTTTGCTGAAATAGTCAGGACATTTTCACAGTTACTATGGCTCGCTCGCAGAATCTTCAAAACCAATCGGCTAAGCTGATATTTTACGGGGAAGTGACCTGCCAGAAGACCCACCATCATTTTAATGTCGTTTCTGGACGATTCGAGAAATTCCTCGGCTTCCTGATGACACGGTTATGAATTGTTTGGATTGTCTTAGTACTAGAGTGTCTCTGTAGTAAGATTCCACATGATAATTTAATCACCCGTTCAGTTATTTGTTAATATGACATCTTAGGAGGCCACATAGTAGAGCTTTGGTAGTTAACTCAAGGCAAGGATGTCTGCTACATTGATATACTTCCTTGTATCTTTTGTAAGAAAATTTTGCCTTTTAGTTTTAGTTTTTTAATGGTTTTCCCCATTTTTGAGGTACTTTTTTCTCATATTTGTATTAAAAAAAAAGTAATATACATTTTTGCATACGTTCAAACCAATTCTGGAAACATTTTTCCACTCTGAAGCTGATATCGTAGAAAAATTGTTTTCAACAGCTTCTTGAAGTGTCCGCGCTTCTTTTGTGTGATAGAAGGAAAGAAGAAAAAGTCATTAGGCGATAAATCGGGTTATTACGAGCTATGAAACATTAATTTTGGAACGTCAGTCATAAATGTTGATGCAGATCGATTCTTCTGCAATCTGCGATATATTAAGCGATATCTTTATCTGTCTTTAAGTCACGCGCACAGCATCGACTACAACTGATTTTGGCCGACCTTCTCGACATTCATCACTGACTAATTTCTGCAAACCAATTGCAAACAGTCTTCTCTGATGGTGGTCCATTACCAAAAGTTCCATGAAGCGATTTAATGCGTTTTTGTTGACGAAAACCTTTTTTAAAATCATAAAAAATAATTTAACTCAAGGATATTAAGGGTGATTAACGCCACACCTATTGTTCGATAGTAAAAAAGGCAATGAGAAGAAATCAGTACAATAATCATGAAAAATGATAAAAACGTATATGAAATAATACTAAATAAGACAAAACTGGAACAAGTGAATATATTTAAATACATAGGCTCAAAAATGATAGAATATGAAAGAATTAAGGATGGGATGAAGGACTGACCAAGGGCAGCAAGAAGACTCTTTGGTATTATCAAAAATACCTGGAAAAGAAAGACGTACCGAAATGAAAAAGTTTAGTTTCAAATTCTGCTGGAGACATTCTTGCTTTATAGAAACAGAGAGGTTTGAATTTTACGAATACCTCTGAAGGATATATGCAAGCAAAAAAGCGAAAAATTTCGCACCAAATTATGGGGGTCCCTCATTGTAATCAATCAGTTAAGTACGAGTACTTCTGGGGGATACCAGCTGAATAATATCGTTAATTAAAATAAGACAAAAACTGAAAATGAAGTGCCTCAACTTCTTAGTTTTATTTCTTCAATAAATTTAGATAGTTAGTTGTTAGTATCATAAATGAATTATTTACAAATGACTTGGTTTTTGAGGAAGGTGGGAAAATGATATTTATCACATGGGAGCGCCTTTTCATCCTCATTCTTGGGAGGGAAAGTACCACTTTCCTCCCTTATTTTACAAATAGCTATAAACTGGAAACCACATCAAAACCAAGCATAAAAACACTGTATGAATAATATTTTTAGTAAAGGTTACACGAAATATTTCTTTGATTTTTAGTCCTAGTTAGACATCCAAGGAAAAATGTAATAATAATTCCATCGTGTAAAAGATAGTAATTTAGTATTTTCTCAGAATATTTTCATAGTTGAATTACTATGATAATACTTAAATATATATATATATATAAAACGTGATTAAATGTGATATGGGATACACAGCATTTCTTATCTGTACAACAAACCGTACGAACGACTTGACAACACTGTGTAGCGGCGCCAATCCAGTTCTATGAGCGCTATTTTATTGTGAGGACGCAAACTGACTATATAGTAACTTGGTTGGTCCTTGCTCCGTAACGGCGACTGCAATTTATTGTTTTTATCTTGGAAAGTTGAAAAATCTTTGACATTGCATGATAAATGTACGCGGTCATGAATTTTGTCGTGATTAAATCGGGTTTTATCAGACACAACGCAATTAAACAATTGTGATTTTTGTGTTAGGTTGTTTGTTTATTTGAAAACTATAAATATTTGTTGTTTGTATTTATTGTGAATGGTGAACATTTTTTTTTCTGAACGAATTTTCATCGGGAGTATAACAGAAATTAATTTAAAGTGTGTTATTTTTTCGAATTCTTGAATGAGGTGAGTGTCGATTGTAATTTAGATTTATTTTACCAATAATCGTCCAGCCAAGTTTCAGGAACGAAAATGTGAATTTATATCAGTAAGACATCGACAGTTTTCCAAAAATTTTCCCTAGATTCAAATTATTACAAAGCGATCAAAAAATCTGTTATACTGGCCAATGTTCCTCGAAGATAAATTTTAAAAATGCAGATAACTATTATAGTTTTCAAATTTTAATTTGGTTTTTAATTTCTCCATCCTTTTTGAATTCCAACAAATCAATATTCTAATAATAGAGGGCGCTAGATAGATTTGATTGTTGTCCCAACCGAAACATTTTTTTTACCGTTAAATTATGTTAAAAATCTTGAACAAAAAGTTTCTAATAAATAATTTGATATTGATGAAAAGCACATGTACGTAATAAATCAAAAAAAAGTCACAACCGTAAAAAAACTGAAGGAGATAGCATCAAAAATATAACTCCACCTTCGCATTTCAAAGATTAGAAGATTAGAATTAAAAAGAAAACATAATAAAATAGAATGAGTAAACTCGGTAGAAATTAAGTAAAAGAGAAAATAATAGAAAACTTTTCACCTAATGGAAAGGTTGTAGAAGCTTTTGTCAGTTCTAGGCTAAAGACATCGTCGTAGAGGATGTTTCATAATAGTGGGCCTAGTACCGAACCCTGAGGAACACCTGAGCCCACTTCAAGTGTTTCCTTGTTCTCTAGGACTATCTTTCTTGATTTTTGAGTGAACCATGTATTGATGAATTGTGGAAAAACTGGTACACGTCAGTAGAGGTACAGAAAAATTAATGTATGCACTCTCATGAATTATTTCACTCGTTTTCGGTTTGTAGTGCATTATAAACATACTCGTTGCATAATGTACTAGTTTTTTGTTTATTCTGTTGTATATTATGTTTTTTTTAAACCTAGAAATTTTGTTTTTTCTTATTGTTTGCTATACCTACCGTAAATGAAAATATCAGCAGTACATTTACCTTAATCATTATCTACAATTACAGTTTTGAAGATAAATGATAAGATAAGATTTTTTCGTCAAATAATTGTTAAAACGTTTTATAAAGAGAATTTTAGATTTTATCTATAGTAATGATAATTATTTAATTAAAGTCATAGTTTAGTGTTTGCAGTAGAAAGGAGTTTGTGGTTTTCTTTATTTGAAATTACATCATAAAGTTTAT
Source organism: Diorhabda sublineata (assembly GCF_026230105.1). NCBI lineage: Eukaryota > Metazoa > Arthropoda > Insecta > Coleoptera > Chrysomelidae > Diorhabda > Diorhabda sublineata. The sequence goes on along the minus strand of NC_079484.1, from coordinate 3,777,948 downwards.
TTCTTTCAAAAATTATTTAAAAATAAAAACTAATTTTGAAACAGAAGAGACCTAAAATCAAGAAGATTTAGAAACAAAGATATAAAGTTTCTTGTAATAAGTAAAAACAATATTTTCATATAATAGAGATAAAATCGTCCACATGATTTGTATTATACGAGAAAATAATTTTATATCTCAATTTTATTTTGTTGATGCTCATGTTAAATGCGTACTTAGTATTTAAATAGTTTTTTAAAATGTGAAAGGATGTTATACCTGGGTAAATGCGTCGACGAAGGTAAAAAGAAAAGTTCAATCATTAACATTAAAACTCTGGCCCGAACGTTTATATTCCCATTCTTATATGGCAAAAAATCGTAGATACTTGGAACAAGGAAGCAATTTATTGATTCATTTTATGTTTAGAATTCCCTGGACAGCAAACTAATCCATACTGGAAGACTGTAGACTATCATCATTAAGGATGAAGAAAGTTTGCAATATTTTGGACATGTATCTAGAAGACCTTGTGTTATTTGCGTAAACCGACTATAAAATAAGTATTTTGTATATTTTACCCACCTTTACATACATAAGGTTAATAATAAGCAACATGGGTGGATGCCTAGACGAAGTGCTGCAATATTTTGAACACGTAAAAGACGAGATGACAATATAGAGGCTCATCGACTATGGGATCAAATGAAAATATGAAAAGAGACAATCAAAAAGGCGATAGAGATTTTCAAAAGATGTCAAAATTCTCATAACTGAAGAAACGAATAGATATATATTATAGAAAATATTTTTTAGTGATTCAACTTTGGATTGAAACGAAGTTAACTCGAAATATATCTGGATAAGTTATTATACAAAAGATATTCTAGTTGATATAAAATTTGCGCTAATAGATTTCAGAATTTTTTGTGATAAATTCAACTAAGGCACATATATTTAATAGTACAGGGTACGTGTGAAATAAGTTCGTGACTGTATTTACTATAATTGTTCATAATATTGAAACAACTGAATAGAACTTTGAAAAATGATTAAAAAGGAAGTTAATAGCTATTTTGAGGACCTTGGCTAAAAGGAAATTACGTTGAATATAGTTTTGTTCAAAATTTTTGCGTTTTCTCTGTTGGGCTAGACACTTTTGGGTCCATTCTCGATGGTTTCTCATACAAACCAGCTGGTCCACAAATATGTCTCCAAATAATTCTGATATCTCTTGTTTAATCCATTTATTTTTCTTTTCAATTCTTATAAAAATCTTTTGTAACATTTTTCCTTCAATTTTCAGATTTTCTTCCAAAGTTTTGTATTGTATTTTCCTTGCAAAGCTCTGAAACTTCATTTTCTATTTTCCTTCTACAAGGCTTTATTTTTTTGCTCCTTCGTCTGCTCCTTTTTATTAATTTCTAAATAATCTTGTTCATTTTTTTCAGGTATCTATAGAAGAAATAAGCAATTTTCTGCCTTTTCTTATCATCTACAATGATGCCCTTGATCGCCCTAAAACTGAACAAAATCTTTGTCAATAATTCATTTCTTCTGTTTATATTTCAACTATACTAAAACACAAAGAAATTGTCTATGTTTAATCTGTTTTTACTTAAAATATTATTGAAATTATGTTGATGATTAGATAGTTAGATAATGAAAACTTAATCAGCTGTAAATAGATCGAATTACTAACAGTTGGAGTTTAGATACAAAGTCCTTATTATGCGCCAAATCATTCCAATAGCTTAACCAAAGAATTCTATCTCTATCTTCACCCATTTTTACTATGTGTAGCTTAGAATCGACTATGTAGTGTCTAATTATTTCTTTAATAAAGATTGTATAATATAATAAACTTCTACAATGCCGACCGTCCAAACCAGTAGTTATTACACATTTCCTGTTAAACATAGATACTTACACCACGTCTAATCTCAATTGTTTGACTTATGTATGAATATCACTTAACGTGATTGAACCTTTGTCCCCTTAATCTAATTGAGAAACAGACGACTACAGAAGACGTTCTCAAATGAATCAATCACAGCTGATTTATCTCCTCGGTGATATCATACACTTTGGTAGGCACTAGTCACTAAAGTTTCTAAAAGTTTGCTTTGGCGCTACAAGTTTAAAAGGTTTCGTAAAGTAATTTAAAGTATAAGTTTGATTATGTAGGGTCATTTATCTTTATTTGACAATTTATTATAAGATTACAAACAAAGTACGAAATATTGGTTTTTCCCAACTTCCAACAACAATAAATTAGGCCAAAATTCACGATCAGAATGTATTCTAAGAAATAGAAACAATTTAATATCAGTTCCTTTAGTTCTTATAATATACTGATATCTTCCGGGAAAACCTCGACGATCCTAATTGCCTGGGGAATCTCTTTGCAATTTCCTTGTTACCCCCTAGCTCATGGAGGCTGTGTGTGACTGCCTTAAGATTGAGCCTACCAATTTTTTTCTCTACTCTTTAAAATACTTCTTCCACCACTAACTCTGAAGGTTTTTCCACTTTTTGGCAACCATCTAACTGGAACCAAACAGTTTCTATCATTTGACTTGATCCTTAATAAGGAATTCCAAGGTTTGTATCATCAATATTTAACCGACTCTAAGCTTGGCGGCATTTGTCACATACTTTCAATCAATGTTTTTAAATACTAAGAAACAAAAAGTTTAATAAAGATGGTGCGTCGCTTTAATAACATAATGAAGTTTCCAGTGTCCTCTACTGTTACCAGATACGGCTCCGTGTGATTTTTACCTTAGAATTTCATTAAAGATAGTGGGTATGCGCCTCAACTATCACATATTAGGAAAGAGCAGCATAAATTACTCGAGAGACACTGATCAACTTGAATGTTATAAATATTATGAAGCTTCGAAATTTTTGAGACGTTTTGAGACAACAGTTTTTTTTTTTCGTGCAATAGTATATATAGTATAAAGTATATATTTAGTGGGATTTCAGGAAAAATGTTTATGCAGTACCTACAAAAATAAAACACGACGCTGGGTGCGGAAAAATCAATGGTAGTTAATAAATTACCACACACCCTCTTGAGATGCATAATTTGAATAAAATAGGGTTCGTTTATTTGTACGTTTAAGACATGCTTAGTTGTATAATGGTCTGACTGTTGTGTCAACGATCTAAGAGCAGAGCCCCCTTGAAATTCGGTTTGTAAATCATTCCAAGAATCTTTCCCGATTTATATAATGACTTGGCTACTGCGGATCTTGAAAATTCAGTTTAATAATTTTCTGTGGTGACGGAAATAAAATAATTAGTCGTGTTTTTAATACTTTTATTGAATATTCAATAAACAAAAGTTAAACATTGAAGCAGTATACTTAATAAAAAGCTGTCCAACATAATCCCACCTAAAGCAATATTTGAAAGGCCTACTCGACAGGCAGGTGTGGCTCATGAACACCGAGATCTCCTGGTACACCAAGGTACATCTTTGCCGAATACTACAAACCTACAGAAGTTCAAAATCAGTATTCCAGACATATCGCCACTCGAACTACTTGAGCTTTGACTTAAATTGAAAACCTCCTCCATTTTTGTTTTTTCCTCGGCTAAAATTGACTCGATTAATGCTTCCAGGATGATACCAGAGAAAACTAATTGAAATTTTATTACGATGAATATTATCTGGGGCAGAGTCTACTGCAATTCTTTGTCTTCACCCGAGCTTTCAAATAAACTCAATTCTCTGGATGCATCGATTTTATTTGATTTTTCAGAGACGATGTGTTGCAGCCCTTGTAGGATTTATTGCATATTTTACAATCAGCTTTATCCTCGTCGTGTTCGATTTAAAATAAATCCAAATATCGCTTTATGTGGGCGGTGACATTGGAAATACACTTGTTAAATACTTTATCAACTACAAAAATTCTGTTCAATACACAATGTTCACTATATTCACAATAATAGTTAAAAACTTGTTTTAGAATGCTCAGACCTTGGAACCGCCCAAAAGGAACATTCGTTTCTAATTTTTCAATAAGTACGGAGGTGCCAGTGACAGACCTTGCGCAATTTTTTTCTTGTCGCATCCGCACCGATTATCGCGGATCCAGATGACCGAATCGATGGGGAAGCTCCGCAATTTCGGATGCGGATGCAATATCCTTGCTTAAAAGATCCACTACATATTTTTGGTGAATGAAAATGATTTACATTAAAACGATTTCTGCAAAAGAATATGTGATGAATCGTCTAAATTTTAGGTTACTTTTGCAAGAAAATCAGTTTTAAATAACTGGTGACCTAAGGAGGTCGAAACGTCAATTTTTACCTGTTATTCAACACGAAAAAAATATAAGAAGGTCTAAGATATAAAAAGTTATTAAAGATTAATTGAAAAAAAAAATTATTTTCTGTCTTGGTATCTATTATTTGTACTGAACTGTAAACCTAGTACATCATCCGCTTTTATTTACGTGTTTTGATCAAATTTAAAAACAGTAAACATATAAATAAATCTTCATTAAATACTAGTTTTTGAATACTTGAGTTAAATGATTCATGACAACGTAAAACAAAACGAAAATGTTGAAACTAATAAAAATAATTTCAAGATTATCTCAAATGTAGATAGGAATATTCTGTTTTTAATAATCACGAATTCTCTTCGATATTTTATTCAACGAATATTGTTGAATTTTGCTTTTAGTTTCAAAAACCAACACCTTTCTAAGCTTTTACCAAGATATCATAAAAGGATTGTTGAAATCTCAGACCGTGTTTTGCATTTCTACCACGATTTACATTAATTTACATAAATATATTTAAACGAGTGTATATTTTCGTTTTAGAGTTATATATGTTCTTTCCTTGTGACTAACAATGATTCATGAACTTTCCATAATTCACGCAATAGTCTGTGAATTAGATCAAATCTGATGTATTTTGAATACAGTACGAATTCGAAAGTGTTTAGTATTAAAATGAAATCCGGAAGTACAAGGAATAATTCATAATTTTGACATCTGCATTCAGAAATAACATCGTCGTTGCCCATTGTTGAGGTATCTACTGTTATCCAGAGTATACTTCCCACCATTTTATCAGGTTTTCTTTTAAAAAGGTCCGCGTAAATCTTACTTCTATTTCTGGACAAAGTAACTTTCATATTTCAGATCTTAATAATTGACAATATCAAATTAGACCTTCCGATGAAACATTCGCCTAGTTTTTTGTATCTCACAGTCTTCTTGACACAAAATTAACGGTGTTATTTCCATTATAGCTAGATTCTATCGATAACATTGGTCATGACTATTCTACAGCTTTTACAAAGTACATGTCGTACTAAAATTTTTATTTTGGTTCGCGATAGGAAATCCAAAATAGGGTTTTAAAAAATCTGCGGCGGGTCCCTTCTCATTTGAAATAAACTACCCACCAACATAACAAAAAGAATTAGCATTTACTACTAGACATTTTGATTGAATTTGATGTCAATACTGGAAAAAATTTAGTCATATTACCATGGTTCATGTTAATATTGACATAACCTCGATCCAGAACATTCTAAATGACCTTCAATTCCAATACGTGATTCGTCCCGTTAAATCAATTGATTCCTCTGTCGATGACACTTTAAAACCAAGAAGAAATTTTCTTATCCCTCGCTTTAGTCTACGAATATGTCCCTCCAAATTATCTTAACTTTCTCGACATTTCCTACGTTGCCTAAATCCCACCTCAAAGTTTTCTACGGTTTTCCATCACATGGCGAATCCGTTCACCAACCAAATAGCCCACGACAGTGGATAGTATAATCAAAGCTGTAACTACTCAAATGAAGAAAATTTTTTCCTACATCAGGGCCTTTCCATGGAATCTCCATATCCTGCAAAACAATCTTCCGATCCCTCGCCAGGATAAACCGACGCGCTCTATTGAATTTCAGAGAGTTTCGAGTAAGATTTGACGTGTAATTAATTTGGTTCAACAATAAAATTTGACGTGGTTTTAGGTTTAATGATGGTAGTTTGAAATATTTGCAAACACTCGCTTTGGGGCACATAAAAAAAGTTGAAACATTGAATATATCGAGAATTTTCCATGCGGTGCTTATAATAATAACTATGAATCGATTTAATGGCATAGGGGCGCATATATGATATGATTCCATTCATTCAATACGTTATATTAGATTATCAACAATAATTTAAAATATCGACGCAACACGTGGAAACTATGATTATAGCAATTTAAACTTTGAAAGGAAATAGTGCGATTAATATGAGGAACGTGTACTGATGATAACGATAATACAATTTCAAATTTTGGTCCGAGATTAATTAATTTGAAGTTTAATTATTATTATAGAGAAACGTATTTGGAATAGAGAGTGATATTTTATAACGATACGTTTATTTATTTAATCTATATGGGTATCTTCGCAATTTCCTCGATGCAAACATAGTTCAGGAGCTATTTGACGGAAAAGTGATTTTTCAATGGAAAATTTATTTCCAAAGCGGCGCTACGGTTGTAAACTCGGAATTTAAGGGTTCATTTTACCACTATAGGTAAATTGGTTAGGTTTACTTTACTTTTACTAGTTTATTATTCGAAAGCAACATTTATACAGAGGTCAGGAAGCGCTGTGTGTGTGTGTGTGTGTGTGATCAGGTATCCATGCAGGAGATCTCTTTGGTCCGTAGTCTTTTGAGGGTCACGTGAGGGGTCAAAGTTATCTGGAAATGCTCGAAGATTTACGTGGGGATATGAAAAACGATCCGAAACTCGCGAACATCCGCCGCATTACGCGTTATGTGTGCAATGAATACTTTAATAAGGATTCGTTGAGTGACCTGACACCTTGTGATTCTCAAGGATCGCGTTTTTGCTAGAGGACCACGCATCTATCCCGACTTCCGAACTGCAATTGAAAAAGAATTTGAAACTCTTCTCAGATAGCTTGAAATACTTCGCCGGATTTGCTTCTCTTATAGGAACGAATCCCTTTTGTAATTGCAAATTTATTGGTCGATATCGGTTTCCAAGGGATCGACATAAACGAAAACGGTTTTTGGGGGTCGACGACGTCTATTAACTAACCCGAGTTCTTATTTAAAATTTTTTAGATACTGTATAACTTGTTCCAGGGGTAGAAAGTCACCAGATTCATCCATCGTACTGAATTTTTCATTTTTTCATCTTCACTTTGCGATTTAAATGTTTTTTTAAAAAAATAATTCCTACTCAAGGAACTTGAATTATTATTAATTACACTTGATATTTACCAAGTTTTTTGTGTTTATTTTGATAAATTTTGATAACTAAAGAATGTTAAATTTACCCACTTAACCAACGGCAAATTTTCTAAATTGGTAAGTATATTGTATCAATAGAAAAAAAAATGGAGATAGAATTTTTTAATTAATTATAAAGTAATTACGGGGGTCTCGTGCCTAAAATGATTTGGGAATCCCTGGCCTAGACCGATGCGAGCTTTAAAGGGGAATCGTTTGAAAATATTCTTGTTGAAAAAGATGGAACGCGGAGGTAGTCTGATCCATATCTGGTTTTTCTATGCAATGCTTTCTGCTAACTTCCTTTGTGACTCCTTTTCGAATTCTCTCGGGATAATACCCTTCCTGGATATCGGGCTCTCTATTCCCATAATTCATAGCATTACTTTACAATGTAGCATCCATTTTTCCTTACCTTTTCCTCCACTTTCAATCCCTGACATCCACATTTTTCACTATAATTCATTTGTGTCTTGTGACAGCAACTATTTGTTGACCAGTCGATCTACACTTAATAAAATCGATGTTCTGAGTAGAGTATTTAGATTTGCAACTTCATATTAGCTCTGTGTACTATCAAAGATGAAAACCCGTCGATTTATCAAACACGAATTTTTATCAAAACGATACAAAGCTCCAACACAACTGTACTAAGTTTGGGATTAGCAAATAATCGGAGCGAGACAGATCAAGTGATTATGGTGGATGAAGCAGAGGATTTATTGATACACGGCTCAGCTAGTGTGTAGTGCTAGTGATCAAACAAAATTTTTTCTACAATAAATGTGATCGTTTATTCGACAACTGAAAATCACCATAATATTGTCCAGCTAGCAAGATTTTGGTGTATCCAAGATTCATCTACTTTTTGATGCAAGCGAGAACTTTTGATTAGCATTAAACAATCGTACCCAATAATTTAAAATATAATAATTTAAAAATTATTCAATTATGTTTGTAACTTATACATTTCTTTTTATATATCTTAGAGCCTTCTCGGTTATAATTGAAGAGGATTCAGTAAAAAAATATAAAATTTAAAAAACTCATTCACTTTTTACTTGACGCATACGCTTGTACATTATTGCAATGTTGACGGACATAAAAGTGTTGTTTACATTATTAATCAAAGGCCATCAAATTTAATGCATCTATATTATGTACGAGATTACTTCAAATGTTATGAAATTTATGATAATAGTTATCTACATACATACTTTATGGATTCTATTATCACTTTCATCTGATTGGCAAAACACGTGTCTTCGAAATAAATGTTCAATGATACTTCCGATGTTTACTTTTGGTAAGAAATGATAATAATTTTTAAGAAGTATGTTGCTGCGTGACTGTTTTCGCCAAGGTTAATTGTCATCAAGAGAATTATGAATTTAACATTATTGTTTTATAAACTAGTTAATTGATTATATCAAATATATATATTACTTTATTATTGTATATATTTATAAAGCTTGAATTTGAATTATTTATAAATATCCATAGATATCAGCATAATTTTGATTATATAATTCGAGGCTAGAAATCAAGTCTAATGTAATATTTTCTCAAATAACCTTGAACTATACACCTTGTCTCCCGATAGATGAAATAAAAAGATTTCTGCGATTCACTGATTCATGATTTATTTAATGATGAACGTACTTAGAACATGTTGTCATACGATGTTATTTGAGTTCTTTACAGATACTTGCAACATATATCTTGGTCAAATTCTGAATAGTATACCAGCATTTCTTTGCCAGAAACCAATTGCAAGAGACGAATCATTATCCACCTCGACAAAACTACGTCTCAGTCTTGATGGTTCATCCGCCGTAGATTCCTTGTTTGGTACCCAATGATTTCTTATATTCGCAGTTCTAAATTAAATTTCGAGGTCAAAGTTTTTCTACACCTGAAGGAGCGGTTGATGTTTTCAAATCACATGTTTTGGATGTATCTCTGCAATGAACAAATCGCTATGCGTTCGATCAAAAGATTCCTTACAACAGGAATCGTTCATTGTAAAAAAAAAGATACAGAAGCTTATGGTGAAACTGATGCTTTAAACGATATAGACCCCAAAAGTTTACTCAGAAATCGGGTATAATTACAAAGTCAAAATTTGTTATTTGGTAAAAAAAGATGACGATTGTTGTTCTGTTTGTATTTAGGGGAGCAAAATTCTAAAAAACGGGAAAGTACTTCCACCATAAAGGCCGGTACACACTTATCATGTATCCTTCCGAACCGACTACGATCTTACAGAAGGACGAGTGTCTGAGAGGGAAAATTTTATAGTTCTGCATTGTTTTTTTAGTACAATTAGGAAGTATCCAGTACTTTATGACCAGACAAACGAGACAATAGTCATTTAACTTACTCTTAACTTAACCTAACCTAACACTGGAGAATTCTTCGCGATTTTTCCCTCCACAGCCGAAGAGGAATCTTCTGAAGACTATTTTTTTCGAATCGTATCATCAGTACTTTCAGGTAGTTCACGCACATTGCAGTTTTAGTTATTTCGAACGAAATTGTGCAAGATGCATGTCATCATGGTAAATCGCAGTTGCTGATCATTGAACCGAACCATTCGCGATTTCAATTGATTCCAGACTGAGTGGGGTGGCGAATGTATAGAGTCTGGAAGCGTATTGGACATGAGTGCTCACTCTTTCAGATCCTGCACCGATCCGTTCTTTATCTGTCGATCTTGGCAATCCCCGTTACATAATTAAAGCAAGAAAGCGCTATTTCACAAAAGGAAATGTTTGGTGCGCTGTATTAGATCTCATTAGACTCATTTTTTCCAACATAACGGATGCTCTACTCATTCTATCCTTAGACTTTATAATAATGGATTCTGTTTTATGAAAAGGGTGAAAAAAATTGTTTATCAAGAGAATATTTTGTATTAAAGCGTAGATTTGATTCATGACAACTTATCTTAATAACTTAAACTTAAAAAACTTAATAACTTAAGAAATTTTCTTGATTTGTGTTAGACATTATCTATCTCTTACATTTTATAACTGGTAATAGGTCAGAATATTTATTTTTGTGGTATTACAGTAGAAACTCGATTATCCGGCCGATTCGCGATTATCCGGACTATCAATTGCGACCGATTAAATAATTCGGAGTCAAAACTGGCATTACCCCGCCCGTGCCCCACGGAATCGACAGATTATGTCGGATGACGATATCTTAGAAAACAAATTGCCGATTAATGACCAGCAGGAAATGGAAGAAGATGAAACAGAGGAAAATATAGATGTGGAAAATGATGTAGGGCCATCTCATGATAAAGCACAACTGTCAAATGGTTTGAAAAACAAACAAAATTAAACTTATTATTAAATTATTAATATTTTTGATTAATAAATGGCAATTCACGATCCAGAGATTGAATCGTTTGTGTCGAAGACGTTTTTTCTACAATTACCTCAAATTTCTAACAAAATTTTATTTTTTTTGCTCTCGTTAATCTCGAGTCTTTTAGGATGATCATAGAAAATGTCGTTCATGAATTTTTTGATTATTTATTAGTAAAAATTTAAATAAAGATATTCTCCAATATCATCCTTTCTTTTAATAAACGATTGATGCGATTCGAGTAATTCAAAGTATTCCAATTTACCCCCAATCTACCACAAAGAGGCTTAAAAGCAATTTTTCTTGGCACTTAGATCCCTTCAAATGATAAAGAATTCACCTCACTGTTTTCCACATCAAATTTCTGTATATTTTCTATTCACTGCTTTCGATTTCACCCTTAAAGAAGGGTTAGTTAATTGATTGAATTCCGATAGCATTGAATCATAATTACTTTCCAATTCATACACTAAACGCACATGGAAAATTAGTATCAACACCAATCGATAAAAAGGAGTAGTCGGTGGTTAATACTTATATTATTGATCCCTCCATAATTTTAAGTACTTTAAATTTAGAGAAAATAAAATAAGCATCAGATAAAATCAAAACAAACTTTTTTCTAAATGAATTTTCCTTACTTGGATCATATTATAGTCAGGGGGCCCACGTGCAAAAAAAATGATTACCAGCAAGCTGTACCTTTACGGTTGACGAGTCCTCCAAAATTTCACTATTAGGAAAATTCAGCAGTGGAAACTCTTCCGGCAATTTTAAGGGAACGTGAAATATTATATTATACATTCATTATTATAACTGGAGTGATATTTGACTGTCTGTTAAGTTTTTCGTCTCTATTTCCATTCTATTCAAGTAACAGTACTTTTCAAACTTCTTTTTGCCTATAATAAATCTATTTAGTGAATTGATGTCACTAAGTTAGCAGAGCAGAATGTGTGGATAGAAAAAAACAATAAGCGGACAATTAAGTGCTAATTTAATGCTAATTAAGTGTAGTGTAGTACACTCATAATTAGTAGTACACTCATAATTATACTGTCTGAAGCGCGTTTCGATAACCATGTTATCATCTTCAGAAAAGTTTACTACTAATTTCTAAATCTCGAAAAAAGTGAGGATCTATGGAAACTTGAGTTGTGGCCGAGATTCAACATGGAATTAATAGTTTTCGAACTTTGATTGATTGTGCTATGAGTGGATATCAAAAAAGCAAAGCTGGTCAATCGAAAAAATGACTCAAATTCTACTTTTTTGTAATCTACAGTGACTCACAGCACAAGAACCAATCAATTTTCACAAATTTTATCAAGAAAATATCCCATAAGGAGTTATAGAAAGAAATATGATGTTTGTCTACGTCTATTCACGTTTTTTTTTCATTCATTTGCATTTATAAAGAATGTAGTTTCTAAATCGGTGAAAAGGCGTGAAAAAAAGTATCGTAGCGGCTCATTTTTTCACGATAGACCGAAAAAATCTAAAACATTTGCCCGTGAAGAAATTAATAAGTTGCAAGCTCCAGACAATCATTATTTCATGCATTAGGTATAACAGAAAAAAATTTTAATGTAACCTTGGATATTATTTGTAACATTTTAGTTAACGGATAATCGAAAGTCCGGATAATCGGATGTATGAAGAAAAGCGGGTTTTTCAAACCATTTAAGAGCTGTTTCCAGAGCCTGAAGTGCTTCATCATGAGAAGGTCCTACATAATTTTTCATCTCTAGATTTTATTCTGTTCCATATTCTGGCATTTCCTGCTGTTCATTTATCTGCAATATGTTTTCTAAGATTTCGTCATCCGACATAATCTGTCGATCCCGTGGGGCGCGGGCGCAGTAAAGCCAGTTCCGGCTCGCTCGTGCTTGCATAAATTCAACTTTTAGTACATTTGTTGAACATTTTGTAACTTGGCTCAATATTACTTAATTATTTAATTGGTCGCAGTTGATAGACCGGATAATCGCGAATCCGTATAACTGAGGGCCGGATAATCGAGTTTCCACTGTATTACTTTACTCACTTGTTGCATAAATAACTATTTCTTGTCTTCTAGATCAGTTTTGTTTGTTAAGAATAACTGCAAATCTTCGAAGGTTTATCAACTTTGTCTAAATATTTGATAGATTCATTTCAAACAACATGACGGCTGCCCGTTCTGTGATATTCAATCTGCTACTTTTTTGTTAATAAATTTGTAACGGATATTTCTACTTGCAGCCAAAATTTTTGATATCCTCTTGTAAAAATCACTTTCAGCTCCTCATGCTAAGCTCGAGTAGCTCATTTTGTAATTCTTCCATTCCATCAAATGAATTTATTATCCATGGTGGTATTTCTATCCACAGAATATCTAATTCGAAAATAATCATGCAGAGCAATCAAATGTTGAACTTATTGTCTGAATATCTTCATGAAGGCATCAACTGTGAAAAATTCTAAAATCTTATCTGCCTATATTGACATATCACTTCTTCATTTACCAAATAAGTTTTCTTGGAGACACGCTTACGATTGTGGATCTCCATTTTTTTGTCACGCTGAACGTAGACCTCTGTCGAGTCTCTCGTGGACTCCTGGTGATCCACCTGGACACTTTGGTAATCACGTGAATATCTCAGGTAGTTCACATAATCAGAGGATTTCTTCTTACCGATTCCCTTAAATAGATTGAACGTTCATTATTTTTTCAAATTTAATGTAAACTGTTAACTCCTGTTTGGAGGTGTGTTTGAAACCAAACAAATATTATTTGATTATTGAATTCAAGGATGAAATATTCGCTTTTCATTTAATCACATGTTAAACTGATAATTTGATTACACGAAATAAAAACTGTGATATTTCTACTCGGTTTTAGTTGATGAAATCGTCTGTTATGGAAATTGCAAATAATACCATACACATAATTCACAAAATGAATTTTGTCTGTATTTTTTTACTCAGAAATATTAGATTATATAAAGTCTTCAGAGATTGTTCGATTCTTTTTCCATTTAATATCATCCTACGGACCATCTGCGGGTTTATTTCACTTACATTGTTTGTCTATCACTCAGAAACCAGAAATATCAGTAACTTTTTTTAGATAAATACAAAAATTATATTACGTATAGACAAGATTGGTGTGGAAATAAGGAAAACCGAAGAAATAACCAGCATCAAAATCGGAATAAAGAATAAATTTGGCAAATACTTTGTAAACTCGATCATTGCGTGGAAATATTTTTCACACAAGCTCACAATGATTAATTTATCAGATTTGAGGTCGATTTTGTGACCTTCCTATTTATATTTTATATTTATATTAAATCATACCATTGAAAACAATATTATAAATAAATCCAGTCCATTTTCGATGATATAAATATTGAAATAATATCACTTTAGACACTTGAAACTTGTTTATAGTTTTCACTAGTCTATAAACTTTTTAATTTTAATATGGGCATGCAAAAAAGTATATATATATATATATATATATATATATATATATATATATATATATAGTCCAGTAACGGTTTTAACTCAGATTTCCATCGATTTGCTTGAAATTTTAATGACCGAGACACACTTGTCATACTCCGATCCGATTTTGCTGAAAGGATTTGGGTGTAAAACCTTATAAGATACGATTGGTACAAGAATTGATGCCACACGATGTCCCACAACGTCTAACATTTGGTGAATGGATGCTGGCAAAGTTGGAGAGAGATCCACTTTTTTATCGAAAGATTGTGTTTAGCGACGAAGCTCATTTCTGGTTAAATGGATACGTCAACAAGCAAAATTGTCGCATCTGGAATGAAGATCAGCCAGAAGCATTGCAAGTGACTGTTTCGAGTGAATTATGAGCGGGTGGCATCATCGGGCCGTACTTCTTCAAAAGAGACGATGTTACTGTGAATGACGAGCGCTATCGTGTGATGATTGTCGATTTTTTTGTCCAAAATGGAAGAATTAGACATGCCTTACATTTGGTTTCAATAAGACAGTGCCATATGCCACATTGCACGCGAAACAATGACCAAATTGAGAGCCGCCTTCGGCGAATAGTTCATCTCACATTTGGGGCCCGTCAATTGGCCATCTAGATCGCCCTTGGACTATTTTCTGTGGGGCCACGTTAAGGATAATGTCTACAGGGATAAACCAGCAACGATTGACGTACTGGAAGCTAATATTGAAGTATTTATTCGTGAAATACCGGCTGATATGTTGGAGAGAGTGTGCCAAAGTTGGATCTTGCGCATGGGCTGCCGCGGCTCCGCTTTGGCCAATATTTCCATGAAATCATCTTGAAACATTAAATTATACTGATGGTTCTGTCGATTCCAATAAAGGTTTTATCAATTTTTTCAAATGTTTTGGAAAAAATCACTGATTCTTTAGCTAAAGAGAGTTAGTTATACCTACAACAAACTAACACATTGCTTTTTAATTTCGGGGAACATAAATTTTGAAGTATAAGTAAGGCTTATATGATTATTTATTGAATTTTGATAACAAGGGGTAGTTTTTACCCATTGGTATAGAGTAGATTTTAAAGTGAAGGGTGGATAGGACTTAATTCCTAAATTTAACGCAAATCCGTGCGTCTTGATGGATTTCTAAGTTGATACTATACTTTTACCGATAACTAAATCGACTATAGTCGAATCATGCTCTAAATGTAAATGAATACGTGAAAATTTGATGAAAAATTAGTTGTGGTATAACTAATTGAAAAGTGACTAATAGAAATGAAATTACTATGTTTTGAATCGAATGAGTTATCATATAAACATTACTGTGGTCAAATACATTATAACCAACATTCCTTCATATCAAATAACTAATTTTAATAAATATTGAAAACATATTTAGAATATAACAAATCGTAACGATTTATTAACATTTTTTTGCACTCTTTGACTTTCTGAAACTTGCGTTTTACGCTGACGATAACGCTGATTCCCGCAAAACTTAACGACAACAACATGACTATTGTTTTCATTGTTTCCTTTGAACCGCTTAAGTTGGTAAATAGTAATTTAAATAAAATTATAATATAACATCTTTTAAGAATACTTCATACTGAAAATAAATGATAAAATTAGCAGTCATCGCGTACTTGCGAATAAATAACTACAGGTAAACATCCCAGTAACCTAGAGTTGTACCTGTATTTGTGTAAAGTAAGGGTTGTTTGTTTTCAATATAATTTCTCCGTTTTCAAAAGATACGCTTGTAACACTACCATACTGTTCCAATCTAGTCTCAGTTAATCTTTGCACTCCGTCGAACATTTAAACTCAAAAATTTTTATTACACAACTATCTTCAATAATAACACCATCAATACCTTCACATAACCACAGCAATTTTCGTTATTGAACGTGTCATGTATCATATTATTTGTTTACAAGAATTCTTTTAGATATTGAACATTTTTTCTAACTACTTTTTCCATTATAATAACTTTTTTTTACAAAACACCATAACAGTGTTACATTATGTCATAATATTGCTAAGCATGATTTTATGCAACAATGCAACCATCAGATGTCGTTTTCGTCGCGCACCCTGCCCCAGAACACATCAAAATTCACTTCCATAACTAATCACGTCAATAATTAAGAGAATCTGGTGTTCTAGTGATGAATTTCCGACAGTTTCAGATACCCAACAGAAAACTAGAATATTTTGACACGAACTGTGATATATGAAACCTAATGTCTGCTACAGATCATCGTATAGTCCGAGAACATTGAAGATTGTATTTAAGATGACTACGTTTTTGATTTTGGTCCACTTAACTACTCAGCTTTAAGATAGTACCATTGATAAAAGCAAAATCAAAATCGACGATGACATTTCTTATAGGTTAGACCCTGTTGTAATAAATCACATTTGCTGTTTAATTAAGCGCCAATCGATGTATAATATTTTTGGTCAATCGGTCCTTTGTTAATACAAATAAACTTCCTACTGTATAACTGTAAGTTAGAAGTAAAAAAAAACATTCGAAGTAATGTAAGCAACGAGTAGTATAGGCAAAATAAGACATGTATAGTGTGTAGTCTAAAATATATCACATTAAAGTGTGGCGCCATCTGTTCCAGACTTATGGAAACTACGATTAATAACAACAATCTACGTTGATGATCAGTTTATTATTAATTAATTATTAATAATTAATAACTATCCTATCATTTAAGTTGGACCAAATTACATATATATGCCAACTTTCATGAATATCAGTTGACTGGTTTTTGATTTAATTCGGAACATACACACGGACACTGAAAATTTTCATATATTAAGAAGATGGGATACAAAAGGTTTAGAGAAAAGTTGTATTTCGGAAGCAAAATAATAAGATGTAGAGTATCGAGAAGCCAAAACGATTCCACTTACCATTTGCAATCTAGATAAATTATATTAAAATAATATCAATACCTGTATACACAGACTGTACTAAATACTTGAAACGTTTTTAATATTTACAGAATAAAATGTGTAAATTGCTGCTTAGCACTCGTTAGATCCTACAGTACATTGGAAATAGAATTTGTAATAAAAGTGTCCTTGAGAAACACTATTAGATAATTGAAGTTAAATTGTACAATAAAAACAAGATTAACTGTTATAACGAACAAATTTTTCAAAAAATTCGAGTCCACTTGACATACGCCCTTAAGCAAATTTTTCCTTTGGTTATTTTATGTCATACCAATACATATGCTCTAAAAGGTTCCTCATATAGTTAAATGTTTTGCAGTAAAGATTGAGCAGCGAGAAATATTGCTGTCCGATATTCTGTAATTGAACTGCAAGCTTCGAAAACTTTTACCAGTAGCTAAGTACCTCAGTGTAACAATTTTTGATCTGCTGATATTACGTCTATTACCAAGAATTTTTTAGAGATCTTATGCTCTCATTTCTTCATCCATTTTCAAAAAGTTTTTGTTAAATCTAGCATTTCCTGACATTTACTTAAAAAATTGGTGTTATTTCTTTTCGTATCTGGATTTTCTCAGTAACAACAAGTTATGCGTTGCCTTCTTAGCCTTTTAGGTAACAAAAATCTTTTTTTAATTTTTTACTTGGACACATTGAACATAAGTTGTTGCCATGCTACAGTTTGGAATAAGAATCGCCAAGCTTCTCAGAATATCCGTTAGCTGCCGACATCACCTCTTCATTATTGGAAAATATTTGACCACCGAGCCTAAACCTGCCAGCAGAGGGAACTAAATCCGGTGCATAAGGTAGTAATTCATTAATTTTGGTAATTGCAATAACGGATGTTTCAGCTGGTGCACTGTTTTCATGAAACGACACTCTCTTCTTAACGAAATTCGGCCGTTTTTGCTTGTTTTCTTCGCTGAAACGTTGCAATAAGTTTGTATAACACTCATCGTTGATAGTTTTTTCTTTTTAAAGATTGATAGTGAAGAATATCCCACGCGCATTCCGAAAAACCGTCTTTGCTTTCTTTGGAGCCGGTTCTCCTTTTTCAGTCCATTGTTTTGATTGTTATTTTACTTCTGGTGGAACCACGTTCCATCCATGGTTATGAAACGGCGCAAAAATTCGACTTTATCTCTAAAACATTGCCAAATACTCGATGAAAACATCTTCACGATGATGTTTTTGTTTTATTGTGAGCAAACACGGCACCCATCTTGCGCACAGCTTTCTCATGTCGAAATTTTTAGTTAATATGCATGTACTGCACTTTTTGAAATGCCTACTATGTCTGCTAGCTCGAGCACTTTCAGTCGGCAGTCATCCAGTACCGCTTTGAGGATTTTCTTCAACATATCTGGAGTCGCCACCTCTTTTGGTCGACCCCTGCGGTGCTGGTCTTCGCAAGTCGTTTGATAATGAAGATCCAGTCTCACCAGTAGAAACTAGTTCAGATAACGCCATTCAAATAAAAATGATGGCTGCTTAACAAATATTAAACAACGTGGGGTCTTCAAACTTAGTGCCATCTCTAGTGCTATCTTTAGGTCAGGCCAGGTACTTCTGTGTCCGTCCACGTATATATTATTTACTATTTAGGCATGGAATTTCCTATTTCTTATAAGCGCTCAATATTTTTGAATAATCTATTTTTTTGTATTCCGACAGAGGTTTTCATTATATAGCAAAATCCAAATTTATACAATGGATGAATTTTATGTGAAAACTAACGATATGAAACTTACGTAACATTTCCAAATATAGATATAGGTCAACAAGGAATTATATGAAATGCACGTAGGAGATGTCTTGAAAGAGAAGCATAAACAAACTTGGGAAGTTAAGAGTATCTCACTACCAAGACAAAAGAGTCCTTGAACAATCCTTGTACTTTCCTCTGACACAAAGAGTTGCAGCAACCACCATAATTTAATTATTTTGTTTTGATATTGTCTTCTAATAGGAGTTCATTAACTACTGCGAATCCTGGGGATTCGTCAAAGAATTAATACGGAAAATAACCAAGTGTAATGAAGGTATTGAAAAATAAATGGCGATGGAGAAGTTGAGCAATATAAGAAACAAAATAATTCAGTGAATTAAATCGCTACTTAATGGAACGAAATAGAACTTTTGAGTTAAAAGGAAACCGGAATAGACAAATCAGCGGCGGCTCTTGGTTAAAAAGTTGAAGTCGAAAATATATTTTACATAACAATCAAAAGTATGCACCAAGAAAGCCAGAAGTACCGGCAACAAAAATTTTAATTAAATTAAGAGAAGGATATATATCAGAAACAGCACTTTAGAAAATAGTCAATAAGCTTACACTAGGAAAAAAGAAAAACTAAAAGAAAATTTTCAACTGAAAAAAAAAAGAAACTAGCTCTTCAGCCAGTGTGTTTATTTACGTGCCATAGAAACGAAAAACAAAAAGAATTGAAACAGTTTGGAGATCACCAACAGTTATATAGGTTATCCGCAATACTAGAAACCAAAATTACAACTCAATATTCCTTTTAAACGCATCGGAATATTGGAAAACCATCGAGAACTCAATAATAGAATGGTCTATAAATAGTTTTAACTTCAGTTAGCAAATGAATGCTTCAAATATACGCAGTTGGTTTCAATAGTGACTTTATTTTAAGAAGAAATTTTTGATTTGTCTCTAGTTTTATCTACTCTGATATATCGGCGAAAAAAATTCACTTGAATTACAATTTTCAATGCCAGTGAACTTTCTATCAGCATTAAGCCATCCATTATCTAACTTGCAGATTATTGTCACGTATTTTCATTCTATAAAAGTGAGGACAAAGGTGGGGCTCTGAGGTTCGTACAGTAAATCTCTGTTCATACGGCAGATGCAAATCATTTTATTAAACGGATCGCTGTCGAGGTAACTTTGTCATGTTTCGTTAATTGAATAAATAATATTCGACTGATTGTCTATTAATATTGACACAGAAGAAATGAAATAACATGGCGAAAACTAACGATTTACCTACTAAGATAATCACCCAATAGATTTCGTTTAAAAAATACGTTATTTCGATCTCTTGTACTCACATATTTAAAATAATATCAGTTCATTCAATAAAAATTTCCATTCTCACCTTTTTTTACCATTATCCTTGAAAGGGATGTAACAATTCCTTGTTTAACCTCACTCTAAAGTGTAATATAGGTACAAACCAGCGTGTATCTAATGTTAACACACATTAATCTATTAAAGCAGAAATTATACACGGCCCGTGGATTTTAAGTTGAGCAACCATTTTGCAACTTGCAACAAAATTTACGGAGGTATTAACAACATAATAACTATTTATCATCGCGGTTTTAATTAAATTCTGATAGTCCGGGAAATAACTACAATTTAGATTAGACTTTCTTTCCAGCTCGCACTCCAATTATCAATTAATTACTAATTAACTCCCAATTACGAGCGCGAAGGCGATTAAAACGAGGCTACAAGTTTTTTGAGGCAGCTTTGTATGGTGCAAGACAATGCGCAAGAAATTGCATGTAATTTCTTGCCAGTTCAAAATATTGCTTGACATTATGCAAGTCTCACTAATCAAAATTCTATAAGTAAAAGTAAACAGTTTTTTAACCTCGATTTTACTGGCTTAAACATGATAATTTAAAAGCTAAGTAGGAAAAAATTGGTCATTGAATTCTTCTTCTTCTTCATTTAATGCTTATCCATTAATGGATATTCGCGACCACATTTTTCATGGCTTCTCTATCTCTAGAGGTATGGATCAATGTCTGAATATCTTGTATACCCGTCCACTGCTTCACGTTCCGCAACCATGACATCCTCTTCCGTCCCAATCTTCTCTTATCTTCAATCTTGCCCTCGACTATCAGCTGAAGGAATTGATGTTTATGGCCAAGATATGCAATCTTTCGTTTCTTCACGATGTTAAAGAGTTCACGGTCTTTATTGATACGCCTGAGAATATCCTCATGCCTCACTTTGGCAGTCCATGGTATCTTCAGGATTCTACTATATACCCACATTTCGAATGCCTCTAATTTGTTGATGTTTTTTACCTTAAGGGTCCAACTCTCCATCCCGTAAAGAAGCACTGACCAAACGTAGCACCGCACAAGTCTCAGTCTAAGATCAAGATCAAAGTCGGTACATGTAAATAAATTTTTAAATTTTATGAATGTACTTCGAGCTTGTTCAATTCGGCATTTTATTTCACCATCCGACGACCATTCTTCATAGAGCCATGTTCCTAGATATTTAAATTTTTCTACCCGTTCTATAGGTTTTCCATTATATGTTACTCTAGATTTTCTAAACGTATTCGCTTCCCTAGTGATAATCATGAATTTAGTTCGTATGTTGTTGACCCAGACTCCATTGACTTTGATTCGATCCCAATGTCTCTATCTTCAAGTGACTCTCGAAAGATGGATTCAGAGTATATATTAAACAGAAGCGGCGACAATATACAACCTTGACGACTCCTCTGCGAATCCGAACTTACTCAGTTAGACCATGATTTACTTTGACTTGTGCTTTTTGGTGCCAATACAGATTTTCGATACAACGAATGTCTTTTTCGTCCAAACCCAATTTTTTGGGGAGCTTCATAAGTTTCTGATGTTGAACTTTATCGAAAGCTTTTTCGTAGTATATGAAGCATAGACAAACATTTTTTCATTGGTCATAGCAATTCTGTACAAGGACCTGTGTTGCGACTATTGCCTCTCTTGTACCTAACCCCTGTCTAAATCCAAATTGCGAGTCGCTTATATTATTATCACATTTTCTATATAATCTTTGATGTATTATTCTTAGGAATATTTTTAGGGAATGGCTCATAAAACTAATTAGCCTATGATCTTTACACTTTCTTGCGTTCGATTTTTTTGGGATGGGAATAAAAACTGAAGATAGCCACTGTTCAGGGTAATGACCAGTGTCATATATCTTGTTGAACAGCTTGTGAAGCACTCTAATGCCCCTTTCGTCCAGTAGTTTCAGTATTTCTGATGGTATTTCATCTGGACCAGCTGCTTTATTGTTTTTAGCGACTAGTACAGCCTTTTCTACCTCTTCTTTGGTAATAGAAGGTCCAGTTAGACATTCTCCTGCATCGAGTTCTCTGGTCTGGTCTGGTCTATTGGTCATTGAATAATTGGCAATAATTATATTTGCAGCTTCTCCGCTTTTTGAGCTGATGGACAGGTTATTACGTAATAAAAATTGCACCAAACCGATGATGTTGTAAGGGCGGAATCTTGCATGAAACAATCAGCTGAACTTCTTCTGCGCATACTTTTGAACAAGAAATGTTGCAATAGATTATTGCATTACAAGCAGTCTTTAGGTACTTAACAGCACGCAGAACCATTCTATTGAACATAAGTGAAATTCAGGTCCTCTATCGATTGATAGATAAGTGAGGGAGAGATTTCAGATTTCCCACCCAAACAATTACGACAATTTCTGCTTTGTTTTAGCGGTATAAGGTCTGGCATCTTTATGTATGAAGATGACATCTTCACTCAACATGTCCGTCCATTTCCTTTAGTGAACTTGTCAAAGTGGCACATTCACAATCTGGATACGTATTATAATATGCTACATATTACCTCAAGTCCTTCACGAACTTTCACATATCCTGTAGATAATTTTAAACCATTTTTTTGCTTTATTGATTTCTGTTTAAAAAGGAATTAATCGGACGCTCCTTGTAAAATTTCAGATTTTTAATTGTTATTTTGTGTAGCTTTCAAATGATTTTGTCATAGAGGAATAGTGAGGTTTTTAAATATCTATTTTATTAAGTTTCGGATCATCTTCTTCCAGTTTAGTCCATATTGTTATTTGTTTGTCTTGAATTATCGAAAACAGACTTGCTGCGTAGACTACATACATCAACTGTAAAATCTACTCCAAACTTTAATTTCTTCGGCGAATTTTTGGAAAAAAGTATTATTTTTTAACTACGTGTTTGAGGAATTTTTGTTCCTGAATTTTCAACATTATTCTTTAAGCAGAATCTTTTGGATTTCCTGCGGTATTCAGTACATTTTCTTCTCTAATATTTTCTCAACAACTGATGTACTTGCTTTGCTGAGTTTTTATATTTGAGCAGTATCCTATGTACCTTGGTTTTTTTGAGTTTTATTTTCGCTTATCAATTTTCCGGATTTTCATTTTCTATATATCCGATAGTATTTTTTGAACAGTATCCAACAGTATTGGATACATTCCTACTGACTTTTTATTTTCTCAACCACTGATGTACCTTGCTTTTGCTTTCTTTTCTCGATTTCCGACTGAATTTTCAAGACTATTTCTGCATTTCCAATACTATTCTTTGACTAATATCTTCGGGATTTCCTGCCGTATTGTTTACGTGTTGTACTGATTTTTGGAAATATTTGATTTTACTTTTCTTACTACGACGAATATTTTTAAGAACAAGTTGATTCAAAGATCCAAATTTTTGATATGAAAAGTAACTGAATTGTATAATCAAATAGAGTAAACACCAAATAATTCCACCACATTGATATCATTTTTAATTGCTTGTCTATCACCGTAATGATTTACGTATTGGAGAAATTTCAAATAGCATAACTGGAATTTTCGTCTTTAGCATATTATCTATACACTTAATAAAAATTTTAATATAACTTTGATTGAAATATAATTGTTTGACTGATAATCTCCAATCAATTCCAAGGACCTATTCAATCAGATAATCCGAACACAATAAGAACCGACTCATTTCGTCATAACTTGACCCTGTTTTCTAATAATTGGAATGATATTAAACAAACAAAATGAAAATCAAAATTTGGTTTCCAAAAAATCTTAACGTATCTATTTATATGTTCATTTGAAAGTATCTGGTTTTACGTCTAGACTTCTAAGTGAAATATTTAATCATTACTATTTATATATTGCGAGAATAATCATTGTTGTTACTGAATCTTTATAAAGGCCGCTTGACACGTTGCAATAAAACGTGCAATATTTCTTGATAAAAAGCATGCGCTGATTGTTTCATGCAAAATCTCGCACTTGCAACATCATCGGTTCGGTGCCATTTTTATTGCGCGCAAGCTGCAATTCTATAGAGAAATCTAGTTACTTTTCTATTAACAACCAACCTATCCATCAGGCTTCAAAATCAAGGCAGCAATAGATATAATTATTGACACGATTCACTGATCACTTATTCACTTCATTACTTACTTACTTTTATCATCATTGTTAAATCGGTCATAAAATAATGAATCAAATTTTAGGTTAAGTATTTGTTTAATTCACTGATTGAATTTTTATTGGTGGTAGCCATGATGCAATGACAAGTGACACATGACGTGCAATATCTTGTCAAACGGCCTTGAACAGTTTAATATACATTTCTAAAAATATTATTATTCAAGCTTTTGTTTGCCCTCTTAATAATATTTAGATTTAGATTTCATTAATTAAACGATATATCTTTCAAAATACTTAACTTTGCTGTCATAAAACCCAAACAGAAACTATAGATACATCATTGCAAGTGTTACAATGAGGTTTAGACAACAACAAAGCAAATACCTGAGGGTACAGACGTAGAGAATAGAAAGCAATACCTGCAATAACGATGTAGTTAACTTCAGTAGTTTGTGGATATAAAGTGATGCTTTCCATTTAATGATAACAGTACCACTGTGTATAGATATTTGTTTTGAGGAAAGTTTTCTTATTGTATAAATTACACCGTTTGATATTATATCTATTCTTAAGGCAACATTGAGATCCAAGTATTGTTTTGTTTGCTTATAATGAATATCGTCAGTTAGAGAGTTTTGTTTGAGTATTTAATTGTTGTTTGTGACGAAATGGAGCTGGATACTTTCATGAAAAGAGTAGAAAGAAAATACACGCAATCCATTAAGCAGATACGTTGAAATGTTGTCGCACCCAGGACTTTAACTTTAATAGTAAGTGTTTGAGGTATGGCAGGAGTGTCATCGTCTACTATTCATAGAATTATATGTTCAACGACACATTCAGTAAGCCTAAAATGATCCAAATGACTATTTGGATGCGACGTAAGATTGACAAAGTATGGGTGGAAACAATCATCATTACTTACCATCATACTTCAAGACGTATTGGCAGGTTTCAAAGTAACAACACGTACAAAAGAGCGGTTCAAATAACTCGTAGTAAGTGATAAAGGATTTATAGAGGCAAATAGCACGATTCAGATACTTTCTTATATACGAATAAAGTGGTTTTCTACTATAATTTTTAGTTTTTCAAAGTGAATTCTCTCTCTTTGATGACCAGTAGATTCGTTTATTGAATTGATTGGCTTGAAGTGCTCTAGATGTTGCTTTAGATCAGTACTCATTTTGTAATTGTTTATTCAAGGAAAAATGTTTATATATATGCAGCTTAGTACTGTAGGCTTTTAAGGTTCATTATTTTATTATTTTTCTATTTCCATCGGTCTTCCACATGCTTGCACAGGCTGTGATTTTGATCTTTTGCACTCCAATTTGGTTCTAAGTCTCCAATATCTGCCAAAAATGGATTTAGCCATTATTTCTTTGGTCTAATTGTCTTTCTTCTGCCTCCTTTCCTTTGTTGAATGACTCTTTTCGAATATTCTCCGACATCTTCTTAGTACGCCCCAACCATCGCACTCTTTGAGTTTCTACGAAACTTGTTATTAATGGAATTTCTTATAGGAATTATCTAGTTATTAGTTAGTCCTTTATTAGTTTTTATTTCCCCAAGGATTGCTTCAATACTTCCCTTGAATGTTACTGTTGATTGTACTTTTTTCTTTTTGCTACTTTTTATATGGATATTTCATTCCGTTCTTCAATTTCAATGTCTTCTTTCCCACCAAACACATTATGGCTTAGCACTTTGTTCTCTCTTGGTTTATTCTTATATTTTGCTTATGATGATAAACCCTTTTTCGTAATTTTTATCAGGATTTCCAGTAGATTCAAAACAATATACATGTTTTTTCTTTATACCGTATCACAAGCCTTTTTGAAATCATTTTCTTTTCTCTATGTCTTCCCCGACGTATTCAATACTTTTTGATGGCATCCCATTCTCTCCTGCACCCTTATTGTTTGTAAATTTTCTCGCCCTTCTAAGAATTCTTCATCTGTTGGATAACGAGAATATTTTCTTTTTCATTCACTTACATGTGGAGTATATAAATTAATTGCGTTAATAATTTAAATACAATCGCAAAAAAAGTTGCTACGGTAGTTAGAAAAAGTTTTAGATATTTTTTAAATAAATTTAAAGTATAGAACATCGTTTTTTTTCATTCATCATGTGTATAAAAAGTGTATGCCAAATAAAAATTAACTGGAATAGGATAAATAAAAAATTGGTTCCAGCAGTGGCAATATCTCATCAAACATCTACGGTACACAACAATGTATGTGATGAATATTCATAATGATATTTTTCATAGAATTTCTATCCCCTAGAGATATCTACCGAAGTTTGAAATTATGTTCTGTTTGTTATATGAACGTGTACAAGCAGCTTCGTAAATATTTGAAACAAACGATGGAATTTTATATGTTTCTACGATTTACTTTATTAGTTTTCTTTATCTTCTTTAGTCTTTCTCCGATAATGGTCCCAGAAGTATCTGGCACAACAAAGAAAACACAAAAATTTTGGAAAAAAATATTTTTATTTTTCCTTTTAGCTCTATATACTTTTCCCAGCGATGTTCAATAAGTTTGATACACTTTTTAGCCATTATCTGCCGACATCACTTCATTGTTGAGAAACTTGGGAACAGAAAATAATCCCAGGGAGCTAAATCTGGCGAAATTTAGTTCATTAATTTTGGCAATTGCAATAACAGATGTGTGAGCTGGTGCATTATTTTGATGAAACAACATTTTCTTCTTAGCCAAATGCGGCCGTTTCTGTTTGATTTATTCATTCGTATAATACTCGCCGTTGATAGTTTTTCTGTTTACAAAAGAGTCAATGAAGGTTATTCTAAACGCCTCCTAAAAAACCGACACCATGATCTTGTCTGCAGATGGAACGTTCTTTGCCTTATCTGGATTCGGTTCTCCCTTTTCAGTCCATTGTTTTGATTGTTCCTTTGTTTCTGGTGTGAAATAATGGACCGATGTTTCATCCATCGTCATGAAATATTGCGATGGAAACATCTTCACGACGTTGTTTTTGTTCCATTGTGAGGAAACGCGCCACCCATCTCGCGCAAAGCTTTCTCACGTCCAAATTTTCAGTTAATATGCAAAGTACTGCACTTTTTCAAATGCCTACTATGTCTGCCAGCTCCAGCACTTTTAGTTGACGATCAACCAGTACCACCTGTGGTTTTTTTTAACATTTCTGGAGTCGTCAACTCATTTGGTCGAACTCTGCAATGCTGGTCTTCGCAGGTCGTACGGCATCGTTTAAACTCTGCTATCAAATATTTTTACTAATGATAACGATGACCAATTGTTTCTATGTCAATTTCGATGGTTGCCAAACAAATACTAAACAACCGTAGGAATCATTCTTTACCCTGAGTGATACTTTATGATTCTCATATCGTATCGAGTCCTCCACCCTGTTTGATGACTTGATTTTTTGTTACTGTCTCATATTAGACAACAGAATGTAACATGTAACATGAAGTAACGAGAAAAACTGCCTAATGTAACTAACCACCTTTGAAATTCTCTCAATTATTAACAAAGTTGTCGTGAAACAACGTAGATATATCTGGTCTTTGGGGAGTAGCGTGAGCGTTAAGCATTTAAGTGGAAACATTAGAGCAACACGGGGTGTATGGATCGATTATCAATGTATGACATTTTCCTTTTGCATGCTAGAATAAAATTTACAATAGTGGCAGTAAAACTCACGGTTGACATGACAGTTATACAAAGAAAGGAAAACATTGAAAATACGATAATGTTTTTAGATAATAACAGATTTATAGATTTAATATCAATTATTTCCACCGTATAACTTTCTGTTTAATACTAAAATACTTACACCTGTTGCTTCTCGACGTTGCGATTTTAGCTCTGGGGTAGAAATTCGATAACTTATTCGTTCTAACTCGTATCTACTCAAACTGTTGATTGGTTATAATTCTGATGTAATAATTTAATCCTCACTCTTTCGTGAGCAGCAATTTTACATCTATAAAACTTTGTTTTGCTTTTGGGGTTATTAGAGGGGTGAATAATTAATCAAATATCTAGAAATCAATTGAATAGCTGCTATGAAAAACTCGTGGAAACGGAGAATACATAACAGAAATAGTGTTATTCATTTTATTATCCATTCTAATACCAAAAAATCCTCGACATCTCGATTTCTTAACTTGATTGTTTTACAATTAACGACGTATCATATTTTTTAATGAAGTCAAAGATCCACCTCATCAGAACCATTCTTATCCTCTTTAGGATGTATGGGTTGAGAAACGCTTCAAAAGGAGCTCCAGGTCGAACAAAACATCAGCGATTTCATACATCGTAAGATCTACTGAAGCTGGACCAAAAGAAGATGAGAGAAATCGCCAGACAAAGATTTGAAGGACTATACCAAAGAAGACTACGCCAGGCATCTAATGCCAAGAGATAAAAGGAAGAAGAAGTAAAAAGAACAGAAGAAAGACAGTCTAAGAGTTTACTCCTTCTAGATAAAAATTCACCATAACCGAAAAAAAAAAAGAGTGAAGAGGAGCCGCCACCAAACTCATGTCGACTTCTTGGAATACATAGTTCTTTGAGAAATACATTTTGAAAGGGGCGGGTTTGGACTAGATGTGTGACGTATCATTTTCATCGTCAATTTCAACGAATTTTCGATTTGAAGTTAGTAAAATAGGCTAAAGACAGATGTGTAACAATTCAAAATGAAGAATCAATTTTATGGGTGAGATTCTGTTAAGAAAAAAAATAGGCTTGGAATTATCAATAAGTAGTTTTGTTGTATACTTTTGTTTTAATGAAATATTGATTTAGGTTTTAGTATCTTTGCTTAAAATTCCAATTTTTAATACAAGTATAAACTATTTGAGTTGGATTCTGTGTTTTATATGAAAACGTCTTCTATGCAATACCAATTATTGATACAATTATCTAATTTTGCTTTTTGATTGGCGGCTAGATTATTTTGAAGTTGTTAGGTTAGGTCATCAATCATTACTTTTGGTTGTTGACCATAATGGTATTGAATATATTAAATCGAATTTTAATAGAAACGTTTGTACCATATACCAAATTAATCTGTTAATAGAAAAGATCTATAGTACTTAATTTGAATTTAAAAAAATTGAATATTCATAATTATTTTCCTTGTTATTAGTTTTTCTAAAAATAAATGAAAAACTTAACTGGAAAACTAGCTTACTAACTAACTAATTATTATTTTCTTCTTGAGTTTTGTTCAGAGTATCTAGAGATTTTTAAACAAACTTTCAAAACAAGGACTTATGTGATTGTAAAGAACTTTCTGAGAATATTCCCAGCTGTTCAAACTTTTGAATTAAAATTGAGTTGATCTGAAACAGTATTTTTAGAAAAACAAGATGTGTACATTGTATTCCAATTAATTAGAATAAAACAAAAATCATTATCTTCCAAAATGAATAATCGAAAAATATATTTAGGTTGATCAATTCTTTGAAAAAATCATTCAGAATTGGATAGAGGATGCTCAACTAATCGTTATTTACCTAGAATGGTAAGTTCCGTTTTTTTTTTCCTTTGAGGAAACAGAAGAAATATCAATCCGCGTTTCTACTTACCCTGTATCTAGTTTTTCGATACATTAATCATTTTAAACAAAAATATTGAAATTTCTTCAAGTGTGAATAGTTTTTTTATATAAAATGTCCATGCAACTATAGGAAAAGTCTAAATTTATGATTATTCATTTTCTATGCTGTATACAAAAATTTTTCACACAAAATATGGAGTATAGTCTCTGCGAATTATTCAAAATTAAAACTGTTAGAAACGTTTTTACATTAGAAACTAAATAATATCATAAACGAATCCCCTGATGATGAATATCTGGCGACAAACGTAGTACATCTCACAACAATTCAAGGTTTTTATTATCTAGTCAATTACATGATTAATTTTTATTACGAGTACAGAAGAATTGCACTATATTTACATATAAAATCGAAAATTGTCCAAAAGATGTTACATATTTTTAATCTATATAAGAAATACTTAAATATTCGTACCACAGATATTTTGCGACTCGTATTCTTCAAATTTGAGAATTGCTTCCATAAATCATTATTTGTTTATAAAATTAAATGACTAACTCTCAAATATTACTAAAAATGAATATATAGATACCGAGTGAGTCAATCATTGTTCTAGCTGATGAATTAAATGACGAAACTGATGACGATACTAATACTATTCCTACCAATATAGAAAATTATGATTATAAAATAAAGTTAAATTCAAACGAACTCAAAGTACCATTATTAAACCAAACGAGAAGCTCTAGTACAATCTTTAGAAGGTCGAAGGGAATCTGATAATCGGGGACATCTGGTACTGGGTTGGTTTTCCACAATTTTCTTTGTAACCTCAATATTCCACGTGGATTATTTGAGCGCGAACGATCTGCAAGCATCAAACCTCCACTATTAAAACGATGGAACCAACACTGAGCCGTTCGTTCATTAACTGTATCTTATCCCTCAATTTCACATTTTTTTGCTGTCACTTTTGTTACCAATAATTTTGGAGCACCTTCTAATTGCATCCGTCATGAACTCATGTAACCTTCTAAGGTATACGAAAGTATACCTTTGATCGTAAGTAAATGAGATTTGGGAAGAAATTATTGCGGGAATCCCCGGGAAAATCAAATAACGGGTAACTAAGTTTAGGAATGGAGAGAGAAGGTTTGTATATCGCAAAATCTGCTTCAATTCATTTAGACTCGATAGTGGAATCGCTTTTTAGTGTCTGAAGTAACAGAAATTCATTCTTCACTATTGATATGATGCATCCAACGCTCATTAACTGCATCTTCTTTGTAACGTGGTACTAAAATCTCCTTTTGCGACTCGTCTGGTTAGTTGCCTCGTGACGGTAGTGCCTCTATACATCAATAACTATTTTTTGTAAGCAATAATGTCTGTTGATTTCTATTTATCATTATCGTTATTTTCATCACTAACCGATGAATTATTTGATTGATAAACTAATTTACTTTTTAATTGATTACAGTAAACAGTAAGAATGTTTTAAGACGGAAGAAGTGTATGATTTTTAATAGAGACTGTACTCAACTGTTTATTTTGTGAAATTAATTGCTGCATCTACAAAAATTTGATATCAGATTAATGCAGCATCTTCCATGACCAGTGTAAACATCATGGGTGACCTGGTAATACCTTTTGTCATAGTTATATATTTTAAAGGATAGTTTTTTTTGTAATAAAAGGACATACTCACCATTCTGCTTTCTATTTATCATTCGATTTTCATTTTTTGCTTTTCCAGTGGCGTAGCGATTAGGATGCAAAGGGCATCGCACCTTGAGCGCTTCTCTCGCAAAACAGAAAATTTCTGAATAATTTAGTACCAGTGTTGTGTAATAAATGTTAATTCGTGAATAAAAAGAGGCACCAATAGTCTGAATCAAACGTTCTCGTCTAGGGTGTATTCCAAATCGAAATTCATCTTTACAGAAAACTTCTGCAACTTTTCCAGAACTTAGAGATTCTTAGATTTAGAAATCCTCTCCGGGAGGAACCTCAGTTTTATCAGAAGTTCACAAACCATCACATCAATGTTGAAATATGGGAATTTTCGTTATTCTTTTTTAACTTAAAATTAGATAATTGCCAAAAGATATGTTACAATACATGATCCCTTATTTGATGTACGAGGATGATCCCAGAAGTACCTGGCTCAACAAAGAAAACACAGAAATTTTCGAAAAAAATATATTGAATTCTCAACGTAATTTAGCTCCCTACACTCTAAGCTTTATCACTAGGTTAGACATGTGCACTTATCTGATTAAGAAAAATGGTTAAAGTAATCCTAGACGTAGTGTGGGACCACGAAAACATTTTTAAACCAAGAAATCTACTCACGAATCATGGTATAGTGAATTTCACTTGAATTTTCCTTAGTTTTTTATTGTTTTTGAACTTGAAACCGCTCCCGTACTCGAAATTCGTCGATCCACTGTCTAATTCACAATATTATGACTCTGAATGTTCATTTTCTAAAGAACTATGACCTATGAAAAGAAAAATCTTCTTTCAATCGGGGAGAGTGAATTCAATATCAAAAGCAATTTATTATAAGATTAGAACTGGACCTATCATCCTTTATATCAACACCTATTCTACTGGATAATTAAGTTCCGTGTTGGTATTATTCAGTAGTAACTACATGGTATTTCGATAAATCCTCATTACACAAATATATTGTATCCGGATATAACTTGTCAATTTAACTTTAATACATGTTTAATGGCCTCTTACATATCATATGTCCCTTGAGACAAATGTAATTAAGCTTAATGGAGATCCATACATTTGATTTATATCCTAAAACTAATTAGAGCACGTTCAAATTGCTATTTATAGACTTTATAGTTCATATAGATGTTTACTAAGAATAAATAAATGTTATGGGATTCGCAAAAGAAGTTAATGGTCGTATATAATAGTTCAATAGATATTTATGCTACAAGGGAGTGAAATAATCATTTTTTACATGAGTAGGACGGTTTACAAAAATGTTACTTTACTCACGAGTTTCATACAAAAATTTTTTTACCTCCGCAGATATAAAAAAATCGACAAAACTTGCAAACTTCAGTTGCAAACAACTGAATTGTTTAGCAACCGGGGCTCATCCACTCGGAGGGAAATTAATTTGATATTTATTCACAGTAACTATTTGCTTCTTCTTTCAATTTCGGCACCGAAATCCAGCATTGTCTTCGAATGGCTCCTTATAACAGAGCTATGATTTTCCAAGAACAGATTGTCTTCTAACCACTGTAGCAATTTTAGAAACTGGCAACGATGTATTTGAATTGGGTAAATGTGAAGAAAAGACTTGGAAGAATCAATACAAGTAAAGAAACTATTTGAAGATGCCAGGAGAATATAGAAATCGGACGATAATGTAGAATTAACATAATTAGTAAATTTACCCACATCAACATACCTTGTCTCTATTAATTTATGTAAAATATTCGAGACTTTAACTAACAATTAGTAAAGATTCTGAAGGAGAGTGATTCCCTTTGAAATTATTAACACTTACGACTTGATAATCTAAAGCTCCATCGCATGCCATTATCGTTAGAAACAATATTCCAAATTATGGAAATATCTTAATTTAATTAGTTAGTTAAGTAGAATACTTTGAATATCTTTATACAAACTCGGCAACGTGAAACTGGAAATGGGAGCTTAAGAATAATATGTATGTAAAGAAAATTTTTACTCCAAGTTTTCTGTAATAAGATGAATACTTCGGTGGAAATACGCTGCAAAAAT
The DNA here is from genome assembly GCF_026230105.1 of Diorhabda sublineata. Classification (NCBI taxonomy): domain Eukaryota; kingdom Metazoa; phylum Arthropoda; class Insecta; order Coleoptera; family Chrysomelidae; genus Diorhabda; species Diorhabda sublineata. The sequence continues at coordinate 3,744,249 of NC_079484.1, read as the reverse complement.
TAGACATTTATATACTTTCCTCGTTCATAGATAACTTTTAAGACGTTCCGTTTTGTTATATATCTGCGTTATTAACTGATTTCCATTGAAATATGAATATAAAACTGCTAAGATCAAACAGAAACAAAAATATATCAGAAAAAGAAAGTTTGTCGAGTTAATTTCCTTGCGTTAAGTTAAGACGTTCAATTTAGAAAACATTTGACAGTAGAATTAATTATTCAATTCAAATTCTAAAAATGGAAACACATTGAATTTATAAACGCACGCGAATGTTCTTGGAAATATTTCTAAAGATTATAAAACCTTATCTTCCATTATACCACTCCGCTTTGGAACAAACCAACTAATTTATTCATTTATTTTACTTCTTCGTGCCGAAGACGGCGCCAATCGTACTAATAGCTAAATTAGACTGTCTTTATCGTAGTGGGGATTTACACGTTCAAGATAGATTTTCTGAATTTGCATTTGAGTTAAGTTACGATATTTGAATGGTGCAAAAGGATAGGAAATTGAAGAAAAGTATTCTAAGCTTTGGTCTAATAAATAAAGAATCTTTTGAAGATATTTAGTAATGAATATATAAGAATTAAATTGGAACATGATTAAATTGATTGAATTCGATTGGTATTTCTAAGAATATTTGTTAAGTGTTGAATCAAAAAACCAAGTGTCATATTAGACACCTCTACTTCCTGTCCCCTTACTAGATTTCCATCCTCTCAGCCTTTTCAATTGGAGTATATTTGCATTGCTGTTGGCTAGTATCGTAGCGGCGGCTCTACTTAGAACGTGGGCTGTGTTGTACCCAATCTAAACTTAACAAAAAATCTGTCGATTTCTATGTTTTTTCTCAAATTCATGTAGTCTTGAAATGATCTTCACCTATACTGGATCAGTGATTAAAAATTATCTACTTGTATGTGTTTTGGAACCTGGGATTGAAACCGAAATCTTTTCTTCAAAAAAGCAACATCGAGAATTTTCATTTTCACTAATTCGTCCGTCCGACAAGAAAAATATGATACCATAATAACTGCGCATGTGTATAAGCTCAAATACGATTTTTTTTTTAAATACTGATTTAAAAATCATAAATATATGACCTTAATCGGTAGAAATTCATTTGGAGCTTTATTTAAATAATCTTCTATATTCTGAGTTTTATTTCTTGTACCTGAAGCCCACCTTTCGTCGTTTTAGAAAGGCAGTTTTTCATTTTTCAAAATATCAGCTTTTTTTTCAATGTATAGCTCCGTTCGAATCATACATTACCCACAAAGTGAACGGCTTCTTTTGTTCTCCAAAATATGCTAAGACTACAATTTCGGAACTGGTATTCTTCACCTTTTTTTCTTCTCTATAATTAATTGAGTCAGCAGCCCGTCGTATTTCTGGAGGAGTACAATTCATCAATTCTTCATCCATCAACAGTAACAAAATAGGCATCTGCTTGATTATTCTGAAAAAAATGCTTGGTAATTCTTAGGTATGTTCAGAACGAATCAAAGATGATGATGGTTATTTCATTTGTGTTTCGAGATCATAGCTAATCTGGACGCTTCACATATTGGTATGTAATATAGTATTAAACAACAACTTCTTGGCATGTTTTCAAACAATTTGTTCAAAAAATTTTGTGTGATTTCTGCCTTAAATTGTGAAGGAAGCGACCTGGGTGAAAACGGCGAAGAAACGATTCATTTTTTTTTATAAAACCACCGTAGCTTGATGTGCTCCCGCAATATCATCAATAAAAATAAATTGGAGAGATATCTAGAGGGGCACCAAATTGTGGGAGTATCTTAGCTATTACTTTCTATCATATTTCTATTCAATACAATTAACTCAGTACGGCCACTATAACAAACTCTTCGAAAAAGGTGAGTTCCTCGGACAGGCCGTTGGAGCGAAGGCATCAATATATTTATCCATGTTTTCTACTGTCTGCAAACAATCAAGTGCTGGTGTTCCAATGTCCATGTGTTTCAGCGTTACTTATTAGTTATATCGATACAAAAACACCTCTAGGATTAAAAAGTCTCCTCACCAAAATTTCATCGATATTAGGAGAATCGCAAGCCCCAGGTATCGGTCACTAATGGGTCTTCCAGTTATCGGTCACCAATAGGTCTTCCAGTTATCGGTCACCAATGGGCCTTCAAGTTATCGGTCACCAATAGGTCTTCCAGTTATCGGTCACCAATGGGTCTTCCAGTTATCCCTCACCAATGGGTCTTCCAGTTATCGGTCACCAATGGGTCTTCTAGTTATCGGTCACCAATAGGTCTTCCAGTTATCGGTCACCAATGGGCCTTCAAGTTATCGGTCACCAATAGGTCTTCCAGTTATCGGTCACCAATGGGTCTTCCAGTTATCCCTCACCAATGGGTCTTCCAGTTATCGGTCACCAATGGGTCTTCTAGTTATCGGTCACCAATAGGTCTTCCAGTTATCGGTCACCAATGGGCCTTCAAGTTATCGGTCACCAATAGGTCTTCCAGTTATCGGTCACCAATGGGTCTTCCAGCTATCCCTCACCAATGGGTCTTCCAGTTATCGGTCACCAATGGGTCTTCTAGTTATCGGTCACCAATGGGTCTTACAGTTATCGGTCACCAATGGGCCTTCAAGTTATCGGTCACCAATGGTTCCTAGATAAGGACTTCCACTATAACAGACTGTCCAACCTCCTCGAAAAAGGTGAGTTCCTCGGACAGGCCGTTGGAGCGAAGGCATCAATATATTTATCCATGTTTTCTACTGTCTGCAAACAATCAAGTGCTGGTGTTCCAATGTCCATGTGTTTCAGCGTTACTTATTAGTTATATCGATACAAAAACACCTCTAGGATTAAAAAGTCTCCTCACCAAAATTTCATCGATATTAGGAGAATCGCAAGCCCCAGGTATCGGTCACTAATGGGTCTTCCAGTTATCGGTCACCAATAGGTCTTCCAGTTATCGGTCACCAATGGGCCTTCAAGTTATCGGTCACCAATGGGTATTCCAGTTATCGGTCACCAATGGGTCTTCCAGTTATCCCTCACCAATGGGTCTTCCAGTCATCGGTCACCAATGGGTCTTCCAGTTATCGGTCACCAATGGGTCCTAGATAAGGACTTATAAAATTCCAATTTGCTGGTTTTCAAAAATAGTTGCCTCAAATGGGTAGTGCTTTCGACGACAGTCGGACTTACGGGTTTTATGCCCGACGTGTACTGCCTTTACTGCCAATTCACGAGAATGTAATTTCTGATAAAAAGAAAATTGTACTTAACTTTTGTTTGCTGGTCGAGGGCCGGATTTCAACGCTTTGCGGGCCGGAGATGGCCCGCGGGCCGTAGTTTCCCCATCCCTGCTCTAAGATTTTAAGTTTATTTTGATTTAGATTCAGGTATATAATGAAATAAGCATGTCAGCAACAAATCATGTCAGACGCTTATTGCCTTGCTAGGTAGATTGAATTAGAACTTTGTGTTCGTGTACAAATTATAACGTGAGAAAAAAGCATTCTTGAAATTTATAAAATATTCTGCGAGTTATTATAAATTTATCAAATTAGTTTCGGATATCTTTCTCTAGGGGTTGGAATATGAAGAGTTGTACAATACATTACCTTACATATTCTTCAATTTATATTGTATAATTTTCCATAAAAACATGTGAAAATTTGAAAGCAATTCTGTAAATTATTTATATATATTTATATGAAGGTATCGAAGAATAATCTTTCTTACTAAATTTGCTATGGATAATAATAATTAGAATATTCATTCTAAGATTTATATTGACATTACTACTATAAAATCGTTAATTCACATGTGACGATTATGTCCGACCTTCAAGAGGAATCTCTCAAGGTAGTCTGGTTTTACGATCAGTCGTTAACCCATAGATTGTACACTATTAAACATTATAATTGAATATATCATCGGTGTTGCAGTTTCCTGTAACCTGATGACCTTTTCACCACCCTAATAGCCGAAGAAAGAGAATAAAATAGTCGCAGCCCACGAAAATGTACGTCGTACGTTGATTCGTTTCTTTGTTCACTCATCTTGCGACAGTGGTAAACACGCAAACAAACCAACAAAACCTCAAAATTAACACAACCACAGCCCCGCAGAGAGAAATTTCACTATATCAGAGTCAAACCTCAAATATTTTTCAACCCCACATAAATATTGTTTGTCCCTTTACATCCAAAAAAGAGCCCAACGAACATTTGGGAAAATCAAGTAATCGTTGTGTTGATTTTACAAATTTCAGTCGTGTGTGAATAGAATTAAACAAATTATGAAAAATGACGGACATTGTAATGCATCTTCAGTACGTTTCGTTTTATGCACGCATGCAGATCTCAACATTTTTTTATAGATGAAAAAATGGCCTACGACTTTGAAAGAACTATGATCTATTGATGTAAGGAATAACTATTTATGATGAGTGAAAAAATTTACGGAAAGAACCTAAACGAATGGAGCAATTGCATGAGTAAAATAAATTTGTTTTTTATATATTTATTGTCGCCTCAACTGCTTTTACAACAATGATTAATTAAACGTCAACAAAATGAGTGAATTGACATGTATGACGCTTTACTGTCATGTAGTCATTCCGTTCGATCCACAGAACTCAAAAGTTATGTGTTTGTCATTTTAGTGTACCTTAGTCTTAAGACATCGAATTTTACTTGGTCTCTACGACTTTCAAAATTATTTTTCTATGGCTGGAATGATTATAGATTTTAAATCATCATCATATGAAAAAATGTAAAACATACTATCTTTTACTTGTGGATATCCGGAGAAAAAATACTGTTTAGCATTCGCGACGCCTCTGAATTCTATTTATGTGATTTGTTTCTCTTCACAAACAAATCATAAATCACAAAGATCGACGATCATAACTTTATGAAAAGTCAACTTCCACAGTGACTCTCATGGCATACTAAGTGTCCATAATGGTGTTTCCAGACGAAAAATTATGAGAACGAGACCGTTCGATAGATGTCATGTAAACGGTCGGTAAAATAGAGATATTGCTTCTTATGAAAACCTTAAGACATGTCGAGAATAAAATTCTGTTCTTTTTTTGTCATTTTCAAGGCGGTTTCAAGTTAGTTTTTTCATGAAAGCAACCTACTGTTATTGCAGAATCTCAAATTATTTTAGATAAATATAAAGCAGAGTAAATATTTAATTTAGTTAATGGATTCTAACATAATTCCCGAAGGTGCTTTTTGGTACACATCTAAGCATTTACTTGTACAAGGGTCGTTTAAGGCATTGTTTACGATCACATGAGGAAGAATCAAAAATATTTGTTGAAGGATAACAGAGGTCAAGAGTTCCAACTAAACCATTTATACTGATGGGTTTGTCATGTTTCAGAAGCTTAAATGTTCATTGTCAAGTTGTCGATTAGAGATCATAGTTTTGATAGAGACGGTCAAAAATATTATCTATATCAGCACCATTCAATAGACCATTCATCATTAAAAAAATTTTAAATAGATTTAGAATTTAGTAGGAAAATTTAACATCACTCAATAAGTCGCGTGACTAACTTAGAAATACATTTTTTTGCCAAAAATCGAAGAAGCAATGATAAATTAACACACGAAATTATTTTGAATTTACTGTTCTGAAAATAACACTTCACTTAAATGGCTGTCACTTTTTTCAAACTAATCGAAATATCATGAAAGATGAATTTGTGATATTTCTAATTTCTATATATAAATGTACTATCAGCAGAAGTTTACTATTTATTAGTGATGATTGAAACTATTTTCTGAATATTGAGATGTCTGTCCTACGTAAACAACCACAATTATAATTAACATATCTTGAAAGATGAATTTGATATATTTCTAATTCTATATGTAAATGTACTATCAGCAAAAGTTTACTATTTATTAGTGATGATTGAAACTATTTTCCGAATATTGAGATGTCTGTCCTACGTAAACAACCACAATTATAATTAACATATCTTGAAAGATGAATTTGATATATTTCTAATTCTATATGTAAATGTACTATCAGCAAAAGTTTACTATTTATTAGTGATGATTGAAACTATTTTCCGAATATTGAGATGTCTGTCCTACGTAAACAACCACAATTATAATTAACATATCTTGAAAGATGAATTTGATATATTTCTAATTTCTATATATAAATGTACTATCAGCAAAAGTTTACTATTTATTAGTGATGATTGAAACTATTTTCCAAATATTGAGATGTCTGTCCTACGTAAACAACCACAATTATAATTAACATATCTTGAAAGATGAATTTGATATATTTCTAATTTCTATATGTAAATGTACTATCAGCACAAGTTTACTATTTATTAGTGATGATTGAAACTATTTTCCGAATATTGAGATGTCTGTCCTACGTAAACAACCACAATTATAATTAACATATCTTGAAAGATGAATTTGATATATTTCTAATTTCTATATATAAATGTACTATCAGCAAAAGTTTACTATTTATTAGTGATGATTGAAACTATTTTCCAAATATTGAGATGTCTGTCCTACGTAAACAACCACAATTATAATTAACATATCTTGAAAGATGAATTTGATATATTTCTAATTTCTATATGTAAATGTACTATCAGCACAAGTTTACTATTTATTAGTGATGATTGAAACTATTTTCCGAATATTGAGATGTCTGTCCTACGTAAACAACCACAATTATAATTAACATATCTTGAAAGATGAATTTGATATATTTCTAATTTCTATATATAAATCTACTATCAGCAAAAGTTTACTATTTATTAGTGATGATTGAAACTATTTTCCGAATATTGAGATGTCTGTCCTACGTAAACAACAACAATTATAATTAACATATCTTGAAAGATGAATTTGATATATTTTTAATTTCTATATGTAAATGTACTATCAGCAAAAGTTTACTATTTATTAGTGATGATTGAAACTATTTTCCGAATATTGAGATGTCTGTCCTACGTAAACAACCACAATTATAATTAACATATCTTGAAAGATGAATTTGATACATTTCTAATTTCTATATATAAATCTACTATTAGCAAAAGTTTACTATTTATTAGTGATTATTGAAACTATTTTCCGAATATTGAGATGTCTGTCCTACGTAAACAACCACAATTATAATTAACATATCTTGAAAGATGAATTTGATATATTTCTAATTTCTATATGTAAATGTACTATCAGCAAAAGTTTACTATTTATTAGTGATGATTGAAACTATTTTCCGAATATTGAGATGTCTGTCCTACGTAAACAACCACAATTATAATTAACATATCTTGAAAGATGAATTTGATATATTTCTAATTTCTATATGTAAATGTACTATCAGCAAAAGTTTACTATTTATTAGTGATGATTGAAACTATTTTCCAAATATTGAGATGTCTGTCCTACGTAAACAACCACAATTATAATTAACATATCTTGAAAGGTGAATTTGATATATTTCTAATTTCTATATGTAAATGTACTATCAGCAAAAGTTTACTATTTATTAGTGATTATTGAAACTATTTTCCGAATATTGAGGTGTCTGTCCTACGTAAAAAACCACAATTATAATTAACATATCTTGAAAGGTGAATTTGATATATTTTTAATTTCTATATGTAAATGTACTATCAGCAAAAGTTTACTATTTATTAGTGATGATTGAAACTATTTTCCGAATATTGAGATGTCTGTCCTACGTAAACAACCACAATTATAATTAACATATCTTGAAAGGTGAATTTGATATATTTTTAATTTCTATATGTAAATGTACTATCAGCAAAAGTTTACTATTTATTAGTGATGATTGAAACTATTTTCCGAATATTGAGATGTCTGTCCTACGTAAACAACCACAATTATAATTAACATATCTTGAAAGGTGAATTTGATATATTTTTAATTTCTATATGTAAATGTACTATCAGCAAAAGTTTACTATTTATTAGTGATGATTGAAACTATTTTCCGAATATTGAGATGTCTGTCCTACGTAAACAACCACAATTATAATTAACATATCTTGAAAGATGAATTTGATATATTTCTAATTTCTATATGTAAATGTACTATCAGCAAAAGTTTACTATTTGTTAGTGATGATTGAAACTATTTTCCGAATATTGAGGTGTCTGTCCTACGTAAAAAACTACAATTATAATTAACATATCTTGAAAGATGAATTTGATATATTTTTAATTTCTATATATAAATCTACTATTAGCAAAAGTTCACTATTTATTAGTGATTATTGAAACTATTTTCCAAATATTGAGATGTTTGTCCTACTGCTGTAAATAGAACAGTGATAGTCAATATGATAACCAACTTGAAAGCTAGCAATCGATAACGGTCACTCACGTGAAGAATATATTTTTAGCATTTAAAATAATAATAATTCTATCGAATTTGTGTGCTTTCAAATTGTTTTTATATAAATTCCATGTTCAATGTTTCTTCATCCATTAAAAAAATTTTCAATAGCTAAAAATTACATGAAAAACAGTTATCCAGAAGTTTATAAAATTCTGGGATCGTATACAAATACATTTTCAAAGCTCTCGAAAATCTTTTTATACTTTTAATTCAATAGTATGTTTAGAAGAGAGAAATGAAAGAAAAAGAATGAAAAGGAACTTTTTTTGATTTAAGTGAATTTTACTGCATCGAAGCCCTATTATGTGCTGTATTGGCTTTCCAATTTCGTTTTCGTGATAAGATTGCTCTACAAGGAAAACCTAATTACAAAGAATAAATTCGTTTCTATTTGATTCTTGAAATTTTAGCCAGAAACGAGGCTAATAAACAAAAAAGTCCAGAAGGAACCCTTGTGAGATGAAATATCAAGTTTGAAAAAGAATAATTTCCATTGAATTGGTAACATGGTTCGTTTAACAGAATATGTACGCACTAATGGGTAAAGTAAAATCAATTTTTACTTACAAAAAACTTCTATTTATTTATTAACAATTAAAGTGCAGTTATTAAATTTAAAATGTCAACTCTTCCCTTCGGAATGCATAAATTCCACCTAAAAATAATTATATGCATAACTAGAAATATAAAAAATGAAATGAGTGCGACTTGAACCCGAGACCTTCCGCATATGAGCCTCATACTCTAACTTTCATGCTACCGAGACCTTAATAAGAATATTCTTCACGCACAGTGCGTAAAGTTTTACTTAGTCGAAAGATGAACGACCTTCAGATATATTTTTCGAAACAACAGACACCATGTAATCTATTCCGACTCTTTATTCCTAGTTTTCTATGGATATATTCAATTCTTGAGTTTTTTGTGGTATTTATGAAGGTGTATATTATAATACATGGTGTCATATCGTCTGAAACTTATTAATCCTAATCCTTTAAGAAACTTTGGAGGCTCTAGTTGATTGAGATCTTTAATTTTTATTCTAATACATCAAGGTTTGATGTTCTGGTGCTCCTTAGTCACTAGCACTTTGAAAGGATGTGGATAGAAGTTTCTTTTTCTGTTGAAGCATCTTCAGATGTCCGATGAAGCAGTAATGTTCTTAGATTGCTCCTACTCAGATTAGTATGTCTTCTTTGCTTGAAGATTATCTTTACATGTTTTAACCTCTAATTTTTCCTAAATCCACCTCATTTTCTAATATTTTCTCTATTGTTCTGAAGGTGTAATTTCACAAAGAGCCTCAGGTCCTTCAAAGGGTTCATACTTTAGCAAATCCGTCTGCTATTACCTTTCCTTCATACCAGTGTGTCTTGTGTAACTATTCTCGAATCAGCTTGTATCTTATTACATTGAAACTAAGAATTCTATTGGACAAGATGATTATCTGCCGTTTGCGATAATTTTGAACTGTTACATTTTTCGATTGCATAAATTTATGCGGTACTTTGGTTCTTCATTAAGGTAAATTCAACGTTCTCGCGTTATATTGAAGTAACTAGTTAGTGTAGCTGAAGGTTTTGGATTCAAATGAATCAATTTTATTAGAATGTAGACACGATTGAATTTGACTTATTCATTTTAGTTATATCCACTTTAATATCGAGAGATATTGTGTTTTTTAACTGAGAATCTCTTTTTTATAAACACAAATCATTTAAATATAAAATTGTGCAGTTCAGTAATCTGCATAAGTTTTTTCCTCATAATTCAATTACATAAATCGGTACGATACATCGAATTAATATTTTAAATTCACTATTTGTATTCACTTATATAAATTCAATGTTTATCTGGAATCTCTTTCTGATAGTTTCGTATTTATATGGTGTAAAGTCTTTAGTTTTCAATGTTCTATCGGAGAGAAAACGTTTAAGTACTACACAAATGTGTAATTTCGAATATTAAATTCATTTAATTTAATTAGAACATTGTTATCTCTTTATTTTTGTTTATTACCATGGATAATAATCATCTTTTTATTTGGTTCTTCTCTCTTTTATATAAAATATTCTTTAGGAAGATCTAGGAATCACAATGTTTTGAGATTCAAATCAATCACTTGATATCATCAATATCATCGTTTTGGGATTTGAATTCGCAAATAAAAAAGTCAATTGCAATGTATATAAAACAATGATGTCCTCATATTTAAAAGATATATAACTTATGATAGCAAGAGCATCCGCATGGAGTATAATGAACAAATTAAGTATATAGTCGTCTACTACAGTGTAAAACCGCGTAATACCAGTAGTCGCGTCTACCGGTATTACATTGTATCGATAAATTATAAGACAGTGTCGTAGAGTATATTTTGATGGAACGAAATATTCATTCTAGACGATGCCAACTAAAATTTGTTCGTTTTGTATTCATTTACATACCGAAAGGTGCGTTTTGAGTGTTCCATGTAGTGAAAATGACAGTTCCGTACTGCAAAACACTTTCGGGGCGCTCTGGAGTAGACAACTTTAACTACCTTAAATGTGACTCTATCCACTTCAATGTTGACAGCTGACAGTTTCACTTAGATGATTTTGCACAACCTTAAATTTTTAATTTTCTGAAATTATCTGTTTTATCCGAAGTTTTGTCTAAATTAATGGATAACAATGAATGATGATGAAAAATAAAACATCAGTGATGAAGAGTTACTCGAACCTGATCTCACCGAAGAAAGCAATGCCGCCGTTCTTAATTCGTTGCCGGATAAATCTCGTGCAAGGTACGGAAAAAAGTACGAGCCCTTTATGAAGTGATGTCACTAGAAAAAGGCGAAAAACCCTACGAAAAACGTAGTGTTGGGTTATTTTTCGGAAAAATCTAAAATCTGGAAAAGTTCTACTTTATGATCTACATTCTGGATGATTAAAAGTACTCTCGCAATAAAACAAGATGTTCACATCAACAAATATCCAAAAACTCATCAATTTCCCGAAGAAACAAAACGAAGGGTACACTGCAGAAAAATCAAAAGTGAAAGTGAAAGACAAGAATTTTAGGCCAAAATGAAACCTCCATATTTGTTCAATTCACATTTTTGTATGATAAAAATGAAAAACAAGATTTTTTGAGCTAAATTAAACCTTAACATTGGTACCATTCACCTTTTTTGTATAAAAAAAGTGAAAAAATAGAATCCTTTAGCCAAATGAAACTCCCAAACTGGTAACATCCACATTTTTTGTATAAAAAAATGAAAAACTAGAATTCTTGAACCTTAATATAAGCTCCATATTTGTACTATCCTCCTTTTCCTATAAAAGAATCGAGAAATAATAATTCTTGAGGAAAATGAAATTACCACATTTCTGTCAGTATTCTAGATGATTTTATTAACGAAACTGACGATGAAACAATAGATTTTTAAGAATTTCTTTTTTCAAAGAATCACGAAAAGGTGAATACTATTGATAATATGTCAAATCTCCTCTGGAATTATCTTAGAACAAACTATATCTTCTAAAACTGAAAATTTATAGGAATTCAGTTACTAAAACGTGGGATCTACATTTCCTAAGTTAGCCAGGTTACTGGAAGAACATCATAAGTCTACTTATAATGAGGAAGGTATTAGGAAACTATTTGTTGAAAAAATACATCTACTCATCGATAATTGTAGTTGTATAGGGAGGCAATTGAGCAAATGCACCGAGAATTGAAAAAAATGTGAGGATTGTCTGAAAAAATTCCATTGAAACGTGGCTATATTCGATTGATTGTCGTCGAGCGTTAGGGACGACCAGAAACAACCATCAATATAGTCGGAAAAGTTCACTAAATGATACTGGGGTTAAAATTATAGATGTAGAAGAAACTATCGGTGTACCAAAAGAAAGAATGCTAAAATTTTCCGCTCGTTGGGTGCCGCGTTGGACCAAAAGCGCATTCGAATGAAGGCAAAATGGTTTTGATATGCATTTGTTCATAAATCTAGATGAAACGTGGATCCACCACATCACTTTTGAGGTGAAACACATTGCAAAGGGCGAACCTGCACGGGAGAAGACCGAGATAGTGTCATCGACAGAAAACATAAATTGGGATTGTCATGGAATTGTATTCATCAACTATCTTTAACAATGTGAAACAATAATAGAAGAGTATTGTGCATCATTGACTGTTAGTTAATGGGAGAATTAGAACAAAACCGACAGCAGTTAAAGAGAAAGAAAGTGCTTCTCCATGAAATCAACGCACCTTCTCGCACGGTTATCGCTAAAACTTACGAATTGCACTTTCAATTGGTTAACCATCTACCGCTTTCACCTGATTTGGGTCCTAGAGAATTTTCCCGTTTACTTACCTGAAAGAATCACTTGCAAGTGAAGGATTTCCATCAGAAGAGAACGTCATCGGATACATAAGAGACTTTGTTGAAAAATAAAAAAGACTATTGAACAACCGTCGTAGTGGAAATTGTGAAACAAAGAATGATATGTTTGGTGTCCAAAGAGCGTCTCTGCTGGCTGGTGTTAAATAACATGAATCAATTATCAGCTTTGACTGGTATTGTCTTCGAAAATAATGGTATTAGCTAGTTCTGAAGAGATTCAATAAGGTAAAAACCGTTCAATGGACTCTAACTCACATCTTGCAGCAACTGGAGATCTCAATATCGACAAATTAGGCGTTATGTTTTTCGCAAGAATCGTAATTCAATATTCGTTACGGTATTTAATAAGGAAAGTAGTTTTTTCTAGGAAAGTTCAGGAATTAGTGAAGTACAAAAAAAAACAGAAGTGAAAGTGATAATTAACTATTTCAATACAAAATTCTTGAAACCTATTTCCATATATTCGAGTCTTTATGAAAATATTTCAATAAAAATATTTTTAGTTTTAGTTTTTTCGTCGGCATATACCCACTTTTCGTGTCCGATAATATGACATACAAAATATTCGTTTTTATATGTTTGTAATCAATTGAAGACATTAATTATTTCAACAATTACATCATTCTATCTGGTAAAATATAAAGCATCATCGTATTCGTATTCGAAACTAATTTAAATTTCAAAACTCATGAGAAAACTCATTAACTGTAATTAGAGAAATCCGGGAAACTTTTTTGTGCTCTTTTGAAGTTATTTCGTCGTTCAACGTTAAAAATTAATCTTCAGGAAAGCTTAAAGATTTCTAGTCATGTAGTTCATCCAACGTTACAACTAATTGAGCACCATGAAGCCTTAAGTTTTCTTTCGGTCTCATTCATGTTTTTCCTATCGCATTTATCAATTTCGTAAATTTTTTGTATAATTTCACAGCTATCCACTTAAGAGCGCGAAACATTTGGAATTAGCTAAGGGCTCAATACTGTACAATGCAAAAAAATACACAATCATTTGCCAAATAGAAAAACTAAGTAAATTTAAGTACTTGAGCATGTGCTTTTCTACAGACAAAAATATTATCGAACATACCCGACAGACATTTCTGAAAATTCGAAAAGTATTTACCCTTTCCAACTTTGACCCTAATCTAATATTAAGATTCATCAAATGCTACGTGTGATCGGTCCTTCTTCATGATATTGAAGGCTGGATATAAAAGAAGGGTGGAATTAATAAATTAGAGGCTTCCGAAATAAATAATATATAGTAGAATCATTTAAGTACCCTGGACAGCTAGACTAACAAATGAAAAGATACTAAGACGTGTTAACAAACAACGAAAACTCATTTAAATTATTACAAAAGGCATATTTAGGACATATAAGTCAAAATACGGAATATCAATTCTGGCAATTGTTCATTGAAGGCAAGATCGAAGCTGGAGAGGGACCAGAAGAAGGATAATGGAAGGAAACGCCTTCAAGACAAGCGATTGTTAATATATGCCACAAGAAATGTAGGAATAATCGGAAATGTTATCGCAAACATCCTTCAATGGATTGCATTAGATGAAGAAAAAATCTTCAGGGGATAAATGCAATATAATTGTACAAGTACAAGGAAAAAATTAAAGGTTATCTAACACCAAGAAAAACATAACATACTCTGTTGACCGGTGGAAATAAGAACAAAAATGGAAAAGTACTTCTGGAGAAAAACATTTGAAAGATCTAGAGTGGAGAGTCTCATAGAGACCAAAGAAACAGTAGTGGGATATTGCAGACATAGACAATTCGTCTGGTTAGAACAAGTGCAAAGAATTACGGAAGGGGAGAAGTTGATGGAAAAGAAGAAACTATATTATCACAATAAATCAGGCATACTGAACACACTGTTTACATTACACCAACACTCACAATTACATTGTTTAACGCGCGTTTCTATAACCAAGTTATCGTCTCCAGAGACTGTTTTTTATCTTCAGTCTCGGAAGACGATACCTTGGTTATCGAAACGCGCGTTAAACAATGTAATTGTGAGTGTTGGAGTAGCGGTAGGGTAAACAGTGTGTTCAGTATGAATATCACCAAAGGTTCCAAAAATTCCAACTTGAAAAATGAATGTTCTATTAGATTTCAGCATTTTTTATTTGAAATACAGTATCTGAATAGCATTATTGATTACGAAAGTATACTAAATTCAGATAAAGTTACGAATTTTGTCGTTTTCGTAGTGAATATTGTACGCCAATGTACGACGCCAATTCTTGGTATAAACGATCACATATAAACACGTTGGACAGGTGTAGTTGGCGCCACGTTGAATTGATATAATACTGTTGTCATATATAGCTAAGCTCGAGGTCGTGTGCATGTTATTTTTTAGTAAAAAAGAAAATAGTCATACAAGTATGGTCAGTGATGTTATCTAATTAAAGGCAATAAAAGAGATGTTGTTGAACTCTTAAAGGATCTGATTTACCTTTTGAACATACCTTGTATATTCGTTTCATTATAAAAACTGTTTATTTTTACCATACAAACAACAGTTAATAAATCTAACAATAGGTAAATATGAATATCGGTTGTTTCCAAAAATTATTATCGAATTTTATTTATGTGATGGACATGAATACTAGATATAGAGAAATTATTTAACGCGTTCCTATATTGTCAATTTTGAATAATAAATCTGCTCTCTGGCTTGTCGCATTTTACGTTCAATAATCAGATACATGAGAACACATGTATTGTGAAATGAGTATATGACACATCGTGGATAGAATATCTGTTTTGATTGATTATGTATTCGTACACCCACGTTAACGTATTAATGTCATGTCTATAATTTCTCTCACTTTATAAGAATTTCTTTTTCGTGTACTCGAATATGCGAGGATGTATTGATATCTAGTTAGTTCCATGCATAAACAGAATATTGCGTTACCATAGCAACGAACAATAAATTATTAGAAGTGTAAGTGTAAAGTTTGACGTCAAATAAGTAAACCAGAGTTACGCAATAAATTAAAAGAAAAAAGATGTACACCACCTGTATTTAAAAGGGTCAAGAGGTAAGCAGATTTACGAAGATATGCTTAATATCTTTGGTGATGAATGTTCTTCGTATGCGACCGTGAAAAATTGGTCTGCAAGCTTCAAAAGAGGTTTCTGTGTCAGTCCCCGAAAATATCGATTCCGTTCAGGGTATCTGAAGCACTGAATATTTCATACGAATGCGTTTATCATATAGTTTACATCAATTCAAATGGTTGAATGTTGACCAAAAGCGTAGAAGGGTTGAAGCTTCGCTTTCGATCTTTGCTAGATTTGAAAACGATGTAGACTTCTTAAACCGAATTGTTATTATGGATGAGACTTGGATACATTTCTCAGATCCAGAAATAAAACAACAATCGAGGGAATGGCGACGCTCTGGTTTTCCAAGACCTAAGAAGTTTCATGTCCAAAAATCTGCTGGAAAAGTTCTTGCTTCAGAATTTTTCAATATATCCTCGTATAGTATAGATACTATAAAGGTTTATCAAATATAATGGTAGGACTGAACGCGTTCTTGCCAAATAATGCACAAATAGTTGGGGAAAGTCTCCTATTGGTAGACACTCGAGGTTTTTAGGAAAAATTTGAAAAACCTTCCTGAAAAACGTTTCTTTATTGACTCAACCAACTCAACAAATGTTAAAATCAAAATAAAAGAAAAAAATTGCAACTTCTGCATGAAAAAATTGAAAAAAAATGCATTAAACTTTACAAGTGGCACATATTCCTAGTTAGACTTCACTCCAAACCCTTATAATCGCACAATTTTCAAATATTTGACACCGATCACATATATTGGCCGTCGAAGATTCTGGAATGTTAGCACAAGCTTTATGTATCCATTTATGGCAACTGGAGCGTATCCTCTCCTCATCGTTATCCTTCAAACATACTACGATAATCGTTTTTTCAATGCTAAAGGCTGTTTTTTCGTAGCATCATTTCTTTTATCTTTTACCCCTTTAGTTTACTTTCGGTTTTTTCCTTTTTTCTTTTGACTATCCCACATTTGGTTTATTTCCCTTCTATTGCAGTTTGAAAGTTAGTTTTCATATATTTCTTTTTCTCTTTAGCTTGTTTCTAATTCTCTTCAATATCTTCGACGGAAGTTTTGTATTTTCTTTTCCGTGCAGCGGTGCGTTTTTTTCAGCATCTAGTAATGGAGGCAATTCATGTACGGTGTGAATAAAATCTGGATCGCGATCAGTCGATCGCTTTTACTTATATTTCAATGATAACAGCTTGAAGCCCGTGGATTTGCTAACATCTGGATCAGTGGTCGATGACTTGGAACTGCTAATGATTGTTTGTACTTGCTGCAATCATCTGAGTGAATAACAGCGATTAGAGGCAAGTAAAAGACGAGCCTTGTTTTCTTTTATATTTTTCGCTTCCCAAAATTCTTTTATTTGCATTGCTTGTTTCTTTTCTCCTACATTTTCTGTTCTATCTCTATCGTTTATTATTACTACACGTACGACGATGGTTCCAGAAGTACCTGGGCTGATCTATAGATGGCGATAGTTGCTTGAAAAATTCCACTGTTACAGAAAGTACACAATCTGTACAACATATGATTCAAGTTTGAAGACGCCACGTTGTTTAGTATTCGTTTGGCAGCCATCAATAGTAGACGTTTTCAGTAAATTTGTAAACATGATAAAAATTTGTTATTGTATATATGTTTTTCCAACATTTTTGTGTTTTCTTCGTTGGACCAGGTACATCTAGGACCATCTTCGTAGACACTTGAATTTCTTCAACGTATCTATTGTAGAACATAATAATATTTGATTATAATTTTATCCAATTCGACACGGAAGAGACAAGTTTCATATTTGTGGTCACAGATTCGATGGAATTAGCTTTTTAATTTTTCTATCGTTCGCTACCATCTTTGAGTACCTTACAACGAGTAAAACCACCTCGAGTTTAAACGGAACTCCAAGAAAATGCTAAGACAAATTAACCTAAAATTGCGTTAGACCTTTGATGAGTGATGAAAGGACCACTTCAAACGAAACCCTTGACGTATACACGAGACAGATTGATATGAAAAAATAATTGAGTTCTGAAATATATTACGTTGTATAACAGCTTTGTTTTTGATGTTTCTATAGAATGTTGTGTAATAAACCAACCAGTGAATGAGTAAATATGATAATCTTCTTAAAAAGAGTATATATAACCTCTTAACTTGTTATTGAGAAATTTTCAATAGTATATTTGGATTTACCCTCTACACATGAGATTAAATATATGAACAAAATGCTTCAGTTTTATTGGATAATGCAATAAAATTTGTAGTTAACAAAAGTACCTAGTTATAAGGATGCAACCGCAATTTTTAACTTCCTTTTGCAATTTTCTATCTAACGCATGTCGATATTTGACTATCGAAAGTCGTGTTGAAGACATTTCAAGGTTATTGCGACTTGTTAATGCAGCCGGTTTTGCTGGGTTTCTTCAAACGTTATAATAAGCTCGTTGATAGTTTGGAGTCGATTATCCCTTTTCTGTCCATTGTTTTGTTTCGGATGTGAAGTTTCAACCATGGTTTTGAAACGCCTCTATTTCTATAAAACCTCATTTGGTCGACCTTTGCAATGCTGGGCTTCGCAGGTCGTACAGCTTCGTTCAAACTCTGCTAACAAATATTTAACTGTTGATAATGCAGAGTAGAATCTAACGTTTACTATCGATGGTTGCCAAACAAATACTAAACAATGTGGTGTCTTCAAACTTGAAACATGTGCTGTGTAGATTGTGTACCTTATATATAGTCTACCGCCAGGCCAAACAGTTTTGAGACCATCTTCGTAACTCATTCTTTTACTTTGAGAAACTGTTTTTCCTTCATTGCTTATCAAAAAATGTATACATTATTCATAGTGATTCAAAAAAACGTCAACAAGAAGAAAGTTTTCAGTTTCTTTATTGTGGTTTATTCCATAACAAACTTATTTACATATAAAAAGAACTAAAAAATAACTGATTCTCTTATAGAATTCATAAAAACGGTATTAGAAGGAAAATTATCTAGTAATAAATACTTTTGGTGAATGAAATGAAATATTGGCCGTTACTATTATTAATCGAATTCGAAACTTTTAGAGGTTAATAATATAAGGAGTTCCTATGATTTCGAGAATTTGGAACTGCTAAAAGTGGTCAAATTGTAACTTAAAATCAATTTTGATCTCGAGGGGGCACAAATCAATTCACACAACTCATTTCACGAGTGATAATTCTCATAAATCGCATTTTCTGCAGTGAAAATTGTTAATGCATGTAATAATCCATTTCAATATAAACCTGTATCTGTGTCACTTGAATAGTTCTAAATAGATAGATTTTTTTAGGGGGTTTTGGGTATTTCATTTCAATTTATATTGTAGTCGATTAATAATAGAATTTTTTCTAAGGAAATTATGAAATTTAGACTGTAGTAAGGTAAACCTAATTCTATTTTTCTGATATACCACGACGAATAAATCTAAATTACTCTTACGATTCTTTTATCGAGAATTATCATAAATTGAGTTCTCTACATTGTTGTTCTATATCTTCTTTCTTCCATTATAGATCTATCAGCTGTTCCTCCTTCGATATCTTCCCTCATTCTGGCTCTAAATTATCACTCCCCTTCTTTCGTGGTTCACCTCTACATCCTGTTCTTTATTTATACTTTGTTATTTTTACCAGTCTATCGTCTGTCAATCCACTTATTTGTCTTACGTTATGACACTCATTCATTGATATTATCTATCTCATCATCGTTTTTTTGCTTCTTTTTGGGACGAGCGGATAAATGTCAAACGGGTCCAATCCTCCTTGCTCGCTTTGCGCATGCTCTGGAACGTAACGTCGTCTGCGCAGTCAGCGCTCGTCAAATGTCAAACGCACCAGGTAGAAACTTTGTACTTGATTTCTTACTCATTAATCAAACAATTTGTGTTAATATTTACGTGTAAATATATTTTGTGTTGATAGGTAAATCATCGAAGTAAGTAAAATGTGTAATATCATATTACTTAACTAAAATATCATTTTTTATAACCTCAAAGTAGATTATGAAGTGTAGTAATAAAGAAGAAATGAAATTTGAATTATTTATTATGGAAAGTAAGGAAGGAGACAAAATTAGAGACTGAGTTAAATGTTATACGTACTTTTCTACGTATTACAGATTTCTATGTACATACAATTACAATTTCAATATCTAATTAATAAATACACATTTTCGAAATCTATTTTCTTGGTTAATGTTGAGTTATGTGAAAATATTGAGTATTCGAATATTTTTGTATGTAAATTTTCATTCAATGGCTATACTACTTCAATGATAGTCTGGAAAAATAGTTACGTTAAGGAAAAGTTATTTGTTGTAACAATTTATACAATCTGAAATAAAAAAAATACTTTATTATTTAATACTTTACATTATAATACCAAAACTAAGGAATGAATATAAATCCAATTTATTGTAAGGGAATGTTGTTAATGTGTTAGTAATATCAAAAGAGGACAAAAGTCCATCCAAATTTTATCGAAAAAATTTTCTGAACAAATTTCAATTTTTGGTATCAACATGTTAATGAAACAAAACTAATCACCAACTAATCCAAATCTAATTTTTTGAATTTTCTTGTAATCGAAGGATGTTATTGTTAATTAATATCAAAATCAAACTAAATAATATGCAAAAAATAGATTAGAACAAAGCTCAATTTGAACTTTTTTCGAGTAAATTTCAATTTCATGAAAATGTTTTACAGTTTGAATGAACATTTTCTTGACATGAAATTAATTCATCAATAATAATAATATTCTACCAATGAACAAATACTATTTCAAAAGTACCCGCCGAGATGGAGCGCATGCGCAAAGCCAACAAGAAGGAACTGACCCATTTGACATTTGACATTTATTCACTCGTCTTTTTGGTTTAGTAGTTAACTCTTGATGTTTGTAGTTTGGGTAATTGTTTTTAGTGGTAGATTGTAGACGTTTACGTGTTTCATAGTTTCATCTAATATCAAGTCTTAACTATTAACACTGACCACAATTACAATAGAAACATACTTAACACTAGCCGTGATTGTGATCACTACTATTACCACAAATCACATAATCACTTATAAACGGTAAGATTTGAACTGTTGATATTCATTAACAACAATAGAAGATATTTTGAAAGAACTTTTTTCCCATGTAATTTTCCATAAAGCATCGTACGCTGAAAATTTTTCATTATTGAAAAGAATGTCATGATAATATTATTTAATAACCGATAATCTTCTCATTTTCTTGTCGTTTTGAGACCTATAGATAAGCCTCGTGGAAATATCTAACGATACTGGAATGAGTTCCTATAATACATCTAAATTTCTCTACTGCTGAAATTTATTACACAATAAAAGTCGGATCTAATCTGTTCGAGACACCTCACTGAAATTTACAGGTAACTATTTGACAAAATCAAGACGGTTTGCGCTTATCTTAACCGCATATTGAGATGAATGGAGTCGAAAAATAAAAGATAAAATGGCACGAACAAAAGCTCAAGTGTAATCAAGATAAACTCTTTCTTGTGTTGTAATGGACTTATCGTTACTGTTGGTTCTAACTTTAATTTTTTTGTTGTATCATTCAAGTTAATTTAGAAGGTATATGCAATACCAAATTATTCATTAAAATATCAGTTTTTATTTTTTTATAAAAAGGTTCAAATAAATACAGAAGAATTTTCTAAGATGTAGCAAAATATTTATCATGATTTCGATATAACAAATTATGTAATACTGAAACTACTGCTTAAACGCAAATCTGATGATTATACACCAAATTTGCCGAGAGTAATTGGAGTCATATACGGGGTGCTGTTTCCGAAGGTATCTACGACAATTCTGATGGCTGCAGATGGCGATATTACAACCCTCAAAAGACATGAGGGCTGGAAGTCGACTACAGTTGCAGAAGATTACATAGATTTACTGTTATCGTATGAAATGGAACCTGCAAACAGCATTTTGCGAACAGTGAACGAACTGTCGCGTCAGGGCTTCGGCGGAATCAGAATATCTGAAAATATAACACCAAAAACACCCCCTTTTATTTTAGAAGTACATATTATAAATTTTTGTAACCATCACGAATAAAAAGAATTTCAGCGGGTATGTGAATAATTTGAAAATATGTAAATTTGAAAAATATTTATTGCGTTGTGCGTATCGTGGGAAAAATATTGTATTTAACTCGCTGGAAAGGTTATATAATATACTATTTTATACGTTTGTGTCTTCCAATACGTCAGTTTGATTAATCGAATCCGCCTTTTACATGAAAATGTATACATTTTCATCAATTTTCACAAATCTACTCTAATATTTACCACAATACGTTAATTCAACTATAAACTGAGAGTTATGTACACGATAGTTAACTTTGATGACTTTACTTTGTCGTTAAAACATAATTAGTTAATATTTTAGAGAATACAAAATATTTTCTTGTTAGTTACTAAAAACTAAATTCAATAACATGCCGATAATATTTAATTTGCAATTTAGGCAAAAACTGATAGAATACTTGACGATCATACATGAAAAATCTTCATTATTGTATATTGTGAAAAATGTTTCGCAGTCAGAAGAAAATTATTAATAATTAATATAATAAAATCTTGAATATGTGTTATATATCAAGTGCCGAATGTCAAGCCTTAAAAGTATATATTGGTGCAAATAATATTCATTATCTTAAATTATAATGCTCATTTTAATTAATTATTTTTTGGCTAAAGTTAGCTTTTAAAAATCAAAATATGTACAAGAACTTTCTCAACAGCTATCAAATTATCGTTATCCAAATATTAAAATATAAATCACCAAAAAACAAAGAATTAATATAATATATCAAGTGGCTTGTACTGATTGTGACGCTGTCTACATAGGACAGACATCTCAGTATTTAGAAAATAGACTAAAAGCTCATCAATACGATAAAAAAAATGAAAATGCATTAACGAACCATGAAATATCGAAAAAACATAAATATAAAGATTCAAAAATTCTTGGAACGGAATCTAATACACGAAAAAAAAAATTTTTAGAAATGATTCACATTCATAAGAACGAAAAAGCTATAAATGATAAAAAAGAATAATTTGAGTAAAATTTATAGCTCTGTTTTGTAAATTTTAATAAAACTAATTTGATTAATTCAATACTGCTACATATTTGAGATGTAAGGACCAAGGAAAAATTTATTTTTCTTATTAGAACAAATTTCTATTTTTATTTTAAGTCTAAAGACTCAAAGAAAAGTCGAAACGTCAAATTTTATCTTCCAAAAATTATTTAAAAAAAATAGAAGGGACCTAAAATCAAGAGCATTTAGATGCATTAATATATGAAAAGGTCTAGGAAATGGGAAATTAAAGAAATATAAGTAACTAGAAGTACATCCATTTGAAGTAATTGTTTTGAGTTTAAAAAGGATTTGCTTAGTACGAGGGTGAATCAAATATAAACGAGACTTTTGGACCTGCGCGCGCAATAGTGATGGTAAAACGTTCCGCTGTTATTGGCTGTTAGGTTGGTTTGTCAGGAGTGGGGGAAGCACGTGACTCATCATCATAGACTCGCTCAGTGTCCATCGTTACGATGTCCGAGTAGAAGGTACCTCCCTCTATTGCGCAACGTATTGTTATAAAGTTTTTAGCTGCAGAAGGTGTAAAACCGGCCGAAATCGAAGATTGACTGCACAGTTCGGGGAAAAGACGCTGTCGCGAGCTAGAGTGTTTGCTTGGCATAAACAGTTCGTGGAGGGCCGTGAACGTGTTGAAAATGAGAGCCATGACCGCAGACCACGCACCAGCATTACAGCGGGCAACATCGACAGTGTTCGTCAACTTGTTGAAGGTGATAGGCGTCTAACAACGGATATTGCAATTGCGATATGCAAGACGTGCATATCGCCGCAAAAGACTACACCTTCCAATGAGAAAAGTGATTCTCCTCCATGACAATGCTCGCCCCCATACGGCAGCCCTGACAGTACAAAAATTGGAGCAACTGGGTTGGGAGACACTGGAACACCCTCCATACAGTCCAGACCTGTCTCCCTGCGACTTCCATGTCTTTGGTCCTCTCAAGGAAGCTTTGGGAGGGCAAAAATTCCACAGCGATAATGAGGTTGAAGCATATGTGCGCAATTGTCTACAAACACGACCTGACTCTTTTTACCTGGAAGGAATTAAAAAATTACCTATACGCTGGGAAAAATGTGTTTCTAAATCAGGAGATTATGTAGAAAAATAAACTATGATTGTTTGTGCGTTTAAAATCAAAATAAATATTTTAAAAAATAAGTCTTGTTTATATTTGATTCACCCTCGTAATTTTAAAATTCAAATCGTGTTGCGACCTTGCAGACCCATTCACAAACAAACAACAAAACAAAATGAATAAAAACATACAGTTAAGTTCCATACGTTCTTAAGAAGTTTAGCAGTTTGAAATATGTGTAGCGAATAAAAGGACACCTGAAATAAAATTTACAGCAAATTCACAAGCAGTAAATAAACTACCATCCAAATACAAACACTTATAACGAGTTGACTAGGGGCTTTGTCTTGAAAACATTTTCCAAAACATCGATGTACAATGTGCTGTTCATATATTTCAAAATAGACACAAGTACGCCTAGATTTGACTATGCCATTTTATGAATCGACCCAAAATAAGTCGAAAATGTGGAATTAAATTTTTTGATATCTCGCTTCGTTTTCGAGATATCTATAGTTGAATTTATTTTTATTTAATATTTGTATACATCAACATAACCTTACCTAACCTAACTTAACCTTCTCGTTGTGCACTTTGAGTGTAAAAAGTTCGCCCCTCGCCCGCACAATTCTTTATGAAAAACATCAAATTATTCATGTATTTATCGTATGTTATTAAAATTGTCTTATTTTGTTTTTTTCAATATAATTTTGGAGTATCAGGGTATATAATATAAAAATTAAATAAAAAAATCTTTTGTTTAATGAATTACAAGATTCATATTGAATTTGAAGTGATAAAATATTCATTTGAAACGAAATATTGAACGCCATCTGTTCAATAAAGCGAATTTTCAACTAACGTTTCATTATAACTTTAAGTATCGATATCTCGAAAACGAAGCGAGATATCAAAAAATTTAATTCCACATTTTCGATTTATTTTGGCCTAATTAAGCCAAATCGGATTGGGACAAACTTTAATGTGTATTATATTCAAGTTAAAAGAGTTTTTTTCTCTTCTGGAAAAATTTGTGGAAGTTTGCTGAGCAATTTTCAATTTTAATGTTTTTTCTATATATGAACTATATCCTCTACCTAACATAAAAGAATTCCATCTTTATCTTGTACTGCATGTGTGAATGCGTTCCATATCTTTCGACCCACACACAAAAAATTCTGTTTCAACTGTGATATTTTTCCAATCTATCTGCCTTAGTTTACTCTGGCTAACTCGCTATTTGAGTTTCAATGCATTTCTTCTTTCCTATACGTTTTGATTCATGTTAAGTAAATAAAATTCGATTCATTCTACTTCACTCACATTTTCAATATCAAAATGATCGTTCTCTGCCTTTTATTTTCTTTGGGATTTTCAAATTTTCAAATAACATCCCCATTTCGTTCGATGAATGTTTCATAGTCGTTTCCACCTCTAGCTCCAAAGCCCCAAAATCAATAAGGATGGATAGGATGTTTTTTGATTTGATTAAGAAACATTCCATTATCTTAGAAAATGTTGACGTAGCAAATGAATAGCAAAGATGAATGTCTCTACGATTCTTTTTGATCCAATTTAGTTGTGCGTCTCTAAAAGCTGTCAGAAAATCATCATTTGGGTATTATTACGAAGTAAATTCAGCGGAAATTTTTTTCCGTTTGCCGGTTCATATTTCATCCCCCGCAAAAAAAATATGCTATCCAGGCAAATATAAAAGGAGAGTCCATGAGCTGGAAATTTATTGAAATCCTTCCGACTGTGATATCCGGATAAACAGCATTTAACATGTCTTTAGAAAGTCTCCAAGGATCGTTGAGTGGATACGTAAAATTGAGAGTATCCGGTAAATTTATTCACAGTATTTCTGATTGAATTGATGAATTTCGGAATTCTCCAGTGGGTCTTTTAAATTTTATCAAAGACAAAGGTTTCAAATACAAAATGTTTGACCGTGGAGGATCTCTTGCAAAAACTACAAAGCTTGTTCTGTTTTTATATTTTTAGATCTATGTTATTGTCTTTTGAAAATAAAAGTGATCTAGTTTTTTTTCTTTTTTTATATAAATACACTAGAAATTAGTCATAAAACAAGATTTCCTCCCCAATTTTAGGAATACTGATAGAAAAATCTAACAAACTTAAGAAAAATATAATGCTATACATAAAAGCACAAAGACTCAACTGCTCTGGCCATATAACGATAAGAAAACCAACTGAAATGATCAAAAGAATGACGCAATGGACCCCATTGTGGCCAAGGAGAAAATTCAGACCGAGAAAGACTTGGATAAACGATATAGAGGATGAGATAACAGCGCTTAATATAAAGAACTGGCGAGCAAAATGCCGGAACCGAAAGGAATGGAAAATAATAACAAAATAAGCCAAGACGACCGATAAACCATAGAGAAAATAAAAAAGAGAAAACGAGGAATAATCCACGTCAAAAAAGGATTCTAAAGCGTTATAAGCGATAGCCATAATCCAAAGGATTAAAAAGCTAGATGAAGATGATGATGATGACGTTACTAACGAAGGAAACGTAAATATCATTAAATGCTTTCATTCTAGAGGTTATAACTATACTGAAGCATATAGAGGTTTTCGTACAAAGTTTGTAAGTGAAAAAGTAATCAGTAAAAAAAGTAACCAAAAAAATATATATGACTTTATGGTATTACGAAGTTTATGGTGAACGCCTGATCGGTTTAGGATATCCCAAGTAGATATAGAATAACCCCCGTATTTACAGGACTTAAAACCCGTGTGATTTCTTTTTGAAAGATTACTGTTATGCAGAAAAACCAAAGATCAAAGATTTGAGAGAAGCTATTTCTGATATTTCTTCACATACAATTGAACGAATTTTTCCGATCGTTTTGATATTTGTATTTTGAACAACATGTATAGATGAGAATATAGTTATAATAGAAACAAAATCTGTAATCATTAGATATTCACATTTTATTCATTGGATGTAACTCCATTTTTCTTTAATTATTTCGATGCACAATTTTGGTACTCTCTGTCGTCTTTTTGGTTCTATTCGTTTTCAGGTTATTCCAAAGATGTGAAGTGGTAATAGGACACTGCTTTCTGACTTCCTTGTACAATTTGTCGCACAACAACTGAATAGGGTTAAAGTCAGCCCAATCATTCTTTTCAGTACATTCTTCCTATCTAATTCTTCCTCCAAAACATCCCCAAACCATCACCGAGTTTTACGGAAATACACGTTGATCTAACATCCGTTTTTTTTTTGAACCGCATACAAACACCCAAAACCCTTCAACTCTAAATTATTACTCCATAAGACTCTCTCATACATCGAATTTTGATGTTGTTTAGCCCACTGCAACCTCTCGAATTGTATTTTGACGTCTCAAAAGCCATTTTTCCAAAAAAAGCAAACCTTTCTAAACCTCCTTTTCATTATGGAAGTACTCAAACGCAGATTCCTAGATTCACTGATCTAAACTGCTACTTCTGAATCTGTGAGACGTTGATCAGTATTCGGATCAATACAATACGTTCATCTTCAGCAGTTGGGGTTCATCGAGACCATCTTCAACGTTTTCTATCGCCAAAGCTCCTAGTGAGTGGATATTTTTCACGTTGTAGTCCACGGTATTTTTGATTCGACGGCAATGGTGTCTGTGACTTTCGTCTAGACAGTGCCTTGGTTTGACTCATTTGAAAACTCACAAGACTGAATTTGCGAGAACGAAAACAAATGTTTTGGTCCAAAAACTATAAATCACAGCACGTTCTTTCATCTCAAATAGCTAACTGGAACTAAACTACAATCATAAATATTGAATGAATAATACAAAGTTAAAATAGTTCATTTCGCACATAGGGAAAATAGTAAGCATTCTCGCCAGCAATTTTTGACACCCTTCTTTTCTCCCGTGGTACGTTTTTCTCGCTGGAATGAAAAGTTCATTGTTTTATTTCAATTTTGTATTTCGATTTCGATGAACAAGTCGTTGCCACGATATCGGGAGCAAAAGAAAGTTCTTCCCCCGGGCCACTTTTGTCCCGCATACCAAGGACGAAAGGGAAGTTTTCGTCCCGACGAGAGAAAAAATTTAGCGAATGGATTATATGGTAGGCAAAAACTGTTTTTGACAGGGATTGTATAACTGATTAATTTCTTTTGTAGTTTGTTACACTATATATCAAAGTATAATGGTTATTTTTCACCTATCACCTCAGATGAATGATAAATCGGCAATATAACGTGTGAATGAACTTGTCCGTGAACTTTGGACAAGTAATCGTTCGTTTGCTCTAATATTTTCGGCAGTAAATTCAAGGTGCCAATTTCTGTTGGTAATATTTCAGCACATATTTGTTTGCGTTACACATAAAATATAAAAATAAACTCGGAGAAAATCAGAGAAAAGATATTGGGAGAATTATACAAGTGGCGGCTAAAAGTTAAAAATAATTTTGAATTCAACTATTATCGACGGTCTGGCATCTATTTTCTCTACGATATACAAAATACGATGTTGTTATATATCAAAAACACATCCAGAAATTCAACGTACGGGGGTTATATTTCAGTAAAAGAACGAGGGAAAACAATAACAAAATAATGTGTTTCCCATAAAATGGATTGAAAGGCGTGGTATATCGAATGACCCGGTATGAATCCATTAGGTTTATTTCCTATGGGTTCACTTCAAAAACAACGTTCTTAAAACTAAAACCCAAACGCTAAAAGATAATATGAGTTCGGATATAAGGAGATATGAACAATTGGGAAAAGTTTTGAAAAACGGGAACGATTTATATTCGCACTGAAAATTTTAAGTACAAAATAAAGATGCTCGTAGTTTTGCGGCGAAATTTCAGCTGTGTGAACACAGCTTTTTCGATTACTTTCCTTTTTGTACTGTAGTCCCTTTGAAAGGGAAGTATTTGTGTAAAACAACGAGCAATTTTCATTTCACAGGTGTAAAAGCTAACGAGACGTTATATCTTTTTGTTAATTAGAGTTATAATTGGAAATTCGTCTGTGTATAATACAGTGAAAATGGTAATTTTCCTTTGAATTTGAAATAGCAGCAGAGCTATAATTTTCTGGTACAAACTGGATTCATATCGACCACTGAATAAATAACATTTGCAATAGGAAAGCGCAACTTGTTGTTCTCAGGTCACTATGTATTTTTAGTTAATTGAATTTTGATTGGCCTTTGACAATTTAATCAAATCAACCGTTCTTTCCACTTAATTGATTATAAATAAAACTGTGGAGGAAAAGCTAACTAATAATGGTTTAGTTCAGAAAGCGGTGTTTATTCTAAAGTTAATTAAGAGCCCTGTTGGAAACCGATTGATTTGTAGCTGTTATTTATTATTTTCAATTATCATCGCTTCCAAGCTGGACTACACTTGTTTTTAGTGTGAGGATTATACGCTCGTCTTCATTTTACCAATTTATTGACAAAAATACCTTCAACATCAAAGGAAAAAACTTCTTTATATTCCTCCACATCACCTATTTGCGATGGAAACGTGATTGTTTGAATTCATGAATACTTGAGCTTTCAATTTGCTGTTGACTAAGAAATTTAGTAGAAAACATATTAACAGACATTTTATATTATATCATTGGATTCTAAAGGAGATTCCTATGGAAAAACGAACCGCATCAGAATAAGTAAAGACTGCAATTTAATTTGATATTTTTCTGACACGTAACTTAGATAACAGATTAGATATTATCCAATACATGCTGTGTTCTTCCAATAATGTAAGTACCTAGCCCAACAGAGAAAACACAAAAATTTTGGACAAAACTATATTTATTATTCAACGTAATCTCCTTTAAGCTCCATACACTTTTCCCAGCGATACTCTTTTCATAATAAGAATCGTGAAGCTTGTCAAAACAACCATTAACCCCAGCATTGCTGGAAAATCTTCCGAGGGGGCTAAATATGACGAATAGGGTGCCTCTAGTAGCAATTCAAACTCCATTTGTACTATAAGAACCTTGCACTTTTTTTCGAATTAGTACCAAAAACTCTTAAGTCACCTACACAACAAAAAAATTTCATCTCGTGGAAACTCTATCTAACTAACTTAGAGAGTTTTAAAAATAAACTATCCAAAGCTAGTTTGAATCAATTTTTCAATTTGTGAGTTTATCCTGGAAGGCTAAAAGATATTCCTCATCAATTTACAGACTAAAAATAATGAGCACTTTCCTAGAAAAACCAGATAGAAGCTAAAGTTGAGTTAAATTTGTTAAAGCTAGGTTAGGTTATGAAGTATTAGGATTGCGGTAAGTTAGGTTAGGTTCGGTCAGGAAAAGGCGATTTCCATACACTCGAGACAAAATTCACTCCGTTACCTGGATGACATCGTTGTGTATGGAACTCGTTTCTACATTCTCAATGTATAAACCTCCTTCGCCAAAAATACCTTCGATCTCGGAGCCCTTTTCAGGATTATGAGACTAATCCAGATTTGTACCAGATAGTTTTGTTGGAATTAAACGGAAAATATTCTAAAAATATTGATAAAATATCAAAAATAAGCTTAGAATCTGTCACAGAGGATGGATATGCATATGAACATGCCATATATATGTGGAAATAAGCAAAATATGAATAGAATAAAGTAGAATAGAATGGAATAGAAAATAGGCTAGAATAAAATCAATTGAGCCAAAATTAATAGAAATAAACGAAAATATTTCAAACTCGATATAGTATTTACCCAAAAATATTTTTTACAGCTTTCGTTTCAGCCGTATATCAGAAACTGTTTGTAAAATTTGTTAATTATACGTGGAGTATTATTATTAATACAAAATAAAAAACATTTCTGGAAATTTGGTAATAATGCCGACCTTAGAAATATTAGTCATAACGTCTAGTGTAGTCATTTCGATTTGTTGGATTAAGCTGTAAATAATTGATGATTGATTAAGCATTCAAACTTCAATTATGATTCAAGATTTACAAAGAATCAGTGATAGTTCAATACTATTTTCGAAGAAGGTGCGATGGCAACACCGGTAAACATGAAAGTAAAACAGCCTGTTGCTTCGATATTTTATAAATAGCTTAAGCGAATTTTCCGCTGTCGAACAAAAAGTTTTCAAAGTATCTGCTCGAATAAATCACCTTCGAATGAAATTATAACTTGAAAATTCCGTATCAAAGGCAACCTAAATTGATTTAAACTTCAAATAACGATAGATCTAATATTCTTTACGATATTTTTAAAAAATAAATTATCAGAGTAAAGCCGATAAAGCAAACTTGTGACACAAATCGAATCGTTAATTGGACTTTTGGTAGACCAATCTAAGAGAATTTTGTTGTTACTATAATCAGGCATGAAGCTGAAGAAAGGCCTAAATCTATCAGTGAATAGAAGTAACTTATGAAGATGATGATACCAAAAGAAAACATCCACACATATTAACACCAGCGAAAGTTTTTCAAACAAAAAATCAGTGGAGTTGATTGATAAGATATACTACAAACTTACAGGGTTTACCATATGGTTATAGTGCTAACGGGTCAAAAATAAGGGTGTGTAAGGACTATATATCGACTTATAAAGAGTACATCGTAATCACGTAATGGTGCATAAATTTTTTATTTATTTATTATTACTTTTTATGGTACAGAAAAACTCAATACAGAATAATTTTGAATCGTGGTAAGCATTTTATTTTATTAACAGTCAAACATATAATCGAATCCGCGAGCAGGATTGTTTTATTTTTGAAAGTACACAACTTTGAGTTGGCAACACTGTTTTATTTAATAACTGGCGATAGTTGTCTTTTGTTTGACATTTAATTATGGAGGTACATCTAATAACAACGCTTGAGAATTGTTAGAGATCAAAGTAATTGTTCTGTTCGTCAAACTTATGCATTTCGTCTATTTCCAGAAGTAATTGGCCCAACAAAGAAAACACAAAAATGTTTCAACGTAATTTCCTTCTAGCTCAATATAATTTTCGCAGCGATGTTCAATAAACTTGATTCCCTTTATAATAAGAATCGTAAGGCTCCTCAAATCAACCATTATGCCATTAACCTCTTTATTGTTGGAAAATGTTTGATCCCCAAGCCAAATCTGGAAACAGAAAATAATTAATTAATTTTGGTCATTGCAATAACGGATGTTTCAGCTGGTGCAGTGTCTTGATGAAACAACACTTTATTCTTAGCCGTTTTTGCTTGATTTCTTCGCTCAAACTTTGCCATAAGTTTGCATGATAGTCGCCTGCAGAAGAAACGGTCTTCGCCTCCCTTGGAACCAGTTCTTTTTGGTCCATTCTTCTGATTATTCTTCTTCTTTCGCATGTGAAGTGATGGACCGACGTTTCATCTATGGAAACAACTTTATAACGCTGTGTTGGTTCCATTTTGAGCAAACGCGGCACCCATCTTGCGCACAGCTTTTTCATTATCCATCCTTCGAGAGACCAAACAATGCGTTTAGAAGAAGTTGTACTTCATGTGATTTAAGTAAGCATTTCCATTCAAAATATTCTTCTCCGATGAATCTCATTTCAAGTTGGATTAGTACATAAATAATCAGGATTGTTGCATTTGGAGCAAGCGTAATTGACAAAACATCATTACATCTACATTACTGTTGGCTTTATATAGATACTGTCGAAGTCATTGGTTCATATGTTATCAAAAACGATAATAATGTTACTGTCAATGGTGAATGGTCTTATTTCATGTTATTAATTGACCAATAAGACCGTGTGATTTGACCCCATTGGATTATTTGTGTCACTTGTCAACAAGAGAGTGTTGAATACCTAGAAATAAACCTTCGTAGAGTTTTATTAACATTGGAATTGATGTATTTCTTTTGTGTTTTATTATCCACACTTTTGTACCTTTTCATTGAAAGAGCACCCCTTTAAAAATTACGAAAAGTTTCATGATTGTAACCAAAAAATAGTGGTTGAATGACTATTGAAATATTTTATTATAGTCGATAGTTCACTTTTCAATGTTGTACTTTTGATTTGCAAATGTTTTTTACTGTGAGACTTCAATACACTTCTAATTGTTGTAAATTGTCTTATCGAAGTTAATCTACATTCTTGAACTCATGCATTAAATGTTTGCAGACATTTCAAAATGAGATTCTTTCTATTGGAAAATATTGAACATGCAATTCTGAAAATGCATAAATCTCACATACGAAAGCGAACACTGAATAACGTGTCGGAAACCACGATAAAAAGTTTTGTAGTTTTCTCTTTTTCTTCTGTACATTTCGGAACTATACTGAGTATATAACGCAAAGGTATACATTACGGGTTGAGTGCTGCTGACCTCATAAAACAAACTATAAAACAAAACAAGGATATGAAGTCTTGCTAGTTTTTATAGTGCTCTCTACATTGTTTCTTATACAGAGTGAGCTAGTGAAAACTCACAATCCAATCATGAGTTGCTAAAGCAAGCTGGGAAGGAATTTATAGATCCACATGAAGAAAATTAAGGGATTGGCTAAGACGAAGAAACGGAACTGGAAGGATATTAAAGAGACGAAATAGGAAATGAAGATCTCGTGGAGGAACCTTAGAACAAATAGAATAGAACCCAGCAGATGTTGTCCTAAGAAGGGAGATAAAATGTGAAAATTATAGAGAGGTGGTGTACTAAGTTTTGGCTAAAGTTGTGAGAAACAGACTCAATGAGTACCAAGAAAGGATAGTCGGAGAATACTAAGAAGATTTTAATGAAGGAAAACAACAGTGGATCAGAAATTTACCATTAAGATCATGGATGAAAGCTTTGAGCGAAATCTAGGCCTTCATATTATGTATATAAAGATTTTAAGCAGGCTTATGACAAGTAATCATAAATAAGATGTATGCTGCCTTTAATCTGCTAGGAATCCCGAAAAAATTGTGTTTGATTTGACATTTGATAACAGTAGAAAAACAATTGATGGAGTTTCTTTTTCTTCTTCTTCTTCTTGTAGTAGGACGAGGTCCTGTCAGGTCTGTCATCTGCCCTCTTGTGACGCCGATGTCCAGCTACCGTACCAGCGTTTTGGGGGCCTACCGATTGGGCGTCTTGTGTCTGGTTTCTGTGTTTTGGCCCATTTGGCAATCCGTTCTGGAGCCATTCGTTCTACATGGTCTCTCCATTGTCGGCGGATCTTGTACTCCCAGTTCTCTTAAGGTATCTGTGTTGGGTATTCTATCGTGGAGTGTGGTACCCTTTATTGTTCGTAATATCTTCATCTCTGCTGTTCTCATTTTTCTCTTTGTTTGTGTTGTGTCTGCCCTTGTTTCTGCGGCATAGGTTAGTATGGGTCTGATACAGGAATTGATGAAGTTTTAGGGTTGAAAATGTGTTAAAACAAGAAGATCCATAATCGACAGTGGCTTTTAATCTGGCGTTGGAAAACATTTTACGAGATAGCAAGATACAAACAACGGGGATCAGACAATTTAGCGTCAATAACCAGAAAAAAGAAATAAATGGAAAGAGTATTCTGTAAAAAATCATTAAGAATAATGTGATTGTTAAAAAGGAATATATAGAGATTAAAACGGGACAATACAAACAATATAAGATAAAAAATTTTGTGAATTTGAATTCCTAGGAGCGATACTGAATGAGCAAAAATGAAGAGATTGTCAAATGAAATGATAAAATCAAAGAAATTATTTGGAGCAGCCAAAATTAGATTATACCAAACAATAATAACATTGATTTTAATAATGTCCGAAGAAACAAAATTAGTTATAAGGGAAAGGAAGATGTTAAGGAAGATTTTTGGCGGAATAAAAAGAAGTGAATGACTATGAAAGAGAAAAACTAATGAAGAACTGAAGGATTTGTATAAATATCCATCGCAAAAGCCCAAAGAGTAAAATGGTTGGATCCTAATCAAAGGGAAAAAGAATTGTAAAAAGGGCCATTGAAAAAGGGAAACAAGGTACAAAAAGGAAAAGGGAGATCAAAGAACAAAAGATATTAGAGAAGTACATAATCGCAACCTGTGGAGAAGAATTGTTAAATCAGTCATGGGCTTTAAAAACTGGAATAAACATTAACAATAATCTATCGTTTGATATAAGCGCATTTACAGTATCGAAATGAAACAATATGAACTACTTGTTGATTCAGATCGTTGAAATTTCCATCTCTACGAATTTACTTCTCCATTACACGAAATCGGATAATCATATTTGTTTATTTTAAAAAATTGAGTTACGAAATCAAAATGAAAACAAATTCGCTTTATACGAAGAAATTTATTATGCAATTCTTGTTAAGAATATTTGCGAAAAATCAATTTCTTTGTGTTTGTCTTGTACCGTTGCACAAAATTTGTTCAACTTTGCTAGTTTTGTTGAATGGTTTCAATAATTCACAGTAGATCTAATAACATTATTTCCGTTAGGATATAAATTATCATTAAATAATATCAGAGATAGAATGGAAAGTTAGGATATTAGAGAATAATTAGAAACTCAGTATATGATCAGATAGGCTGGAGAACCTGAACTAGGTTGGTGAGTTCATGTGGAAAGAATACCAGGGAATTGGTGGGGGACTACCGAACATGCGGAGATCATAAAGCAGATCACCACCAGATGGTATGAAAGATTGAGTCCTGCTTCTCAAAAAGAGCTCAAAAGAATGCTGAATTTTCATGAATAAGCAAGATAGGGATCCATTAGATGGAGAAGAAACATACGCAGTGCGGTTCGTGAGGTCTTTGCCTCATATAATGAATAGAGTGCGATCGGAAGAATCTTGTGACTAATTATTGAATTGCAACATAGACCGGTATTATTAGTGCAATGTAGGTGCCACGAATTCTCAGCGCAGTCGATTCTTAGAACTTTGCTACAAGGTTCGAGAAAATGCAATGCCATTAATTGTGAGGATGATGAAGCTACGACATTTTAATATGATCCGACATCTAAAAAAGATTCCATGGAGTGGCATCGGAAAAGAGCTTCAAAAAAATGATGACTTGACTAAAAATTATCGTGAAAAGTCGCAACGGAATCATCTGAGGTGTGCGATTGTTTTATGCTTCAAGGAACACCCACCATATAATCCTGTTTTGGCGTCGTTGGACTATTTTTTGTTGGCATCGACATTTAAATTAAACATTTTGATTCTAAAGATGCATAATATTTTTATAGTGGCATAGAAGCTTTACTCAGACGTCATGGAAAGTGGGTGGGAGGGAATGGGGAATATATCGAAAAATAATCACAGTTTTTTATTTATGATGTTTCTTCCCATTAGGCTAAGAACTCATAGATCGTTCTACTTATTATTTGAAACAACTTACTTCATTATATTTCCCGAAAAAATTATAAGAATCGTATTACCAATTTCAGAGATGATTGAGACGTACTAAATTTTGAACTCTCCTGTATGTTTCCATATATAATGGTTGTGGAATGTAACAAAATTTGAAGAAACAACCCATCTTGAAAAATATAGCGGTGTCTTTCTCCAGTTGGCAACACTGATAGCGCATTTATACTCACATTGCGACATTGATTGCAGTAGTAGGAAAAGTTCCGCGTCGGACTGGAATATTTCGTCCTTCCCGGCATTTTGCGCCGTTCATATTTTCTCCGTATATATTTCAACGACGTGTTTTCCAGCTATTTTTTATTCTCTCTTATTTCGCCAGGCTACCTTGGAAGTAGAAATAGATCGTTAAATAAATATCAATTTTTTTTAACCTACAGAGCAGTAACCGTGTTGAATATTTATTTTGGAGCCGGAGGATTGTTAAAAAAACATTTTTAGTTTACTTTCTCATGACCAGTACATTCAATTCGATCTTCAAACTGTTTTGAACAATAATTTGAATTGCAATCAATCTTCAAGAACTCACTCTTGCAGCCCATAAAAAAATTGAACAACAATCCAATGGATACCATTAGGGACATTATTGTTTCTTCGGAGCGACTTAGTTTATCACTACAGGATAGAAAATGATACACAAAATGTTTTTAATTCGCTCTAATATGATGTTTTCGTAAATTTAAAGTTCCGGTGATCGTTTTTTAAAACACAATTTTTCATTTTAATTCAACCATCTTAAAATTGAATTTACTTGACGTACTTGACATACTTTAACCGGAAATTTATAAAAAAAATGTATTATTAAGGTCTCTGTAACGTAGTGACTAGAGTATAAGGTTCACATGCTCAAGTAGCGCTGATCATTTTTTATTTTTCTACTTCAATCAATTTCTGTATTTTGATAAAACTTTCATTAGCAGAAAAAATATTGTATGCAATTCGTATGTAAGGACTTCAAACACTTGTTAACTAAATAACTATTTTATGTGTCGTTATTCAACGCCACTTAATAATAAATCATTCTCGTTTTGTTCATTGTATCCTTGAACATAGACTGTAGCATTGTTTTCCAGTTCCTTTTTCCATTTTCCAAATTATTATTCGACATCTGATGAATTAAGCGCTCAAAACTAGTAGAGCATGCAAAGTATTACACTGGTATCAGCTGTGCCTCATTAGGCATTGAAACACTCTTACTCATTCCTTAATTTCTATAATTAATTTAAATAATTGATCGTACCCTCATCCTCGAGTGAAATTAAAGATATTGCATCCATCACAACAATTCTTCAGTCGTATTAAATAATATCCTGAATAATCATTTATTTTGTATCGCTTATCCATAAAAATAACGAAGCTTTTGTCAAAACCGTACCAGAATTTTTAATTCAACAAACTACAAAAACAATTCAACATAGATAAATATATATGTTAATATTACGAAGGGTAAAGTTAAAGAAAAGTATGTTATATGGAACAAGGCCACAGAACATATCCTAAGAAGAAATGTAAACTTATTTTATTTATCTTGACAATTGACATTGACAGTAATGACAGTACCGCTACGATTCGTGATACTGAACTGTAGATCCAAGTCGACCTTCTCATTGGGTATGTTCTGTGGTATGAACAGAGCAATATAAATCAATGTTTGGAGCAATTAAAACAAGAACGGGCCGATATATTTCCAAAAAAGGTTCAATTTGGCATCAATTTACTCATTTCACCAAATTTTATTACGTATTTACGAACGCTGGACACTGAAAGTTAACACCGTGTACAAATTGAAGCCATTTGAGATGTGGATCTACCGAAGAATTTTGAGATTTCCATAGGCGGCAAGAAAAACCAACGAGGAAATTCTTGAGAGAATAGGATGAAACGTTAAAACGTAGGAAGACAGCATATCTGGGACATGTAATACGGCGCCATTTACTTCAATTTTTGTTAGGAGAAAAGATAGATTGGGATTGGGCAGATGTCGTGGCTCCACAATACCAAAAATTGGACAGAACTACAGGCAAATTAATTTATGCCATCAAAGACACGATAAAATGGTCAGAAGTGATCGCAAATATCCATTAATGGATATCATAAGAAGAAGAGGGAGGAGAAGACAGCTTTCTGTAGAAACTATTCCAGCAGAACAGCAAATCATCTAAATGGTTCTTAAAGTGTTCGTTCCACGTGTGAATCTATCGCGAACCCCAAAACCAGTTAACAAAGAGCGCCCAGACATCTCAATCAAGTGAGTAGCACTTTTTAGCTTTTTAGAATAACCATAGCCGGGTATATTGCCCAGAAATTTTTTTTTATTTCTAAAAATTGAAAAAGTTGGAAAAAGAACAAATTTCGATTCGTCTGAATATAACGCTCGGAGCTTCAACTCAAATTATTGCTACAATAATTGTAAAATTTTCTGGAATCATGTTAAATGTGGTATCCCAATAATTCTGAAGGCGAAAGGGTTAAGAAAATCCTCACATTTCACAGCTACTCGTATTATATACTTCCGTCCATACTTCATTTATTTTTGCTTGAATTTGATTTGAAAATATCAGTTTCGTTGATTAAATTATATTCGATTTAACGGCTTTAATTATCTACTTTATACTCATATATACTTTTTCTCTTTACACATAAATAAATCCCTAAAATTTCCCGGGAGAATCCATAAGACTATTATCAGCTTTATCTTTTCACAAAGGACACTTTTACGAATGTAATTTGCATTATTAAAATTGTTTGTTAGCGCAGAACGTAATTATTTTAGCGTCAGTTTATACCTTATATTAATCGCGAACCCGAAAACTGATTTAACGCTTATTTAAGAATGAGCTAATACTGAACCAGTATCAAAGAGATAACAAGTTAATATTTAGGGGTGGCGAGGACAAAGATTTCACATTCATTCTGAAATTTATAATTTCATGAAAGTAATCAAATTAATTAATAACAAGACGTCCTTTATTTTTAATATAGACAATAATAATTAAAACAAAACATATTATGTTGTTGTATCTTGAAGTATTACTGGGGAACTCAGTGTTTACAGCTGATATATCGATTCTGACCTCTTCGAAAGTTCAGAATGTGGTATAGCTGTAGCTGCAGCTACCAGATATATTCGTCTTCGATTTCATACGCTCCCAAGTGCATTGCTCTGGATTTTCGTAGTGTCTTACACTTCGAGAGAATCTGGCTAGAGGTTTCGTCCTCTGCGCAACAGAATCTGCAATTAAATCTCACGTCTTCATGTATCCATTGAGCGATAGAGTCTAAAGATAAATATATAATTATTATAAAACTACTACTACATCGTTTTTTTAACTTTTCTTCAGTGTTTCTTCACTATTTTAAACAAGAGATCCCCATCTTTTAATCTTTCATCTATATCTTTAGAAACTGTATTAATTTTTTCACATAATTGGATAAAACTTTATTCATTATCATATTTAACAATAAATTTGAAACTATCACTTGTTTTACCTGTTGAGAGTCCTACTGGAATGTCTGGTATTTCATCGACAGCTTAAGAAGTTGATAGAAATTTTAATGTTAACGTAAAACTTACCTCTGAAGAACTGTTTACTTTATCCATATAATCTACTTTACTAACCACTTACTTTTGCTATCTTGTTTTAAAGAAAAAGGGTTAAATTTCGTGTTATGTTGCCCATAAACCCGGCCCGGGTTAGCCAGTCAGTCCCTAACTGGGCACCAGAAGGAAAAGCAAACCACAATTTTATACTAAACACTTTTACATACCCATTCCAGGTATCGAAATGACTCTAAAATGAATAAAACGAAAACGCTTCATTCCTAGTGAATACGTTCTACGATGAGTTGTTGTTGGTAGGCCCCAGATCAACTACGCATTCTCTATATTATGTCAAATGTCAATGCTTTTCTGTGTTTGACAGGTCAACTAGTGTTATCTACCGTCAAAACTATAAACGTATTAGTTGTGCTAATGAACCAATAGAGTGCGCTACGTTTTATTTTCCATTTTAGCACCAGCGAGTTTTCATATCCAAAAATAACCTTTAACCTTAAAAAAATGCAGTTCAAACTTTATTATATAGCACTGCAGCTACCTTGTGGCTTTAATAATAAAAGTTTATTCTGCCCGACACTAACAAATAGTGGTTGTAAGAGATTAAATACTTAATTCGATAGTGACATACTATAAAAATTCAGTTTCGAAGCATGTAACTTCGTTATTTATTATGAAATTCTAAATTTATCTAAAAGTTTGATGACAACTGTACTTTATTTTTTTCATATATTCCATGTAACGTAAACAATCCTAAATTGTTAGATGATTTGTTTGAAGATTATAATAGATGATTTGTTTATAGTAATTTTGTTTCAAACTAATATATTTTAAGTCAGTCGTGAACAAACATTGTAGGAAACTCATAAATCAGAATAAAATTTCTTATGAATATTTCATTGGTAACTCGTTTATTTTGCTGTAAAAAATACTCCAAAGATATCTGGCTAGATTTATGAATAATACTTTTTCTTACTTCAGCTCATCTTTGCTCAATGAAAGTACCTTTTGGTACCAGTTGGTAGAATAAGAAAGAAATATCTTCGATTTCAGACCCGGACCTTATTCCATGTTTTTGATTTTCTACTTTTTGACTACCAATACTTGAGGGTTCTTTGTGAAACCCACAAAAGGTTGTGATCCTATTGAGGGAGTTCTGCCTTTTACCAGTTTGTTCTTGGCACCAGTGAGTTCAAACATTGGATGCAGTCTCATACTAGATTTGACTAGTGAAGCTTAAGGTGCTGCCCTGCTAACTGATAGGCGCAACGAGCTAAACAATTGAAGCAAAGTGAGCTTTTCTTCTAGGCTATATTTGTATTTTCATAAAGCATAGTTTTGAAGCCATGGTCAAATCAAATCTATGGCCACCTTACATTGTTTAGAATGGTGAAACACCCAGTCAGCTCGCCGGGCTTCATGTATACCTTTATTGTATTGTTTTTAGTTTCCATGAGATTCAACTTTACTCAATAGCAGATTAAAAAGTGATAGATTCCGTGTGACCAACTTTCCTTTACATTTCTGTACCTACATGTACGTTAACGTTAATTACGCTAATAGTTAACAAACTTATAACTGTTTGTGAAAAAACATACATCAAAGACACCGCTGCAGTCGCCAAATTTAAGATATCCGTTATAAAAGTGCAGAACCGGCTTCGTGGTCCTTGTCAAAGACGAGTTCGTAACAATACAGAATTTTATTTTATTTATCTTACAAGAAAATCGTCATGAAATTTTAAAAATGCTGAATATTATTTCTTATTAGAATTAAGTGGATGTAATTATGCAATATTATTAAATTTCCCGTCTATTTTCTTACTGAATTATGTATTGTGATTAAAAGCCAGAAAATACGTGAAATTCTAGATCTATAAGTTGAAGGAAATTCCTTATAAACAAACTGAACAACAAATTAAATTAGATAACGTTATCTTAGATACGGCTGTCTTAATTATACTAAACTCTTTAATAATTTCGTGGAAATAGCTAAAAAAGCGAAAAGGACAACAAAAGTTGCTACAAAAACTCATGTAATTTCATATTTATACCTAGTTTTGAAGTAGAAAATCGTTTTAGATCTTTCCTATTTAATTACATCCCACAAAATCTTTGGTTTGGCGTTCGTCAAATTACTCCGGCCATGTTTTAACACATTCTCAAAATTAAGTTGAAAAGCTGTGCCATCTTCATGTTGGAAACTTTTCAGACAACTTCCTAATTACATTTTATCCTCAGAAGGTAATTGAGAGAAAATTATGGCATCCTGATGCAAATTGTAAATTACGTTATGTTACGATCTGATGATATATAGGACAGTTTTAGAGGTATTCGCTCATACAAATATCCCCTCAATTTGTTCCATTAGCGATATTCGTATTGTGGAAAGACTTCTTTCCACACTCGATCTTAACGGACAGAAGAATGCCTTCGACGACTCACGCTAGAAAAAATAAATGATGAGGGTTATCAGCACTAAATACTTTGATACGATCCGAATCAATCTCTAGAGAGTTATCTCATTTCCCGAAAGGAAAAGATAAAAGGGTTCACATGAAAATCGATCTTGAGAAGCTTTCTCATTTATTTACGATTCGGTGTTATATTTCGTCCACTTCTTGGCTCAAATAAATAGATTATTTTATGCTTACGTCAAAATATCACTTCGCTTTAATGATAATTATATGATTAACAGATTCATCATGAATAAAATTTGGAAAACCACAACTTATACAACCATCAGATACTGAAAAGAAAATAATTATCCTTAAAAAAGGATTGAAACTAACGAACAGAAAGATAATGATAATAATATGATGGAAATTATTACAGATAACAGATAAATCAACAAAATAAGGAAGGGAGAGATATACTTAAAAGAATAAGAGGATTAAGATAACTAGTGGATTTATGGAGAGCAAGCGAAGACATAGTAACTTTTTTAAAGCTTCAGTATGATCCAGAAGCTAGTAGGCCAAAATCAAAATTGTTAGAGAATAGAGCAAAAACAGAATCACATACTGCTATCAATTACACTCATACTATCGTAATAATCTCCATTTTCCTCACACTAGATTGTCGTTACCAGAAGCTAGATAGATTCGACGTCGTTCACGCCTTAATGGAGTTGTTAATTCTTCTTCTTCTTTATTAATCTTATGTT
Organism: Diorhabda sublineata; assembly: GCF_026230105.1. Classification (NCBI taxonomy): domain Eukaryota; kingdom Metazoa; phylum Arthropoda; class Insecta; order Coleoptera; family Chrysomelidae; genus Diorhabda; species Diorhabda sublineata. The sequence continues at coordinate 3,700,988 of NC_079484.1, read as the reverse complement.
GAATCGTCTCTCCAAGTCCTAACGTTGACCATACTTCTTTATATTTTGCAATCTCTCCGATAAGAGAATGATTTGTTCAGTCTTAAAGCTGGATACCATATGATATCCTCAAGCTTCTTTTTGGTATAGATTTCCGGAGTATTCTCGCGACTAGATATTGAGCAAATTAAGCATAACACCTTCAGCAACAAAGCACCACAATGTAAAAAAAATAACAGTATATAAGAGGTTTCTTGTAATAATTTAGGTGTTGTTTATATACATCAGACATCGCAATATTTGAAATAAAGATTTATGGATCATCAACATTTTATCCCAAAATTAGATAATCCTTGAAGCAGTTAATCACAAGAAAAGTGGATTTTTAATAAACATAAAAATGAAAGATATATCGATGATACAAACGTCTAACCAAAAATTTCAACGCAATTTTAAGTATACTTAACATATATGCAAATACAAATTATGATAAAAAAGGCAGACAGATAGATTCGACGATGTTCACGCCTTGATGGAGTTGTTAATTCTAACTTCTTCGTTAATCGTATGTTTTATCGTCTCTCCAAGTCCTAACGTGAACCATACTTCTTTATTTTTTCGAATCTCTCCGATAAGAGAATGATTTGTTCAGTCTAAAGCTGGATACCATATGATATCCTCAAGCTTCTTTTTGGTATAGATTTCCGGAGTATTCTCGCGACTAGATATTGAGCAAATTAAGCATAACACCTTCAGCAACAAAGCACCACAATGTAAAAAAATAACAGTATATAAGAGGTTTCTTGTAATAATTTAGGTGTTGTTTATATACATCAGACATCGCAATATTTGAAATAAAGATTTATGGATCATCAACGTTTTATCCCAAAATTAGATAATCCTTGAAGCAGTTAATCACAAGAAAAGTGGATTTTTAATAAACATAAAAATGGAAGATATATCGATGATACAAACGTCTAAACAAAAATTTCAACGCAATTTTAAGTATACTTAACATATATGAAAATATAAATTATGAAAAAAAGGCTGCATTATGTTAATCACGATGCAAATTATTTATTAATTAATATATCACAGTGATCAATCTCCAAATATTTTAATAAGAATCGAAAGGTAAAAACTACGTCTTATATATGAAATGAGGTGGATTGATATAATTTTATTGTGCCCAAATTATTTATTACAGGCCATTCTATAAGTTATAATCACGATTTCACCCTAAACATTGTGACAAACCCTTTACGTTATCTAAAGGACGTGGTGCGGTATCCGGGGAAACGACGCTGACGTCAACTAGCGTCCCAACGCGTCTAAAATTGTATTTGCGTTTGATGTTGATTGCTGATTGAAGGTCGTTTGTGGTATTTCAAGTGTCAAGTAGCAAATTCATTCTGATGTTTCTCTCTGATGATTTAGCAAAATAAATAACAGCCTAGAAATAAAATGAGTATCTTCTAAAAACCAAATCAAACATTTTATTATTATATTTTTGCGGAAAAAATCCGTACTATTTGATTATGTTGATGTTTGATTACGATATTTTCAGATTTTACGATGCATTTTGGATATTTATAATAAAACTACAACATATAAAAATGATTTTGAATCTTTTCTTTCGACAAGTTATTGAAATAGTCAAGTTATGGTATAATATTTAGTGTGGAAAACTTGATATCAAGTCTTCAAGGTGCAAAAAACATTTATTTTCACGTGGAAATTCAAGTGCTCAATCTAATTAACTACAGTGACTTTATTGAGCTTTTTTGGTTCAAAATAAAAATGATAAACTCAAAATATATCCATTAAAAGTGTAAGTGTTTCAAGTGAAAAAAGGATTTGAGGTGTTTAAGTGTTGGTTATATCGAAATAAATGCAATTCAATTAAGGAGAAGTTTTTTGGATTCTGGTACATGCTCTTGTAATTTGGACCATAAGAATTAATTCTCCTCTTATCTATATCAAATTTTTGACATTGAGGAGCCACGACATCCTCTTTCTGCCCAATACCTTTCTTCCCTTTATTTTTCCTTCGATCAAGAGCTGAAGAAAATATCGTGTCCACTAATTTCTCCATTGGTTTTCCTGCCGTCCATGGAAATCTCAAAATTCTTCCCTAGATCCACATTTTAAATGCTTCTTATCTGTTCAGGCCCTTAATTTGGGATACCCATTTCATTATTGATTTCTTACTTCATTTTTTAAATCATGTTTTCCATCTGCAGTTTTTCTCATCAATTGATTCTTTCAATATTTTGTTTTGTTTATTATTTTTCGACGTTTACTCTTTTATTTTCTTCTTTTCCAATGTGTTTGTTCTTCATTTTACTCACACTTAGTTTTTCCTGCTATTTTTCTCAGGTTCTTATTTCCATCGTCCAGTTTTCTGCTAAGTATGTTACTTTTTAGCACATTAGGTTTTTCTTTTTGTATCTCCAGTTCCTTAATTTGATTTACTCATTTCATTTTTAATCCCTTTATACAATTTCTAATGATTAAATGAATAAATAGTAATCTGAAGGTGAAAGGTTGGAACTAAATACTGGATATGGTAGGAATTCAATACCATCAAGCTCTTTCGTCTTATTTCGCTGTATGAAGCTCAGCATTATCTTATTGTAAGAGAATCAGCTCTATGGTAACTAAACCTGGATATTTTCTAATAAAACCCCAAATATTAGCATCAGTTGTACACTATGTACCTGGGAATTGATAGCTCGACCATCTGGATTGATTTCCATGTATATTAAACCTTAATAATTCCACCAGGACTTTGCGGTCGAATCGATTTCGCTTTATGACGGGTTCTGGTAATTTTCCTCTGCTAAACTATTGATTTTTTTTGTGTTCGGGCTGCTTAGATAAATCCATTTCTCATTGCAAATAACAATGCGTCTAAAACCGAATCCATATCTCATATAAATCTTGTGTTGTATACCATTCGGCAAAAATTTTTGTGACGCACGCAGTTTTCGATTTTTCAACGAACATCAAAGTATTTACAGCATATAGGGATGTAAATATGGATTTAATAACTGCCATTATGCAAATTCTGGAAGAAAATTTACTACTTTTGTCCTAGTTTGGTCTTTCTTGCTGGTGTTTTACTTCTTTTTGTGTTTTCAGTGCCACCTAATGACTGAATTAGAATCAAAATAGTTCTGTGGTTTGCCTCATTATCAAAAAGAAGGCTAAGCAACAAAATCATAATAATGTCAATCGAATAGAGATGAGACCCAATAAATGTTTTAATCTCCATTATAAAAACTCTATGTTTGTTTGTTTATTTAGTTCATAGCACTAATTTCATGATCTAGTAGTTAAAATATCTCTTCACCGAGGAAAACCTACCGGAATCATCGATCACGATCACAAAGAATCGAAAATTTGTGATGTTTTTCGAAATTATGACAGTACTGAACACACTGTGTACACCGACACTCACAATTACATTGTCTGACGCGCGTTTCGTTATCACTAACGGTTCCAGAAATTCCAACAAGGTTAGTATGAAGAAAGATTCATCATATTATTAGTTTCGATCATGTTTCTGATGTCGCCAATATTTTACATAAATCGGATCAATAGATTCCGAATTAATCGAATACATTTCATATCATCTATAGAATTCAAAGTGAATTATATGAACTGATGTTATTAGAAGTTACTTTTTGATAAATTGGATTTTTCATTTGTTCCATGTTATCATTAATTCCAGCATTATATCATATCGAATCGATAAAAAGGAATAGGTCACGCGTAAAATTTTGTGAGAAAGAAAATTGGTCTGGCGTCATTGGATTATGAACGTCTATCAAAGAATATGATTAAATGGGTTAATCTATATTAAGTGGTGCTCGAAAATGTCAAAACAATTATCAACAGGAAATGGGAACAATAGTGTATGTAACAAAAGTTTTCGGAAAAAATTTGTCATGTAAATCTACAAGAATAATAATTCAAATTTTACTTAAACGGCCATTTTCTCCAATTGCGCGTAATTTTTGCATTATATTTCAAGTTCGCCAGTATTTTGAAATATTCTACGTCGAATCTGTCGCTCATGATGTTTTAGACGCATTGTTATTTGCAATGAGAAATGGATTTATCTAAGCAGTCCGAACACAAAAAAAATCAGTAGTTTAGCAGAGAAAAATTACCAGAACCCATCAAAAAGCGAAATCGATTCGACCGCAAAGTCCTGGTGGAATTATTAAGGTTTAATATACATGGAAATCAATCCAGATGATCGAGCTATCAATTCCCAGGTACATAGTGTACAACCGATGCTAATATTTGAGATTTTATTAGAAAATATCCAGGTTTAGTTAACCTAGAGCTGGTTCTCTTACAATAAGATAATGCTGAGCTTCATACAGCGAAATAAAACGAAAGAGCTTGATGGTATTGAATTCCTACCATATCCAGTATTTAGGTCGAACCTTTCACCTTCAGATTACTATTTATCCAGATCCATGGGGAAAAGGTTGGAAAAAAAATTTTTTTGTAAATAATATAATGAATTGATACAGAAGATCATAAAACAAACATTAAATTTTTCATTCTATAATAAGGCAGGAAAAATCATTAGAAATTGTATGAAGGGATTAAAAATGGAATGGCTAGACCAAATTAAGGAACTGAAGATAGAAAAAGAAAAACCTAATGTGCTAAAAAGTAACATACTTAGCAGAAAACTGAAGGATGGAAATAAGAACCTGAGAAAAATAGCAGAAAAAACTAAGTGTGGGTAAAATGAAAAACCAACACATTGGAAAAGAAAAAAATAAAAGAGTAAACGTCGAAAAACAATGAACAAGACAAAACTTATACACGTATCGAGAGAATATCGACAGATAAATTGAAAAGATAAATTTCAAGCAGGAAAAATGATTAGGAATTGAAAGAAGGGATCAAGAACGAAATGGCTAAACCAAATTAAGGAACTGGAATTGCGCGTAATTTTTGCATAACGCGTTGCATTATATTTCAAGTTCGCCAGTTTTTTTAAATATTCTACGTCGAATCTGTTGCTCATTTTCGGCTTCCCAACCCTTATAATGAACTTTTTCTCTCATTATCACCAAAAGCTTTGGGTGATTATCTTTTTTCTGTACAAATAGTATGTCGTGAGGCTTTAACCAATTTCGTTATTAAGATAAAATCAACCAATTTTGGAAAAAATCTCCCTGTATATGCTAACGCCTTACTCTTCACATGCCCGACATAAGGACGTGAAATGCCTGTTCTGACATAATAATTTTCTATTTGAAATTAGGCAACATTGCATGAATGTAACATAGACAGATATACAACCTTTTGGGTTGGGAACCATTAGAATCCGTTAATCATCTAGTTAAATGATATAAAGTGTCCCTTATTTCACCCTCCATTAAGGTATCGTCTAGTATTACTTAATTTTTGTTTTATATTAATGTTATTGTGAAGAATCATAAATTTACGTACCTAACCTCAATTTATTACTGCATTCGTTAGGATTTATTGTACACTGACCGCTCCTAATGGGAACCAACGCCATAGTTAAGCGATTCCAAGTGTCCCAAATTACTAATTCACTCAAAAATTATTAGAAAAAACTAAGTTTAAGACAGAAAAGACCTAAAATCAAAAACATTTTGGTATTTAAAGCTGTTTGTAAACAGATACGAGGTTCTTAATAGTTTTGCATTCGTCGATTATTGAAACAAAATCTAATTAATTATTTTCTTGCATAATATACAGGATGGTCCAACGAAAAGTTTGCACGTAGGTTTTCTCCTCTTTTTAAATGGAAAGAGGGGTCAACTGATATATTATTTGAAAGGGTACAAAATTTTCTTTCTAATGATACCCTATTAGCTGAATTTTACTAAAACAGTTAATGCGAAAACGGCTTTAAAGACATTAAGCCGATAATTTTGGTATTAAAGAAAAATACCAATAAGTGCAAACAACTACAATCATTTCTAAATCAATTAATTTAAAGGAAAATGAGATTTCAAAAACACGACATGATTTATCAGAACGAAATTACTCAGTAATCGTTTGCGTTTTTTTGTTGAAATAAAAACTGCAAATACGTGTAGGAAAAGAATTTACGCACTTTATTTTGGTCTATTCATTGATTCAGTTTGGTTGCTTTTCAAGTTATTTTATTTTCACGGTACATAAAGATTTATTCCATTTCAAAATAATATTTGTGCTAGACTTACGACTCGCTTATTTAATGACAGTCATCCCGATAAAAATGTGAATGATGTGTACGTTGGCAAGTTAGTTAAAAAGTTTGTAGATACCGGATTTGTCTGTAATGTAAAACACCAGCCGCAGAAACCGATCAGAAATGAAGCTGTGGAAGTCGTTGTGTTAGGGCATGTTGAATTGGATAATTATCAAAGTTCTCGTCAACTAGCTGAAGCCTCAGATGTCTCCAGTTCGTCCATAATAAGAATTTTAAAAGCGAACAAATTTCATCCGTACAAAATCAAACTAGTACAGGAACTAAATGAGGATGATCCTGATAGAAGGCTGCAATCTTGTGAAACAATGAGCCAGCGTTTAATTGAAGATCCGCATTTATTTTTTAACACTTTTCCGACGAATGCACATTTTATTGAATGGAGCTGTAAATAGGCATAATTGCCGTTACTGGGATGATAGTAACCCACATTTATTCTATGAGGTTCACACCCAATATCCTCAAAAACTAAAAAACTAAAACTTATTTGTAGCTTTCTTTAATACCAAAATTATCGGCTTAATGTCTTTAAAGCCGTTTTCGCATTAACCGTTTTAATAAAATTCAACAAATAGGGTATCATTAGAAAGACAATTTTGTGACCTTTTAAATGATATATAAGTTGACCCCTCTTTCTATTTAAGATTTTAGGGTTGTTACTCACCCCCGCTAGTGGGTTAAAGGCGCAGATCAAATAATATATTTAAAATGTGTCCCCCTCAAAAGCAAAATAGATGTGTCCGAGCATTTTTGAATTTAATTACAAAAAAAAAGAGAAAAACTGGGTACAAACTTTTCGTTGGACCACCCTGTATAGTTTCAATGTTTTAATGAAAAGAATATGGTGAAACACGGTGAGCTCGAAATTATATTACAATGTCAGGTATATGGCAAAACTTTATCTTCAAATTTCTTTTTGCATTTATATTTCATGTCATTGAGAGAATTTTCGGCATCCTCTTTTTTTGGCTCTAGAAAATCGAAAAATCATCCGATTTCGATGATTTTTATTTTTAAATATTCGTTTATATGGCGGATTTATGAAAAAAATTATGGCAGTAGAAAAAAATTGAAACTTATATTGGTTTCAGGTCTTTAAATGATCATGAAAATCCACTTATTCATGTATAGTTGTTGATAACTTTTTATCAAAATTATCAAATGAAGTTGTTATATTTTTTTCCCATAATCCATACAAAAAAACGTACAAATTTATTGAGAAATATATATACAAAAATGTTGATGTATCATTTTTTTACAATTTTACAATGTTACAATTAAAATTGACCTTTTCTCACGTATAATTGTTTGAAACATTTATTTATTATTTTTCAAAATATTCGTTTTTTTTTGTAGATTTTGTAGATTCGTTTGATGTTTGGCACAAAAGTTATCAACGATTATATCTCAAGAAGTGCGTTTATGACCACATTTTAAGTCATAGAACCGTATAAAATTCTCAAATGAGATATTTTCTATATTTTTTCATGTAAATTCGCCGATTTTTAAAAAAAATTCATGGAAATCGAATGATTTTTCGATTTTCTAGAGCTTTTATGATACCGTTCAAAGTTAGAAATCATTAAGTGAGATAAAAAAATGAATAAACAAACATTTTTCAATTTTTCTGTTTCCAAAATGTTGGTTTTTTTGTGTAGATTGATAAAAAAATATATGAACTGCGTTCAATGCTTTGTAAAAAAGTTATGATCGATTATATGCGAGGAAGTGCGTTTATGATCACATAAAACTATAAGAAATCTCCAGGTGAGATATTTCCCATATTTTTTTTCATAAATCCGCCGTAAAAACGAAGATTTTAATAAAAAAATCATCGAAACCGGACGATAGTATAGAATCACCCAATTTTCTATATCATCCGTGTAAAATCAATCTTAGACTTTAATTTCTGAATGTGATAAAGTGAAATATCTTCAGTAAATCTTCAATATTTCTTCCTTTCTCGATATTTAACATCCTTTCTCTTCAGTTCCCGATTGATGGTCATGTGGGAAACCTTCGAGTTGATATCCCTAATTTGTCTTTTCCACATTCCATCAATCTTCTTGACTGGCAATTAGTTTTTAGGTCGTCTACTTTTTGGAAAGTTTAAATATAGTAGTGCACGTTCAAATTCACTTAATTTTTTTTTAAAAATTGTCGAAAGTGCAATATCTAAATATATTCACAAAGTTTTTGACAACCGCCCAAGTAAACTGTTTATACTTTTTCGTATATCTAACGTACAACCTGACGAAATTTGACAGTAATTATTGAATTCAAATTAATTAGGTTCATTTTCTCAAGTAAATAGATTTAAGAAATCAAAAGATCATCATAAATTTGTAGAGTTTCTAGACACGGTGAATCGATGCTCTTTATGTAAAACTACCTCCAACAAACAAACGATTATTTTCCATAAAAATATTCAAATTGTTCTCCATCGATCGCTGGATAAATCGTTCATTCTATTCGTTATTACATTCCATATCGTATCGAACATTATGTTCTGTATTTATTACCACATTCGTAAAATATAATTGAGAGAGGCTTTAAGAACTGGCACCTAACAAAGATTGACTACCACTTTTGATGAAATGGCAAAAGCGATCCTAATCGTTTTATTTACAAAACTTGAGCGTGTTTTCACAACTAATAAAACAAGCGACAAAACAATAAACCGATTATATAATAATTGGTACAATGAAACGTTACTCTAACTAGAATAATGGGGTATTTATTTTATCAAACATACAAATTGATTTAGGGGTATATAATAAAAGTATCAATCGATAATAATTCACTTAAAGAAATGATAAAAGTTTGTAATTATTTGGTACATACAGAATTAGAGTAATAGTAGAATCGAGTGTTACTACTTGAGAGATATGGCAACACTGAAGTGAATATGTCAAATCTGACATTGACATCATAAAATTGTTTGGAAAATTTTCTTGAGATTATTCCAATATTGATTAAACCAACAGCAGATTGTATGGATCTTTCAAGACGAACCAAATTCGACCTGAATAAGCGGTTGGTGCGTTCAATTCACATATTTTGGAGGTATCTCAATCAAAATGGCTCGACAATTGTTTAAATACGTAAACAACTCTAGTCCAGGACCTGACGCTTCCTTACGAACCTACCAGAAAATGCTAAATAATACCTTTTGGACAAGTATGGAGAACAGCAATCGTAACTTCTCTTTTAAAATCAAACAAAGATAAGTCGGATCCGAATTCTTATCGACCAATCTCTTTAACATCCAAGCTATTAGAAAAAATATTAAACAAACGTCTACAATACTGTTTGGAATCTAACATTTTAATATGTAAACAACAAACCGGATATAGGAAAAACAGGAGTACAATGGACAACTTAGTTAAACTAGAGTCTGTCATAAATGAAGCATTTGCAAGCAACCGTCAAGTAATAGCTGTTTTCTTCGATATTGTGAAAGCCTACGATACTGTGTGGAAATACGAATTAAAACAGTGGGGTATAGATAGAAACTTCCTGGCATTCGTGAAAAACTTTGTCTATGACAGAAATTTTAGAGTTAGATGTAATAACCAACTTTCAAACTCCTATAATCAAGATAATGCTGCTCCCCAAGGATCAATACTCAGTGCATCACTTTTCTTAGTAGAAATTGTCATCTATGTTAGTAAAATAAATATTCACACGGCTGCAATTGTAATACAACAATCCATCCAGTCTCTACAAGAATGGTCATAAAAAACAGGTCCACGTTTTTCTATAAACAAGACCAAAGCAATGTGTTTTTCAGTAAAAAACCAAATAAACCTGCCCAGTTTGACATTATACAAAAAGAATTTGCTGTACCTAAGTGAACACAGATTTCTGGGAATGATTCTTGATACAAAACTCACGTGGAAGTATTAGCAAATCATAATTGTATACTCTTCAGCCAAAGGTTGCCTACTGAAGCAACTGGAAGTCATACAAAACACTGCATTAAGACTTGTACTTGGAGCTTACAGAACCAGTCCAGTGGAAGCTAACCAGCCCCCTCTTATAATCAGAAGGTCCCAACTGAATCTGTAATACGCAACTAAAACCAGAGCCAATCCTAATAATCCCATATATCTTCTCTGATCATTTTCATTCGATTTTCGACCAAAAATCAAATCTATCCGCATTATACTAAACCAAACGAATTATAGATTTCAATTTATCGAAAATTATTTCAAACAATGTTAACTATCATCCCCCCTGGACCATGAAAATTCCCAAATGCAATAGAAATCTTCTACTGTACCCTAAATCCAGTACTCCGTTACCCCTGATTCCAGAGATCGAAAACAAGTATAAAAGCCAGTACCAAATATACACAGATGCATCAAAAACATCTCAAATGGAAGCAGTAGGCGCAGCTTTCGTCGACTAAACATCCTCATATCAGTTTCAGCTACCCAAGGAATATTCCATATATTCAGCAGAATTGGTAGCAATCACCAAAGCCTTGCCTCATATATTACAACAGTGAAAATCAAAGACAGCAATTTTTACTGATTTCTTAAGTGTAATATCGATGGTATACCCGAACCACCCAGTGTTATACCAAATTAAAACCGACCTTGAAGCACTCGTTCGTGTGGATTCCATACCACGTCGGTATTATAGGAAATGAGAAAGCCGATGGGGAAGCTAATGATGCCTGAAATTCCACATTTCGACATAAAACAACATTCGACGGATATATGGCGAAAAATGGGAAAAACTTGAAGAGAATAAACTCCAACGTATCAACCCAAATCTACTACCAAAAAGGAAAATATCACAAAGACGACGGGATCAAGCGATACAGCATCGCATGAGAATAGGTCACACCAAGTTAACCCATGAGTACCTGTTGAAGAAAGAGCAACAAAAACTGTGCTTCGCAACAAAATTGACTAACCTGTACAAACTAATATAGTGCTTAATTGTTTTGTAAACTTTTTTCACAATAACCTTTCATAGTTGACGCGGTTCTTTTTTTAATAAAAAAAAATTGCTTAAATCTACCCTCGTAAGCTAAATTTACGGATTTACTTCAGAGAATAGTGATCTTTGATTTTGTGTCAATAAACTATATTCAGAGTCTGCAATCAATCTAGATGATGCTGTACAGAATCGACACGAATTGATTCAATTACAGGATGAGTATGTCCAGCAGAGGAACTGATTGATGATGAATTTATATACGTTCAAACATCGACAATATCCATTAACAAAATAAACTGTTTCACTCATTATGAATTGCTTGAAATCCATTGAAGTTTCTTTCCAGTGGTGCCTCGTGGTGAAAAATTTTAGAAAACATGCAGACGACAATAAGATCAACAGTATGGTGATGAAACGTAAATACTAACGAAGCAGATGATTAAGATATAGAGAGAAGACTACGATTAAGAAGATGAGACAAAAAACTGAACCGAAAAATAAGAACCAAAACAATTGGGGTTAATGCAGGGAATACTGGTTTTCAGAATACTGAAAAATGCAACAAATAGGAACAAGAAGAAGAGAAAGAACAAAAATATTGTATACGGAAGTGATAGAAAACATAGGAGAGGCATAGAGAAGAATACCGAACTGGAAAACAAAACAAAATACACGAGTGGAAGAAGATAATTCTGGATGATAATGGATTCAAGACAACAATAAGACCAACAGTATGATAATGAAACGTAGATACTAACGAAGCAGATGATTAAGATATAGAGAGAAGACTACGATTAAGAAGATGAGACAAAAAACTGAACCGATTAATAAGAACCAAAACAATTGGGGTTAATGCAGGGAATACTGGTTTTCAGAATACTGAAAAATGCAACAAATAGGAACAGGAAGAAGAGAAAGAAGAAAAATATTGTATACGGAAGTGATAGAAAACATAGGAGAGGCATAGAGAAGAATACCGAACTGGAAAACAAAACAAAATACACAAAAAAGTGGAAGGAGATAATTCTGGATGATAATGGATTCAAGACAACAATAAGACCAACAGTATGATAATGAAACGTAGATACTAACGAAGCAGATGATTAAGATATAGAGAGAAGACTACGAGAAGATGAGACAAAAAACTGAACCGATTAATAAGAACCAAAACAATTGGGGTTAATGCAGGGAATACTGGTTTTCAGAATACTGAAAAATGCAACAAATAGGAACAGGAAAAAGACTAAGAACAAAAATATGGTATACGGAAGTGATAGAAAACTTAGGAGAGGCATAGAGAAGAATACCGAACTGGAAAACAAAACAAAATACACGAAAGAGTGGAAGAAGATAAATCTTGACGATAATGGATTTAAACCAAAAGATTCTACCTCTCGTTTTTATAAACAAGTAATTAGAAATGTTTGTATCAAGAAAATAGTTTTTCAGAGATGTAATTTACTATTTATCTCGGTATTATTTAGAAAAGTAGTTTTCTCCTTAGAGAAACGTTAAGATCGTGTTTTCGAATTTAAATAGAATCTAAAATAACATGTCAAAAGCCAAATTTAAATCCAGAAAATACTACGATAGTTTTTTATTGAGCGTTTTTAATTGTAGAACACAGATTTTAGATTTCCAGAAAAAAAAATTTGTTAACGTGATAGTTCAAGATGTGTATCTATTCGATTTGCGTTTGTAGCTAATAACATTGTGGTCGATTGGATAATTAAAGTTATGCACATGACGTAACCGCTTTTGTTTTTGGAATAAATTGTCTTTTCTTAATTTCCTGTGCTAGCGAGAGAGTATCCGGTGCTCGTCACTGGATCATATCGGAAGCCGGACAAACATCAGAGTATCTGTAAACTAACGGCGATAAACAATGTATACAAACAAGTAATCAATTTTCTGGACCAAAAAGTTTCATCCTTTGGTGATATTCCGTTGATGAGGGTTTATCAGAAATTTCATTTTTTAGATTCTATCGGAAATCGACTGTAACTTCGTTATTTTGAATTGAACACCCTGTATATTAATACATTTTTGAAATCTACATAAAATTTTAGTATAATTTTGTCCTAAAACTTTTTCTGAAAAATTCATACTTTTTGAGATATTAATTTTTTTGTAAAAAACTGGACCGTTTTTAAGAGTGTGCAAATTATTTTTTTACGAGGACACCCTTAAAGATATGAGAATGGTTTCTATTCAGTTGCTTTCAACTAGAACTGACGTATTTGAATCTATGTTGAGGAATTTTCTATTTTATACAGGGTGTGTATAAAATGTTTGCAAAGTTTAACTTCATAAATATCAAATTTCTTCACTTTTTCAAATAGAACCACCCGGTTTTTTCTATTTTAATGCATTTAGGGGTGACAAATAAGGAAATTCATGTATATATAAGAAAAAAATTCAATAGAAACCAGAATAGAAGTATTTCGAACTATATTTATGCCAATATTATTATAGGGCTGCAAATCATGTGTGCTAAATCAGCAACGAAAAAAAAGTAAAATGAAATCTTTGAAAAGAATCAAAGGAGTCACAAGAAAAGATCGTACTAGTTTAAGAAAGTTTAAGAAAAGTTTTTAAGAAGAGGAAACTGACGTGGAACGAAGCAAAAAACGTTGCTACGAATAATTAAAAATTGTTAACTTCGAGACCTTGGTAATACCGTTCTTTGGGCTTAAATGTAAAAAATTGTCCTCCTGCATTTTCGATATATCCTTTAGATTAAATTGTTTTTCCATGCAAGAATCTCGCCATTGATCTAAATACTGTGTAATGTTCTAAATGCTGGATGTGGTGTACCACTAAGTACTTCGATCTTATTCTGAGTAACTTTCGCAAAATACGGCTTGTTGTAATGAAACAAACTTTCGGTAAATTGAACCTGTAAAACCTCAGCTATCCACTAAATACCTCGACATCGATAGCTCAACCATTTGAACTAATTTCAAAGTACACAAAACTCCATAATTTCACCAAACACACAACAAGACTTTCTGTTCGATTCGAACTATGTTTGTGACGGGTTCTGATAATTTTCCTTTGTCTAGCCACTGATTTTCCATGCTCGGATTGTTGATATAAAACCATTTTTCGTCACAAGTAACTAGGCGTCTAACGAAACGATCATATTTCAACAGCTCTACTCAACGTTTCGTTTAAATTGGTTAGATTTGAACGGCTTTTCTTGTCACTTCAATATTCCACTCAAGTGGATGATCTTAAAGCGCCAATCTTTGATTATTAATACAATTGGACCAGAGCTATACCTTCCGCTTATTAACTGCGTATTTCCGAACAATTCCACATATTTCCACATATTTTCCTTGCTGTCACGGCTGCTTTAAACTTTGTTTTCCAATAATATCTCAACAATACAGGAATTTCATTTTTATTGCATTTCATACTGTTTATTGTGAAAATTGGAATTGAAAGAGAGAATTATCAAAATATATACTGATGTATATACATTACCCTCTGTATATACATAATGAAGTCTAATACAAAACGTTATTTTTGGCGGAAGACTCCCCGCCTTCACCAAATTATCAATGTCTTAACATTAACCAGCCTTTTAAAACATATAACCCTGTATATAAAAATCCTAGCTTGTTTATAGTTCTGTGGAATTGTAGTATTTAATTTGTTTTAATAACAAATGACACCCCAAGCAACCCTTACCGTGTAAATTTTATAAAATTCCATGGTGATTTTGTGACAAAAATCTGATAAAGGACATGTCATTTACACTTAATAACAAATGAGTCCCAAAGTAGCACTTTTTTCATTTTGTATGAACACAATATCTCTTGTCATTTATTTCAAAAATAAAAAGGTTTTGAAACGATTTGGACACGTCCGTTGTCTTCTTACTGATGACACATAATTTTTATCTATTATTTTTTTTAAATATAATAATTAGTTACATCACTAAGCTGTTACTAAACGAGTTGAAGTATGAGTTTATATTTTTTTTACATCACCAGGATGCCCACACGAAAACTTTCATTTTTTCCTTTTTTGACTAAATTTGGTTCATCAATACTACGAAAGTAGTATTAAAAAAAGTCTACAAAGAATTAGATCTCAATGCGGGTGAGTTTTGTGCTGCCAAAATGAATTTCCATTTTTCGAAAAAATTTTTTTTTTATTCTTAAGAAGAATTTTCTCTGTTCAAAAATTTTTGTAATTCATGGATCTGCTAACTAACTATAACTAACTATATATCAAGTTGGCGAATTTGAGAAAAAAATTCGAGTATTTTATGGTGGTTTTGATTATGTATAGTGATAGTTTTGGTTAATTTTTCCAAACAACTTTCAATAAATGTTGTGTATAACATTGAGAATCTATTAATTTGTTCCCAAATCATCATAAGGACTACCAAACAAATAACGTTGTCGTGATCCATCTAAATATAAGTAATCTGTGATTGTTGGATCGTTTTTTTTTTACTAAATCTCCCCATTTGATCCTGTCCTGTGCCTCTTCTTGCCATCTTGTATACCAAACTTTCCTAAATCTATTTCCACCTCTTCTATCCATGTTTTCCTTGGTCTTCCTTCTTTCTATATAACTTATATCTCAAAAATTTTATTATTCTGTTATTTCAATACCCAAAAAGCATTTTAAACGAAATAGATACAATAAAAATTTAACTGCTGCATATTCATACAATCAATAAAACCCAACTTAATATTCTTTTCAATTTCTATAATCGACTCAATGGCTTTTTCAAATTGTCTTTGTCCGGTTTTAAACCCCGTTTTAATTGCTATAGTCAAACTTTTTTTATTTCGTTCATTTCGTTTGATTTATTTTTTTAAGAGAATAAAAGAAAATCAAGACAATTCATCTCATGAAGCTGAAAATAAATCTTCTACCTCATATAGCCGAAAGGACTGCGTCGTGATTTCATTTGTGTTCGAAATCTTGTATTAAATATTCGGATTTCCGAATAAATTATTTACAAGTTGTAATCTTTATTATTGGTATTGTGATTCGAATCGCTGAAAGTACTCACTAAAGGGGATGATTTCCATAATACAAAAAATAGACATAAGAAAACTTCATGGAATGAGTATTGAATAACAAATAGTATCAAACCAACACCAAATTACTCAAAAATTAATCTCAAATAGATTGTTTTCTAGTCCTGTTTATGCTAGTGAGGAAATGTCAGAGTGACAAGTTCATTTTGGTGAAAACACAGCTACACGATAAGCTGATTCGTTTCACCAGTTGATTGTTTGGTAGTTCTACTTATATATCTTAACAAAACTTAAGATGTAATTGAAATTTGTCATATTCTGAATCTATCTGAAACATTAATAAGATTTATCACAAAGATGTTTGTATTTGTATAATTATAAGTATGTTTTGCTACTATTTCGTAGTTCATTGATAAAAATTTATTCCTTATCGTACCGATGACTCTTTAGTCTATTTCTTAAATATTGAGATGTGTGTCCCACATACACAATATCACAATTATAACAAGGAATTTTTTATATGATATGCAGAAATTTGGCAAATTCTGAATCTATCTGAAATATTTATAAACTGTATCACAATGATTTTTGTTTTTCTATAATTGAAATTTTGTTTTTTTCACTATATGGATGTGTATTGATATAAATTTATTTCTTGTCATATTGATGATTTCTTAGTCTACTTCTTGAATATTGAGATGTGTGTCCCATGTACACAGAATTACAAATATTACAAGAAACTTTATCTATAATATCTATTCCTTGCTCTATTTATTGTAGGTTTGATTTTAGATTACTTAATTCTAATTATATATCGTCATTTATGTCTTATTTAATCTATTTTTTGAGTGATAATATTTCTTCTCTGCTGCTGAATTCTAGATCTTATAGTTGGAAAGTGTCAAACTGATCATTTTTGAAGATATCTTAAGGCCAAATTGGTTTCGTACAACATTTATTCCATATCGTACTGATGACTCTTTCGTCAATTTCTTAAATATTGAGATGTATGTCCCACGTACACAATATCACTATTCTAAGGAACTTTATATGTGATGTGAAAAATTTGATAAATTCTGATTCTTCCTAAAATATTTCTGAATTTTATCACAAGGATTTCTATAATTGAAATTATCTTTTTTCATTATACGGAAGTGTATTGATATAAATTTATTTCTTATCATATTTCATTTTTAGGTCCTCTCGGAAATCGACTGTAACTTTGTTATTTTGAATCGAACACCCTGTATATTAATACATTTTTGAAATCTACGTAAAATTTTAGTATACTTTTGTCCTAAAACTTTTTCTGAAAAATTCATACTTTTCGAGATATTAATTTTTTTGTAAAAAATTTGACCGTTTTTAAGGGTGTGCAAACTTTACAAATTATTTTTTTACGAGGATACCCTTAACGATATGAAAATGGTTTCTATCCGGTTTCTTTCAACTAGATCTGACGTATTTGAATCTATGTTGAAGAATTTTCTATTTTATACAGGGTGTGTATAAAATGTTTAAATTCCTAAATATCAAATTTCTTTATGTTTTCAAATAGAACCACCCGGTTTTTTCTATTTTAATGCATTTAGGGGTGACAAATAAGGAAATTCATGTATACATAAGAAAAAAAATTGATAGAAACCAGAATAGAAGTATTTCGAACTATATTTATGCCGATATTATCATAGGGCTGCAAATCATGTGTGCTAAATCAGCAACGAGAAAAAAGTAAAATAAAATCTTTGAAAAGAATCAAAGGAGTCACAAGAAAAGATCGTACTAGTTTAATGAAGTTAAAGAAAAGTTTTGAAGAAGAGGAAAAATTCGATAAATTCTGAATCTTTCTAAAATATTTCTGAATTGTATCACAAGGATTTCTATAATTGAAATTGTTTTTTCACTATATGAAAGTGTATTGATATAAATTTATTTCTTATCATATTGATGATTTCTTAGTCTACTTCTTGAATATTGAGATGTATGTCCCATGTACACAACATCACAATATTAATTCTAATTATGTATTGTCATTTACGTTTTAATTTGTTTTTTGTGTGATAATATTTGTTCTCTGGTGTTGAATTCTAGATCTTATAGTTGGAATGTCAAACTAATCTTAAGGCCAAGTTTGTTTTGTATACTATCGAACAAATTTTTGATTATATATAGTGTAATTATTCTTCGGAGCTACATAATTATCAACTTCTTTCATTAAAAACGTTTTTTCGACGTAATTTCAGCCTTAATTAAATGTAAGAGAAAAGTTTGTTTTCCATTTTCAATTGGATGATTGTGCGACACTTATTGCGACTCAAAATAAACATTAAGAGATGAGAGAAAAAATTTCCTTCCATTCTCTAAGTTGGAGCGTTTTAGTTGCCGTGAAAATGTATCAAACCTCCTGTGAATTCTGCAATTAGTTACCTGCTTTAATATGATGATATAAAAAACTATTTATACGATACTTCTTTCACGGTTTTTGCATGTGACGTGCTCGTATTTCATAATTTTGTTCCTCCTTTTACGGCAGAAGAGCACGTGAAAAATGTCAAGTGCTCTAAAATGTTTCAGAAGGAAGTTGTATGAAATGTAGATTCGCTTAAAAAGTAGAAAGAATTTGAATAAATTTTGTGATATATATATACATATTTCAACACAAAATTGTAGTGAATATACCAAGTGGTTCCAATATTTTGAAAACTTTTCTGGAATATATAAAAGAGAAACGATAAAGAGACAGGACACCCAATCCACGAAAAAATTGTGAATTCAGTTGAGGACGTGTTAAAATTGAGAACAATTAGATGGTGTCCCTTTCAAATTGAATCCTTTAACACTTTAAGGAAGAGAAAAAATAATCGAGAAACCACAAGAATGTGAAAAAGACACTAAAAATATCCAGGAGACCAAGTGCATGACAAATTTAATGGAATAATTGATGACATATATGCAATTCAATGTTGTCTTCTTCGAAGGAAATACCTCGGAAAACTACGTAGTGTTGGAAAAGGTTTCTCCACTTTTCATGGCAGTGCTGAAGCTTAGATGACTCAAAATAACGTCTCTTTGATTAAGTTTTCAATTAAGTAAAAAGGAAAAGTCAGGAAAACTCATTTGAATGAATGGCTTAAATCACCATCAATCAAAATCTATTCAACGTTGATTTGATTTACACTCAAATAACTTTCACCAAGAATTTCCATCATGAACCGACACTTTATGAAATAATTGTTAAAAAACTTTTTTTTTTCAGTTACAGTTTCGTGTGAACTTTTTTATATATATGTATGAAATATTCAGCAGAATTTGGAAACGCCCTTCACCTCGAGTTTTGAGGCTCACGTCAATCTAAAACTATAAATATATAATGGACACAAATTTGTCGAACTTTCGGCACACACCACGTTTATTTGATTCCGAACATACCAAGAGTTTGGAGGTTTTAAAAGTTTGAAGCCACAATCAAAAAACTTTGATGTATTTTTGGAACTTTCGAGGACGTCAAACATTCATGAGATGTTTTGAAAATGTTTTTTAAACATAGAAGATCCGACGTTGTGTCATTTGCATTTTATTTTACTAGTGAAATCGTTGGTGGTGATTTAATAATAAGTTGAGCTCGGATACATTATTTATAAGTAGATTCTAATTTAAAAAGTGCATTTTTTCAAATTGTTTTGGAGTGTAATATTCGTTTTTATACGTTTTGATGTCAATTTCTTTGCTGTTACTGCAAAAAAATTAACCGAACTTGCGTGGACATATTTCCAATTAACATATCAAATATTCAAAGAATAAAAATGATAAATAATAGATGGGAAAAGGGTAATAAGAAGAATAGGGTCGTTCCAAACTATTTGAAAAGGGTTCTTGGTACTTCTTAAAAAGGAGAAGATAAACTGAATGTATTTGATTATATCGAAGTTATTTTCACAGAAAATAGAAAAATATAAATATAAATATGCTCTAAATAAATAATTTTTGAGAAAAAGAAAATATATGAAGACTTGAGAAGAAAATTAAAGAATACAACTGGATAATTCCTACTTTGAAATATGGAAATAACATCTGGGTAGTGAACTGGGTAAAGAAATTAACAAAGAAAACGTTAATAAATGAAATATCTATGGAAAAGCTTGATAAGAAACCGATAGAAGACAAAAGGACACATATAAAGGAAAACATCTCAAAGCCTGATAATAAAAGTGCGTACAGGAAAAAGGACGAAAGTATAAACATTTGAATGGAGCAGACGTGGAAGATTGATTTGATTGTGATAAATAATTTAAAGAAAATTTAATTTCTCATCGAAATCAAAGTGAAAAACTTAGTACATTACTCATTAACGCCGCTTTGGTCTAATCTAGATACCGAAAATGAATACGTAATCAACTCAACAAGAAATGGGGGTTTCCCGAATTAAATTTAATTACGCCCGGATTGATTAAACTTGTTCGAGGACAAACGAAAACGAATTGAATCATAGTAGCAATTCTCCACATGTGATTCGCTGGTATTGACAGGTTTTTGGCGTGTATTATCGTCATCAAACTACATGGCGGTTGATAGAATTTGTTTGGAATTTCCATGAAAGTTTAATGTATAATATTCAAGATGAAAATTGGACTTTATCATCATTCATACCCTTATTTTTGATTGTTAATAATTTTCTAGCTCCTAGACTATATTAAATCTCGTTTTGGTTAGTCCATAGTGGATAATCTAATCGTATGTCTATCTCACAGCAGTTTGATTTATTCAACAATTTAAACCCGAACGGTACATCAATTTATGTTATGTCCGAAAATTGTAATTCACGCAATGTTCGATGGATATGAATATTTTGCTTCGATATAAAATGATCGTTTATTCAAATAGGAAATCGACTAAATTAATTAAGCGAACTGCGATACAATAATTCAAATTACATAGATAAAAGTCAGAATAGATTGAAATATGGAGGGAGATCTTTCGTATCAAAGATATTTACATGTAAAAAACATAATACAACAGTTAGCGCAAGATATTCAGGGCAAATGTAGATGCCAAGGAAACCGTTCGCCATAAAGAGACATTCCGAAGAAAATTATCATAAATTTTAATTATTTATTATGTTAATGGTGTTAATTACATAAGGAAAAAACTTAAATGTAGAAAAATTATGTTGGTTAGCCTACAACTTATCAAATAAAAACAAAAACAAAACTATAATAAATGTTCTTGCACTTTGCAGGATATTTCTTCGAACTTTGAAGATAATTTCAAGATTCTGCCTCATAGCGTCACAATGAAATTGATACATTTATTTCTAGAATCGAAAGTTTTTGTTCTCTCGTTTATGATATGCTTTCTATTCAATCTTCTGAGAAAATTCCTACAGTAACTAACATTTTTCAAATTATATTCTGTTCTGATACACGGATTCATTTATTTCCTGCTACATTACATGATCATTACTTATTTAGAAATATTCTCGTTAACTTTGTGTCTCTTGAACGTTTGAGAATTTTTCCTTTGTACTCTATAATAGGATGTACTTCCATATTGAATAGATTGATTCGATATAACGAGATTTTCAATTCAATAATTTTATTATTAATAAATATGCAGTCAGTTATAGATGGAATCAGTTCCTCTCCAATTGTGAGAAAAGAAAAACGAATTTTTTAATATACTGTTAGCTCGAAACGACAGTAATGGGGACAAACATGATGTTAGTTGAGAAAAAAAAAGAAAACACGGTTTGAATAAGGCGTCGACACGCTCTTATAACTTGAAATGGTTGATGAAGAAAACTAATTGTGAGAAATAAATCTGTAAGTTGTACTGAGCTATGAAACATGCAATTAAATGTCAGTTGATGCACCAAAGTAAGCAAATTATTTCGACAACACCCTAAAAAACTTATTAAAATGATTATAATTAGAATTATAAATCAATGAGGAAAGCGTTTGATAATCTTTCAGCATCTAGGGATTAGTTTCTAATAATAATTTTATCTCGAACCCATTTTGTTGAAAAATTTGACCATGATCCATTTAGTGCGTTGTCTTTTGAGTCTTTTAAAACCCTAGATTCTAGTCTCTAAACCTACAGCTCTAATATTATACTTTAAAATTACAGAGAATAAGTGAATTTGTTGAAACTTGACATCGTCGCTCCTCTAAATCTCATAGACAACTTGAATACAAAATCGATGTTTTTCATGTACATCGTTAGCGAATAAATGCTGAAGCTTCAGATACCAGAAAGGGCTGAATTATAGTTAAATATCAACACAATCAATCAAGAAAATTTTTGTACAATACAGATCTAAGGTTGTTATTAGTTTTAAAAATTCGGCATCTGATGGTATTGAAACCGATAAACTTATAATATTGTTGGAGATCTTGTTTGGACTACTGGGATGAAGATTTTAGAATCAAAGAGACAATTCTTTGAAAAAATAGACATCAATCATCGTTTCAACTGATTTATTGCCTGCCGATTTAGTGATATTAGCGAAAGTGTAAAAAAAGTACCTTTTTCAAGATGCTTTTTCTCTGGTAATGAATTTCAATAATACTACATTCAGTTATCGTTTATTGTAATATGCTGGCGCTTCCACATGGGGTTGGAAGGACAAATATTGAGTTGAGAGGATAGGCTAGAAACAACAATAAAGAAATTATTCAAAAACCAAACATCTACAAGTTGTAAGCGAAAATATAGTTAAATTAAAACCTCTACATTAATGCTGACGAAAAGATTTCGATAAAAACTACTAATTAAGACTTTTAGAAAACTTATAAACATAAAACTGTTCATTGAACAGTACATTAACACATAATACTGTACACACATCTTAAATTCCAAAATTTCTAATTTTCATGTATAAACTTCAACCATCTGGACTGTTTTCATTATTATTAAAATATCTAACGTCATTACATATATGGTTATCACAATTCGACCAATCGACAGCGTGTAATTATATGTATACTACGAGGGAAGTTAAATGTAGAGGCTGTGTGAATAAAAAATTATAGGATGTGTATTTATTATATTGTACAAAATCTTAATTTACCGCAACGCCGTTGGATGTACGATATTTTGTTTGGGGTATAAACAAATAAATTAGATGGTGTTCCAGCTCTGAAACACGCAATATATAATTGACCGTGAGAAAAGCTCTTATTATCTAAATCTAAGCCAGGAATCTTCTCTATTTGACGTTGTAATAATTTAATTAACAAAAATTCGTTAAAATCAAATAATAACCCGAAGTGAGAAAATATTTTCCTGGATTTAATGGCATTTTTGAATATGAGCGCAGTCTGCCGAAACTAATGTAAAACGTTCAAAGATCAACAATAATTTATGAATAAAAAATCAATTAAATAAAAAGTATCCATTGAACCGAATTGTGAATCTGAACCATTCTCAAATTGATACACAAGTAAACACATCCATTGCTGCATTTTTTGGAAACTGTATTGATATTCATAGCAACTTTCCTGGATGGTTTCAATCTACTTTTATCTACCCTCTTTGTGTAAATACGAATATCGAATCTGAATTTCTATATACTCCATAAACATGTGGAGGATTAAGCCAGTCAAATACGCATGGGGTATACATGTTCAATATTGTTTTTTGTTACGGTATTTTAATCCCGTAAGAAAATATTTTGGTGTGATTTGTATGAAATCAAATGGAAATAACAACCTTTTATGTGGTCTTTAGCGGAATTATTGAAATTTCTAATGTTAAGTTATATAAATTACTATATTTCATTATAACGAAACGAATATGGATAAGCATTTTATTCCTCCGAGGCAAACAGAACTCCTTCGGATGCTTTGAATACCGATCAAGTCTGGAAACAGAAAATAATCCGAGTGGTCAAAATCTGGCGAATAGGGTGCATGAGGTAGCAACTCACACTTTAATTCATCAGTTTTGACCATTGCAATAACGGATATGTGAGCTGGTGCATTGTCTTCGTTTCTTCTTAGCCAAATGCGACCGTTTTTGCTTGATTCTTCGCTCAAACGTTGATAATACTCGATGTTGATCGTTTTGAACCGTTTCTCCCTTTTAAGTCTATTGTTTCAGTTAGTATGCGCTGTATTGCACTTTTTGAAATACCTACATATCTGCTAGCTCGCGCACTTTCAGTCGACGATCATCCAGTACCGCTTTGTAGATTTTCATCAACATTTCTGGAGTCTTTACTTCATTTGGTCGACCAAACTCAGCTACCCAATATTTTACTGTTTATAACTAATGAACAGTCTCACCCAGGAAAGAATCTAGCTCAGCTTTCATATTGGTTGGGCTAAAGCCTTCCAAATAAAAGTATTTTTTCAATGTTTACAAATTCATTGAAAACGTTCATTATTAATAACTGCCAAACAAATACTATTAAACGTGGCGTTTTCAAACTTGAAACATATGAAGTATGTGGTGTTTTTCAAGCAACTACCGTCATCTATAAGACAGGACAGGTACACTTCTGGGATTATCCTCATAGTTAACTGTAAATTAAAGATTTTAATTCAATGTAGGACGGTAAAAAAAAGTAGGAAAACTAGAAGTTCATCTAATTAAGAAGAAAAACAGATGGCTTACTTTTAGTTATATCAAGACACTTATAAACAGTAATTTAGCAATAAAATGTTTTCAGTATGGTGTGTCTTTTTCACCCAACTAGCGTCTGTACAGTAAACGCTCTCAATTCCTTTATACTAATTCATTCAACGAATCCTTGGAATTTCAGTCGATTTGCTATTGCATTTTTCTATATAAAGAGTCTATTTTTGCTTTGCTGGAAAGCGGATTCACACTACCTTCACTTCATTTTTGAAATGAAAATCCCATGTAATTCACGTGACGTCTACAATTTCGTAAAAGCAAGTTTAGTTCAACGATTGAACACTTTTAAATCAAAATATTAAATTGTCCATAACCCATGCTCGTAAAAAAGATGAAAGCTTAAGGAAATTATGGAAACTTTTTATCAATAAAATGATAAAAATAGTACTTAAATTGGAAAAATCATATTTCTAATAATCTGCTAATTGTTTATTATTGTTTCTATTAAAATATATTACCTAGTATGTCGGTTTTAAATCATTTATATTATCAAGTTTTATCTAAAACAAATATTTTTCTGCATTTTTGATTTATATCAACATAAATGAAACTCATTTTTCTCTATTGAATAATTTCAAAGCTTTGTACTAGTTGAATATAAGTTTTCAGGATCCGTAGAAAGTTTATCTGTTGCATTCAAAACGAGATTTGAAATATATTCAGGTGCAATTGATTTTGTTCTTGCAAATGACTGAATGTCTAAAAGGTATTGCTGCTTATGCCAATATTAGCAGTTGTTTGCAGAAGTTGTCATCCTAGATTTCATCTAATATCCCACTTGGATATCGATATTTTGAGAATCGATAATATAGAAGCAATTTATTGTAATATTTTCCTCATTTATTTATATTATTTCTATCGGTGTGGTGAATTTTTAAACACTCACACTACACTTAACTAACTTATATAATTTATTTAAATTCACCGGCACACTGTTCTATGTTGTTCCGAATATATAGCCTAAACGATATTTATAGAAAGTAAACAAACAAAAAAATGATTAGACCTTCCTTGAAAGTAGTTCCAAAAGAAACAATGTGAACAAATCACTCATCGCTATGACGAAAACTTTCTCATTATCATGGGCCGGCCTCACGGCCCATGTCGGTCACGAGTTCGTAACAATATGAATACCCCAAACAAATAAACAAAACATATAAGCAATTTCTGATGTAAAATTTCCATTATCAAATTTACCTAATTATACTGAACCATATACTTTTTTGTTCCAGAAGTAAGATGTGTTTTCCCTTCATCGACCAAGGTTTTGAAAATTCCGTATCACTAAAAAGTGGAAAATCGCTATTTAAATCACTAACTGCACTATGCAATCGAGGGATAACGGAAACCTTTGAAAGCGCGTCGTTTGGGTCGCGCGACGAGCCATGAGTCGGTGCCCGGCGGTGCGTCATCGCTCATGGACCATCCCGCGTCTTATGTGCGGATCTTCTTCAGCTTGGGGCCGCGCCACGAGACTGCGATCTTTCGATCCGACACACCATCAGATCAAATTAAAGGTAAGATTTCTACAGTGTCAATTCAGTTTCGTCTACTTGACCATAATTCGTCAAATTAAGACCTTTCGACCCAGCTTTTTGCTACAACATTTTTGTCTTCCCTGCATCTGTTCACTCGAGTAATTTACTCACAGATTTCCTGGCAATTTTGTTATGTTGGGTGCCATTTTGTAATGTTAACCTGATATTTATCTAAATGTATTTGAATCAGAAGCAAATAGTTTAATAAGCATGGAATTTTTATATACAATAAACGCATTAGGGGATTTGTTTCCATTATCTTCATAATATTTTCATTTGCGCATACATGGTAGATCCTTGTCAAACAAAGGAAAGATATTGGACTGATCTCTATTTATTATTCACGTCAACGAAACGAAAATGGTAATAGAAGTTCGATGTTTGTTGAAAATATTATATGGTTTAGATTTAGTATGACTATACATACGGTGGATTGGATAACTTAGTTAAAAGTTTCAATTCAATCATTTAAATCGTTTACAAGGATCATTATTTTGAAACAATTATTCATTCGAACTTTTGGAGGTGAATAATATTTTGGTGAGAATCCAAACCTTAATATTGAATTCTTCACATGAATATCAAATATCCTCAATGGCTAAGCTTTGGGAGTCCAATGGGCCCCATTTCAAGCTAATTATTGGTTACGTATTCAATAGAATCATTAGACCTATTCACTGATTTTATTTATACAGAAATATCGTGTCAGCTCTATTTGGTTTCCAGAAATGAACTAGTTGTCGTTACCATTTAATAATTGGGACGAAAACACAGCAAAATAACTACTCATATTCTAAGCATAAAAAGCAGAGATTTAATAGACATACTTCCACATATTAAGATGTGTTTGTAAAGTATCTAAGACTTCAAAAAAAATGGGTTTAAAGCAGAAAATTTCTAGAATCACGGTTCTAAGAGTACAACCAGGTGATGCATTTTGTGTATGGATCAAGGATGTAGGTGCCACCTGTAAGTAGAAATATCTTGTAAATTAGTAACCAATGTTCATAATATTGAAGTAATTTGCAAACAGGTTTTTTTCTCTTCGCTTAGAAGTGATGATACTTACTAAGCAATCAAAGAAAAACTTCGTCAACAAAAAATAATAAGCAATAATATTTTTTGTATACATTCCATTTTTATACCAAGCTTGCAAATTGAATGAATATTTAAACATCTGAAGTTGTTCATACGAAAGTTACAGACAATTTCTGAATTTCGCGAGTAGGGTTTTTCCAAATGATTTGATTTGTGTATAGTACCACTATTATGACATATATTTTGAGGAACCAATTTTTTCAATGGTTCTCTTTTCTCAACATCACTATCATCAGTTCGCTAATGTGAAAGTCCAATTCCTCTTTGGTCACATTTCATTGTTCACAGTAGAAAAACGTATGCAGAGTACTATCTTAGTAAGGGCATACTGTGCAAATATAAATTATGTTAGTTAGTATCAGACTTCACCATGTTACTTTTCTATCCAAGTTTGCACGTTTGATATTAATCGCTTTGTTCACTTTCTTCTTTGATCTTGTTTCCAAGAATTTTGATATCTTTTTATTCATTCCTCTTGTACTATTGTCAGTCCGAGTACCTCAGCTTTTCTCAGGTATATTGCCGAAATAACTATTATGGTTGGCCTCGAGATCGTCCGATACGCTGAAGCAACTTTCAATGCCGCTCTTCTCTGCATCTCTTTTTTTATTCTTCTGTATTCTCAGTGTTCGGTCTATACCTCTGCCTCTAACTCACAGCCGGTCCACCGACGATGACCATCAACGTGCTTGGTCATGAAGGCTTTGTTAGCTGTAGGACGAATCTGCTACCAGAAGTTCAGCTTACCATCGAAAATCAATCCAAGACATTTGCCTTTTAGTATGAATAATGCTTCAATAGTGAGAATACATTTGAACTAATTACCAAATCTTTAAGGGTTGGTTTTTTTTCTATCAATTTACCTTGAAAACAAAGAAACTAATTCAACGTTAAAAACATGGCATCCGCAAATATTTGTATAAAATAGGGACAAAAACCAGTGCATGTAAGTAATAAAATACGGACAAAAACCAGAGCATGTAATAAAATGGGGTCAAAAACTAGTGCACGTAATAAAATAGGGACAAAAACCAGTCCATGTAATAAAATGGGGTCAAAAACTAGTGCATGTAATAAAATACGGTCAAACACTAGTGCATGTAATAAAATAGGGACAAAAACTAGTGCATGTAAGTAATAAAATACGGACAAAAACCAGAGCATGTAATAAAATAGAGTCAAAAACTAGTGCATGTAAGTAATAAAATACGGACAAAAACCAGAGCATGTAATAAAATAGAGTCAAAAACTAGTGCATGTAATAAAATAGGGTCAAAAACTAGTGCATGTAATAAAATACGGTCAAAAACTAGTGCATGTAATAAAATACGGTCAAAAACTAGTGCATGTAATAAAATAGGGACAAAAACCAGTGCATGTAAGTAATAAAATACGGACAAAAACCAGAGCATGTAATAAAATAGAGTCAAAAACTAGTGCATGTAATAAAATAGGGTCAAAAACTAGTGCATGTAATAAAATACGGTCAAAAACTAGTGCATGTAATAAAATACGGTCAAAAACTAGTGCATGTAATAAAATAGGGACAAAAACCAGTGCATGTAAGTAATAAAATACGGACAAAACCAGAGCATGTAATAAAATAGGGTCAAAAACTAGTGTATGTAATAAAATAGGGTCAAAAACTAGTGCATGTAATAAAATACGGACAAAAATCAGTGCATGTAATAAAATAGAGTCAAAAACTAGTGCATGTAATAAAAGAGGGTCAAAAACTAGTGCATGTAATAAAATACGGTCAAAAACTAGTGTATGTAATGAAATAGGGACAAAAACCAGTGCATGTAAGTAATAAAATACGGACAAAACCAGAGCATATAATAAAATGGGGTCAAAAACTAGTGCATGTAATAAAATACGGTCAAAAACTAGTGCATGTAATAAAATAGGGACAAAAACCAGTGCATGTAAGTAATAAAATACGGACAAAAACCAGAGCATGTAATAAAATAGAGTCAAAAACTAGTGCATGTAATAAAATAGGGTCAAAAACCAGTGCATGTAATAAAATAGGGACAAAAACCAGTGCATGTAAGTAATAAAATACGGACAAAAACCAGAGCATATAATAAAATAGAGTCAAAAACTAGTGCATGTAATAAAATAGGGTCAAAAACTAGTGCATGTAATAAAATACGGTCAAAAACTAGTGCATGTAATAAAATACGGTCAAAAACTAGTGCATGTAATAAAATAGGGACAAAAACCAGTGCATGTAAGTAATAAAATACGGACAAAACCAGAGCATGTAATAAAATAGGGTCAAAAACTAGTGTATGTAATAAAATAGGGTCAAAAACTAGTGCATGTAATAAAATACGGACAAAAATCAGTGCATGTAATAAAATAGGGACAAAAACTAGTGCATGTAATAAAATACGGACAAAGCTAGTGCATGTAATATTGTATATATTTCTTGAATTATTTTCAACCCACGTCAACAAGCTTTCTGCTTCTCAATGTATATATATTCCCATTATTTGGATTGTGAAGTTTTTAGAATGAGTATTTTCATGGATATCTCGTTACTTTAGCACCAGTATCATCTTTTTATTTGGAATTTACGGTCCATTTTCGAAGAACATCCATTAGTAAAATGAAACCGATTTACAGGTTAAATAAATTAGCAATTATCACCTCCGGCAACTGGATATCGGATTTCTATGTATAACGATTATCAAATATTACGGGAACTGATACCGCAGGAATATATTTTCCAATCAATTATTGTTGTATCCTGTGAATCTCATTCTAAAATGAATTCAAAAACGTGTAGTGACGCTACCTGATTATTTATTTGAAGCCTTGAAGCAATTTTTGGAATGATATTTTATATAATTCCACACCACTTATTTCAGTTAACATTGAAGCGTATTCGCTGTTATGGGTTGCTAATTAGTGAAGGTCTTGAGTTGAATTTCAAAGCTAAAGCGGGAATGTGATTGATTAAAATAAGATCTTAATAAGAACATTCGACGGACGTTCACAGTTTTTTATTTCTGTCAATTTGTAGTTTTAGTTTCAGGAGTATTTTGTCTAGTTGCTTTTAAAAACTTACGATGAATATCTACCATCATCATCTATCATTTTTCTTCAAAGAACTTTTGATCACAGATCACGGTTGATTCAACAAGTTTCTGGTCTGGCTCTGTATCAGTTTCTGTTCACTTTTCCCACGTTTCAGTTAAGCTACGACGACGAAACTATAACTGACGTTATTCAGATAGTTAATCACGAATTTTAAGTAATATATCAGAATGAAGGTATAATCAGAATTAGCTAGGGACATCACGTGCATTAATGTCTCAGTTAATCGATATCTGACACTTGTTGATGGCCCCAAATAGAATTTGAATCCTCAACATGTTAAACAACCCCAAAATTCTAGTATAATTAGAGTTTAAAGCCATTTAGGCCCTTTTAACGTTTCTCTAGCCACGGGCGATGCGGAATAATGTTGTATACAAAGCCGGAAAACGAGATGAATTTTTTCTTTAAAGGCATATCAAAATAACGTTATTATCTGTGCTTTCAAACAAAAGAGAAAGAATAGAATTCGGAGAAAATTCATTCTTGGAAATTTGTAAATGAAACAATTGTTTGTTGATATGTTTTTACGACTATTTTCTAAATCCTAAGAGTACTTGTATTGAAAATAAATTCGTGAGAAAAAAATCGACTCAAACGACACGAAAAAAGTAAGGCCCAAATAAAAATGGTATGCGGAAGACTTCAAGATTCAAAATGAAAACAAAAATTGGTTTTTCGGTAGGGTGGTTATTCGTTCGTTGATAGGAAGTGATAAAAGCAACTAATCACCCTTTTTTGGTTGATTCCAAAGCCTCAAACTGCCTACTTCTGGTAATTTCACCAAGGAAATGAACATCATCGAGAGCGTCGGTATTACTGCTGGTCTAGAACATCAACAACAACGTGAAGTGGACAGATTGAAACAAAGGATCACTTCTTGTCAATGAATAACCACCTTACTTAGATTTTTGTTGGAACTTGAGTTACTTACCAATTGGCGCTACGATTCTTGAAGATCCTTAGCCTCCCGGACAACTGTCCTCCATTCTTCTCGATGTTATACTTTTCTCCGCCAGTTTAGGACACCTAATTCTCTTAGGTCCTGTTCTAAGTCGTCCTGTCATCTTATGCGTGGTCGTCCTGATAGTTTGCGACCTTCCGACTTTTGCCTACAGCATCCATTCGAGGAGACCAAGTTAGTTTAGTCTTGCATAGCCTGGGTTCTCCATACAGGGCATAAATCTCATTATTCTTGGTCTTGGATTGGAACGTAGATGTCCCGAAGTTTTTTCCTCTCCTACGAGTTGAGTCTCAGTTCATTTCTAGAATTGATGTTGCACAAAGTCTTGATACAAATACATTGTTGCCAAAATCGGCAAGTGGTATGTTCAATAGTTACCAAGCAAGAAGTTTATTGCGGAAAAATTTGTAGGACGAAATAAAACATAATGTGGTACAACTAATCTATAATCCATAGTTATTTTTTCCACCTTCATACGATTATTAATTGTTTTTTAAATGTTTAAGTGTTTGTTGTCTTTATATTTGTCATAAAAATTGAGATGGAAAATCTAGAGCAGCTTAATTTTGTGCAAAACTTCATTCGGCGATTAAAACGTATAATAAAGTATTCAAAGTGTTTGGTGATGATTTTCTAAGAAGTATACAAATGTTTTGTTGACATAAAATGTTCAAGGAAAGCCTTAAAAGTATGGAAGGCGAAGCGCAAGGAGAAGAACCGGATGATAGCAAACTGATTGAATATGAATCTCGAAATAGCTGCAAAATTTGCGATTAGGTAGCTCTATATATAATCAACCTTGAAAAACTTTACAAGGGGGCAAAAAACAACAATGAATTTCCATCTTAGAAGACTTACTACAACTCCTGGTGTATTAACGCGGTAGGAAATTACTTTAAAGGGTGTTGCTACGTGGCGTCGGTCTCATTGCTTGTGAGACCTCGTATATGACTAAAAACAGAATAAACTTCACCTACGTTCGTACTAAAAATCCAGTAACTCACAATTTAACGGTTATAGTAACTTTGTGATCAAATTTAAATATAAAATATCTCTACCAGACACAAAATCGAAGATCACATCATAATAATAATACTACCATAAAGATGTTCATCCGACTCTACCGCACTTCCGTTCATTCAATGTTTTATCCCGCCAATAACGTTTCAGACATACATTCGAAAAAGGCTCTTTGACATTCGGAATCAAATGAAATTGTAAAAAAGAGACTCTTTATTCGAATATCCGCTAGAGATATACAAATTGAAATTTTTAGTGTTGCATGGAAAGCTTTAAAAGAGAAGCTTCACATTCTGATATTATTAAAATTCTATTAGCATTGAGTTGTTCGAAAATAATAGAAATAAAAATGCCGAAAACGTTGAATTCGAATCCGCTTATATAATGTTTAATATCAAAAACAATATAAAATTACAACTCATAGATCTAATAGTTTAATGGAATAGTCATATGAGGGCGTTTAATATGTTGTATTGTCTTTAGAGTTAATAAGAGTTATACAAAATAGGTTATCTATCAATCAAGACCTAACCTTCCACTACTAGGGTTGTTTATAAGCTAGATATTTGAATAAAGCATTTTGGTGGTTGCGTAAACTGCTGCGAGCATCTACATGTTCAAGTATTATCTTGTTTGACATTATTTGTAAGTGACCATACCAGCTTAATTGTTTAGTTTTGATGTCTTCGATTAATGTGTGGCTTTTCCCTTTATCTTTCTTATTTTGTTATTTTTCTGGATTTGCCCGCTGTTCTTTCATCAGAATTCCATCTCGGTCATCATTAGCATTTCTTCTGTAGTTCTGGGTTTATAGCATTTTTCCTGAGAAACTTTTGAGTTTTATCCCATATTCTTCTTAAAATTGCCTAATAAACGTAAAAATTCACGTTATTTTCAAAAATTCTGTGATTTCTAAGGTTTTTAACCTAGAATTTCATATATTCTGAATATTTTTGGGTATATTTTTATGATTTATCAAAAAATACCCTAAAATTTTATGTTTTAAGTCATGTTTTCATTTAAAATATCTTGAAAGGCAAAAATCCAGGTTTTTTTTCATATTATTCCTCAAAATATTATATATTTCTCGGATTTTTGTCAAAATATCCGAATATTTTTGGTTTCATGACATTTTTTTTTTCAGAAAAAAACCCTTTTTTAGGTTTTATTCCATTTTCGAAAAATGTGGGTTTGTTCCCATAATTCATTTAAAAAAAACTCTTAAATTTTTCGGCTTTCATCTTTTTGGGTTTATATCAAATTTCTTGATATATATCCCAAATTTTTTGAGTTTTAACACATTTTTACCTTTCAATTCACTCCTTGAAACGTTTTATATTTCTCGAAATATAACAACTTTCGAAGTTTTTTGGTTTTATAATAATTTCGCAAAATGGCCCAGCTACTATGGAATTTTAAATATTCGCTGAATTCGCGCGGCGCTTTTCGGGCAACGTCTTTCACAATTTTCTATAAATGGCGGAAGCGCCTTCGATGTTTCCTTTCATAACTTTTTATTTACAGTATTTCTTTCGAATAATTTCTAGAAAAGTTTATTTATTCCCTTCTTTTCTTTCTTTTCGTTGCAGAAATTTATTTAGGTATATAAATGATTTGTCTAAACGCAGTTAGTTTAGTTTTAACTAAATATTCGTAGTGAAAAGTACGGATTCGAAAAAGTAATCGTAGATCATTATTTAAGTGATATTTGTAAGTAAATTATTATAAGTTAAGTGTATTTTATAATGTGTAAATAAATTAAGGACGTAAAAAACATTGTTTATTAATTCACCCTACGAATGAAAAAATACGAAAAACGTTTGAAAATCGCTTAAACATAGAAAAACTTAGGTTTTTTCTCATTTTGTTTTCGAAAAACCTCGTGAATTTTTCCACTTTCAGTGTTATCATATTCAATGTTTATTTGCTTTTTATGTTGTTTGGTCCCATATTATTCTCTTTAATTGTTGTGTCCCTTTTGGGCAAAAGCGAGAAAATTTGGTGCGTCAATTAGACCAAAATCATACTAAACATTTTGAATTATTCTTACAACATAAGGAAGCGCATTTTCATGTAGCTGAAACCCAATTACTGCGGCATATTAACTGCTATTATGAACAAGAAATTGTTTTTTCTAAACCAGATCAGCTCTGCTATTTAACTGATTTTCAGCTCGATAATTATCCACAATCTGACTTATTTACCATCATTATTAAATTCAAATGAACACCCTTAATCTTTTGGTTCAACTTTCTGCCTTCTAGCTAAATCTACACTTGTGTACAAATGACAATTCTGGTATGTAAATTGGTTTTATTGGACTCTTTTTTAATTGTACTGAATACCTTGAAGGTACTATACTAACTTAGAAGCTATTATAATTCTTCATTATTTTGGTTAGGCGCAAAAATAAGAACAAGATTATTCTTCTTGAAACATTTCCTTTGATCTTCAAAGAAAAAGGCCATTTTTTGAGATAAATGTTCGGATGTTTATTTCATTATAAAGAGGAAGGTATGCCGTTAATAATGGAACACAACATCAGCCAAATGGCCGCCACGACTGCGCTTACAGAACCATATCCTTTTCATGAAATTTTCCGTAACCAAATTGCAAAGCGGCTCTCCTATGTCCTCGATAGCCTCACGAATTCCATCTTTGAGGTCTTGAATCGATGCTGGACTGTTGGCGTAGACCTTATCTTTCACGTGGCCCCAAAGGAAAAAGTCGCAAGGTGTTAAATCACAAGATCTCGGTGGCCAATTGTGATCACCTCTTAGAGAGAAATTTTTCCCGTAAAAGATCGATGGTTTCGTTGCTTGTGTGGCACGTAGCGCCGTCTTGTTGAAAGTAAATGTTGTCCATATCAATACCATCCAATTCCGGCCATAAAAAATCAATAATCAACTCTCGATAGCGCAATCCATTCACCGTAACTGTTGCTCCAGCCTCATTTTCGAAAAAGTAAGGTCCAATGACACCGCCAGACCATAAACCGCACCAAACAGTCACGCGTTGAGGATGGAGAGAATTTTCAGCAATAACTCTTGGATTTTCTCGGCCCCAGATTCGACAATTTTGTTTATTGACGTAACCACCAAGGTGGAAATGGGCCTCATCAGTTAAGATCATTTTTTGATGAAATTCCGGATCATTTTAATGCATTTCAAGGACCTAATCAGCAAAGACACGACGTTGTTGATGATCGGCCGGCTTGAGTTCTTATGTTAACTGAACTTTATATGCCTTAAGACCCAAGTCTATATGCAAAATACGGTGTAATGACGTTGGTGGAATGGCTAATTCCAAAGAACGCCGAGGAATGGACAAACCTGGGTTTTGTTCAACACTTTGGGCTACAGCAGCAATATTCTCAGTTGTTCTTGAGCGACGTGCACGGGTTTTATTCTTCACATCACTAGCTTGTCCCAACAGCTCAAATTTCTCCACCAATTTGTGTATTGCGGTCCGAGAAGGTGCTTCACGTCGACCCAAAAATGTTTTAGTTTTACGAATCGACTCTGCCAAACTTTCACCATTTTTATAGTGAATTTTAATAATTTCATTGCGTTATTGAAGCGTGTATCGTTCCATTTTCATCAATGGCGTAGTTTCTACTTGTCAAATGTCAAAAAATGACAGCTTCAAAAGTGACATTTACCGAAATAGCGGGCTGCTCAAAATAACACCTCTTATTGGAAAACAAATTTTGAGACAAATACTGAAAGTTTGATTTTTACAACGTTTTCTCGTTTTGTAGTTAACTAGATATGTGCGGGTTGAATCTCTGTCAATATTGAAATTGATATGATAACCAACATTTTGAAAAATTTGTATAATAAGATTATGTATCTGAATGTAAACTCCAAATATCAACGATTCTCGGTTTTTCAGTTCAATCTTCTAACCTCATATTCTTTCACAAAAGAACTATCCTGAAAATGGAGCATGTGGGTTTTTTGATATCAAATTCGATTCGATATGAATCAAGCTCAGGCTGTTTTATAAAATCGAGTATCTACTAGCAGAAATCAAGCTTAAATTCCAAATATACGACAAAAGATATTTTCACTGTACGTCAATATTATAGGTTGGTTTATTTTGATTCTAGTGCATTTTAGTGGAAAATTTTAACAACCAATTCTACGTATGTATACACAATTCGCCTTCCAATTGTGTAAAACTGAATAATTGGAAGCCAATAAAATTAATGGTTGGTGATACCACACTAGTTTAATTTATTAAATAATCTAGATAAACAGGTGATTATTAGAATTAACAAAAATAAGGGCGTCATTTAATTATATTGAATCGCTACCTGGGGAGAAAATGAAATCAAAACTACGCTCCATAAATGTTATAGAAACGCTTCACCCTTAACTTTATTGGTATAAAAGTTATGAACACCCAGATGAAGTCCCAATGCTCGAAACAGTTCAAAATAAAAAGTTCTTATTCCTTAGACCTTTTGATGTATTAATGCATCAGATTTTAGGTCTCTCACAATGCCTTACTCCCTAAAATATATGGTTTACCAAAGCTGCACGAGCCTGACATTCCCCTTCGACTGATTGTTTCAATTATTCAAACACAAAAAAAATTTTATACCAAAACAAACACCAAATCAAAACCACATAGAATTTTCAAGAAAAAATATAAAAATCTCTAACGAATATGTATTTATTTAGCTGGATGTGGTTTCTTCGTATACAAATAATCCTATTACCACTGGAAAAAGTATATTGATAAAAAATGGGACAAAATTAAAGAATATACAGAAATACCTCGAAACACATTTGAAAAAATCCATAAAATTCACAATAACAACAACCTACTTCAAATATGAGTGTGTCAATATTATATTTTAATGAAAACTTAAAGAAAAGTCGAAACGTCAAATTTTATCTTCCAAAAATTATTAAAAAAACCAATTTTAAAACAGAAGAGATCTAAAATCGAGAACTTTTAGAAGCATTAATAAAAAGTTTTCGATATACAAAGAAGAACAGAAAGAATATAATTTGTAACAAAACAGTTTGATTATCTAATCGAATTATCTACAAATTTAGAAGAAAAGAAAATGATATAGATATCAAATGAAAAGAATCAAAAAACCTCTCAAGGACAGTCTGAATCAAAGTTCGTACACCGCGTTCCGGTCCGATCTTTCTGAAATTGGAGAAGCCTTCTTACAAATTATGCAAACGGATTCAGATGAATTAGAAAGGAAGAGTCAGAATTTTTAATCTATTGAAGAAGTCCTTACAGTGAGTCCTGGTGCTTAAGCCGAGTAAATATCTAACCGCTAATTTGAAGATTTGCTCAAATTCGTACCACACGTCACCCCAGAAGGAAAGGGCATATCGGAGATGCGACTCAATAAGGGCATAATAGACTGTTAAGTTTAGTTCTTTGAAAACTGATCTCAGCGCAAAGCAGGAGGAATTTAATTTTTTATATAAAGACAAGGAATTGGCTACAACAACCCTTAAGAATTTTACAAATTCAACTACATCAATGGTGATGTTGCGACTATTTAAAGGACATAAACGTAAAACGAGTTGTGTTTGAATTTGTTCTGTAAGGGCCGATGTAGTTGGAGCATTTGATATGTACGACACGTTTTTACTCTACTTTAAATAATAAAACGATAAAAATTTTATGTTTGTTAAATATCAAACATCATACAACAAAATATAACCAATATAAATCAAATCCTTGCACTACTGGCGCTCGAATGGTTTTATTTAAATATGATATAGCTGATTAATTTCATTTTTAGTTTGTTATTCATATCGATGAACTACGAACTTAGGAAATATACGAGTCGAAATTATACG
This sequence comes from Diorhabda sublineata, assembly GCF_026230105.1. Classification (NCBI taxonomy): domain Eukaryota; kingdom Metazoa; phylum Arthropoda; class Insecta; order Coleoptera; family Chrysomelidae; genus Diorhabda; species Diorhabda sublineata. The sequence goes on along the minus strand of NC_079484.1, from coordinate 3,662,586 downwards.
CCAAATATATCGTTTATTTCGTCGAACAATCAAGTAATAATATCATGAAATTGTAACTAATCGAATTACTAAAGGCAATAACATCAATAAATGCAGTCATTGTCTGAGTTTGATAATGAAATTGATGTAAAAATAGAATAGAAATTAATCTCCTGGTTACTTTTTTATTGATTTTGCTATAAGTTCCTTTGGGAAGAGAAAAAATGATTTAAGACTCTTTTTGTAGAGAATTTTGAGCACTACATTTTGTGTTCGAGCAGTTTTTTTCGAATTTTTCTTAGTTTTCGTGTTATTAGCGTTTCAAAATTTCGAAAAATCGTGCCCGTAATTTTTCTAAGAAATGCTAGGATTATTCAGTAACCAGAAAATCAGAAGCGCCCAATTTAATATCGGATTTAATCCTATTTTACCTTTACTATACCATTTTACGGAAACAAGTTTCTTTACCAGATTATTTTCTACATTTCAAAAGTATAATTGAGTTAGTGTAACTGTTTGCGCAAAGTTTAACGACTTACGTTGGAAATTACGTCGTTGTCTTCCGCTGCAGCAAATATCTTGAGAGTATGAATTCCTTTATTAAAATATAAATGATATACAGTTTATTTCATCGCATCATATTTAGTAGATCTTCATAATCATAAATGTGTTTGTAGCATCACCAAAATATTCTTTCCAACAAAACATTTTGAACGATAGCATTAAAATAAGTTTACGTATTTCTTCTGAAAATAACCGTTTCCTTGCATACATTTTTTGTCTTTAATAAATTCACTTTATATTTGTACTAAAATGTATTTCTACAATCTTTAACGAATTCAACCTCAACGACGATTTGATAAACCGATATTCGAATATGTAAAAGAGGTTTGGGGCAATTGCCTTGTCAAACCACGTTATCCAGTTAAATCGTCGGAAATCTAATCTCGTGCTTTTCAGATGTCGTCGATTTATCACAGAAACCTTGAAAGAAAAAAATTGTATCACCATCGTATGTAACAGATTAAAGGAATATATACTGCGAAGGAAATGGATATGTTCGTTCACAATTCCGTTCTATTTGAACGTTCAATAAAAAATCCGCCGATTTCAATGAGATAAAAAAACCTGTAAATCAAAGAAGTATCGACAATAATTGATCATTCCAAAAGCTTAGCTTAAAGGAATTCTCGTTATAATTATATTTTATATTCATCCAACGATCAAGTGTTGTTTGATTGGTTCATTTTGGTTCCATTTTATAATTTCACGTCAAATATACTTCATGATTCGTTCATATAAGGAGTTTTAATCGAATAGTGTAGCCCATCCTATTCTGTAGCTTCAACTTAATGTTCAGTGAACTCTCATAAGACTTTCGCAAAAATTTCGCCATGGATCTGAAGATCGACCATCTGGAATGATTTCGAAGTACACTAAACCTTCATTATATCTCCAAACATACAAAGACACGCTCGAATTGACACATTGAAACATGATTAGAAATAACGAGAAGTTCCGCAGCTTTTGGAGCTACTACCCGACTAGGAATTCGTTTAGTATTGCCCAAAGTTTACATCTGGAGCTTATTGTGCCCAAGTTAGATTTTCCTTACAGTGGAAACCCCAATTAAAACCTCATTCAAAATTCCTAAACGACAATAGAAGTCAATCAATCAAGTCAAGTCAATTTTTTCCCATTGAGGCCTACGTTGACTCTAAATGAGAGAACCCAAAATATTTTGAAATTTAAATGACTTTAAAATTGAACATTAAAATAATATGTTTCCGATTTATTTGTATTAAATTACCTAACCATATTCCTAAGTTAATTATTTGTTTCTACTTAAGAAACCCCCAATATTTCTAATAAAATATCAAAAAATACATTGAGATCAAGGACAAAGATATAGTTTAAGAAGTACGACGTCTCTGGTAAAAATTTGTATCTATAAAAGTAAAAGAAAACACCGATTAGGGCCGAATCAGTATTGCCCAATTTGGGTTGGACGGGGATTTGCGTGATTTTCTAATATGCGGTCCTAAAGAGGGATCCCAATAGCAACCCAATCGGTTTTATTAAAAAAATTCCGCAACAGAATTAACAAAAGGATACTTGATTAAGAGCTGCTATATAATTGATTCACTTGGTTCCATTTTATTATTATTATAACTTAATTCTATGTTTCGACCTATTGCGGTGAAAATATTTTTTTATAAAGACCGAAATAAATAAAAATATCAAATTTTACCTGTTTTTCGAAACCATTTATCAAAGGAGACAAAAAATCCAAAAGATTTATAAAAATAAACAAAAAGAAAAAATGATTAAGGAAAGTTTGAAGCACTAGTGTCATAATATCCGTGGACTTACCTGAGATGAATATAGAATAAAATAATTAATGGAATCCTCACAAGTTGATCAATAAATATGCTCAGAATTATGTTCTAGTTCTCGTAAAGTCGGTAATTGAGTACAAACAATTCATCAAGCTCTTTGAGCACGAAATCCATAGGCTCGACGTTGTCAAATTTGAAAACGTGTTACAAATTATTTGTTTAGATACTCGATTAATTAAATGTAAAATACGATTTCCATAGAAGCACTTTTTTGAAGCTATTACTTTTTTTTCACCCACTTAGACCCTTTTATAGTGCTTTTAGGTGCTCAAATTGTGTAATTGGAAAACAACTATTATGGAGTAAGGTGCAATATTTTTTAATTCTGCTCAATTGCGATTTCTCGCCGTGTATAGGTATATATCTCTTATCATGATTGAAATACCTACAAAATTTGTTACATTCTTTTCTTCTTTACACGTCTTTTAGTTTCCAATATATCACAGTTTCACATTTATACATTAGTTATATTTTCATGCGTTTCCAACCCTCCAAAGCTTCACTCCTTGTCAAATTTTCAATTTCCGGCGGACTAGAGCTTGAAAATACAAAGAAACACCAATTTTTTCAATTTCGTACTTCACAGATCATTTTATCGAACTTTTAGTATGGTGAGTCGAACAAATTGAATTCAAAAAACTTTTTGATACAAAATATTTGAAACTAGAGGCTTCGCTCGCATTTAAGCCATTAAATAAGTCAAATCAGAGATCATTACGACAGAAATGAATCAATGTGTTTGAAAACTATAGTTATAATTTCTTATTTTGCTTAAAAATTACTTTGAATCATCAATAAAACTTAACAATAAAGTTTTTTAATGACTCTTCTGGAACAGCACATTCCAACAGTTTCATCTTTCCATTTGAAAGCATCGCAATAGTGACATTGAAGAATGATTATTATATTAAATTGAAGGATCATTTCGAAACCTAGTACCATTGAATACCGTCCAATCCTCAAGCATGAAATTTCGACGGCGCGTGGACTGCATTGGCATTGATCTGGGGCTTCTAACTCGTACCTGAAGAGGATTTCCAGCTGCTCTCAAATCACTTCATCGCTCTGCTTGTTGTTGTTTTCTGATCACTGCGTGAACCAAAGAACTTTTGCTGCACTGGGCTTTTGCTTTCGAGGTATTTTTTAAGAAGAACAGAGTAAGAATTAAAACCAAAGACACCTAACCTCAAAAACTCGATTTGTATGTGTAAAGATAAGAAAACTAACAAAAATATAACAAAAAATTCCAAACAGCTGAAACTATAGTCAATTGTTGATTGGTACAGCAGTCAGGATTGGAACTCCATTACTAGAATGCTAAATGGCTTTGAGGAAACTAATTTTTTTCGTAAAAAGTATCCTATGTTATTCCTAATACCTTCAAGAATATGTATACAAAGTTTTATGATTATCGTTAAGTAGTTTTCGCGTGAAAGCGTCATAAACACACTTACATTCACATTTATAATATTAGAAAGGATTTTCCTCAAATTTTAGAAAATATTATGGAGTTTCTTTCATGATAAGTTACTGAAAACAAGTTATGCAAGCTTGTGAGCTCAGAAATACATCGATAAACTTAGAAATTATAAACAAATAATCAAAAACCGTCTTGAAAGTTGGTTATTGAGTTAGCACAACTGTTTTTCATTTTCTCGCGTAAATTGAAATTTAAATTGATAAAAGTTCCGTGAAAAATGGATTTATCCAAAGGAAAATGCTGCGATTTCAACGAAATTTACAGATCAGGGGCACAGATGATACGTTTTATATGAAATGCAAGTAACACATCATTCAATAAATCTTGTGACTAACTAAGAAAAACACTTTTTTTTGCCAAAAATCGATTTTATTCATCAATATAACCTCCTTCACTAGCCTTACAATCATTTCAACGCTTCTCTAACTTCTTGACGCCGTGCTTGTAGGAGGATTTGTCTTTTGCCTCAAAATAAGCTTCAGTTTCAGCAATTGGTTCTTCATTCGAGCTGAATTTCTTACTGATCTACCACCTTTTTTTAGATCAGTAGTCACTGGGGGGCAGATCTGAACTATACTAGGAACAAGGAAGGAATTCGAAGGGTAATTCCTTCAATTTAACAATCATTGGTATCTACTTTGCAATCGGTTCATTGTCTTGGTGAAAAATTCGACATATTGTGGCCGTTTTTCTTTGATTTCTGCATTCAAACGATATAAAAACTCTATGTAGTATTCGGTTTTTGTTTTTTTTTTCTTTTTCTTTCGTGGTCCAACACTCGCTACCGTATAAATCTTCGTAACTTGACAGCTCTTGAAATATCTCTTGATCTTAATAGTCCTCCTACGGCTCCAAACATCTTTTTCTCTCTCACCAATCTTTTATCGATTTCTCTCTTTTATTTATCATTGTCGCTTCCAGATATTCGAGCTCCTGGACTGTCGAATCTTACTCCCTGTTTTGCTCTGTCAACACTCAATTTGTTTCCTTCTTAGTTTTTCTGGAAAACTAAGAAGGAAAGAAACTCCCTTGATGAAGTCACCCTGTATAGGTATAGGTATCCAATCTACAGTTAAAATTTGTTGTTCACAAAATTGATTCTTACTCTGTATCCTTTGTAAACCAAATCCTCTCAAGTAAACTAATTTGCCGTGAGATAATGAACTACCATATTTAACGTGCTCAAGTTACATAAACAAAAAGTTCTTTACGCATATCAACCAAGACGTGTACTCATTATTAGAACAGAGTAATAAAGTTGAAAGCGTGCTCTGTCTTTTCTTTGTGTATTTGTATGCGGTTCACGTGCGTCTACCACATTATGCAAGCGAAAGTAATCTCTGTTGATATCATCCATTGAAGAAAATATACATCCGCAACAGGAATATTAATATAAAAATTTTTTTCAACAAAACTCACTTTCATAAACATCATTATGTACTGGATATTGAGTTCATTGAGTTTAACAACTATTATCGACTTAGTCATGGAAATAAGGGATGCACAATTTGAGCAATATGAAAAATACGTGTCTGAACTTTTGAGAACAGATAATTTCATCTGGATGCCAAGAAAATATCCCAAGATACCATCACAGTCTGCGCGAAACGACGAACTCAAACTATAAGCGATAAAAACACCGAAAAAAACATAATGAAATGAAATTACTATACTCAAAAAAAAATCATCGAGCAAGCACAGACGAAGAAATACCAAAGAAGGGGTAGTCTTACTATCATACATTTATAATGTAATCATAAAACTTGGATCCTGACCAAATTCATTTGAAGTTGCACAAATTATGATTAGTAAACCAGGCAAAGACCGACCTATAAACCTGCTCCCAACAAGTGTTTAAACTTCTTAAAAAAGTAACCCTACATAGATCTCCCTACATAGGAATGTATCCCCGGCCAACAGTTTGGATTTCAGACATTGATGTACAGTGCACCAAGTCCACCGCCTCGCGCATAAAATAAATAAAGCCCTAGGGAATAAAAAGTACCGCTATGCTGTTTTTCTTGATATAAAACAAGATATAGACCAAGGACTGCTATAGAAAATTTAAAAAAAACTCCTTAACCAAACCACAACCTACTTCTAAAATTATATCTAGCTTACAGAACCTTCCGTAGAAAGTTAACGAAAAAAAATTTAAAGAATGGAATCGCATCCGCCAAACTTTAGATTTTATCATTGGAGATGTGTGGAAAAATTATTCCCTGGAGGAAATATACTAAAAATTTCTCTTACGATTCCTCGTTTCTGAGTTATAGACAAATTTTTCAATCGATTTTTTAACAAAAATATACTGGATAAAATTTCATCATCGTTTATATTATTTCTAAGGAATTACTATTGAAATTTTTAATGATATAGCATGGATTAATTGATTAAATAAATCATATACCAAATTTGTCGATTGGAAAACATTGTGTATACCAATTTTTCACAAATTGAATTATTAGTTCTATATTTTATTTATTTCTTCAATTGCTTATTTCTTAGACCTTCTGATATATTAATGTATCTTGTTGCTCTTGATTTTAGGTCTCTTCTGTTTTAAAATTTTTTTTTGATAATTTTTAAAAGAAAGATAAATTTTGACGTTGCGAATTTTCTTTAAGTCTTTTCAAAATATGATATTGACACTGACAATTTGCTTATTTATATTGATCTGTAGATCATTCTATAAAATCAACTTAGAACTTTGTTCCAATAAGAAATAGTTATTTTCCAAACAAGTGCGGGAAGTGATACATTTGGCAGGTAACAGCTCGGAATAAGTTCCATTTGCAGCCTTCAAAATGGCTTCGGGAAGTTCTTCGTCGGATTAATCCATTAATATTATATTATCGGATTCGGTTTAATGTAGTTTAATTTAGAAGACTGCACATATTCGGTCACTTCCAAGATGTTTTGAACAACTTTGACGTTTTAGTAACAATTACATGGTTATATAAAAAATATCTGTATTATTTTATATTTTCAAAAAATTAAAAATGCTACAAAAAGCTAGAAAAGGTTTAAATTTTATTTGATGGACTATTTCGTAAATATTTATTTCCCTGTAGTAACAATAGTTAGATCTCAGAAGTAAAAAACTATCTAATAAAGTCAAAATTTGCATAATTTTACTTTCCCGCACTAGTGCGCACTTTCAAAACTAAAAATGCGTGCGGGAAAGTGGGTTAAAACGCACAGTCGTAGGGAAAATTAATTTTTTCTTTGGTTTCCACATCTCAAATATATTAAATTTATTAGAATTTACAAAATAGAACTATTAATTTTACTTAAATTATTCATTTTTCTCATTTATAGCTTTTTCGTTCTCATGAATGTGAACCATTTCTAAAAATTTCCTTTTTCGTGTATTAGATTCCGTTCCAAAAATTTTTGAATCTTTATAATTGAATTTATTTTTTTTTTGATATCTCATGGTTCGTTAATGCAGCTCCATTTTTTTTTATCGTATTGATGACTTCTTAATCTATTTTCCAAATACTGAGATGTCTGCCCTATGTAGACAATATCACAATTAATATAAGGCACTTGATATATGATATTAGCTCTTTTGTTTTTGGTTGTTTTAGATTTTAATTCATTTTATTATGTCCTTTATGACTTATACCAATATCATATTTATTAAAATAATTCGATAATTGTTGGGAAAGTCCTCGTACATATGGTAAGGAAAAATGTTTTATGTTTTAATGTTTCGTTCCAGTTTTTTTTTATAAATTGTTTATCCTTTTCTTGAATATGTTATTCATAATTATTTTTTCAATGCAGTTTTTGCTTTTCGAATAGCTAATCATCTAAATTCAGGATCTGATAGTTGGATTGATCTACCAGCCAAACTTTTTTGGGACATAGGATGACACGAATTGTTTAAAGTTTAAATATATTGAGGATCAGTTGGTTTCGTATACCATTCTGTTCTTATTTTATTGTTAATTACATATAATGTGACATCAAGAAAATTGATTCTATTATTTTGCTCAACCTCGATTTTGAATTGAAGCTTTTCATAATAAGAATTGAACTTTTTACGTATGTTTTCAATTTGATTCTTTGATACAACAGTAATGCAATCATCTACATTCGCTTAGGACCGTTTCCTCAAGATCTCCCATTACCAATTGTGCTATAACACTTGAAATGGAAGCTCCCATAGCACAACCATCAATTTGTTTGTGTTTTATTCATTTTCATATTTGAAATATGTTGTTGTAAGTGTGAATTCTATGGCTTTTATAAATCCATTTTGAGGTATTTCTGTATATTCTTTAGATGCATTAATATTTTATTTATATTTGATTGCTATTCATTTATATGAATATAAAAAAATCTCATTAATTTGATTGTTGTATCCATAAAATAACTACTTACCATCCATCAATTCTTTATTCGCCCATTTTATTATGTTCCTAACCATTATACTTATTTGTAAATCAATTATGAGTTATGATAATCATAATAACCTAACCGTTATAACCGTAATAAAATTCAGACCTCAAAATTAGGAACACGACTTGGTCAACCCAACATAAAAATAGTTGCTACTCAAAAGGTAGATCAATACTCATTGCATTATCTATTTTTATATCTTCTGCGATTAGTGGTAGTTCCATTCAGGATTCTGTTTAAGAAACTGCCATGAGAAATAAGTGGTATCGTGTACGTGGAGCTAATTGTTTGGGAGCTGATAGATTCCCATTTGTGTTTATTCAAAGTACCACAATTGGACGTTTATTTTTATAATCTCCCATAAACCACTTCACGGTTTCTTCGCTGTTTTTATACAGTGCGCAAATTTAAATCCCATCGAACATTACGACTGTCCAATACACATCATTCTCTACCAACTCTGATTATAGTTAATCCATAATCCTCATTTTGTCAACGTCTGAATGTTTAAAAGCATAGTACATAATAATCATGTTACCAAAAAACCCAAATCCACAAATAATTTCTTTCTGATTTCATTGAGTATATATCCTACTTTGTCAGATTTTCTTATCGATATTTCTTGATAAAAAACGAAATAGCTATTACCAATATCTGTAAATGTATTTCTACTATTCAATCTCGAAAACGTAAAACTGTAGGGCTCTATAAATGCTTTTCGATTGACGAATCCATAGCCGGAAAATTCAATCTGAAACTATATTAACGAATAGTTCGAGGAAAGACATAAGTCGATAGATCCTTCTGAAAGGCAAGTCAATCCTTTAACATGATGATTACTTTTAACGAAATTGTTGAAAGATACTTTTTTTTGGAAATTATTTCAACTATATATATGTGAATCAATAACATAATTATTTATAATTCTTGAATTAGAATCTAATAGAATATTGTGAATGCGTTTGAAATTAACTTTTGTAATATAAATCTGCAACTGCTTCAACGTGTAGAGACCTTTGATTCATTCGAAAGTACGTGGAGATTATGACAAATATTTTTCGAAAGATCTGAATTACTAAAATCCACCTAAAACTGAGGATTAGGCAACAATAAACGTTGTTAAATTCATTTTGATAATAACATGTAACAAACAATTTTGTTGTCGTCTCCAACGCGATGTTGAAGAACAAAATAAACTAATTTAATGATGTAGTTGCTAATAAACCTTTCAAAAACTTCAGTTTCTTCCATACTCAACACACATAAAGTCTGGATATACCTCTCGTCGAAACCGCACACCAGAGCAAAACTTTATCTGCGACTTTCCTTTTTTACTTCATATTTTACATTGTACACTCTTTTATATTGTCGTTTCTTTTGATTTTTCATCTATAATAATAATTCTCTCATCTGCTAAGTGTTTTGGTTTCGTCTTTTCCGATATTTTTGACCATTTATTGCCAATTCCTTCGATACTCTTTGAAGTATACACCGATTTTGTCTTTTAATCTTCTTACCAGTTTTACAGCTCTTTTTGTGGGGAAAATTTTTTTGTTTTCCACTTTTTGGGAGGTTGGTACATGGTATTCCTTCTTCACATTCGGCTATAACACGGTGAATGCTTCTTGGTGACATATTTTAGTTTTGAAAATACATCTACGTCAGGCTTAAGGATCTGTACAATCAAATTATAAATACTTTTCCTTATTTCCATTTTTTTAATGCAACTGATATAAAAAATTACTCATCTTAATGAAGTTAATAAAAAGAAAAATTTTTTGATTATAAAGCCAGTCAGCTCCCAAATTTACTAATCAAAAACAAATCTAATTCTATATTATTATTTTTTTCTTCAAGAAAACTATTTCTTTTTAAATTTAAATCAAAAAAATTGAATATAAAATTGTGTCCGGTTTTTAAATTAATATTCAAATGCACAATCTTTCTACAATCTATATTGTGATAAACTCTCTCAAAAGGAAAACAATTTGCGACCAGACTTCTCTATTAGAGATGTATTTTGATAATTTATTCACCCCTGACATTGTCTCTTAGATTATTGCCTCATTGAGTATTCAAAATATTTCAAACTGTCTGTTTTTGAAAAAAAAACTACTAAAGTACAAATTACTCATGAATTCGATTCTTAGAAAGGTTGTTTATTATAAAAAATAACTAATATAGTTTTATAATTTGTTTAAGGAAAGAAACTCTAGGATCCATTAAAAAAATCTTCATAAGAGATATAAAGCTCACCCATTTCGAAAGCATCGTTTTAATTGAAATCCGAGCGGCCATAAAATATTTAGTGCTTCCATGAAAGCGAGCAAATATAGCACTGAGGTTCGGTTATATTTTTTTTTTTTTTTGGGGGAGCGAAATATCCCATGAAATATATCATTTTCGATCGATCATATCATAAATTCTTATCAAGGAAATATTTAAATTCTGTCAGCAACCAATCTTTCAAAACTTCACTCGAGGCGACCATCCTAGCGGGAGCATAAATTTCACGCCTCTACAAAATCCTGCATACACCACCGAGATTATCTTGTATACTACTAAATTGGATACAGCCTGGTTGTTATTTTTAATTTTATATTACTCACAATATATTAATTCACTGGGTTTCTAAAACGGCTTTAAATTTCAACATGAATGTGTACACTTTTCTCTTATTAATAAAAATTTCTTAATAACTCAAAAAAAAGTAATCGCAGTTTTCTATTAAAATTAAACAAGAAAGATTCCTACTTATACAGCGCTGCACTTCGTAGCAACACTTTGAAATGTGCTGCACTTCGCTGTTCTATCCTACAACGCGCTGCACTCCACTACAATGTGCTGCACTCCACTAGACTGCACTGCACTACATTGCGCTGCGGGAGATTATCTGTTGCCAATAATAGCTTTGCCGCATTCTTTGGGGCGTGTTATATAATTTACTTCATGTATATGAGCTGTTTTCTATCAAAGCCATATTTTTTATAACGTTTATAATACAATTTGAATCTATAATATGTCAGAATTGGACTTAGCTTACCCGAAAACGATTTTCGGTGAACTTCCATGACCAGTATACCTTTTCGGCAATTTAATACACTAGCCTACATTGTGCTGCACAACCCTACAATCCACTGTACTAAGCTGGACTACACTAAAATGCACTGCACTACTTTAAAATCCGCTGCACTATATTAAAACGCGCTACACTGTGCTGCACTACCGTACAATCCACTGTACTAAGCTGGACTACACTAAAATGCACTGCACTACTGTAAAATCCGCTGCACTATACTAAAACGCGCTACACTGTGCTGCATTTCCCCACAATCCACTGTACTAAGCTGGACTACACTAAAATGCATTGCACTACTTTAAAATCCGCTGCACTATACTAAAACGCGCTACACTGTGCTGCATTTCCCTACAATCCACTGTACTAAGCTGGACTACACTAAAATGCACTGCACTACTGTAAAATCCGCTGCACTATATTAAAACGCGCTACACTGTGCTGCATTTCCCTACAATCCACTGTACTAAGCTGGACTACACTAAAATGCACTGCACTACTGTAAAATCCGCTGCACTATACTAAAACGCGCTACACTGTGCTGCATTTCCCCACAATCCACTGTACTAAGCTGGACTACACTAAAATGCATTGCACTACTTTAAAATCCGCTGCACTATACTAAAACGCGCTACACTGTGCTGCATTTCCCTACAATCCACTGTACTAAGCTGGACTACACTAAAATGCACTGCACTACTGTAAAATCCGCTGCACTATACTAAAACTCGCTACACTGTGCTGCATTTCCCTACAATCCACTGTACTAAGCTGGACTACACTAAAATGCACTGCACTACTTTAAAATCCGCTGCACTATACTAAAACGCGCTACACTGTGCTGCATTTCCCTACAATCCACTGTACTGAGCTGGACTACACTAAAATCCACTGCACTACTTTAAAATCCGCTGCACTATATTAAAACGCGCTACACTGTGCTGCACTACCGTACAATCCACTGTACTGAGCTGGACTACACTAAAATGCACTGCACTACTTTAAAATCCGCTGCACTATATTAAAACGCGCTACACTGTGCTGCATTTCCCTACAATCCACTGTACTAAGCTGGACTACACTAAAATGCACTGCACTACTGTAAAATCCGCTGCACTATACTAAAACGCGCTACACTGTGCTGCATTTCCCCACAATCCACTGTACTAAGCTGGACTACACTAAAATGCATTGCACTACTTTAAAATCCGCTGCACTATACTAAAACACGCTACACTGTGCTGCATTTCCCTACAATCCACTGTACTAAGCTGGACTACACTAAAATGCACTGCACTACTGTAAAATCCGCTGCACTATATTAAAACGCGCTACACTGTGCTGCATTTCCCTACAATCCACTGTACTAAGCTGGACTACACTAAAATGCACTGCACTACTGTAAAATCCGCTGCACTATACTAAAACGCGCTACACTGTGCTGCATTTCCCCACAATCCACTGTACTAAGCTGGACTACACTAAAATGCATTGCACTACTTTAAAATCCGCTGCACTATACTAAAACGCGCTACACTGTGCTGCATTTCCCTACAACCCACTGTACTAAGCTGGACTACACTAAAATGCACTGCACTACTGTAAAATCCGCTGCACTATACTAAAACTCGCTACACTGTGCTGCATTTCCCTACAATCCACTGTACTAAGCTGGACTACACTAAAATGCACTGCACTACTTTAAAATCCGCTGCACTATACTAAAACGCGCTACACTGTGCTGCATTTCCCTACAATCCACTGTACTAAGCTGGACTACACTAAAATGCACTGCACTACTTTAAAATCCGCTGCACTATACTAAAACGCGCTACACTGTGCTGCATTTCCCTACAATCCACTGTACTAAGCTGAACTACACTAAAATGCACTGCACTACTTTAAAATCCGCTGCACTATATTAAAACGCGCTACACTGTGCTGCATTTCCCTACAATCCACTGTACTAAGCTGGACTACACTAAAATGCACTGCACTACTTTAAAATCCGCTGCACTATACTAAAACTCGCTACACTGTGCTGCATTTCCCTACAATCCACTGTACTAAGCTGGACTACACTAAAATGCACTGCACTACTTTAAAATCCGCTGCACTATACTAAAACTCGCTACACTGTGCTGCATTTCCCTACAATCCACTGTACTAAGCTGGACTACACTAAAATGCACTGCACTACTTTAAAATCCGCTGCACTATATTAAAACGCGCTACACTGTGCTGCACTACCGTACAATCCACTGTACTGAGCTGGACTACACTAAAATGCATTGCACTACTTTAAAATCCGCTGCACTATACTAAAACGCGCTACACTGTGCTGCATTTCCCTACAATCCACTGTACTAAGCTGGACTACACTAAAATGCACTGCACTACTTTAAAATCCGCTGCACTATACTAAAACTCGCTACACTGTGCTGCATTTCCCTACAATCCACTGTACTAAGCTGGACTACACTAAAATGCACTGCACTACTTTAAAATCCGCTGCACTATATTAAAACGCGCTACACTGTGCTGCACTACCGTACAATCCACTGTACTGAGCTGGACTACACTAAAATGCATTGCACTACTTTAAAATCCGCTGCACTATACTAAAACGCGCTACACTGTGCTGCATTTCCCTACAATCCACTGTACTAAGCTGGACTACACTAAAATGCACTGCACTACTTTAAAATCCGCTGCACTATATTAAAACGCGCTACACTGTGCTGCATTTCTCTACAATCCACTGTACTAAGCTGGACTACACTAAAATGCACTGCACTACTTTAAAATCCGCTGCACTATACTAAAACGCGCTACACTGTGCTGCACTACCGTACAATCCACTGTACTGAGCTGGACTACACTAAAATGCATTGCACTACTTTAAAATCCGCTGCACTATACTAAAACGCGCTACACTGTGCTGCATTTCCCTACAATCCACTGTACTAAGCTGAACTACACTAAAATGCACTGCACTACTTTAAAATCTGCTGCACTATATTAAAACGCGCTACACTGTGCTGCATTTCCCTACAATCCACTGTACTAAGCTGGACTACCCTGCAATGCACTGCACTGCGCTGTTCTATCCTACAATGCGCTGCACTACCCTAAACTGCACTACTCTGCACTTCATTGCTTCACAATGCGCTGCGCTACCTTACACTGCGCTGCACTGTATGATTATCTATAGTCCACACTGTATAATTAGAATAGAAAAGCAGATATTGCTTCTAAACCTCATAATCAACTGTTTGTTGAGATATTCATTTGGAATTCACAAAGTTATGGCTGCGGAATGACAAAAATTGATTAATTGGCCGTTTGAATTATAATTATAAAACAATTTTGTACAGTTCATGATGCGTGCGTATATTTTCCTTTGTAGAAAAAAATTATATACTCGTTAATTTTCCAAGATCAAAGGTTTGATTATAATTATTTTTTTAACGAATTTAATTGACACCGCTGCAGCTTATACGTTTCGACGTGCTGGTTAATTGCGACAGCCATTGAAACTACCATTTTTTATCAAAAAAAGTGAGCCAACAACCATATTCAACAGTCCTCACGAATGACATTACTGCAATAAACTTTTCATTCTAGAAAATATTTTATAGAAAACTCTGGTGGTATTTATTTTACAGCATAAAATTGTGAAACATGGAAAGTCAACATTTCATTTTTGATATCTCAATGAAAAGGGCAATTTGATACTTGAAGTTTATACGAAGGTTGCTTTTTATGTTCTTAGAAATAGTGGAAAAGAAACGAACGAGTTCAAAATGAATATCCAATAAATTCTAATGATGTTTTTTTACTATCTAAGAAAAACACATGAACTGAGATAATTGGGAATCAGAGATTATGCTACAGTTTGAACAAGTACATATTAATAACGAATGCTCTTAATAACGATATCAACAAGGAAGTAAACGTCGAAAAGGTAGTCAAATTTGAAAAATAATACTATACAATGGTATACAAAAATATGTTACACGTGCTCGCTGGTATTTTAATATTATTTCCTTACGAAGCGTATGATAAAAACTGAAACTGACGAGTAGAGATTCTGTGAGAAAAAGAAAGAAATTCCGGAAGTCGAATGCTTTGAAAAAGAAGTTTTTAGGAGGAAGGAATTCGATCGAGTATGAGGACTGTAGAACTAGCGGCAGCTACAATGAAGACACACAACAGAGCTTCTTCTAGCAATACTTACAAATCAGATAAATGAATAAAATGTCCCTGTCGGGTCCAATTATAGTAAGAACCTCGATAAGATAATTATTTGATTCTCACAAAATTATCTTCAACAACTTTAGAAATAGGTTCCCAAAATTTTTGAAATTGGAGTTATTACAAACTTTCATCAAATACTTTTAATAGATATGATGATTATAAATCAACGTACTATCTTCAATTTATCTTTTTTTTTTAATATCGTGACACCATTTATTGGATTCAGAATAGAAACTGAATAAGAAAGTTGTTGGAATTAATCATCGGGGCACACCTAATGTGACAGCCTAAAAAAAGGCAATTACAAAAAAAACTAGTGGATCAATCGTTTTAAAATTTTGAGGGTATATTTATTCATGTTTTTAGAATACACAGTCAAATTTTCGAAATAAAATATTAAATATTTTTGAAATGACACGCGATCTCCGGCGGCGCCAAAAAAAAAATTCCTCCACTGCTGGAGTTATTGCAGCCTCCTCCATTGATGAAACCTAAGAAAAAAATTCTCTGATGACCCTTGAGCTAACCAAAAAATCAAAAATTGACAAAGTGGCATGTTGAAAAAAAAAGTTAAATTTTACCCAAAATTGCCTGCTGAAATTCGATTTTTGATCAGAACAAAAAACTGGAGGATCATCGTATGGAGAACTATATAGAGAAGACGCAAAACAAATTTGATAGCGATGTCTCCGAGTAATCACTCCAGCAAATTCGAAAAATTCTGTCTCGAGAAAAACGCGTTTGAAAATCGTTTTCACTGTTTCACAAAATTGCCTGCTGAAATTCGATTTTTGATCAGAACAAAAAACTGAAGGGTAATCGTATGGAGAACTATATAGAGAAGACGCAAAACAAATTTGATAGCGATGTCTCCGAGTAATCACTCCAGCAAATTCGAAAAATTCTGTCTCGAGAAAAACGCGTTTGAAAATCGTTTTCACTGTTTCACAAAATTGCCTGCTGAAATTCGATTTTTGATCAGAACAAAAAACTGGAGGGTCATCGTATGGAGAACTATATAGAGAAGACGCAAAACAAATTTGATAGCGATGTCTCCGAGTAATCACTCCAGCAAATTCGAAAAATTCTGTCTCGAGAAAAACGCGTTTGAAAATCGTTTTCACTGTTTCACAAAATTGCCTGCTGAAATTCGATTTTTGATCAGAACAAAAAACTGAAGGGTAATCGTATGGAGAACTATATAGAGAAGATGCAAAACAAATTTGATAGCGATGTCTCCGAGTAATCACTCCAGCAAATTCGAAAAATTCTGTCTCGAGAAAAACGCGTTTGAAAATCGTTTTCACTGTTTCACAAAATTGCCTGCTGAAATTCGATTTTTGATCAGAACAAAAAACTGAAGGGTAATCGTATGGAGAACTATATAGAGAAGATGCAAAACAAATTTGATAGCGATGTCTCCGAGTAATCACTCCAGCAAATTCGAAAAATTCTGTCTCGAGAAAAACGCGTTTGAAAATCGTTTTCACTGTTTCACAAAATTGCCTGCTGAAATTCGATTTTTGATCAGAACAAAAAACTGGAGGGTCATCGTATGGAGAACTATATAGAGAAGACGCAAAACAAATTTGATAGCGATGTCTCCGAGTAATCACTCCAGCAAATTCGAAAAATTCTGTCTCGAGAAAAATGCGTTTGAAAATCGTTTTCACTGTTTCACAAAATTGCCTGCTGAAATTCGATTTTTGATCAGAACAAAAAACTGGAGGGTAATCGTATGGAGAACTATATAGAGAAGACGCAAAACAAATTTGATAGCGATGTCTCCGAGTAATCACTCCAGCAAATTCGAAAAATTCTGTCTCGAGAAAAACGCGTTTGAAAATCGTTTTCACTGTTTCACAAAATTGCCTGCTGAAATTCGATTTTTGATCAGAACAAAAAACTGAAGGGTAATCGTATGGAGAACTATATAGAGAAGATGCAAAACAAATTTGATAGCGATGTCTCCGAGTAATCACTCCAGCAAATTCGAAAAATTCTGTCTCGAGAAAAACGCGTTTGAAAATCGTTTTCACTGTTTCACAAAATTGCCTGCTGAAATTCGATTTTTGATCAGAACAAAAAACTGGAGGGTCATCGTATGGAGAACTATATAGAGAAGACGCAAAACAAATTTGATAGCGATGTCTCCGAGTAATCACTCCAGCAAATTCGAAAAATTCTGTCTCGAGAAAAACGCGTTTGAAAATCGTTTTCACTGTTTCACAAAATTGCCTGCTGAAATTCGATTTTTGATCAGAACAAAAAACTGGAGGGTCATCGTATGGAGAACTATATAGAGAAGACGCAAAACAAATTTGATAGCGATGTCTCCGAGTAATCACTCCAGCAAATTCGAAAAATTCTGTCTCGAGAAAAACGCGTTTGAAAATCGTTTTCACTGTTTCACAAAATTGCCTGCTGAAATTCGATTTTTGATCAGAACAAAAAACTGGAGGGTCATCGTATGGAGAACTATATAGAGAAGACGCAAAACAAATTTGATAGCGATGTCTCCGAGTAATCACTCCAGCAAATTCGAAAAATTCTGTCTCGAGAAAAACGCGTTTGAAAATCGTTTTCACTGTTTCACAAAATTGCCTGCTGAAATTCGATTTTTGATCAGAACAAAAAACTGAAGGGTAATCGTATGGAGAACTATATAGAGAAGACGCAAAACAAATTTGATAGCGATGTCTCCGAGTAATCACTCCAGCAAATTCGAAAAATTCTGTCTCGAGAAAAACGCGTTTGAAAATCGTTTTCACTGTTTCACAAAATTGCCTGCTGAAATTCGATTTTTGATCAGAACAAAAAACTGGAGGGTCATCGTATGGAGAACTATATAGAGAAGACGCAAAACAAATTTGATAGCGATGTCTCCGAGTAATCACTCCAGCAAATTCGAAAAATTCTGTCTCGAGAAAAACGCGTTTGAAAATCGTTTTCACTGTTTCACAAAATTGCCTGCTGAAATTCGATTTTTGATCAGAACAAAAAACTGGAGGGTCATCGTATGGAGAACTATATAGAGAAGACGCAAAACAAATTTGATAGCGATGTCTCCGAGTAATCACTCCAGCAAATTCGAAAAATTCTGTCTCGAGAAAAACGCGTTTGAAAATCGTTTTCACTGTTTCACAAAATTGCCTGCTGAAATTCGATTTTTGATCAGAACAAAAAACTGAAGGGTAATCGTATGGAGAACTATATAGAGAAGACGCAAAACAAATTTGATAGCGATGTCTCCGAGTAATCACTCCAGCAAATTCGAAAAATTCTGTCTCGAGAAAAACGCGTTTGAAAATCGTTTTCACTGTTTCACAAAATTGCCTGCTGAAATTCGATTTTTGATCAGAACAAAAAACTGGAGGGTCATCGTATGGAGAACTATATAGAGAAGACGCAAAACAAATTTGATAGCGATGTCTCCGAGTAATCACTCCAGCAAATTCGAAAAATTCTGTCTCGAGAAAAACGCGTTTGAAAATCGTTTTCACTGTTTCACAAAATTGCCTGCTGAAATTCGATTTTTGATCAGAACAAAAAACTGGAGGGTCATCGTATGGAGAACTATATAGAGAAGACGCAAAACAAATTTGATAGCGATGTCTCCGAGTAATCACTCCAGCAAATTCGAAAAATTCTGTCTCGAGAAAAACGCGTTTGAAAATCGTTTTCACTGTTTCACAAAATTGCCTGCTGAAATTCGATTTTTGATCAGAACAAAAAACTGAAGGGTAATCGTATGGAGAACTATATAGAGAAGATGCAAAACAAATTTGATAGCGATGTCTCCGAGTAATCACTCCAGCAAATTCGAAAAATTCTGTCTCGAGAAAAACGCGTTTGAAAATCATTTTCACTGTTATAAATAGATTAAAATAATACTTATCTGGCTCCGAAAATACGTGACGTGGCAGTAAACGAAAAAAATACCCAAATACCTCAGGTATGTAGCCAATGCAACTATCTAACTGCCGAGCGGCTACTCTTTTAAGTGGCTGTAACTCAAAAACTATTCAAGATATCGGTTTAAAATTTTAGTATGTTATTTTTAAAGGTATAACCTATCTAAATATTGAAACGATTGTTTGAAAATTTCACACTAGGTGTGCCCCTTATAACAAAAACGTTTTCTTTAGCAGGCATTATCATTTCTCTTTTTGCTTACAATAATTCATCACCCCCAAATGTTTCTATGTTCATCACTCGTTTAAAAGGTCAGCAGGACAAAAAAAATCCGCAAAAATTGTGGGACTTTCGAGTTCAAACACTACATAAGTACCAACCTAGATAATCATTCAGTGGGACCAGATTTTCTTGAAAGAAATGGGAAAAATTCAAATTCCGAGTCTTATGTAGAATTTCGTATAGCGAATTTTAATTATAATTGGATAATTAATTACCCCTGTGTATCATCATTTCCTTGGTATTCCTTTTTTCTGGTTCCTCCTTGGTCTATGTCCATCATTCATTTTTGTTGCTCTCAAATCTGGTATTCTTTGTATGTAGCACAACCACCAACTTCTTTTATTTTATTCTTATTATTCAATTAATGAATTCTTTTAGTTCTTCTCGGCCATAATTTTCTTTTCCACCTTTAGCCACCGTAGTTTACTGTTGGTCACTTTTTTGAAACGTATTATCGCATTCAGTCTTCGAACTTTCAACTTTTCTAAGTTCTACACTTTTTCTTTGGTCGGCTGTATTGAAAAACTTCCCGTTGTTGCTTTTCTCTGCTGTGTTGTCATTATCATGAACTTGTTGACTCTTAGATTCACTGTCACTGCTGTTTATTGATCTGGAAACGTTTTCATATAATTTGGTTGGCCCTTATCTTCGTTTTTGTATATTCCAATGTCATTTTGGTAAGACTTCTTAGAATCTACGAATACTGGGTTAATTTGTAGATCAAATCCTACCCCATTCTTTGCGTTTACTACCTCATAGTGAAAAGATGAGACTGATTTTCCAAACTATGGATATGAACCATGAAAAAACTTGAATCTAGTTACGATAATTTCAATATTAGTACCGAAATATCTTAATATTTCCATTTTAGATGATTTTATTAACAATTACTTCAGAAAGTTATAATTCTCAAAAATAATTATTGGAAATTGTTATTGCGGAAATTGACAATACGTTGAAGAAGGAAAAAACACTAAAAATTCAGCTGCTTTTATGTTTTTTGAACATATATTGAAGTAGATAAAATTATAAATAAAAGGAGGATTCATTAAATTTGAAATCCGCACCCTCAACATCAAGATTTTCAATTAAATAGTTTGCTCTTGGATCTCATTCGAATGCTTAATCTATCAACACGGTAATTGTCAAGTGGTTCGAAATCTGCATTCGCTTATCGTCTAAATTAAACTTCCAGACTGGGTTTCTAGCACTAGTAGCAAATTCGAATTTAAGAACAGTTTGTAGATTCGTAAACACCATTCCAACACTAAGTTTGTGATAATTAATACAAAATTTTGTCTTGATGGATATTAAGTTCCATAATTCTGAATTTTTGAAATTATTATTACATATAGAGGTATCTGGAAATATCTATTGAAGTTTTATCAATCAAAACTTCAGAAGTCTTATCCGTACCTGAGTTAAAACCATTTTTCATATTCGATCACGGCGAGAAAACTCCTTTCATTGATTGGCAATTTTTCAAGTGAGGTACTCGAAACTTATACATTGATGGATACAGGGTTAAATTTTATGTTATTTGATTATTTTTAGTCAATATACAGAATAGAACTTACTAAGAATATCAATCAATTAATTGAAAACTTTCAGGTTATGTAAGGAATATCTTGAAACATAAACTGTACCAAAACTAGCTCTACTGTTTATTATAGAGCTCAGGAAGACAATAACTAAATCAAAATTTCCATAAACATTTATACAGTGAGTGTAAATTCAATTTTATTTGATCTAACGAGATTTGTCTTGTTCCAGATTTATTCAGATCTGCTGCAGAGGCGGGACCACGAGATATTCTAAAATTGTACAATATCGATGGACAATTATTGAATATTTCTGCTGAACTACCTTCTAATTCTCCAGTAAGTACTCCAATTTAGAATCTGCATAAGTTTGGTACTTCGTTATTGAATCACTGAAACACCTATGTCTCAAAATGTTGTGAATTTCTTAGTTAGAAAGATATTAACCCTAAACTCAATTTTTTAACAAACGATTAGCTAATTGCCACTGTACCCGACCGTTAAAGAGCCCAATGATGAAACTTTTTCTCCAAATCGATTCGATCAACTGATCTGCTCAGCATTTCGAAGCATCTAGTATATCACACCACGAGAAATGAGAATTTTATTAACGGAAATATTGAAATAAGTCAAAATAAGAACTTTCTACTGATTTAAAAAAATGTCTATTTGTTTCTTAATCAAATCATGACTCCATATGTCTTGAAAATCTTTTTTTATCAAAAAAAAATCAGTATTAAATGATTCTTAGAATGATGACTCAGTTCACCCTTAAATAATACAGTCACAAGGTGGAGAAAATATCTAGAAACCTAATCTAACCCCTTTTTGGCTGTTTTAAAGATCACAAAAGAATCAAGAATCATTCTTAAAACTTGTTTGCTTCATGAACGATTTTGATGCATTTACTAAAATTAAAAATAATTCTAATTATCTCACAAGAATCAAAAACTGATGTTTTCCTTTGATTTTGCTATCCACCAATGTTAATACATTAGTTCGTACCCCATTTTCAAGTTCAAGTGTACTCTATATACCTGAAGGATCGAAATACATTCGGCAGTCGCAATGGGACATAATAAACTAGAATATTTTATCTTGTTAATTCAATCAATTGTAATTTTTTTTTGTAGGAGACTCGGTATTCTTTGCAAGTAGTCGCCGCCAACGGTTTAGCAATGCTTCAAGAATCCACCGGAGCCGATCTAAAAGCCCTCGAAGAAAGGGTATCGGCCATAGAAAGACAACTTCGATGGGAACTACCATTACCCCCTACAGTTGAAGAGCTTCAAAAGGAAGTTGAAGCTTTTAAAGAAAAACTGGAAACTACAGAAAGTTTGAGCTGGCTTGGTGAGTTTCATTCGAAGTTATTCTAAGGTATATTGTTTGTTTCACTTCCAATTGATCAATCATCTCTCAAAATTGAAAATAAATCCATTTTGGGATGAACGCACTTCATTTCTTGATTTCCCAAACCTCTCAATAACGTTATTACAGACTTAAACGGAACTGGAGACGCTACAGGTATTTTTCTATCATAGTTTAGTTTTCAAAATATTGGTAAAATAAACCAAAAGCCTCTCTTATACTAAACTAGGTGAAAGTTGATATAAATATTGTCTCAGAGACTTTGCTGTATTAGAATAATGTTAATTTCTCTAATTTCTTATTTCTTAGACCTTTTAAAATAAGTTTTTCTTGATAATTTTTAAAAGAAAGTTGAATTATCAAAAAAAACTAATTTTAAAACAAAAGAAACCTAAAATCAAGAACATTCAGATGCATCGATAATGTTAATACTGTTTACATCCAATTCTAGATTGTTTTCGGATTGATTCACAATTTTTCGTATACATCTTCCTCTTTCCAACAAAGAAATCAAAGCTTTTTCGGATCTATACAAGATTAGGAAGCACTGCTACAGAAAAATGTGCAAACATTCCTCTGAAATTGAAATGCGGGACCGGCATTTTCATTTCTTATCATGTGAAATTTTTGTGAAACAAAGATGAATGTAGATTTTCGTATATTTCCCCATTGTAGATGATTGAAATCAATACACTAAGTGATAAAGAAAACAATAAAATTAGATGTTAATCTTTATAAATATCATTAAATCAATTATTTAACTGCATCTTCGCCAGTGAACTCATAGGAGGAAAGCAGATAATAGCTAACAAACACAAGTTCCAGTTCTGCGATATTCAAAAATGCAATTGAAAAATATAAGTGTACAATACTTCCAAGTAGATTTGAGTAGTAGCTGAAACCATCCTCGTGGATTGCTTCTTCAGCACCTGATGATCTCGTGAACTTGGTATATTAATAGGTATATTCCTTTCTTGTCCTTTCCTCTTTTTTTGTGATCATTAAACATTAATGATTGCCAGATAATATTAACTTTCTTTGTATCTAATTATGGTCAACATGATTTTTCTTTTTACAAGTATCGTTGCAATCCAGAAGTCGTTTTTTTTCGATACTTTTTTGGTAAAAATTCGGAAAGATATTCATTAGAGCTAAAGTGATATATTGTTATTATTATGTTGATTTAATAATTGAATATTCTCAAACCATCTTAAATTAACCTAACTACCGTTTAAAATTACGGAGAAAGCCTCAAAACTACCGAAACTAAATTATTTCGAGATTTATACATATTATGGCGAATGCGAGTAAACACCCACCAAAATTTTAAAAAATATATTAGTACATCGATGTCATACGCAATTACGAATTAATCTAGTACTTTCTCTTACATGAAAATTTGTTATTTCATATCCAATTTACAGATTTAATTTATTTTAGAACCCTATCACTTTTCTCTACCTTCGAATTCACCATAATTTCAAAAAATTTCATTTTTGGTGGCTGCACGTGTAAATTATTAAGGAAAATAACTAGGAAACTTCGTCTCTTGAAGATTAGTTTTCTAAGAGATTCCCAAAGAGGTCCAAGTGAACCACCACTTGAGACTCAACAAGAATCTACGGAAATTTTTGTCGGTAGATTTGACTTCCAATAGTACACCACCAAAATCCGTAGAATTTGGAACGTAATGTACTTACGAGCGGAAAACTCTAAAACATCTGCTGTAAATAATCTTCATTCTTCAAAATTTCCAATCTAAAGAAGTTTTGTCTCAAATAATCCTAAACTATAGGTCTATATGGTCAAAAATCGAATATGAACTTACATATTGTAACCTGATTAAGCTCATCATGTTAATGTGTGTTGTCAGGGTTCGTTGCAATATTTTGCTGCGTTCAATATGTACAGAAATTTTGTATGTTTTCAATTTTCAAGTTCCAAATGGGGCGCCACTCAGTTTTTTAACCTAAACCGAGAAAAGTATAAAAATAGGTTGAGGTATTGAGGTTAGAAATGAAAATACTTGTCGAAAACAAAATACAATGATTTATATTTGAAATAATGAAAAAAACAGGTTAAAAAAAGTTTTGGTTTACAGGAAATAATTAAATAAATTTTCCATAAAAAAGTAATAAGCGTTGATTTGACCTTTAACAACACATGAGACTCCCTACTTATCAGGAGAATACAAACAGGACCACATCCGTGTAATGCCAGAAACCAAAGAAGTTCATTCAGTCAATCGTCACGGACTTGGTAGTTCCACGAGTCAAAGTTTGACGTTAAATCCAAATTAAAACCCCAATAAAGGTCCTATGTCTAAAACTAGGTCCCTAATTAAATTAAAAAGAAAAATGTACAAAATACAATCTGTGAAAAATTTATAAACTACTGAAAGAAATAATTTATAACTAAATTTTTAACATTTCCTGAATGCAATAAAAAGGGTAGTCTATAATTTGGAGCCTAATCTAGTTCATAAGACAGTAATTAGAACCTTTTACAAAAAAAAAGGATCTTACCTTCCATTTTAACGAAGGGAACTTATATCTACTTCTTCTTGGATGTCCGCAAAATTAAAATTTGGAGCCAAATTTAAAAATTTATAATCAAATCCATAATGAAAAATTCCACATCGGTTGACAATCAGAAGGAAAATATGAAGTTGGCATCAGACTTTTTGAGCAAAATCGGGTCATGACGACAATCTAACCAGGTGCAACAATAGCTCAATTTCAAAAACACCAGCTCAAAAATCACTCCCCAAAACAACCTTTCGACGAATTGAACGACTAAAAATCAATATCCACAAAATAAACAGCCATACACCGCTCAGTAATTTGAATTAGGATGAAATAAATAACTAAAAATCAAATAATCAACAGTTTTAATTCGAATATTTCACCAAAGCAACAAAATATAATCTTATATTCTAGAGCCCTATGTCTAAATTAACGAGAAATTACTGATATGAAACAATTTAAAATTATTTCTCTCTAAAACTAACGATTTGTTTCTATGGATTTGAAAATGTGTTTGTTTATTGTTCAGTCAAAGGTTTTTGATATGAAACACTTTTTATTCCGAAAATTCTTTCACAATAAAACGATTCATCAGATTATGAGTTTCTATACATACACAATACACATACACAACTTGAATTCAATGCATTAATTGTTTCATAAAACCTGGTAGATCTTGAAAGCAAAGGATACGTGTATGGTAAGTTATAAGCAAACTTTCCCTTCCTCGTTTACATAATTTCGAGCCGCGAGGGTCCCGTCATTAATAGTATGTATATAAAGAGAAAGCAAACAAACTTGTTTAATTTCTATAATGTATTCTGAAGTCCTGGGAGAACAAAACATCATTATTTTTTTTGATAAAGTGGAAATAAGTATTCTTAGTTGAATTCCATGAAAAGTTAATCAATGTAATAATTCATCAGTAGACGATAAGTCTTCCCAATGTATATATTTGAAGCTAAATAAAAATGAGGCTACAAAATTTACAAAAATTTTAATAAAAAAGAACCGATACACAACCAAACAAGCATGGACGAATCACTTCGCTAATATCTACAAAAATATCATTGAATACAACTCAAACAATAGAAAAATCCTATCAATACCTCAAACTTCATTTATATAATCCACTCATCACTTAACTTCTTCGATTACTTTCTATTTCGGTCTGTCACTGTGACTATTTATTATAAACTAACTAAACTGCATTACACAGACTCTTCCTAGAAATAATTCAAAAGAAACAATGTAAATAAACCGCCTGCTATAATAAAAACATCCGCGGTTTTAAAAAGAATGTCAAAAGTGCCTCGCATCTTCACCGAATTCTAAAATTCCACTATATCCAGGAAAAAACGGCTACAGGGAAGATTTCTCAGTACAGAAACCAGATAAAAAAGGGCTGTATAAAAATAGTTTGAAAAACTTTTATCGCCCTCTAAAGAAGTTGATTACTGGTATGAAATTTGGTAAAAACAACTCCAATACACCACATAAATCTACTTCTGAAAAGATATAGTGATCTATGAATAAATTTCAGAAGATATGTACTGAAAAAAATTGGTGAGGTCTTCAGAGATTATAATGGGCTCTTAGAATGCAATTAAATACATGAATTGATCTCTCCATCATAATTTCTCTATTTTAGAAAGGAACTGCATCAGGAAACAAGCAGCACCCAGAAGACGCTTTGTCTCATAAATTCATTCAACTAAAATAGACATATTGTGACATTGGGAAATCGCTGCACTACATCAGATAAAGCCAAATCAGTGGCCCAATTCCTAGAAGAGGAATATTCTGGCTAACTGGAATCAATAATCACAGACAAAGAGATAAAGCCTTAAAAATATTCCTGGATCCAACCACCAGATGGTCAACACGGTGGAAAAACGAGTCCAAGGACTAAAAAAAAGACTACGGACCAGACTGGTAGACAAACCCGGGAAGAATTCTTCTCCGATACTTTTCCCTCAGAATAAGGACCTCAGCAACAACCAAACAAACTCCATGCCACCTGCCGCCGAACCAAACACGGCCACTCAGTACCCCATAAATACATCTTCAGCGTTAAGAAGACGGCAAACAGAAATTCATTGTCTACAGTAGGAATTTCTTTTCTGATGCACTGTAGCCAGCAAGACAGATCCAAGCTGGAGAAAAAGTTCTTGTAAGTTACTTCGCCAGGTCCAACTTCACCCAAGCATAGACCTGACACCATAAAGCTCTGGAACAACGGGGAATCAATACCTATCAAGTCCTCAAAGACGGTAGCCGCAGTCTACGTCAAAGTTATGAGACCAGGCCACCTCCAAGAGCAACACACTACACTCTTGTACTTTCCATTGAACGAGAATTTTCCCCAATTGTGCTCCTAGGTCTTACCTAGTCCATTTCAGAACTTCGACAATTATTCCAAAATCTCAAGATGGCAATATTTATATATAATAGTTTTTATTATGTCTGTATAATTATGAAAAGTATTATTTCACATTGTGAATATGAAGCAGTTTTGAGAATAAAATAAAATTTTTATGAAGCAGTTCATAAACTAAACTGACTTCTATAATACCTATTATCTTTTCAGTCATTTTCTGGGCCAAATTATTTTCTCCGTCTGGATGGCAATTGAATCAATATTTTTTTGCCTTTTATACAAATTCTTGTCTTGTTCTTTCTTGACGTTTTCTCATATTCTCCTACAAACGTAAACAACGAGACAAACTAGTGGTAATATTACGAAAAGAGATAATTCAAATTATAATAATGGAAGGATCTTATTAAACTTTTCTATATTTTTACACGTGACAAGGCTCGACCGCTAAGCACTTAATAAAATAACGTTTTTTTTTTTCTATAGGAAACGTACTACATACTAAGTTATTGTATTAAACTAGACTTAACTAACTTATATAATAATTAACTTATCACCAATACTTACCTAACTTATATAATTTATTTCATTCGTTCATAATGACTTTTAATTATATAACTAACTAGACAAACTCCTCAATATACCCAAATCTAATTTCTCAAAAATTCTAGGAAAAACCTGAGAAAGAAATTAGCTCTAAAAAAAATCGCCGCTTTAATAAATAAACATCAAGGCCGCCGCTAATTAGCCATATTTTTAAATTCCATTACAACCGGACATGACTGGCTTCACGGCCCATGTCGTGAACATTATAGAGGTTTTCAATGTTTACTTTTTTTATTCAATTATCATGTAAAAAGAAAGTTTACTCGACATTCCACTTGAATCTCGGTTAATCCATGTAGTACTAATCGACAATTTTCATAAATCTGATGATTTTGAATGTATGGTAACGTCATAAAGTTCAAGAGAGTCCCATAATTTTAACATCGACATCCTACTCAGGTAAATGAACTGAGATTTTGAAATGTCAAATCTCCAACCACGGTTGCTTTTAGCTTTCAATATTTTCTTAACAATACACGATTTTCATATTTATCGCACTCGAATACTTAGAAAAAACCAAAGCGATTGGACTCTTAAAAGAATCAGAGACTAATCTTGTATAGTATGTTTGTCCAGTACTATCTTATCTTTTGTATTTGCTAATGTCACTAGAAACTTCGCCATCAATTGTTTTTTAATACTTTCAAGCCTTGAAAGAAGAAGATCTCATATAAAAGAAGAAAAATGTGGTTTACAGAAGGTCCAATCTGTACATTTTGAGATGCCACCAAACTAAAGAAAATATCTAACCCAAGAGGTAACACAACAAGAGGTATCAGAAAATCATCTTTCCACATTTTTAGAATGATAGATCTAATTTGAGACAAAATGAGATTCAAAAATAAAAATGCTTCCTATTGGTTAACGACATCAACAATTTCTCAGAGAATGATTTCGATCCTCAACGTCCACGTCTATAAATCAGTTAGTACCGGCCTTCTTTATCCTTAATTAGAGCCACAGAATCTTCACAACCAACATAACTGAAGCCATCCATCAAGTTATACATATATATACAAGGACTTTAATACAATATAAAAGTCACCTCGAAGGTAAAAAATAGAGTTGTGTGTAATTAATGATTCAGAAGTTCTGCAATCCCTATTTCTAAATTATCTATTATCCTTGCTTCTTCATAAAAATTCTCAGCAATCTCTTAAGTTTTTCGATATGTTTTCTATTTAAATTTAATCATTTCTTTGTACCATCTACCCAATAAAAGCTCCTCACGTATTTAACGTCTAGTGTTAATTGAACTTATTACCAAAAATATCTTTGTCTCATTAATAATCTCATCGAGTGAAATTATTCCGCTTAAAATGTTTTCATAGCTTCGAAGAATAAGTTGAATTAACTCTTGGTCTCTCCTGTTTCTCTTAAAATTCATTTTGGGAGCTCAATTAAGTAAATGGAATTCAACTTTCTGTCAAGGTTTTTTCTCCGTTTCTCGTTAATTGTCCCTATTCTTTATAATCAACTTTTTGATGATGTCTCATACTTAAACTCAATACAGGTTGTCCCAATTCTATTGGAAATCGCAAGAATTTTATTATTTTATTTTAGTTCATTTACATAACGTTAATTCCGATTGCTGCTTATCTGATTTTTAGATCATAACAACTGAAATTATTCTAAAAATTGGAATGGCAAGTTCGGATGATGATACAGTCCACTCAACATTAATCCGAACCCCACTTGAAGGCAGGCAGACTTCAGACTTTATAAAACTAACAGAAATATTAAATACAAACAATTTATAGTGATGATAAACTTAATTAATGAGGTTAGATTAGATTACTTAAGTCTATTATTTCGCTTTGACTATTCTCTCGTCGCGTTCATGAATGCTAAGTTCAATTGAGAATATTTATTTTTTTAAACTATGTTCCATAAGATTCGATGCCTGCACAAGTAGTTTCGCTTTCCCTTTGATTTCAACAAAGCTGGAAGCTATAGCTGCCGCAAAGAAGAAGGTCTAACAAGGCTCGATGTTAATTTAAGAATTTTTTTCTCAACTTTATTTAACATTTCTTCGTTTCTTTGTTAAACTCAATTATGGAGGGGTATACGCGTTTTTTGAAGTCAAAACCGACTAGTGGATTCAAATAAAAGCAGAATTGTCGCATTTGGGAAAATGATAGTCGACGAGTGATTTTGGAAAACCGATGCATCCCCAGAGAGTAACTATTTGATGCTATTAATGACCACCATCTTCTAAAATGGAAAATGATCTCGATCGAGCAGTTTCTCTGGATAATATGCGGTTCTAACAAGATGGTGATACTTGCCACGCAGTCATGGCTTGAAAATATGGACCATTGGATAGAGGTTTGCCTCTGAAACCGAGAATTATATTTATTCTACATATAATCGTCACGGATTCTTCTATATCGGAATTAAAAAGATATGTAATTCTTTAAAAACATTTTTTTAATTACAATTAACATGGTATGTTCTGATTGAATCGACTTTTATTTATAACAACAGCGGATCGGTTGTTTATCATTTTTTTAAATCAGTTTTAGTATGAAAATTGTGATTTTTCCATATTTTTTGTTCCAGGATTCTATAAACAGCTTCCAGAACCTCTTTCTAGTGAAGAATGTCGTCGACTGCAATATCGACGTAAAAGTGATTCTGTCAAAAAACGAGTGAAGCAGAATTTTGCAAATATATGGTAAAATAATCCTTCATATGTCAATAAATATATTCTAATGCATTACGTGTACATTTTTATATGTTATTACTAATATATCGTCCCGATTTTAGATCTCTTTTTATAGAAAATCAGTTTAAAAAAAACTGTTAAAAATTGACTGTTTTTGGGGTCTCACAAACGATCAGAAATCCTGCTGATTTATCAAGAAAAAATGATTTCTCAATATTGTATATACCATCGACTCTACTTAAACCACTTAGTGGTCGCGGTTACATTTATGCATCGTACACAAATTTCCTCCATTCTTTTTTACTAATTCCTCTTCTTCTTCATGTTGTGTCTCTCTTTTCTTCAGTGTAATACCAATCACTTAATCCCATCTTGTTTTAGGTCTTTATTTCTTTTTATTTTTACATTTTTTATATCCCGTACTCTCTTCGCTAGTTTTGAATCTTCCATGACTTTATCAACTGTACTTTCCTCAATTAACGCCACAACTTAATCTCTAGATTATTTGAAAATTTGTTAATCTATGCCTTTTTATATCTTCTCTCAGATATCTGAAATATCTCATATTTCTAGTTTGGAGTGCATTTGTTTGTCCATCAGTGAGACTCCATGTTTCACAGTCGAAAATTGATACTGGTCAATAAATTCCTTCATAAACATTCATCTTTGCCTCAATTGATACTTCTTCACCATCGAACAACCTGTACTTCTTGTTGTAACATGTCCTTAAGGCATTTAATGATGTCTATATCTTCATCATCAGTAATTTCTATTTCTGTCGCAAAGTATTCTCACTCTTTCCTTCTATTTTGTTTTTCTTATTTATTTATACAATTTTTATACACTATACACTACACTTAACTAATTTATATAATCCACTTATCACTCAACTAACTTGAATAATTTAGTTCAATTCTTCGATTAATTTGCTAGTTAGTTCTACGACTAACTACTACGACTATTTATTATAATCTGAACTAAACTGCGCTTCACAAACTCCTTATATATCCCAGAATAATTCTTAGATCTTCTAGAAAATAAAGAAACAAAACAAATGAATAAATAGACATTTCTAGAAAGTATTCGAAAGAAATAATGTAAATAAACCGCCTGTTAGAATAAAATATAGAAGTATAAAAAACAAACATCCAACCGCGGCACGTGCGCCGAATTCTAGAATTCCATTAAATCCAATTAGAGCCGGCTCCAAGGAGGAGATGCTCTCTTTTCTACAATTATTCTCATGACGAACTACTTTAGTATATTGTTTATTTATACGATTTCTATTCGTGGAGTGAATTAATAGACCCTGTCTCTTACGGTCTTAATTTATTTGAATACCATACACTACACTTAACTAATTTATATAATCTACTTATCACTATCACTCAACTAACTTAAATAATTTACTTAAATTATTCGATTACTTTCTATTTCGGTCGGTTCACTGCGACTATTTAGTATAATCTGAATTAAACTGCGCTTCACAATTTCCCTATATATCCCAAAAGAATTCTAAAAACTTCTAGAAAATAAAGAAACAGAACAAACGAATAAATAGACCAATAGATAGAAAGTATCCAAAAGAAATAATGTAAATAAACCGCCTGTTAGAATAAAATGTAGAACTATAAAAAAACAACAAAAACGCCGAATTCTAGAATTACATTAAATCGAAACAGGGCCGACTCCAGGGCGGAGATGTTCTCTTTTCTACAATTATTCTCATAACTACTTTAGTATATTGTTCCGAATTCAAAGTTTTTTTCTAGATCTTGGAGATTTCTGAATTCTAAATTTTTTACACAGTTATTTCACTTCTTCTGTATGTGGTAATTAGAATATTAGTTTTTGTCGTGCTCTGTCACCAGATTTATGCGCAATTTGTGGAGTACAGATTTCTAATTCCGAACGTAATCTGAATACGTCTAATCTCTGTCCTAGGTGTTTTTCTACGTACTTGCAATTCAAGAAAAAACGTGGTATTTGAATTTATATTTACAAGAATAAATCATTTAATTATATAGCAAAATGGTTATTATAAACCTTTTATTCTCTTGGCTAGTTTTAAATTGAAATTATATTTTTATTTGTTCATAAATCGTTCGTAGAATAATGGATATTCGGAAGACATTCCGAACGAAGCATGCGTATTTGACACGTTCAAAATATTTTCAAAAAATACATTCGAAAGATATTTATAACTTGATGAGATTAAAATTGACAATCTATAAAACAGACAGAAATATTAAATACAAACAATTTATAGTGATGATAAACTTAATTAATGAGGCTAGAGTTCATAGTAATTGATAATGATGCGCCGCTGCGATAAGGGTTGTTTTTGATTACTTAACTCTATCATTTCGACAATTCTCTCGTCGAATTTTTGTAGGTTAAGTTCAATTGAGAATATTTATTTTTTTAAAATAAGTTCCATAATACAATTTTCATAATAACCACCAAAAGTATGTCCAGCTTGAATAAAAAAAAAAGTTAAGATCATAAAGAAACCACTCACGTACGGAATGCTATCACGAAAACATCACATTACCATTAAAGTACATAAAATCTTTTCTTATTTGATATTCTCTATATATTTTTCAGCGACACACAAGTATCTGATGCAATCCGACAATGGCTCAGAATGCCGACGTTTGATGCGAGGCCTTGGGAAGATGAAGAATTATTACTTCTGTTACAACAAATGTACCTGGATCACGATCTATGTTCAAAGTTCGCCATCGACATAACTACCCTGAGGAATTTCCTGTACGAGACGTACAAAAATTACAACGATGTGCCGTTTCACAATTTTAGACATTGTTTTTGTGTCGCACAAATGGTCAGTATCTTAAATCAAAATAACAACGTTCCATTTATCATTATGCAATAGAATCAACTGTTTTTTTTTAATGGAAGATAATTCTATTAGTATAAAAATATTACTAAGTCTAAAATAAAGAAGAAAAAATTACAAAAATACGTCTGAAGGAATAAATAAAATATGCTATTAGATATTTCATGATCATAGTCTTCTGCGAGCTTAGATGCACGTTGTGCACTAAATGCAAAATCAGGACTATAAGGTGGATGTAAAAAAAAGACAACCTCCATTTAGGCAATAGTGAATATGTTTATTTATTTATTTATGTTATTTAATAGGTCTGCCTATTAAATAACGAGATTGGTTACGAAAAAAGGTTTTATCATAAACATTAATCTACATTCGAATGCTCCCCTTCAATATACCTCGCCACATACCTTCCCATAAGTTTTTTCCATTGATCGAAGCAGTGCTGGAAGTCTTCTTTGGTGAGGACCTTTAGGAGTTCTGCCGTTTTTTCCTTTACCTCTTACATCGACTCTAATCGAGTCCCTTTCAAAGCATATCTTTTTATAACCTTTCTAGCCTTCCAAGGAAATGTGAGCAGACTTGTTGACGCAAGAGCTTTTGGTCAGGAATCAGATTTTTTGACACCAACTTCGCACAGACTTTTGTTATGTGTAATTCCTCGTGTGAAATTTTTCTAGCATAGATACACACGAATCATTCTCCGATGGATTTCTGAGGCACTATGGTTTTCAGTTTGTACAAAACGAATTACACTTCGCAATTCACACTTGGCGGAAGCATCGATGATGTTTACGTGGCTAGAGCACAACGCCGACTGACGCCTGAGTGTCAACAATGACGGATTGTGTAGAGCGAGTGGTCTACAGCGCATGTTATAGCTCAACAACCACAAGAACGATTTAGTAATAAAGTTGAAGCTGGTAATCGAATTTTCCCCTAATGTCGATTCCAGCAAACTGATGTATGAATGAGAACGAATAAGCAAATAATCTGGCACAAATTGGGGCTAAGGTTTCTATCACCTGATCATAATTGTTGTAGGTGATAAACCCGTAACATTGAAACTGAATAAAATAGAAAATTTTGGCGTAGATATTAGTATTGACCGAAATCTAAACAATAAACAACTCTTTGGGGCTATACGAAGAGCTTTAACATACATTTTTAGCCTAACTGTACCAAATGGGAGGAATATTTCAAGTTACAGGACATGTAGAAACCTCACAACTCAATTTAATTTAGCTATTTCAAAAGACAGAGACGCAAAAACATTCAAGTAGACTCTTCATTCGTTTCATTACTAGAAATAGATTGGAAAATTAATTTATACTTAATGAATGGTTCGTTAACTATTTCCATGAGCTAGTCAATCAATTGATTTCAAAAATTAATTATTTGGCGTTGGTAAACATATTGAGTGACTTTATTTATTTGCATCGCTATATCGATCGTACCAAAATTTAGCAGATATGCGGACAACATGGTAGAAAAGCGTTAAATGGAGTATCTCGTTATAAATCGACTGCAATAACAGGAATATAAACCAAAATGTAGTGTGATTGAAATGCCGGAAATATATTTATCCCAAAAAAAAGGTGTAAACATGTCGGCGTATGTTTGTTCAATTATACAACTTTGTTGGAGTGTGAAGTTATGGAAGTTTACTTAATGATATTGTTAATTACAGTGGTAAATATATAAATGAGGAAATTATACTGTAACTATACGAGGTCTGGCTGTGCTGGAAGTCTTCTTTGATGAAAGCCTTCAGGAGCTCTGCCATTTTTTGCTTTACCGCTTCCATCGACTCAAATCGGATCCTTTTCGAAGCAGATCCTTTTCTATTCTTTCTAACCTTTCAAGGAAATCTGTTGAAGTAAGTGCTTTTGGTCAGGAGTCAGATTTGTTGGCACCAACTTCGCACAGACTTTTGTCATGTATAATTCGTCGAGTAAAATTTTTCTAACCGTTTCTTTATCGGCGTTTATAACCTCGGCAATCATCCGGATGCACAATTTGGCTGATTTTGGTCACA
The DNA here is from genome assembly GCF_026230105.1 of Diorhabda sublineata. Classification (NCBI taxonomy): domain Eukaryota; kingdom Metazoa; phylum Arthropoda; class Insecta; order Coleoptera; family Chrysomelidae; genus Diorhabda; species Diorhabda sublineata. Next base: position 3,626,808 of record NC_079484.1, on the reverse strand, counting down.
GGGGTACCTGGACACTGGTCGTCTTCAGTGCTCTCTCGCCCCTTACATAAACACGCGCTCGAGATAGAAAATTGTCCCCATAGGCGTTTTGCAACAATTTATAGCAAGTTTTTTCAATTTAACGAGAAATTTGAGATAGATACGCCACACAAATACTATAATAGTAACGGAAACGTCTTTTGGGACGTGCTTTGATATCTAGATACCCAACGCACTAATCGTTTTTTACCCCACCCGTCTAGGGCGCCATCTAGGCGCGCAGTCTCGTTATTTAATAACCGGACCTCGTATAGACGCTGCCTGTCTGTCGGTTTTCATGTGTGACAATTTCTGCGCCTCAATTTAAGCATGTCGTAACTTGCTTTAACATTCTTTTAATCATTCTGGATCAAACATAAACCAGAATTTTTCTACAAACAATTTTATTATCAAGTTAAATACCTTATTTTTTTTTTCAATGGAAAAAACGTATGAAAAGGTGTGTGGCGTGGGGAGTTGAATATATTGAATGCGACAAAAACATATACAGTGGAAACTCGATTAACCGGACTAATTGTTGTCGTTGGGGATTCGGATAATCGAAGTTTAATGATAGTAATGTTATCATTAATAAATAATCAATCAAAAGTAATAATAATTTAATAATGAGTTTAAGTTGGCTTTAAATATTTGGTAATTGGCATTTGAGGTAAGCTACTTTTTCTCTTCATTGCTGCTATATCACGAATTGGTTTTAGCTGTAGTAACTCACAGTATCACTCTCTGTTTGTTTATCAAACTATTTGAGACCTATTTCCAGAGCCTGAAGTGCTTCATCATGAGATGGCCCTACATCATTTTCCACGTCTAGTTTTTCTTCTGTTTCATCTTCTTACATTTCCTGCTGTTTTCTACGATTTCGTCATCCGGCAAAATCTGAAAGCCTTGATCATTATCGTCATTATCGTCACCCACTCTTTGATATCTTATATTTTGTAACTTATCTCAATACTACTTAATTATTTAATTGGTCCCAGTTGATAGTCCGGATAATCGCGAATCCTTATAACTGAGGGCCGGATATTTTCTACTGTATATCGAAGAATAAACTACGGTTAAAAATCAAATCCACTTTGGCACTGTATAACGAGTCCAGTGCCGTGATCGTGAGGGTGAATTTTTCCTTTTCGTCCGGCGAAATTCCTGTCTAGAAACTACGAAGCGAACGGAGCTCGAACGACGAGATTTCAGCGAAGCTGCGCCGTCTTCAGAGGCTTAGTGTGCGGTCACATTGGCAACGCTCAAGCGGTGACCGTCGAGCGATGCCAAAAATATTTCTGGCTATAGACTTCAATTGAAAGTGTTCACATTGCAAAAGACCACCGCTCAACGTCGCGCCGCTCGAGCTTCGATCTTGTTTATTCAGTATGGAGTCGAAGTGCATAGTTGTTTTCTTTTGAAGTCGATGCTTGATTTTTCCCAGAATAAAATCGAACGTTTCCACTAACATTCTTAAAAACTGTAAAAACCTTATTGGATCACTGCGAAGTTCATGATAAAGGTGATGGAATTCCCCATAAGCAAGTCTATTTCTATTAAGTTCGTGAACGCCTCGTATTTTTTTGCTTTTCTTTGAAATAAACCTTCGCAATCGTTTACTTTCTATAAGTAATAATCGTTTGGATACCGAATTCATCACGTCCTTTTGGTGCGAAAGCTAGACGACGCTTAACTAATTTGAACATGACAACTATACTAAAACAAGCGCCCATAATACATTTGAGTCCTTGAGAGGCACCCCTAATTGCTCAATTAATTTCACATTTTGATCAAAAAACGAATAATGCGTCACAGGTACATCCTTTTCGCTTACGGCTCACCAAAAAGTGAGGTTAAGTGATCCCTAACATACCAGTCTAACATCCACTGCAGCTATTTTCACGACACTACATTTCGTTGAGACACTATTTAAAAAAAAAAGTTTGAAGCAGCAAGAAATATGTCAAATTGTTTTTCATTTTATTTCAGATGTATGCGATTTCGTGGTGTGTTGATTTGCCATCGAAAATAGGTGATTTAGAAGTGCTTATATTATTAACTTCTTGTATATGCCACGATCTTGATCATCCCGGATACAACAATATATATCAAATAAATGCTAAAACAGAATTGGCAATACGCTACAATGATATTTCACCGTTAGAAAATCACCACTGTAGCGTAGCATTCAGGTAAACAAAATTTTATCTCTTATATACAGTGTGACTACTTAAGTTGGAACCATAACTTTGTTATTAGTGATTTTATGAAGAAAAGTTATTCCTGTTAAAAAATTCTGCATAGTTCAAAAGTTAAATTGCAATCATCAGATATGAATTTTTTAAAGCGGTATACGAGGTTTGTCAAAAAATTTGAATTATGTTATGAAGTAAAATTGTTTTGAATTGAAAGATTTAGGTTCATTTACTAATCTCGGTAATTTTGTAACAAACCTCGTATACTACTTCAAAAAATTGATATCTGATGGTTACATTTTAACTTTTGTACCGTGTAGAACTTTTTAAAAAGAACTTTTGTCCTAAAACCGCTAATAAAAAAGTTTTCTGTATGGTTCCAACTTAAGTAGACACACTTTATATATTATTATTTATATAATCGACAATTTGACATAAATAATTATTTACAGAATACTCGAAAACGATGATTGCAACATATTCAGAGCATTCAGTAGTGAAGACTTCAAACAAGTGAGGGAGGGAATGATTAGATGCATTCTAGCTACTGATATGGCGAGACATAATGAAATTTTAACCAACTTCAAAGAAATATTACCCAATTTCAACTATAGTGATAAGGCACACGTCAATTTGGTGAGTAACTATTTTCATTAATTACTTAATATACAGACATAAGAATCGATACAGAGTAAAGTTATAGGTCTATTTTACCTCAATACCAAGCCTCCGTGGGGAGTTGAAAGGCGTCGAAAAATTTCGAAAAAAGTTCTATCGGTGCTAAGTTTTTGTGGAAAAAACTGTAGAAAAAATCTGGAAGAAAATTAGAAAAGGTTTCCTAATTGTTTGATCCTCGAAGAGAAACATTTTCTAGAAAGAAGGGCTCGAGAAACAGGAATTTTTTTACAGTGTCAATCGAAAACATTCTATACAAATGAATGTGCGAGATGAAGATATCTTTTAAGAGTACAATAAACGACATTTTAGTACTTATTTAGCGTTTATACCAAATACTCTTCCGGGCTAATTTGACGATTTGGTTTGTACATGATAGAACCTCATCAAATATCCAAATAAGTGGATGGGACGATTAAATAATTGTCCTCAAGATTGACCTCCCCGGTCACCGGACTTTAGTCGTGTTAGTTATATTTATAACTCAATAACGGCAGAACCTATTTGAATGAAAATTGCAGAGAAAGTAGACTAGAACCAGATCAAAGACGAAAAATTAATCAGTGAAAACGTATAATAATTTGTATTCAAGTATGAGTTCGAAGCTGGCAGTACCTTGGAGACGCACAACAGCCCAAGAAAAACGTCGATGATTTCCATCTGACGCGTTTTGAAGCCGGTAGCCAACTCGCAGCTTTGATTTCTTTCACGAGAAGAGGAATTTTCGTTACCATCCTATTCTATATTTGAAAAAATCGACACCCTGACGAAATAACTTCAGATTTGTTGTTAAACTGTCCCATATTTCCTTGGCTGACAACCTACCTGCGATTCGCTGGTAAAGATCTTCGCTAACGCACTGAGAAATTGTTATTTTAGTTTGAGCTGCAGACTTGTTACGCTTCAAGTTTTGCTTTTTCAGTATTTTTGGCATTTCAGATGAAAACTCAGGATTCTTCTTGGTGCTTTCGACGATTCCGACCGCTTCATACAACTTCAACACGTCCAAAACACGATCTTTCCACGTCGGCACCTTTTAATGGTTTGATACCCTTCACGAAATCGATTTTAGAACTAGAACTCGAACTGAGCGTTTGAGGCAATCACAAAATACACGCATGCGCTTCTATGATCACGTCTAGGTTGCTTAAATCTCAGAATAAAACACAACGCAGTTAATCGAACTAGAGTCATAACCTGATCTTTATGTTTTCTTCTAAACTATTTGTGATATTACAGAGTTAAGTATAAAACGTAAGTCAGAATGACAGTACGAAATGTCACAAGCAAGGCTGCCAACCACTCGATTGAAAAATCTCAGTTTCCACAGACAGTCGCTACAAAAATAACTGTTGGGATTCTCATTACAAGGATATCGATGATCCCAAACGATTTGCCATTTGAGTTTGAATCACCATACGAAACTTTTTTTGGTCTGAAACTGAAAAATCCATGGTCTTTCCATGGTCAATTATATTTGGCATGTTCACAGGTCAGAAGACTAGTTCTTGCACCTGGTAATAAAACATAAACTGGAGTCTACTTCAATTTTCGACGATAAATAATTTTATGATCAAGAAAAAATTACAAAATACAATATTATTAATTTATTTCTCAATTAAATTGATTGAAAAAGTTGTTGAATCATATTATACATGGTTTGAAAATGAATTTTTTTGAATCAACTGACAGATATGAAATTTTAAGGTTATGTCACACCTACTAACTGCCGGAATGGTTCGATAATTCAATAATTAAATTGTAAGATTGAAATTAAACATTGAACGGTCCGTTATTACAAAAAAAACGTTCGCTCTCATACTTTTCCATTAGACATAGTACATGCATAGTACAAACAAGGAAAATTATATTCCATAGAAAAATATTTAATCTCGCAGCAAGCAACGCAAAGAATATTCTACATAATTTATGAGTGTGCACCAAAATGGATTCTACTCCTTTGTAGGCTTTATCATAATCTCGTTCCTTCTACACGCTACCTAAGTGGCATCTGCTTTATATATTTTTCTTACAAAATGCTTCCCGAAATTTTTCCGTATACATTGATTGAACGTTTTATTTTTGAATGATAGAAATTACATTTGAAAATAGAAATCAGAAAAAATTAGGATGTTACAACTTATTTCCAAATTTGAATGATGATTTTCGAAATATTTACGATTTTTTTTGTATAATTTCTTTCATTTCAAGTCTGTTTTGATACATATTACGTAATTTACTTTTAATGCTGAAAAAATTTCAATAAGCCATAGACGTTGCTTTTCTTTTTATTTCAATCTAAGCTCATGAAGATTTTTGTTGCAAATATTCGAAAATCGAAAGAAACCAAGCAAAGAGGGAATTTAAAAGAAATTGGAGATTTGCTAAATGATTGGAGGAAGAGGAAAGTAAAGAGGAAAATCTGGCCATGACGATAACACAAAAAAAGTAGCGACAGAATGCTTAAGATATAGAGTCCAGGAGAAAACAATATTCGAATAGAAATTGTAAAATATGGAGAAGAACAATTAATTTAGAGAATATGGCACTTATCGGTATTAGTATGGGGAGGAGAAAAGATCAAAGATGATTGGAACAAGGTATTTAACATATCAATCAATGAAGAAGATCCCAAAAAAGAATGCAATATCTTATGGTAAATAGATGTAACAAAATTTTGTTGAAAATACTTGAAAATAGATCAGAGAAATGTCACAAAGAAAATTTACCACGATTTAGAGCAGTAAAATCGAGAATAGACGAAATTCTTATCATAAAACAAGTTCAAGAGAATGCTTACGAGCAAAATCTAAGTCTGTATATGCTATTCATCGATTATAGATACCATAAATAATAATACGAATCGAAAAAGTAGAATATACCAGTTAAATTTAGTAGATTAGTGCAAATCTGGAGAAAAGTAGGTTTAAAGTGCAGTAATTTTAACAAATTCAAAACAGGGAAAGGTCTGAAACAAGGAGACTCGTTATCTACAATCCTTTTCTACTTAGTTCTATCAATCTAGCATTTGTACTTATGGTAAGGTCCAGGTAAGAAAGGGATCATCAAGAAAAGAACAAAATACATGGTAATGAAAGATAATATATTTCGAATGTAATAAAAAGATATCATGATGATTATAATGAAAATAATAGCTCCAAAATAGAAAAATTGGAATATTTGGAAGTCGCTGTCATAAAAAAAGAAACGAAGAAAGAGATGTATAAAGAAATAACAAAAATCCGTGAAGCAGTAAAATAAGGAACGATAATTAACCCACCAGTTATCTAAAAAGATTAATGACGACATTGAAGACAAAACAGTATACAGAAAAATAACAAACAGGGAACTATGATAATTGCCCAAGCACCCAAGTATTACCCATATGATTAAATAACGTATAGCGAGATAATTGGGACAGAAACACAGAAGACAGATAAGCGAATCAAGTACTAAAAGGTAAATAAGATGAGAAAAAACAAGAGGAAGGCCAAGGAAAATGATCGGAGGAGGCTGGAAGAAATTTGAGAACAGTTGGAATTAACTGATAAAATAAGGTTAGAGAAAGAAAAAAAATGGAAAGAAAGAGTGAAATACAAATATAGCCTGTCATTATGAACTTTTTTTTATAGTCCACTTTGTATATATACTGTCTTTTAATATGAATTCAATATGTGATGGAATTATCCTAAATGACCGTCTAAATTTCTAGCAATTTCGATTTTGTAGACCAAAGGTAATTATGTTGAAACCGATATATCAAAATTACATTTGTCACTGGCAGTCCGACGTTCACAATCGGTTAGTGTTTATAGTGGACGTGAGACAACGAATACGGCTTTCCATGACACATATTCTCTCTTCCTCTTCAACTATGTCCTCATCGATCGAGATAGCGATCCCATCATTTACTGTATACCTAGTTTAATTGAATTCCTTCACGTTTCTCATCATTAGAGGATCTATTAGAAGGTCGATTCCGATACCGAGGCTACTACGTAATAATTTCAATGGTATGAACAACTTGATACATTAAGAGGTTTAATATACAGTATTTGTGAAAATACCTCTGATATTATTGATGATGATTCAATGAAAACATTGGTGAAATATTTGATTACAACGCGCAAGAAACTAGTCTTAGATGGCAGTTGTTCAAATTCAAATCCGCTTTGGCGAAGCAGCAAAAACGAAAAGACAGGATTATTCAAGAAACAAAAACAAAAGTCATGGAGAGTATTTGGACAAAAGATGACTAACCAATGGCACTACCACTACACCAACACTCACGCAAAACGCGCGTCAAACAGTGAAATTGTGAGTGCTGGTGTAGTGGTGATGTAAATAGTGTATTTAGGATGAATATCGACAACGGTTCCAGAAATTCCAACTTAGTTACAAACAATAATGACGAAAGACAACAACCACCACTCGAAGTCATCCACTATAAGACATTACCCCGACAAGAAAGTAGAAGAGGCTTAATCGACCTTGTTAAACTACACTTTCGACGGGTTATGAAACTACGTGAACTCTTTCACAGAAAAACAGAATCACGATCTTAATCGGCAGCATGTTTGACAAAATAGCTTCAAAAAGATGGCTTACTAGCGGAAATCTCTTTCCAGAGACCGAAGGCTTCATTAGGGACATTCAGGATCGAGTTTTTAACACTAATAACTACAAGAAAAATGTAATTGAGGATCCGAATAATCAAGAAACCAGAAACTAGCCAACAAGTTCGGTCTTCCTCAATACTTATACGCCGTATTATAAGTACCAGGTTGCTCGAAAATGAAGATTCTAGACTTTACTACGATAGATTCATTATTACCGATACGCCAGTGATGAATAACAGATCGTGGTGGTTGATAGAAGGATTATTTCACTCCTTCGGGTCGATGTAGCCATACCAAACACCCATAACGTTCTCAATAAACATCAAGGGAAACTGGCCAAATCCGAAAAATGCAGAAAACAAATATCAGATACCATTCTGCAAATAGCATCTGCTCGTAATGTGAAAACTAATCCTGCAGCATCATCCACCAGAAACTAGCCAACAAATTCGGTCTTCCTCAATACTTATACGCCGTATTATAAGTACCAGGTTGCTCGAAAATGAGGATTCTAGACTTTACTACGATAGATTCATTATTACCGATACGTCAGTGATGAATAACAGATCGTGGTGGTTGATTGAAGGATTATTTCACTTCTTCGGGTCGATGTAGCCATACCAAACACCCATAACGTTCTCAATAAACATCAAGGGAAACTGGCCAAATCCGAAAAATGCAGAAAACAAATATCAGATACCATTCTGCAAATAGCATCTGCTTGTAATGTGAAAGCTAATCCTGCAGCATCATCCACCAGAAACTAGCCAACAAATTCGGTCTTCCTCAATACTTATACGCCGTATTATAAGTACCAGGTTGCTCGAAAATGAAGATTCTAGACTTTACTACGATAGATTCATTATTACCGATACGCCAGTGATGAATAACAGATCGTGGTGGTTGATTGAAGGATTATTTCACTCCTTCGGGTCGATGTAGCCATACCAAACACCCATAACGTTCTCAACAAACATCAAGGGAAACTGGCCAAATCCGAAAAATGCAGAAAACAAATATCAGATACCATTCTGCAAATAGCATCTGCTCGTAATGTGAAAACTAATCCTGCAGCATTATCCACCAGAAACTAGCCAACAAATTCGGTCTTCCTCAATACTTATACGCCGTATTATAAGTACCAGTTTGCTCGAAAATGAGGATTCTAGACTTTACTACGATAGATTCATTATTACCGATACGCCAGTGATGAATAACAGATCGTGGTGGTTGATTGAAGGATTATTTCACTTCTTCTGGTCGATGTAGCCATACCAAACACCCATAACGTTTTCAACAAACATCAAGGGAAACTGGCCAAATCCGAAAAATGCAGAAAACAAATATCAGATACCATTCTGCAAATAGCATCTGCTCGTAATGTGAAAACTAATCCTGCAGCATCATCCACCAGAAACTAGCCAACAAATTCGGTCTTCCTCAATACTTATACGCCGTATTATAAGTACCAGGTTGCTCGAAAATGAAGATTCTACACTTTACTACGATAGATTCATTATTACCGATACGCCAGTGATGAATAACAGATCGTGGTGGTTGATTGAAGGATTATTTCACTCCTTCTGGTCGATGCAGCCATACCAAACACCCATAAAGTTCTCAACAAACACCAGGAGGAACTGGTCAAATCCGAAAAATGCAGAAAACAAATATCAGATACCATTCTGCAAATAGCATCTGCTCGTAATGTGAAAACTAATCCTGCAGCATCATCCACCAGAAACTAGCCAACAAATTCGGTCTTCCTCAATACTTATACGCCGTATTATAAGTACCAGGTTGCTCGAAAATGAGGATTCTAGACTTTACTACGATAGATTTATTATTACCGATGAATAACAGATCGTGGTGGTTGATTGAAGGATTATTTCACTTCTTCTGGTCGATGTAGCCATACCAAACACCCATAACGTTTTCAACAAACATCAAGGGAAACTGGCCAAATCCGAAAAATGCAGAAAACAAATATCAGATACCATTCTGCAAATAGCATCTGCTCGTAATGTGAAAACTAATCCTGCAGCATCATCCACCAGAAACTAGCCAACAAATTCGGTCTTCCTCAATACTTATACGCCGTATTATAAGTACCAGGTTGCTCGAAAATGAAGATTCTACACTTTACTACGATAGATTCATTATTACCGATACGCCAGTGATGAATAACAGATCGTGGTGGTTGATAGAAGGATTATTTCACTCCTTCGGGTCGATGTAGCCATACCAAACACCCATAACGTTCTCAATAAACATCAGGGGAAACTGGCCAAATCCGAAAAATGCAGAAAACAAATATCAGATACCATTCTGCAAATAGCATCTGCTCGTAATGTGAAAACTAATCCTGCAGCATCATCCACCAGAAACTAGCCAACAAATTCGGTCTTCCTCAATACTTATACGCCGTATTATAAGTACCAGGTTGCTCGAAAATGAAGATTCTAGACTTTACTACGATAGATTCATTATTACCGATACGTCAGTGATGAATAACAGATCGTGGTGGTTGATTGAAGGATTATTTCACTTCTTCGGGTCGATGTAGCCATACCAAACACCCATAACGTTCTCAATAAACATCAAGGGAAACTGGCCAAATCCGAAAAATGCAGAAAACAAATATCAGATACCATTCTGCAAATAGCATCTGCTTGTAATGTGAAAGCTAATCCTGCAACATCATCCACCAGGAACTAGCCAACAAATTCGGTCTTCCTCAATACTTATACGCCGTATTATAAGTACCAGGTTGCTCGAAAATGAGGATTCTAGACTTTACTACGATAGATTCATTATTACCGATACGCCAGTGATGAATAACAGATCGTGGTGGTTGATTGAAGGATTATTTCACTCCTTCTGGTCGATGCAGCCATACCAAACACCCATAAAGTTCTCAACAAACACCAGGAGGAACTGGTCAAATACGTGAATGTCACAATTGATATTAAACAGATGTGGTAAAAGAGGAATGTGGAAATAGTCCCATCAACACCTTCGCCGACATCCAGAATATTGAATACTTGCCATAATAATCATAATAACTCACTGATAAACTTAAAAGATACAACGACTACTAAACTATAGAGTGTGCTGTTAGGAATAATCCCTTTGCAATGATTTTCGTGGGAGAAGGTTGATTGGTGGTAACTTTTAGTATAAAATGGGAACACTTAAACTTGAAACACCAAAAAAAAAAAATAAAATTGTTAAATTAAAGTTAATATTAATTCTAATTGAATGGTATATATTCATATAAATAAAGATAATAATAAATTAAAAATAGTTGATAAATAATATGAATTGAAATTTTATATAAAAGGATAAATTTGTTCTTTACTAAATAATTCAATAGCATCACTAAAAAATTGGATTAAACCAATAAATCCTACTACTTCATTAGGACCTTTACGTTCTAATAATGTTAAAAAACAAACTTAACAATTATTTCGTTAACGTTTTTAAAATTATTAGCTTTCTTAGATCTGTAGATAGATTTGAGCTAGTGCAAATCATACTCAGCATTCAAAACAAAACTTCCTAAATTGTATTATTATCAATCAAACCAAACCGTTATTTTTTATTATCTAATTAAAAACTGTCTCTGTTATTCCTTTTAGATGTTTTTCCACAACATTTTTTTGTCTTTCAGCTTTTTAATGATAATTTGAAGTTGCATATTGGATAGTCATAATCTGCTTCAAATTTCTACGTTCATATTTATCTCTTTCAGTTATGCATGGTTCTAATAAAAGTATCAGACATATCCAACGAAGCGAGGCCTATGGACGTAGCTGAACCATGGCTTGATAAACTCCTCCAGGAATTCTTCAAGCAAAGCGACGCTGAAAAACTGGAAGGATTGCCAGTTACACCGTTTATGGATCGTGAAAAAATTACCAAACCATCTTCACAGTGCTCTTTTATCGGATTTGTATTACTGCCTTTATTTGAGGCACTAGGAGAACTTTTCATTGAATTACAGGTAATATGTGAATCAAATTTTGTAGTTTTTTTTTAATTCCACGAAATCCTTCAATAATTTTATCCTGTATTGCTATAAATTATCCGATTCAATAACATTGATGCCCTCGATTACCAAATCAATGCATTTTATCCAATAGTGCATCTAGTTTGAAATATTGAAGAAAATCATCGTTTTTCTAATAAATAACTAATTTCCACGTTTCTCAATTTTTATAATGATGTTCAGGAACATTTTTATATCATTTTATAATAGCAAAATATAAATCCCATCCCTCTACTCACCAGAGCGAATGTGATATTAAATCTGAAATACGTGATGCATTTTGATAATTTTTGCACATCGTCTTGACTGGAAAACACTTTATGTCAACATATTAAAACGACAGTTGGATTTTTCCGCTTTCAAGAATGTTTTTCTTACCTTATATCGTTTTCTGCTAACAATTTACGAACTATAATTCAGTGTTTTCTTTATTAAATTATATTCATTCATATTCACAATCTTTCTCTTCAAAAAAAAAATTAAAATACTGAGATGCTACGTTTTCTCTGTCCTGCTGAGTCCTGGAACGAAAATAGGCCATCCAAGCCAAAAATTTGGAAAAAGAGGTTCAAGAAAAAGACGAATACCTTGGAATAAGAACCGGGTTCAATAAAATCTCCCCACAGTCTTTCGCATTGCTGCTGACAGAATAAAATTGCAATGAAAATCACCAGCTTTGGTCACAGATAGACCCCAAATAAAAACTTGGAAACATGGTTTATTTTTTTCTCTTTTTCTATCATCCGTTCATTCATCAAAAACTGCTTTTTATCTATGGTAGCACATCAAGTGATTTCGAATCTTTAAACCAGTAATGAAAGTTCATTGTCGTTCAACTGTAGCTAAAGCAGTTTCACAAAAACTTGGAGCTTTAATACCACAAAACAATATATTCCGTAGCAGCTTCTGACGCTCTACAAGACCTAGATTCCTCCTTATTTGAAGTATTGCTTGCACATTGGGATTTCTGTATGCTCGATTAATGATGTGATCCATTTGGAACATGTTTTGTAATCGATGGACGAGAAAATACCTTGAAAGGGTTTGTTTTTTGATAAAAAATGTTGGTTACTTTATCAAATTTTAACGAAATATTGGGAAGAATTGCTTCTAGTAAAAATATAATGAGTATTTATTGTCTTATTCAGGATTTAATAATTGTACCTGTTCGAGACGCACTTGACTACTATCGAAGACTTAATGAAGCAACGAGGGAAGAAAGACTGCACCGTAAAAGTATAGTAGAAACAACTCTAGCCGACCATAGCCCGTCATCTCAAAGCTCTGATCCAAATGTGCCAAAATCTAATTCTAATGCGAACATTAAAATGAAGAAGAGCTTCAGCTTTCAACAAACACGTTCCAGGTGAGTACAAACTTTCTGTCATTACATCTATACCAGGAAAGGAGCCTTTAAAAATGATAAAAAGATAAAAACTGAAAATGAAATGAAAGGAAAAGCTTCCAGAAAGATTTCAGTCTCACCAAATCCGTCCTATTCGCTCAAAAACAGAATGTTTCTAAAAAGAAGGACAAACAACCGTAACAAATATGTTGTCAGTGGTTCTAGGACTGTAATAATTGTTGGAGACGAAATTTTCAGCCAATAATTTTTTAATAAATAATGTTTACAGCATCAGTACCATCAGTAACATTCTTATTATTTAACTTTGTTTTATGGGATTAAAAGCCATTGTTGTCAATAAATTTCCCATGAGAAGCACGTTCTAAATGGAAAAAACGGATGTTAATCGAAAGAATGCCAATACAAAATATCAATAAAAGCATAGCTTCAGCTTCCATCTGACAATAAAAAGAACTTCTTCGCTTTTAAAAAGTATTTCGTGAAAGCTTGAAAGTTATAGAAACTCAGCCTTTGTAGGAACTCGTACAATAAATTTATTGTCTTTGTGAAAAATACAAGAAATATGAGGACAGGATATAAGTTTTTATAAAATTAATACATAAAAAAAATTTGAGACCAAATCTTACACTCATACAAAAAGTTTCTACTTATACAATATGTTATGGAAGTTGTATGTATGTATCATCATCATTAACACGTTCAAATTCTTGGCAAAAGTCTTCGAAAATGCTAAAGAATTAAATAAAACGCAAAGTTGTGAACTGATTCACATTTTTTTCACATAACCTCAAAATCCAAATAACCATCATTATCTTTTAGAAAATAACATTTCTTTTCCTAGATCGCGGTCATCGGACGAAGAAATCACAGACAATGACGCCGCTACAGGACCAGGTGACGGACAAAGTCTCGAAGATGTTCAAGAAGATACAGAAAGCGGAGATTCGGAAACGGCTAACGAAGTCGAAGTTTCGGAGAAAGCTTTGAAGTTTAAAATATCCACGGAAAGCAGTATTACTACTACTGGTAGAAAAAGTTATCCAGGATCTCGTAAAGGTAGCAGAGAAAGAGTTCAGCATCTCAATCATTCGGAAATAGCAAAGATGGTGGCTAAAGGAAAACTACGGTAAGGCCTAACCAACTAATATTTACTTTCCTTACGGTAAACAAGATATATAATTGTTGATGGTAGAGAATGACGAATCCAATGGTACCCTTCGATCAAAATCTAAAGAAACTTGAGTTCAAACTTCGCTTCTTCAACATGAACTCTTTTAAGAGCCATAATATAGATCTGATTGGTACAAAATTAATATTTCTAATGGTGTCAGACGTTATAGCGGAAATCAGGAAAACGGCCATGTTGTTTCTGTCACTCAAGGAAAGCGCGCGAAATTTAAACACGTTCTTCTACAGTTTCTTTTTGGTTTTGGTTTATTTTTACACTCACTAAATGCCGTTATAAACTGGCCGTTATTCACAAACATAAACAAGAGATTTCTGCATATACTATATCAATAATGACCTCTTAAATGATCTCGAATTAAAAAAAATACTGACTGGGGGACTGGGGGAAAATAACTCTTTTATACGGTAAAAAAAAGGTGTAAGTGATCTTCCTACAGTATTTGCAGCATATGTTGACATTTTCTATAAGGATATGTGGTAGTACTAGTTCTTTTTCAATACTTTTCCAATACTTTACAGTTTGAACTTCGTTCATCGTATATTCGAGATTTTCCCAATCAAATATTGCGGTTACGTTTCTTTTCTGTTTCAGATGTGGAGGTTTGAGCTTCGATCAACACTGTCTAGTGGGGAACAAGAAACTGTCCTTCGATCCCCCTGAGTTTTTAGACGAATACGCTTTAACACTTAAGAAGAAGTTCGAAGAAGGTCTAGCAAGCAACAAATTTGAATCCGATGAAGAAAAAGACGATACAGAAGACGGCGAGTATATTTTATCCAAAGAAACGCTGAATTTGAACAAACGAAATTCCGAACATTCCGTAAAAGTTCCTTCGGTGAACGAAGAGAAGAAAAGCATTTTAAAGTATAGTGAAAAAACTTATACCACTGAACAAAGACTTAAAACGAACAATGACGAAGATGCTGCAACCAAAGAGGACATCGAATGTCCAAACTATACGCGTAAAAATAGTATTAAAAATTGTAGTGACCAACAAGTGGGTGGTAACAGTATTTTTGTGCAAAGGGAGGATGCTAAGACGAGTCGATCGATTTTTTCGCGGTTTAGACAGTTAACGGACAGGCTAGGACTTTCAGATAAAGAACCCAAAGTGAAAATTATAAAAGCAGCGACGAAAAATAATAATTGTTCGAAGGGTACACCACAGAAAGGTAATATTGCCAAAAAAAAGTCCAATTAAAATCTAAATTTGATTCAAAACTTCTCAATTATTACAAAACAATCAATTGATTAGTAAATATTTTGATTTTGACAAAATCAATTAATTTCAATCAAAAATACTGAATTTAGTGACAGTGAAATATTATGAATTAACAAAAAATTGGCGACATCTAAAGTAATGAAACAAAATCAAATCTCCATTTGTTAAAGCTTCTTATACATTTAAACATCAAATTGTTTACTAACTCTGCATGTTACAAACAAACAAAAAGGCCTTCTCAGACATTATCTCTTCAAAATAAGACCACAAAAAATATGATATAAATAAGCCACAAGCAAATAAACAAAATTTCAAGTCATTACTCGATCCTCTACGAAACTTTAGCTTCGACAAAAATTGGAACGGGACTGACTTCACCGTCTATATTAGTGGACGAGCAAGTTGTCCATTTTAAAATTGGAATAATCAATCTTTTTTAGCCGTTTGAAAAACACAATGACATTTTCCACGAAGTGTAAGTTACCCATTTTAATATGAGTCCTCATGGATCCACAAATTATAAAGAAACTCCAATGTTTAGATAATCATTCTGAAACTGAAATTATTCCTGAATTCCTTAAGAATTCAGTCACTATATTTACGTATGTGTAGATTTATTATATCATATTGAATTTTCAAGGATTTTTGACACCAACAAAATTCCTAGAAAGTTTTAGATTTTACGGGGACTTTTTTGGCAGGCAAGAAAAGGTCAGATAGTGCATATTACAAACTGGATGATGTGAAGAAAGCTAGTACGCTACCAAAAACTAAAGGAAGTAATAAGAAAACGTGGAAATTATTTGTAGGAAAGCAGAAGAGTTGGGCTTCCGATGCAGCAGTCGACGAATTGGATTTGGACAATCAATCACTTCCTTCTACTTCCCAGGTACGTGATGTTAAATAATAAACGTTGTCATTTCTCAATTATATGTTTTTTTTTGTGAAGGTTCAAAGCAACTGCGCAAGTCCTAAGTTAGGTAACTTCAAGAGCGAATCGTCGCTTAGGAAAGAAGATTCAACTACTAACAACGTTGTTGACAAATGTATCGTCAAGCTACAGGAAATTACAAATGACGAAATTTTAGTCATAAACGAAAAAGACCCTACTCTGATATGACAAGAGGTTAACGTCCCTGAAAAAGAAAGTTTTACCAGATATATATTTTGTCGTTGCTGTAAATACAGGCCAAACGCTAGAGAAAATGTTTAGAATTGAATTTCTTATTTATTTTTATTTAGTTGAATTTTTCATTATAATCGCTATTTATTTTTATTTAACCGAAGCAAATATTATTTGTATGGATTCGTCTCTCTGAAGATTATTTCGAAAATATTCAGAAATACGTAATAGTTTTGTCTGTGATTTTTATCTAAAAATATTTCATTTCGGCAAGGACGTACCCAGCGAGGGGCAGGTGTGTATTGGTGGAAGGTGAGGGGTCTCTAACCAGAGAATACAACTAGTTGCTTGAATGTCGATAGAAATAATTGTACAGTCGTTTCCAATTTTCTATAGAAAATCTGAAAGCATCCGCTTCTTGTGGACCATATTAATTACAATGTTTACTACCATAGCACCAACACACAATTACATAAACTGAGTTTTCGTCTTCGGGGACCTGGGGCGAAAAGTTTGTTCAAAGTTAGTTGAAGAAAGTAAAAGAAAAAGCAAACAAAAGTTTTTATTGCCGAGCCGATCACTAGAGTGTGCCAAAGTACAAATATTACTAAGGAGTTAATTCACTTGAGGCAAGAATTTATACTATTCGTCATAGATTTTTTAAGGATTTTAAAAAGCGGAAAGCAGTCGGAATAATTCTTAATTTCAATAGGGAAATGAAAGCATATTCCTGGATTTCTAGCTTGTGCTTGGTTTTGTACATGCAAATCCTTATTCTCAAACTCCCACGAGTCGTTGTGTTTTTAATTTTCAGTTGAAACAATTTCTTCTGAAAGCTCTACAAAATTGGTTTTATCAAATTCTGTACGCGACACTCAGAAACACACGTGTTGTTCACACATAAACACCATTAAAAATGATTTATGTGCCGTAAATTTGCTTAAACAAATATTCGATTATAATAAATGTTTTTGTTCTTTTGGTAATATTGATTGTATTTCAAACAGAGTAGCAGTGTGTTCAGGAAAAGCAACTCGTTGATTTCGACCAATTTCTATATCATTTCCAAATGAAACTTCGCGCTATAACTTGTCTTATTTCCTACAGAATCAGTTGTTGCTGTAGAACCAAAACTCGACGTTAATTTTTTGTCAAATGCTTCTTTCTTTCAGTATAATTCAGCTCATGGAAACCTATTACGTATTTTATTTGAAATAACAGATAGACGAATCAAAAAAAGGCAACGTAAAAGGTTTTTAATGGAGTGATGGACGAAATCAGATACCAAAGAAAAGTTGGTTCTAAAAATACATATAAATTAATAAAATAATGGGTTTCATACAGACCAAATATGACAATAGAAACTAAATGTTGATAGAGATCATTTTTGCTAATAAATTATACGAGGTGCATAACGTAAGTTTACCTATTTAAAAGAAGGATCTAATATTTATTGGCAACAAATATGGCAATGTTTTAACTATTTTCAACATACCCTCCAGTATAATTGTGAAGAATAGAACATTAATTACCCTTGCAAAAAAATTTACTACCTGGATAAGCGTATATAACGGGTAGTATTAGTTTTAAATTATCTGTATCTGAAATTGAAGAAATCAATACTTTATTTGAATACATAAAAGATAATTCACAATTGTGTTTTCTTTTTAGCATTTTTGCCTGCTTCTAACATTCTTTGACTAGATTTTGAATCAATTATAAACCGCTAAATTTGACTAAAACAGTTTACTTTTATTTCCAATCATAATCATAACATAACATAAGTACATGAACTCTTTTTGACCTTCAAGTGTGTTGAATTATTATTGATTCATATATTTTTAGAACCACAGCTGTCTCATAATATCTCACAAATAGCTATTAGTCGAGAAGCTGGCTACATAAAACAGCATCGATAAGGTACACTACGGCCTTTTTGGCACTCTGTACAGGTCGGATATGAAAATGTCAGCCGGTTTTCCCGGGCGAAAAAATGAGCTGAAAAACCTAATATGGTACACGAGTGAAAACTCTGGGATTGTGGGGTTCGAACCTCAAATAAGAACGCTGAAACAACGCCAGAAGCTTAGGAGGTCGGAAAGCCTAGCCAGAAGTTAAAATTCGTCCGAAAAATGAAGCGAACGTGAGGCCACACTCTCAACTAGTAGCGGTGTAATAGCGAAGCATCATCTTACCCCAACGATCTTCAAAGTTTCTTGGGGCACCATTAGCCGACAAACATTACTGAAGGACTTTTGGCAAAGATACAACGGTTTCCAGACATTTTTAACAAAAGTTCATGAAAATAATTTTCATTAGAGCCCAGAGCGAAAAGTTCATTTCACAAGTACGTTGATTTTCCTTATTTTTTTCGACCTGTGAAACTTCTGGCGTTATTACACCACTTTTGGTTAAGACCACAAAAGTCAAGTAAAAAAGTCTGACGCGTATACCACGTGAGGTTTTTCTGATGAATTTTCCGGCACTTTTGGTCCTGATCTGCACAACTTCTGGCGCTATTACACCGCTACTAGTTGAGACTCCGGCCTCACGTTCCACAATGTTTCACTCGTGTACCAAATCGGGTTTTTCGGACGAATTTTCTGGCACTTTCGGTCACTTCTGGCTAGGCTTTCCGACTTCCAAAACTTCTGGCGTTATTACAGCGTTCTTATTTGAGGTGCGGACCCCACGATCCAAGATTTTTCACTTTTGTATCATATGAGGTTTTCCAGGTCATTTTTTCGGCCGGGAAAACCGGCTGGCATTTTCATATCCGACCTGTACAGAGTACCAGAAATGCTCAAACGTCGTGTACCTTATCGATGCTGTTTTCTGTAGCCAGCTCTGTAACTATATCTGGAATTTTAGGTTGAAATAGTTGTAGCTAACTAAATAAAGATTGCAGCACATCAAGTTTTGATCAAAGAATTTAATAATCAAATATAGTTTTCTACAATACTTTAAACAATTACACAAAAGTTTCTTATCTTTCATAAAAAAACAACACTGTATATTTTTGTAAACTTTATAGAGTTGTTTTTATGTAATATACTCAGTGATGTAGAAACTCAAACAACTAATAAAAATTCATTTACGATTATATTGGAAATATATATCTCAAAGTACAGTACATATATAAAATTATTAAAATATTTCTTCAACTTTCTGTTATAAATTCTTTTATAATCCATGATCTATAATGACAGAAACATTTTGATAACATTCACTTATGTCCCATGTTCAAATGAGAAACAAATCCGGCAATCTTGGGAACCTAGTTAAGAGTGAAACTTTGAGGAAACAAATCAAAGATAGTTCCAATATTTCCTCAATGCATCTTCTATCTATGTTTCTTTGGCAAAAACATCTGTCTCTAATATTCCAGATGGTCTTCGTGACTTGGTACACACGATCTATGGTATTATATACAAGGTTATCTATTATAGGGTATATATACAACCCCTGTCTAATCTACAAAGAACTAAATGGTTTTTTGCTTTTACCATTGAGTTAAATTGATATTTAAACTGCTGAAACTTTGAAGGAAACGAGGTAAATATGGTTCCAATGTTTCCTCAATGTATCGACGTGCATTCAAATTGTTTCTGGAGAATATTCGCATCCTATACGTTATGCTATAACACAATTCAGGCCCATATGAAAAAAGTTAATCTATAAATTTTTTCGAGCAACATTTGATGAATTACTTTGCCTACTGTAAACATGGTTTTCGTGTCCACCAAATTCGGGACTTTCTAAACGTACAGTTACATATTAAATATCAAATATTATTAAAAAAAAGTAAACTTGGAGTATTAAAAAATATATTTGAAAACTACTAAATTGCTTAAGTAATAATGACACACAGTATGATGCAAATACAAATGTAAACCAATAATTTGTAGTGCTATTGTCTTCCTAACATCTGACATACTTCTGTTTATACCAACAGCACTTTCTCATCTTTCCAACGAACCCATTGAGCACTATGAAGACTTTTATTATAAATATTTATATATCACTGAGTATATTCTTACTTGCGAAACGTGTTTTTGTGGGAATGATCGTAAATTTCCAAAATTGTAGATTGTTTACCAAGTAAACCAATATCAAAACTGTAAAGTATTTTAACATAAAATAGAAAAAAATTTATCTCCATTATAAATCTATTCTGTTGAAATTTTTGTTCGCCTTATTTTGTAGTGAAAAATTTACCCTCAAATCTATAGATGTTTATATTTTATTAAAATCTGAACATATCCAAATAATCTTTTATCTAAAAACTAAAACTTTTATATAAAAAAATTTACTTTTCTAAAATTTTTGAAACCAAAACAACAGTCTTTCATTCTTTTAACACGTCGAGCCCCGGTGCGGCCCATAGACCCACAACTGAGTGTTCCCCACAGCCCAGAGCGTATTTTATTTCAAAATTCCTCTACGACCCAAAGAACCGCATTTAAATATGTTTTACAGTGTATTAGGACCGTCCTGGGTCCTTGAAACATTATCCTATTTTTGGTACATTTTATTTATTTTTTTCACGATCCATTTGGACATAAATCTTTTCATATTTTTTTATGGTTTTTTGAAAATAATATCAATTATAATTTTTAATTTGTACTAAGTTTAAATTACCTGTAACTATTTTTGATAAATTTTATGTTTAAGGGTATAAAAAATGACAAATTTGGAATCAAATTAGAAAGAATTTAGATAAATATAAATGATTCACTTAATATTGTCTATCACGCATTTTTCTAAATGTTTCAACACATAATAAACATAGCAGATAAGTAAATATGACCTCAAAAAGAATTTATTTTTGATCCCATATAATATTTTTCAAAAGTACATTTTTTACTTTACATAAAACACAAATAAAAATATTGAGTTCAGGGGAAAGTTTATCAATTTAGGTTAGGGCTCAACGTGTTAAATCATATACAAAAAAAACAATCTATATTCAAAATAGAATTTATCAATTACATATATCTCGTATTTGCTCTCTTATATATACAGGGTGATCGGCTATGAAAATTGATAACATGGCGTGTGCCATAATAACTGTCAATGATCCAAATACTATTTAAAATATCAATTTTATATTCCGACAAAATAAATCACTTGTTTCCCTTTCAGACTTGATTTATCACAGATTAAACATGGACTGCTACTTCTTCTATTCTTCTCGGCAAAAAGAAATACGTCAACCAGATGAAAATTTCAATCGATTTCTTGAAAATAGGAATTCAATTGTTGAAAATCGATTCCACTTTATATATGCATTAATTGTGTAAAGCTCTCGCAGCTGTGATCAATTGCACTGCTACTGGACGTTTTGTTAACGTGTGATTGACATCTTCAGAGGATGCCTCTTGCTCCAACTGATTCTAACAGTAGCGGTAGTTGTTTTTTAGAAGTTAATAATAAAATTTGGATTCATTCGAACCATTTGACAAGTCTGAAATCATTTTAAAAGAAAATTTCGTTTCATTTGGTCATTGAAAACAGCCAACAAAACAGAGAATCATCCATAGACGTGCAAGATCCTTTTTACATCAATCCTTTTAGATGATTTGCCATTTATTTTCTCAGCTAAAGTAGTGTACTATGGTCTAAGTGGTTTATGTAAACTTAAGGACACATTTTCTTTTTAACTCACGAACTTTTAACAAAAATTTAAAACTAGTTGCATGTCTGAGCGTCCTTGGATATTCAAGGATAGGTCTTCATCTTCGTCGTGTATACGTAGTTTTCAGTTCAGTTTGTTTCAGGAGTTATTTGTTCATTTTTGTGAAAATTTCGCTGCATATACCAGTTAACAAAGAAATCTACTGATTCTCCACTCAATACTTTCCATAAGCTGAAACTTGAAGATTGAGTTCGTTTTTAAAACAAAGGTTCTCTTTTTTTGTAGGATTACAGTCAAAAATCGGAATCAATCCGGTCGAATACATTGTAAAAATGAGGGATTTACCGCAGTTCTAATTTACTGGCTTATTATCCAATATTTATTAAGTTTTGCATCTTCTACATAAAGGACTTTTCAGTAATGATCCAAACAAGGCTGACTGCAAAAAGTCACCAGTCTGAAAGCGGTTTAACAATGTTAATAGTTTTCAGATGTCGGAATATAAAACTCCATTTCTATGTACTGACCAATTTTCATTTAGAAGATGATTAAATTAAAACCGTCCGGTCAATTTAGAGTACATATCGCGTACAGCTAAAAACTGGCGTGGTTATTCGAAACGCTATTATAAATGAAAAGTTACTCGAGACCAAAATTCGCAAAATTGCGTTTTTCGCTTTTTTCAGTAGAAAATTAATCATACAAAAATTGTGACTCATACTTATCTATAAGAAATGTCTTAGTACTTTTTTTCTAAAAGCAAGCGTTTCTGAAATATAGGGCGTTCTTTTACTTGCTGGTTGCAAGTAATTTGCTTCCATAGCTATGCATCATGAATCCCCATACGACTCGACACCTGGTACATTCACGAGAATAACTATTTTGTAGCCATTTCACGGATCACCCATATTAAATAAGTGGATTGTGCCCTATATCCCTTTTTATAGTTACAAATAATTATGTTTGTGGATTAATTTTGACATTTAACTTCCCACACCATTCTTTTTATTGTAGCTAAACTTGAACCGAATAATACACTCGAAAAAGACATTTAAAATAAACTAATTTATAAGTACAAGTGTTTTTATTTTCGAAATTTATCTACAGTCTGGGTTTTTACCCCACATTCCACTACGATCGTTGGCCGAAACCCACTAGCAACACGTCACGCCACGCCACCTCACGCCACGCGACGTATATTTGTGCATATGTTTTCCCATTTAATTCAATTGTCTGCGTACATACTCAGCTACCACGCCACGCAACGCCACGCGATCCCACGTGGGGCGATTCAAAATTCTCGACGCGCGATGAAACGTGTCTTGTCTTTCTATGTCAATTTACGATTTTTGTTGATTTTATGGGCACAAAATCTTCTTTTTCTCTTGATGCATAAGCAGCACATCTTCACGTGGATGGACGTCGCATGGTGTGTTGTAGCGTGGCGTGTCATAAATTTGTACACATCAATGTACCATGCGAACCGAAGTCGCATGGCGTGGCGTGACGTGTTGCTAATGAGTTTCGATCTTAACGCTTACGATTATCCATACCAAGAGGTGAGTCGATGTAAACGTATCACAACTTTAGTGATATGTATACGTAGCGTATTTATGCATGATTAATATGAAGATTAGAGCTTCTAGAACATTTATATCTCAGAAAAAGTATTAAGACTTTTTTCATAGATAAATATAACTATTTATAATTTTTATCTGATGTAATTATTTAAACGTTTAGACGTGAAAATCCAAATTTGAGTGTTCCGAACATTCATACCAATTATTTAGGTTTATAGGAGTTTGTGAGGATTCATTAAATACTATTTTTAAGGCTAATTTGACCGGACTACAACTATTGACAAATACTGATTAACATCGATTTTGTTATGATTACACAGATTTGCATTTAAAAAAAGAACGTAAAGGTGTGTACTGGCGCTAGAAATGTATTAGAATATATTATTAAAAAAAAAAACTTTATTTATTTACTTTAGATATTGTTTTCAAAGATATTTATAAATTTTCAATACTTGTGATTCTAGTCCACTATCTTTATCATTATCGCTGATATTTACTAAGGTACCTGAATCGAATATACCCACCTTAAGGTTTGATTCTCATTTTTTCAACATTTAAACAATATAAACATGTCAAATTTATGTCATTATATAATGTTTTTATCTAGCTTCAATATCACGTATACCTCTTAATTATTTATTTTTTTAACTCTTTTAAAATAGGAGGAAATTGGCCTTGTTTCCGACTGCTGTTTTATTTAACTTCGGAAACCCCATCAGCCAATCGGCACCTGTCGTTATACCCTGGGAATTCCACGTTTTAATTATTTTGTACGCAGAATTTCTTGACGAATATACGTTTTGCTTCAATGGCTATCCTACTTTGTATAATAGGAGATACTAAGGTCCTTTCCTGTTCAACGTTTAGTAAATTTTTTCAACCCAATTCAGATTTTTTGACGTGGTATTTTATAACGTTTGGCGGCCCCACGACGTCCATATTTCGTTTTGATTACGATATTCACAAATCACATTGAACTTTTGACATTTTTGAAACTAAACTACACCACAAAAATACCATAACAAACTTACCTTTGTGTTTTATAACTTCGACACGGTTTTCGGTGAGTCGCGTCTGCCGTTCGGATACGAACCTCGAGCAATTACCGTCGCGTTTAGCTTAAAATGGGCTTTAGCTACAGCTACAGGCAATTGGTCATATTGATCGGCTGGCCATATTCGACCCAGATACCTTATATATTATTTTATATGTGTGAATTATGTAATAGAATATAGAATGTAGAATAATATTTTCCTACCAATTAACTTTTGTATTTATACAAACTTATATTTCTTTGTTGATACGTTGAGATAACAATTCGAAGTTACAACAAATTGCTCTCAAAAACCCCCAAAACGGTGCAATAGCGAAGAAATGATGATCAATTGCATTTGTAAACATAGAAGTCTTATCTACTCTGATGTACTTTTCATTCCATAAATCACAAAATATTATTCTTCCAAAATTCATTTATATACAGGGTGTCCCACGACCAATTAAACTTTAAAATTAAAACTGTATATGGCAAAATACTTATAGTAAAATTATGAAAATTTCTACGTTTTGATTTTCGGATACGATCTTTTTAACTAATATATTTTCAAACATGGCTATAACTTTGTTATCTTAAATGAAACACCCTGTATATCAATACATTTTTGAAATCTACATAAAATTTAAGTATACTTTTGTCTGAAAAGTTTTTTCGAAAAACGCATACTTTTTGAGTTATTAATTTTTTTGTGAAAAATTTAACCGTTGCAGACCCTTATAAATTATTTTTTTACGTGGATACCCTTGAACATATTAAAATGGTTTCTATTCGGTTGCTTTTAGCAAGGTCAGACGTATTTGAATCTATGTTGAAAAATTTCTTATTTTATACAGGGTGTATATAAAAAGTGCTCAAAGTTTAACTTCATGAATATCAAATTTCTTTATTTTTGTAAATAGTGCCACCCGGTTTTTTCTAATTTAATGCATTCAGGGGTAAAAAATGAGGCAAATTGAATGTTTTCTGTAAATTTTCAGAGATACAGGTGGGGTCTAAATTTTATTTTGATAAATAAAAAAGTATTTTTATTTATCTTGTCAAGGTCTGTAAACTACTTATTTAACTGTCAGTGTTACAAGTTATTACAAGAACATGTACTTTATTTGCTGCAAGTTATCCAGATAGACCACGACCGAAATCACATTCTATTGAAAGAATACTCAACAATTTGGAAACTATACGGTTCATTTGAAGCAAAAGTTAATCGAATTAAACCAGTTATTGACAATAATAATGCCGAAATTGATGATGTTGCTTATTTTACTGCTTATCCAGAAGCATCAATACGTGCTGTCGTAAAAGATCTCAGAGTAAGCAAATCGTCGATTCACCGTATTTTACAAAAACATAAAATTCATCCTTATTCTAACAATTTATGTCAAAATTTAAAACCAACTGATTTTATTAAAAGTAGAGTTTGCTGACCTTGACAAAATAAAGAAAAATACTTTTTTATTTCTTAGTGCTTGTATCAACGGGTCAAAATAAAACCCCTGAATGCATTAAAATAGAAAAAACAGGGTGGCTCTATTTAAAAAAATAAAGAAATTTGATATTTATGAAGTTAATCTTTGGATACTTCTTATACACACCCTGTATAAAATAAAAAATTTTTTATCATAGATTCAAATACTTGAGACCTTGCTAAAAGCAACCGAATAGAAACCATTTTAATATCTTCAAGGGTATCCTCGTAAAAAAATAATATATAAAGGTCTGCAACGGTCAAATTTTTTACAAAAAAATTAATAACTCAAAAAATATTCATTTTTCGAAAAAAGTTTTTGGGCAAAAGTATACTAAAATTTTACGTAAATTTCGAAAATGTATAAATATATAGGGTGTTCTATTTAAAATAACAAAGTTATAATCGACTTTCGGTAGAACTGGAAATCGGCCATCTTTGAAAATATTTTATTTAAAAAGATCGCCATATACAGATAGTTTTAACTTGTCGTGGTACACCCTGTATAGTGTGGAAACGTATAGGAATAAGAATAGGTTTCACATTAAGCGACTACACCAGGAAATAATTAAAATTATTCAGTACATTAATCAATCGTGGTGAAAATAAATCACAACTTCTCGGAGCTAGATATAATAATAAATGAGCTAAAAATGGTACTCACTCGAACTTCATGGAGATCTAATGATATTTGTCAACAAAAATTATAATTTCATGCATATTATTTGAAAAATAACATTTAATCGTCCTTGAGATTGTCGAAGCAGCTACTTTTTAGTTAGCTTTCCTCCGACTTCTTTATGTTATGCTCAAATTATTGAAATTGATACATTTCAATACATTTATTGTGATCAAATAATCATTTTTTAACTATTCTATGTCTCCCCTTTACATGAATCTGCTACAATTGCGCTCCCCTGTTACAAGTTACTAACTGACGTCATTTCTATTTTCAAAAGTTGAGTTTTTGAACTAAAATTTCATAAATTACGAACAGTGTCTCATTATCACATGAAAATATTTATAAATAAATTTGTAGAATGGGGTGATTTGCACTAAGTTGAAAACGAATGCAGGCGTTCGATTTTCAACTTATCTTAGATCGAAAAATCTTTATTTTCCTATGAATATTCGAAGAAAATTTGTTTTCACACGAGGACCACTAAAACCAACTTATATGTACCATATCTTTGTAATGAAGAAACGGAGGATTTTGGATATTATTTTGACCTCTTCTAGTACATCGATTTTATCATTAGTCTGATATAATTCAATTCATTCATGTGTAGTAACCCATATCACTAAATGTACTCAGAAGTCCAGCATCTTCGGTAGGTGCCTTGTTGACTTTCACTTTGTTAATTGTCATTTTCTTACCTGTGCTTTATCTGCTAGCTTTTCGCTATTTTCTGTTCTGATCAAGACTGAGTTTTAGTTGAACGTTTGAACGTGATAATTTATCTATTTATTTGATAATTGAACATATCATTCGACTCAAATTTGTAAAAAGATCGAAAGACAACACAAATAAACTAAAAACCTCCGTTTTTTTATAACTGAACTTTATATTTTCTCAATCCAATCTATATTCTTCCTATTGTACTAGATTGATAAGTGATAATTACTTAGAAGTTGCATATTTTACAAATAGTATGAATTAAAAAAAAAACATACGACCGTGTAAATCAATTGAAAATATTGAATAAATGTCTATAACTAAAAATTGTTGTTCCATTCAATTTTCCCGCTATTAGTACGATTTTTTTTTAATAAACATTGATTAAATGCGCCAATTTCGAAAAAAAAACATACTTCCACAATTGCAGCGAAAAGAAAGTATTTATTTCACAAATAAATTACCGATAAATTAATTATTATTATACTGATTTAAAGGTAATCTAAAAATTATTTGAAAACATCGAAAAAATTATCAAGAAATTTTATAATTGATGAAACAACCAGTATTTCAAAGCTGCTGTAATTTATTGAAACCTAAGTCTTAAAGTCATAAATCTGGTATCAAATCATAGACAAATCCAAATAGACCCCCGTCAACGTCAAAAAAAAAATTTAATCATGTCCTAGATGTTTTTGTAAATAAGATCCCAAATATCCTCGAAATAATGTCAATTTTTTGACGAAAGGTATCAAGTATATAATTATTACCACATTTTATAAAAATAATTTTATTTTCAAATTAGTTCTTATACAAATTCGCGATTATAATTTGATTAATTCCAAATAATTCCCATGTCTTCATTATGCTGGAGTAGGGTTGATGTATTTAAATTTCATTGGCAAACCAACTTTTGATTGGAGAACCAAACTTTTTGCTTCAAACACTACGGGATCAGGTGTTTGTTCGCACGGTTCCACTTCAAATTTTATCAAGGTGTATATCACTCCTAACTTTGTTGCCATTAAACCAAATCGTTCCCCTTCAACCAAAAAATTAAAAATTTCGCTTTTGTGTCTGAAATAAATTGTCTAGAAGCTTCAGAACTTCAATGTAGTGATGTTTGTCAGTTACAGAAAGTTTCTAAACATCTATAATACTTTTTTAATGGTTAACGACAAATTAATTCCGGTTTTGTAATATAAAATAAAACAATTATAAATTTTCCATTTTGCTCAATGACCTTTTGTCACCTTTTCTGGTCTTTATCAGCAAAAAACAGAACCAGGTGCGATTGACCGAAGTTTGACCATTCAAAGAATTTTACAAACTTCGAAATAAATGGTAATCAGATGGTGCGAGATCAGGACTATAGGAGAGATGTGGCATCATTCCCCAGCCAAGCTCCATTAGTTTCTCACGAGTTGCCAAAGAATGGGGCCTTGTATTATCATGGTGGAACACTAAATCCACTAAACACTTCATCCTGTTTTATTAATTGTTGACAGTAAACATCAGAATTGATCGTTCAATTCATTGGAAGTAGTTCAAAAAACACTTTGCAACACCACCAAACTTTTTTGGTGTTTTGCTATTACTCATAGTTTGAATCAATATTATATATAACCAGAATCAACTTACCTAAGCAGTTTCGCGGTCCATCTCCAAAAGGAATATAAACTAATCCATCAGAATTGTATATTTTGTTCAGAAAACGTTCTGGATCATACTTAAGAGGTTGTGGAAAATATTTGGGATCATTATGAAGACCGAACATAGGAATATACACTGAAGTGCCTCTTTCAATTACTAAATCTGTATCGGGCAGTTTATAGTCGTTTAAACAAGATCTATCCAAAAACGGCAGAACGGGATACTTCCTGAGAGTTTCTGTAAAAAATTTCTTCTGTTTTTTTGCTTTAAATTGTAAAACTAGCATCTTCAAACCAATTGTTATTCAATTCAACGGTGTTAACAAGGACATTGTTGTCCTCTAACATAGAGACCCTCCCTCGTAATCGATTTTTATAATCTTTGTAGCAATTTAAGAAGCAAAAAGGTGAAGCTATGTTAAAATGGTTAAATCTTGATAAAAAGCATTGAATCCCATTATGATGGGAATAGAAAAAAAATGAGATAAAGATGCAGAAGAAGAAAAGATGGAAATTATAACTCATATCAATCATGGATCAATTTAAATATTCGATGTTTAATCGCTTTATGAAATAATAATATTTAATAATGTTTATATTCACCTTTAATGCACAAATCTAAATATTTCATAGCATTAACACCTTCATACGTAATTCCTCCATTTTCTTCGATGTTTGTCATAATTTCCGTTCTAAGCTTATTTTGGATGGTTTTATTCAAGCAAAGCTCGTGTAAAGTATAGGAAATTGTTGCGCTAGTAGTTTCGAATCCTGCCGCAAAGAACTGCATGCTAGCGCCATGAAGCTTCGCTACATCTAGAAATTAAGGTAATGGAATACCTCGGCAAAAGTACATTCTATTCAAACTCCACGATCGGAACGGTGAAATTCTAAAATTCTATCTGAAAATCTCACCCATAAACATAGAAATACTAGAGACCGCGATTCATATACTTTCCTTATTGATAAGTTGTACCAACTTTAGAAATAAACATCCTCTAGTCTAAAATATATCTATCTTTGTTTCACTGTGCAGTGATTGGTGAGATAAACAAAATAGAGTAGAAGAAAAATAGAACGGTAGAAAGCTTATTATACGAGAAATTAGGAAGAACACGTTTAGTAAATGATAAATACCGTAATTTTCTTTATATCTCGTTCTAATATTAAAATATGATTTCATCGACTGCGCAATTTAGTATTATTATGTCTATGATCTAACCTATTAGGTAGGCCATCACCCATACGTCTTCTACTACGGCTAACTTCATACCTATAACTGTTTTTTGATAAACAAATTTCGAAAATGGCAAACTTAGCTGCAATATGTAATACAAGCGATTACAAATGTTTGTTAACAACAACATAACCTTAAAATTGTGGGAAAAGAAGCAACGAATTGATTTTTAAGATTTCTTATTTCAGCTTATCACTGTTATAAAAACTGGTTTGTTTTATTTGTACAAAGATCTCAAATTCTAAAAATTATATATCTACCAAATAGAAAACCTTCAATACTTAATTTTTGGCGTTTATCTTCGATATTTTGATGTTATCTAAAAAATTTTTCAAACAAAAACTGTTCTTTTTTAACATTTGTATGTATCTTGGGGCCCTAACACCGCTTCAGAATACAATAGAATCCAAGCAAAGCTCCTTTATCCATGTGGAAGCTCGAAAGAGCGAAAACTTCCGAGAAAACAAATCAAGAAACAATGAGAATCATTAGATTAGGTTAGGTTAGGTTTGGTTGGATTAGGTTAGGTTATGTAAATGCGATTTCTATGCACTTAAAACAAAATTTCCTCGGTTCGCTGCACTCCCTTGTTACGTATGGATCTCGTCCCTACACTCTCATTTCTAAAACTTTTTTTTAATTACCCTCCTTTTCCCCTTCGCAAAATTAGTCCAGAGCACTGAAATTCTCTTTTAACTTATCTCCTCTAGGTGGCGTTTGCGCAGTGTCGAATTTCTGTAGAATTATCCCTACTAATCCGAACTCTAGGCAAAATGTTTTTATTTATTTTATATATTCTAGCCAAGTTTACCTTTTTTGTAATCAATCCTTCCAATAAGAGGTGTTATTTTGAACAACCCGCTATTTCGGTAAATGTCACTTTTGAAGCTGTCATTTTTTGACATTTGACAAGTAGAAACTACGCCATTAATGAAAATGCGTTCAACAACGCATTGAAATTATTAAAATTCAGTATAAAAATGGTGAAAGTTTGGCAGAGACGGTTCGGAGAACTAAAATATTTTTGGGTCGACGTGAAGCACCTTCTCGGACCGCAATACAGAAATTGGTTGAAAAATTTGAGCTGTTGGGACAAGTTAGTGATGTGAAGAATAAAATTCGTGCACGTCGTTCAAGAACAACTGAGAATATTGCTGCTGTAGCCCAAAGCGTTGAAGAAAACCCAGGTTTGTCCATTCCTCGTCGTTCTTTGGAATTACCCACTCCACAAACGTCATTACACCGTATTTTGGCCGGAATTGGATGGTATTGATTTGGACAACGTTCACTTTCAACAAGACGGTGCTACGTGCCAGACAAGCAACGGGAAAAATTTCTCTCGAAGAGGTGATCACAATTGGCCACCGAGATCTTTTGATTTAACACCTTGCGACTTTTTCCTTTGGGGCCACGTGAAATATAAGGTCTACGCCAACAGTCCAGCATCGATTCAAGACCTCAAAGATGGAATTCGTGAGGCTATCGAGGACATAGGGCAGCCGCTTTGCAATTTGGTTACGGAAAATTTAATGAAAAGGATATGGTCCTATAAGCGCAGTCGTGGCGGCCATTTGGCTGATGTTGTCTTCCATTATTAACGGCATACCTTCCTCTTTATAATGAAATAAACATCCGATCATTTATCTCAAAAAATGGCATTTTTCTTTGAATATTAAAATAACACCTCTTATTGGAAAACCCGCTATTACCAGTTGCTTTAGTCATGAGCTTATAATCGATAGAAGAAAGAATGACAGTAACAGGTACTAAAATATTTGAATAAGTAAATTTTTAACTCACTAAAATCCTCGTCCTTCGTTTTCATATCACGTAAAATATCAATAAAATCATTTTTTCTCTCTTTCGTCCCTTCTCTTGCTTCGAACGCTTTCTCAAAACTATTAGTGAAATAGTCAACCACC
Organism: Diorhabda sublineata; assembly: GCF_026230105.1. NCBI lineage: Eukaryota > Metazoa > Arthropoda > Insecta > Coleoptera > Chrysomelidae > Diorhabda > Diorhabda sublineata. The sequence continues at coordinate 3,594,406 of NC_079484.1, read as the reverse complement.
CAGGTATCGAAAAAATTGATCTTGAACAATTTCACCAAATTGTGCATTGAAAAATATGCTGTTTGCGCAAAAGCATTTCTGAATCTAAAATCAAATATGGCTCGTCCCAGTACTCTGAATATGGCATTTTCGTCGTCGAAACAATGCGCTTTAATTCCGAAAAAACATTCGGCAATTACGTCCGTTGCGAATTTCGCCATTACTTCTTTAGCCTCTATTGTCCCTTGCTTATCGTATAAATATTTTTGTAGACGTTCACCTTAAAATAAATCAATTTTTGATCATCCTATATTATCAAGATGAAATATTTTAAGCAATTTTACGTTGGAACGGCATATTTAATTATTTTTATTCGCTCAAAAGGCAGGAAAATCAAGTCTAGAAAGTTGGTAATACTTCGCCATGTTGTCAAATCAACTATTATGAAATCGTACTATTAACAGAAAATGTACACCGGCAACATCGAGGGCAAGGGTATGGCCATTCCAACAAATAAACAGTTTTTCATCGACAACCAGAGACAGCATTAGTTCAGTAGTAAAAAAATCATTCCAAATTAAAACAAACATCATATTAACTCAATAACAATCAAAATTTGAACCATCAACATTATCAAAATACTTGTTATTGAATTTCTGATGTGGTGATGAAACTGTAGTTAAAGTTGGTGCTAAAAAAAACAAAGTGCACGAAAAGCACCAATAAAGTGATATCTACAGTATTTTTGGACTACGAGCGTATCTCTTTGATTGACTTTAAGCCTTATTCTGACATATGTCAGTTACGTCAAAAAATTATCGAAGAAGATGCGGCAAAACCAACTGAGGTGTTCGATTGCTTCAATGCTCCAGTCAAAACGGCCTACTGTACACGAATGTGGCTTCACAGATAATGAACACCCTTCGTGTAGGCCTGATCTGGTCCCGTCCGAATTTTTCTGTTCGCAAAGCTGAAAGTCTAGATAAGGTGTAAAAGATTTAACAACGATGATGAAATTAAACAGGCGTTGTACGAAAATTTTGATTCTGAAGCTGCATCATATTTTTATAGTGACTCACAGGTTTTTCCATTTATGATCTTTCTTTCTCTAATAATTCGTGGTCCGAACTACGTATAAACGAGACCAGGTAAAAACAGGTTAATCAAAAATAGAAACATAATAAAATTATTAAAGAAATCGTGGACAAAATTAACTTACCAGTTTTACCAAGTATTGGAAACATCCCCTTCAATTTACCCGAGGTAAATACTGGGGAAAGTCGTGATCTGACATCTCTCCATTGGGGATTGGGCATCACAAATAAGATATTCGATACTACTTTATCGTGCTCTGGACAGGCTATAGTTCTGTCAGTAAAATTATGGAAATCCTTGATCATAATATTTTTTATCAACCGAGGATCTTTGATCACTAATGTCGGTTTATCGAAAATGAATGTTCCAAAATATGGTACATCTTTGGCTCTGTCATAGGCTTCTTTCAACCACTCGCCTATAGTTGTTTTCATAACAATTACATCTTTGAAATTCCCAAATAGAGGTAACGGAGTTTCATAATAAACATTACGAGTTTTCCAATAATTGAAGTTTCTTGTTGAATATTTGTAAATCAAGTAGGTTATAAAAATCAAAAACAAAATGAAATCTATAGTCCAAAACGATGTTATCAGCATCTCAAACTCGCCTCGTTATTCTTCTAAAATGATAATAGTAATATACAGGGTGTCCCACGACGAGTTAAAACTATCTTTATACGGCAAAATACTTATAGTAAAATAATGAAAATTCCTACGTTTGGGTTTTCCGATACGATCTGTTTAATTAAAATATTTGTCGGTAGAACCAAAAGTCGGATATCTTTGAAAATATTTTAGTTAGAAAAATCGTATCCGAAAACCTACCAAACGTAGAAATTTTCATGATTTTACTATAACTATTTTGCCATATATACAGATAGTTTTAACTCATCGTGGGACACGCTGTATAATTATTACAATAAATTACCATCACTAACTACGAGATTAATTTCTAAATGACATTATGGCGTTTATCTGCGATATTTTGATGATATCTAAAACATGTTTCAAACAAAAATTGTGCTTTTTCTAATTATCTATAATTTTTTGCAACTTTTTCCATTACAACCGATATTTATGGCGGAAATTTCAAATAAACCGTTTTTTAACATTTGTATGTATCCTGGAGCCCTTAAACCACTTCAAGATGCAATAGAAACCAAGCAAAGCTCCTCATCCATGTGGAAACTCGAAAGAGCGAAACCTTCCGAGAAAACAAATCAAGAAACAATGAGAATCATTAGGTTAGGTTAGGTTAGGTTAGGTTAGGTTAGGTTGGATTAGGTTAGGTTATGTAAATGCGATTTCTTTGCACTTAAGACAAATTTCCATCGGTTCGCGGGACTTCCTTGTTGCGTTTTATTACAATAAATTACTTTCACTAACTACGTGATTACCTTTAATGTAAACTACAAAATGAAAATTAATTTCTAAATGAAATTATAGTAGAAACTAGATATTCCCATTTATTTTAGTAATAACTTTTATTTATTTATTATTTATTCTCAATACATAGAACTACTTTTATAATGAAGCGAGTATCAGGGTTCTGAAGTACAGAAAAAAAAACTGAATTTTCAGCAAAAAAAACTCTCAATTTATACCGGTAAGTTCAAGAATGCAAAAAATATTTTAAATATGAATACATATGAAGAAGATGTAAACTAATTTCAAAATAATTACATGTGCCAACATTTGACAAGATACGGGTCTATATATTCTGTACCTTATGTGGTTTTTTAATGGTTTTTCCAACAATAGAAAATTGATATTTACGCGCACGAACGCGCATACAGTGTGCTCATAAAGTATCGTTACTTGTAACTCGCGAAGTTACATCATAAAAAATGTTAACAGCTCTGTTTTTTTGACGTAGCAAAAGCTTTTGACAAAGTTTGACATGAAGGAGTCAAATATAATAATGAATCGACTACTGCCAAAACAGTTATCAGAATTATTAGACACCCATATATCAGCAAGATATTTTTTATATTAAACAAGAAGAATTATAGTCAGAAATCAAAGAAATTAAGACAGGAGTACTTCGAGGAGGATATATTAGGGTTCTATACCTAATATATACTAGTGATATTCCTGAGTTGGAACGATTCCTATTGTTGCAGATGACATTGACGAAAAACACATGAATAGACTAATCCAAACATGTGGTGATTAGCTTAGAGGATGCGCCAGACTTCAGAACATCGAATTGATGGGTATTCATGAGAAAACTAAATTGCGTGATGGATATTCCACCATACAGTCCAATTATTTCTTTTTATTCCCGCCGAAGAAAACTAAATTGCGAGCTCAACGTTTTTCTACACCCGAAGAAGCGGTTCAAATCACATGTTTTGGAGATATCTCAATCCGAATGGAAAAAATTCTTCGACAATTAGTTCAAACGCGTACAAAAGTGTATCTCAAAATTTCAGTAACAACTCTCGTTTTAAATAGCGCTTTGAATCATCGCAATTGCAGATATTAGAAAGTTAATTTTAGGCAGACATCATTGGTGTAATTCCCATTCTTTGTACAAAGCAGTTCAAACGATTCAAAGTATTTAGATTTGTTGAGAATACTTCCAGTAATATTTCACATCTTATAGCACAACTTTAATCACTTTTAGCGACGAAATAGGTACCTTAGAATTTCATGAAAATAATCTTTAACAAAGAAGTAAAATAGAAATACTCAGTTTTCAACACATTCAGTTTTGATAAAATTGAATCGCCCACCAGGTACTCTCCATAACAATTTTGATATTCGATTCTTTCGACTTTTTAGACAAAATCAATGAAGCACTTTAAATGACGACGAGTTAATGAGAGTGTGGTTTTCGGAATTGTGACCTCGCAACTAAAAGTGCATTTGGTTTGTGTTTGACTTTTGATATTTGTTATGTTTCTAAACGTTTTTGATTTAAGGTCTCTTCTGTTTCAAAATTGTTTTGGAAACACCTAAAATCAAGAACATTTAAAAACATAACAAATATCATTATTTAATGCATATAACCAAAAAAATGTAATCAATTATATGTATACAAGATTTTCTGCAATGTTTGGAAAATAAAAATTGGAAATAATATTTAGATAGATCTCAAAGGTTCGCTTGGATTGTTTTTAAAAACATTAATCATATGGGGCGAGACATATTTTATGTTTGACTTTGATATAAGAAAAATTTTCCTCAACAGAGCGATAATATATTGAAAAATAAAATGCTTATTAATCCAAAACAACCTGGGCTTCATTTAAAAAATCACTTTTTGACCAGTCCTCATATCACTTTAACATACAAAAAAATCTTCAAAATCAGTTTTGAATTTAAACTTTACGTTTCTGCGTTACTCTAATTCTATAATATATTAAAAATTTAACGCACAGACGTTTTTAAAGAACGTATTAAAGTTTTTGGAGAATATCAAACCAGATTGGAACATCACGTTAATGAAATATAAAGTAAATAGTGCCATATAGTAACTTGGGACCTAAATGATACCAATATTTCAATTTTCATCATTTCTATTCTTTAACTAACATATCTAAGTGAATTTTTTTTATCAGTTGTCAATATTTCTAATAATAATTCTCACTTACCCCCAAATATTATTATCCAGTTGTCGCGTGCTCTACAAGTATAATTTATCTCATAAATTTGAACAGTTTTATATTTGACTAGAAACTATGGAAATTCTAATGACAGGTATGTATTAGCATTTCGAGAATATAACTTTTAACCGTTTATTTTTCATTAAGTTGATTCTTTTTGGATATTACGAAAATATACAAATATCATTTTTTCTGAATATGAACGTTTCAGCGGGAATTTTAAACTAAAAATTTTATTTTAAATGTAAGTATGATATAAAAATGTATTATAATGATTTTGCATGTCAAATTAGTCAAATATTTCCTCAACTTAGTAGGTTTTTTGCATTGTTAAAACAAATAGGGTCAAGCTGTAATGCGTTTAACCTTAATGGACCCTAAGCAAAAACGCTTATTGTTTACAAACTTACCATATATTGACGTCAATAAAACGCCATATTTGTAATGAACGTTTCAGCGGGAGTTTTAAACTAAAAATTTTATTTTAAATGTAAGTATAATATAAAAATGTATTATAATGATTTTGCATGTCAAATTAGTCAAATACTTCCTCAACTTAGTGGGCTTTTTGCATTGTTAAGACAAATAGGGTCAAGCTGTAATGCGTTTAACCTTAATGGAGCATAAGCAAAAACGCTTATTGTTTACAAACTTACCATATATTGACGTCAATAAACCGCCATATTTGTAATGAACGTTTCAGCGGGAATTTTAAACTAAAAATTTTATTTTAAATGTAAGTATGATATAAAAATGTATTATAATGATTTTGCATGTCAAATTAGTCAAATATTTCCTCAACTTAGTAGGTTTTTTGCATTGTTAAAACAAATAGGGTCAAGCTGTAATGCGTTTAACCTTAATGGACCCTAAGCAAAAACGCTTATTGTTTACAAACTTACCATATATTGACGTCAATAAAACGCCATATTTGTAATGAACGTTTCAGCGGGAGTTTTAAACTAAAAATTTTATTTTAAATGTAAGTATGATATAAAAATGTATTATAATGATTTTGCATGTCAAATTAGTCAAATACTTCCTCAACTTAGTGGGCTTTTTGCATTGTTAAGACAAATAGGGTCAAGCTGTAATGCGTTTAACCTTAATGGAGCATAAGCAAAAACGCTTATTGTTTACAAACTTACCATATATTGACGTCAATAAACCGCCATATTTGTAATGAACGTTTCAGCGGGAATTTTAAACTAAAAATTTTATTTTAAATGTAAGTATTTATCTTTTGTGAGTTGAAAATAGTATTAAAGAAGCTCACGAAATATGAAGACCGTGTATATCTTGCGATGCTACGGAATTAGAGAGATTAGAACTGGCAACACAGCATTTTGAATAGTACCATCCTTAAAGGGGCGTTTAAACTATTCGAGTGAGTTGATTAAAATGACAAATGACATGAAACCAAATTGAACATGTTAACTCAAATATTCAGCTCACTTGATTGACTGAATTAAATAAGGTTTGAGCTGCGACTTTTTATGTCAAATTGAAATAAATATCTGGTATCTGTTGATAGTTAGATGGTCTGAGAATTATCCTATTGAACACACTGTTAAGACCATCACCACACCAACACTCACAATTACACTGTTTGACGCGCGTTTCGATAACCAAATTATCGTCTTCAAGTCAAGTTCTGGTGGGTAATATTCTGGTATCATTTCATCTTCTTCCTCAATCTAGTAATCCAAGTCTCACAATACGCCTCAACAATATTCTGCACAAAGTTTCTCTTACTTTTTATTAGCTTTTCTTCTCCACCACTTTCCAGTGCTGTTTCCACAATCTCTTCCCTGTCGGATTAAAATTTCTTCATCTACCTTCTTTTATATCATTTCTAGCTTTCAACTGTAAACTTTTCACTCTATTTTACTACTACTACTACTAGTGAAAAAAAATTGGTAACTATTTCAAATTTATTGTTTCTTGTTGACATAAGGGATCTCTAATGCAAACTAGTCTGTCTGCAAAAGCGATTCACGTCCAAAAATTGATGAAATAAAACAGTAGACACTTACAATTATAGAATGTACAATCTATTACTACTCCTCTGTACTTTATTCCGTTGTTTTCGCTCTAATTTGTGAGATATAAACTTGATTCCACTTCTCCAAGATCATATATTTGTTTTTTCGATATCACATTCTCTAAACGAACTCATCTAATTGAAGAATTTCTATCCAGCGAGCATCGTCTTGATATCTGACAACAGGAAAAAGTCGCTGGGGCAGAGATCTGAAGAATACGGTGGACGTGGCAGCAATTGAAGGAAAATTCATGTAATTTCTTAATCGTTTTGTTCAAACAGAACTTTCTTCTCAAAATAGGGCTGTTTTTCCGCGATTTCGTCCTTCAAACGGTCCAATAACTATTCTTAATAGTTGTTTATGTTCTTTTATAATCGATTGAAGTTGCCAACCGACTTTGGCGTCTTAAGATGCTTCAATAGTAGGTTCGACACGTGCAGTTCTCTCAGTTGACTGTCAATTGGACTCCGATGTAAGATGATAGAGCCATATTTCATTAATCACGTATCAAACACTGCTTATAATGATCAATTCGTTGTTGTCTTTATATTCATTTACGACAAATCAAAATTGATATCTTTAGGATTTCAACTTTCTCAGTCAACTCATCTTATGTTCATTCGAAATTTTTTTGTATTTTGTATCGTCCTCGGTGCTCTTTTCGCTTAATTAAACTTGGAAAATCATTTCCCAGAGATTGATTCTCACAAGACAAAATCCAATATTTTTGCACCTGAATAATTAAGTCCACTCATTTCATTATATTCTTTCATAAAAAAAAAAAACGAAAATACCGGCCTGGATATTCAGTTTCGCGTGCATCATGTTTTCAAACGACGTTTTTATAATTATTATTAATCACCCAATTCTACAATGATAACTCTGGAAAAGTCGTATTTCTAATTGCATGTAATTTCTATTATTGCATAATTACTTTGCCAAAATAATAGCTGGTGTATCCAAAATACGAAATAAACATCACTTGATTCAATACTTCGTTAATTATTCGATTTTACGTTTGATAGAAACAGTCGTAAAATTAAAATTAAATTGAAGGTATTAAAGAAAACGTCGAAGAAAATATGATTAAGTTCAACAAACTGTTTCCTGTTATTTATATACCGAAATTTAGAAAGTTTTGCTAATAAGAAGAAGAAATTTGTACTAGGATAGGGTATGTATGTGGCGGTGATTGAAAATATAAATTTTTTGTTCTTCATTTTATTTTATAAATCTCGAAAATTCCTTTAACAAACATTTTTTTATCATTCGTTAACAATGATAATGACGAAGACAGTAAATTCATTAAATTTAAACACTTCGTCATGTGATCAAAAATAGAGCCTTCACCAATCAACTGCGAAAGACGTCACTATATAGTAAACGCCCGATTCGATCCGATTAACGTCGTTTATTTTTGTTTTAATTTTATTTTCTTGCGGTCACAAACTATCCGTTATAAAGTGAATATAACAATTTATACTTAAATCAAAGTAATTTTCACAAATATAAATTAAAGTTGTAGTTGATAAAATACAAATTTTGGAAGACATTTTAAACAAATGGACCTGAAGCAATTGTTTACAAACTTACCATATATTGACGTCAATAAACCGCCATATTTGTAATGAACGTTTCAGCGGGAATTTTAAACTAAAAATTTTATTTTAAATGTAAGTATGATATAAAAATGTATTATAATGATTTTGCATGTCAAATTAGTCAAATACTTCCTCAACTTAGTGGGCTTTTTGCATTGTTAAAACAAATAGGGTCAAGCTGTAATGCGTTTAACCTTAATGGACACTAAGCAAAAACGCTTATTGTTTACAAACTTACCATATATTGACGTCAATAAACCGCCATATTTGTAATGAACGTTTCAGCGGGAATTTTAAACTAAAAATTTTATTTTAAATGTAAGTATGATATAAAAATGTATTATAATGATTTTGCATGTCAAATTAGTCAAATACTTCCTTAACTTAGTGGGTTTTTTGCATTGTTAAGACAAATAGGGTCAAGCTGCAATGCGTTTAAGCTTAATGGACCCTAAGCAAAAACGCTTATTGTTTACAAACTTACCATATATTGACGTCAATAAACCGCCATATTTGTAATGAACGTTTCAGCGGGAATTTTAAACTAAAAATTTTATTTTAAATGTAAGTATTTATCTTTTGTGAGCTGAAAATAGTATTAAAGAAGCTCACGAAATATGAAGACTGTGTATATCTTGCGATGCTACGGAACTAGAGAAATTAGAACTGGCAACACAGCATTTTGAATAGTACCATCCTTAAAGGGGCGTTTATATTATTCGAGTGAGTTGATTAAAATGACAAATGACATGAAACCAAATTGAACATGTTAACCCAAATATTCAGCTCACTTGATTGACTGAATTAAATACGGTTTGAGCTGCAACTTTATACATCAAATTGAAATAAATATCCGGTATCTGTTGATAGTTAGATGGTCTGAGAATTATCCTATTGAGCACACTGTTAAGACCACCACCACACCAACACTCACAATTACAATGTCTGACGTGCGTTTCGATAACCAAATTATCATCTTCAAGTCAAGTTCTGATGGGTTATATTCTTATTATTATATAAAGTGAGACCTATGATTAAAGAAGAGCTTCTGCAACAGTTAATCTACTGTTACTTTACGATTTCCAGAAGACAATTCGAAAAGAATCACGCGGGAAACATTGAAAATGTTAATTGGTTGATATTTTTCAAAAATAGGACATTAAAAGTAAATGATAATGTGAATAAACTTCCTCGTTTAAGTTATCTAATAACCATCCACGAAATACAGACCTAAACAGTGAGCTAATTCTTTGATTCTTTTTATGAAAACATGCTTGCTTCTGATCGGACGATCAAACACCAAAAGAGAAAAGTTTTGACATTATTCTTGACAATTAAGATTGCTAACAACTACAGGACTTTGAAGAAAAGACTACGGTTTCGTTTAAAGTTTTTACTTAAATAATTCCCTCGTATAAACACATAAATCCACTTATTATAATACTAAAACAATAAAATTATCACTAAGTGATCATAAAAGGTGAATAAGTAGAAAAAAATATCAAAAATAGTGAAGTTAAAGTTTTTTCAATTGTTTAAATTTCAAAGGAACTCCGTATTTTGACTGGAAAACAAAGCTTCGTGTTTCCAGTACCATAGGTACAGGTGTACTTTCAGTTTTTTGAACTTCGTAAGACGTGAGTATAGTTGCCATTACTAATTTTGAAATCATCATTGCGAAACGGTCCCCTGAAACAAACAACATAATACATTTTGAACTCAACTCTCCGGTGTGTTGCATTTCAGATTGAAGACACTATTTAAAGGAATTTGATAGTTAAATTTTCACATATCAAATTGTACAAATGTAGATTTTCCATCTTAACAAATAATCTACTGAATAATTGCATTCTTCAATTGAAATATTTAAAAAGCTAGTGGCGTAGAGAAGGAAGCAACAAACAGCAAAAATTATTTGATGAAACGAATGAAAAGAGAAGTGAATTTATTGAAATAATCACCGACTGGAGCTACTTTTATAGTTAGGAAAGGATGGAGTCAGTAGATCTAACAGTAGGGGTGCAATTTACTCAGTTTATTTACCCCATTTATAACCTGATATCAAATTTTTTTACCAATGCATATTCTTGGTCCAGCTCCGAACGGAATAAAATTCAAAAATTTCCCCATGACATCTTTTCCTATAAATCTATCTGGATTGTATTCTTTGGGATTCGGAAAATATTTTTCATCGTTATGAATAGCATAGAACGGAACGTATACAGTTGTTCCTTTTTCAATAACCAAATTTCCACCTGGTACCGCATAATCTTCAGTCGCCTCCCTATCGATGACTTGGAGTGAAACATATTTTCTCATAGTTTCTAAAAATATACTACAATCGTTATATATCCAGAACAATGTTTATAAGATGGATCTGTCAGTTTCACATACAATAATAATGTATACAGAGTGTTCATGACAATGGCAACACTGCCAAAACAACCCCACATACCATAAAAAAATGTTTCCATTTAACAAAATCAATAAAAACATAAAGTGGGACACCCTTTATACTTTATTAAGGTACCATACGTATTTTAGAAGAACCGAGATATATTGATCTCATTTCAAAATACGCATTGTATGTAGAAAAAAAAACAGATTCTCTCAAAGGCAGTATTTCAATAAAGCTGGTCCAGTTGAGTTGGTGCCGAATATCAAATGCAAATTAGACCCGCTCAAATTATATCTGTTTCGGCTTAAGCTCTTGTTACACCCCACGAAATCAGACGTTCTACTCATTAAAAAAAGCTGGTTGGAAACTTCTGATTACACTTTACTTATTCCATTCCTTACCAATTAAGTCGCGAAAGCGACGATTTCATAATTGCTCGTCAAAGGAGCAGAAAATCGGTTTTCTCGTAGGCCTGTACGCTCAGAAATTGACTACGAATGAATTCCTGATCTTTTGACATATTAATAAAACTTGTACATTCAAAAAAAATATTCTAATCTACGAGAAAGTATTAGTACAAAACAAAGATTGATCGTAACTTTACGATTTTTCGTTAAAGTAAACTCATATCAAGATTAGAGACATATTCCTTTCATAAATCATCCTATTCCTTATTTTTTATAATTTAAATTATGTAATTTTCATCATTTTATACAAAACATATCTATCTAAAATTCTGAATGCTATTTTAATTAACTTGACACCTTAAATCGCTGTGTAATTAGAATGCTAATTAATTTAATTAGTTAGAATCCATACAACATCCGATTTAGGATGCTAATTAAGATCCTAACTTCCCAAACGCTATTTCCATTTACTTTACACCTTAAATCGCTTCGTACTTAGGGATGCTAATTGATTTAGTTAGTCATAAGCTACATATCTTCCGACTTAGGATGCTAATTAATATCCTAACTTCCCAAACGCTATTTCCATTTACTTTACACCTTAAATCGCTTCGTACTTAGGGATGCTAATTGATTTAGTTAGTCATAAGCTACATATCTTCAGACTTAGGATGCTAATTAAGATCCTAACTTTCCAAACGCTATTTCCATTTATTTTACACCTTAAATCGCTTCGTAATTAGGGACGCTAATTGATTTAGTTATTCATAAGCTACATATCTTCAGACTTAGGATGCTAATTAAGATCCTAACTTTCCAAACGCTATTTCAATTTACTTTACACCTTAAATCGCTTCGTAATTAGGGACGCTAATTGATTTAGTTATTCATAAGCTACATATCTTCAGACTTAGGATGCTAATTAAGATCCTAACTTTCCAAAAGCTATTTCAATTTACTTTACACCTTAAATCGCTTCGTAATTAGGGACGCTAATTGATTTAGTTATTCATAAGCTACATATCTTCAGACTTAGGATGCTAATTAAGATCCTAACTTTCCAAAAGCTATTTCAATTTACTTTACACCTTAAATCGCTTCGTAATTAGGGACGCTAATTGATTTAGTTATTCATAAGCTACATATCTTCAGACTTAGGATGCTAATTAAGATCCTAACTTTCCAAACGCTATTTCAATTTACTTTACACCTTAAATCGCTTCGTAATTAGGGACGCTAATTGATTTAGTTATTCATAAGCTACATATCTTCAGACTTAGGATGCTAATTAAGATCCTAACTTTCCAAAAGCTATTTCAATTTACTTTACTCCTTAAATCGCTTCGTAATTACGGACGCTAAATGATTTAGTTATTCATAAGCTACATATCTTCAGACTTAGGATGCTAATTAAGATCCTAACTTTCCAAAAGCTATTTCAATTTACTTTACACCTTAAATCGCTTCGTAATTACGGACGCTAATTGATTTAGTTATTCATAAGCTACATATCTTCAGACTTAGGATGCTAATTAAGATCCTAACTTTCCAAACGCTATTTCAATTTACTTTACACCTTAAATCGCTTCGTAATTAGGGACGCTAATTGATTTAGTTATTCATAAGCTACATATCTTCAGACTTAGGATGCTAATTAAGATCCTAACTTTCCAAAAGCTATTTCAATTTACTTTACACCTTAAATCGCTTCGTAATTACGGACGCTAATTGATTTAGTTATTCATAAGCTACATATCTTCAGACTTAGGATGCTAATTAAGATCCTAACTTTCCAAAAGCTATTGCAATTTACTTTACACCTTAAATCGCTTCGTAATTACGGACGCTAATTGATTTAGTTATTCATAAGCTACATATCTTCAGACTTAGGATGCTAATTAAGATCCTAACTTTCCAAACGCTATTTCAATTTACTTTACACCTTAAATCGCTTCGTAATTACGGACGCTAATTGATTTAGTTATTCATAAGCTACATATCTTCAGACTTAGGATGCTAATTAAGATCCTAACTTTCCAAAAGCTATTTCAATTTACTTTACACCTTAAATCGCTTCGTAATTAGGGACGCTAATTGATTTAGTTATTCATAAGCTACATATCTTCAGACTTAGGATGCTAATTAAGATCCTAACTTTCCAAAAGCTATTTCAATTTACTTTACACCTTAAATCGCTTCGTAATTACGGACGCTAATTGATTTAGTTATTCATAAGCTACATATCTTCAGACTTAGGATGCTAATTAAGATCCTAACTTTCCAAACGCTATTTCAATTTACTTTACACCTTAAATCGCTTCGTAATTAGGGACGCTAATTGATTTAGTTATTCATAAGCTACATATCTTCAGACTTAGGATGCTAATTAAGATCCTAACTTTCCAAAAGCTATTTCAATTTACTTTACACCTTAAATCGCTTCGTAATTAGGGACGCTAATTGATTTAGTTATTCATAAGCTACATATCTTCAGACTTAGGATGCTAATTAAGATCCTAACTTTCCAAACGCTATTTCAATTTACTTTACACCTTAAATCGCTTCGTAATTAGGGACGCTAATTGATTTAGTTATTCATAAGCTACATATCTTCAGACTTAGGATGCTAATTAAGATCCTAACTTTCCAAAAGCTATTTCAATTTACTTTACACCTTAAATCGCTTCGTAATTACGGACGCTAATTGATTTAGTTATTCATAAGCTACATATCTTCAGACTTAGGATGCTAATTAAGATCCTAACTTTCCAAAAGCTATTTCAATTTACTTTACACCTTAAATCGCTTCGTAATTACGGACGCTAATTGATTTAGTTATTCATAAGCTACATATCTTCAGATTTAGGATGCTAATTAAGATCCTAACTTTCCAAACGCTATTTCAATTTACTCTCCACCTTAAATCGCTTCGTACATAGGGATGCTAATTGATTTAGTTATTCATAAGCTACATATCTTCAGACTTAGGATGCTAATTAAGATCCTAACTTTCCAAAAGCTATTTCAATTTACTTTACACCTTAAATCGCTTCGTAATTAGGGACGCTAATTGATTTAGTTATTCATAAGCTACATATCTTCAGACTTAGGATGCTAATTAAGATCCTAACTTTCCAAAAGCTATTTCAATTTACTTTCCACCTTAAATCGCTTCGTACATAGGGATGCTAATTGATTTTGTTAGTCATAAGCTACATATCTTCAGACTTAGGATGCTAATTAAGATCCTAACCTTCCAAACGCTATTTCCATTTATTTTACACCTTAAATCGCTTCGTAATTAGGGACGCTAATTGATTTAGTTATTCATAAGCTACATATCTTCAGACTTAGGATGCTAATTAAGATCCTAACTTTCCAAAAGCTATTTCAATTTACTTTCCACCTTAAATCGCTTCGTACATAGGGATGCTAATTGATTTTGTTAGTCATAAGCTACATATCTTCAGACTTAGGATGCTAATTAAGATCCTAACCTTCCAAACGCTATTTCCATTTATTTTACACCTTAAATCGCTTTGTAATTAGGGATACTAATGATACTAATTGATTTAATTAGTCAGAAGCTACATTTTAACTTTCTAAGAGCAACTTTACTTGAATTGAGATGGAATAAGGGCTTTACTTAGCAGATATTTAGAGTTTTAGCAGAACCAACTCATCTGACAAACGAGTCAACCATAAGGATCTTGATTTTCAGTACACGCAAGAAGAAGAGTTGGGACTTAAAGTTGTTGATTTGTAATTATTTGGAGTTTAGTCTTGAAGATAATATGAGACCTGTGATCGATATTTTTTTTGATATTTGAATAACATACCTAGTAAACAACACTCCAAATACTCCATATTCTGTACACTGTCGTAACTAATTTCATTATTCTTCTTTAAAATGTTTGTAATTTCTTGGCGAACTCTCTCTTGAATTTCAGTATTGATCGACAATTCGTATAATGTGAATGAAATTAATGCACTAGTCGTTTCCGTACCAGCAATGAAAAATTGTAAGGCGTTTGCCAATACTTCAGTCAGTGCTAAAAATGTTGGTAAAAATTTATCAGGTGATGAAAATTCTCATTTTATAGCAAAAATATTATCCCCAAAGCAAATTCCAGACACAAGAAATTCGGTAATTTTAGAGAGAATATGGAGCAGAATCGTTATCTGCTTGCTTGAGCTTCTCAAAGCATACCTGTGCTGTCATCGTCAATATAAGTCAAGATAAATCGTTTGCGCTTTGTTTATTAGTGTTTGTATAAAATTCAAACAAACACAAACTCAATTTTTTACTTCATATCACATGTACTTTATTACCTGTTAAGTAATTCGTATAAATATGATTTTGTAGGTTATGTCTCTGTAGTTTGGTTGCGTTCCTATCATTTGCATCACATGCTACACTCTAAAATTTCGCAATAATTCTCATAAATTTAAATAAATGGCTATTATTATTATAAAGTTTGACATTTTTAATGTTATACGAGTGCTATTTGTTTACAAATTCTTGAAAGTTTCATACATTATCGTACGATGATTTTCTATGACTTCGACGTGGATTAATCCAACAGCGGTTTGCTAATTAAGTCGTTTCGACTTTTGGTGATGGAGCACCATCTCGAACAACCGTGTTTCGCTGGTTTTCCGAATTCAATCGTGGTCGCACTTCGCTCCAAAATGAATTTCGTGAAGGTCGTCCATATAAATACATTGTATGTTCCCACTCGTCGGTCTTGGAACTTTCCAGCGGTTTCCCTTTAACTTGGTGAACTTCTTCATCAGCCAAATGGCCGACAACAGGAAATAAAGCATTTCCAGCTTCACCCTTTCTTCTTTTTCCATCCTACCCCATCCTTCAACCCTTTGTTTCAAAGAGCAATTCTCAATTCAATTTTAATTTCGATCCCAAATATTCTCCCTCGACAAAAATTTCATCTTCTACCATACTAGTTGTGAAAATTTTTAGAAAAATTTATTCACTTACATATTCCTGAGGAAAATATCACAATAAAACAATCTCTGATGTGTTGGAAAGATAATTATAAACGTATGGAACTCACCTGCTTTATTAGTTTCATTTTTTTCGCTCTCATATTGGTCCGAGGCTTCTACCAGAATATCTATGTAATCAAAAGCCTTCTCGTTATTTTTCCCACTCGCTTTTTTCACTGCAATCACCTCCTTAAGCACCTTTATGATATAGTCTTCATCCTGCTTCTTTATAAAATTTAATTTGAAAAATTCAACCAAATCGGGATTGAAAATATATAATCCCTGAATTATGGCATTCCTAGCAGAAAATCCAAATATTCTTCTAGAAATACCTTGAATATCCGAATCATCTTTTTTGAAGCAATAAGCATTGATGCCGAAGAAGCATCGAGATATCACTTCAGTTGTATATTTATGACTCAATACCTTTGCATCTATAGTTAAATGTATGTTTCTGTCAATATATTCCTTCAAATCGTTGCATACATTTTTTGCTATCAACGACAATTTTTTCAGCTTTCCACTAGTGAAAATAGGGGCAAGTTTATGTCTGTTTTTTTTCCAATCTTTATACTTCTGGAAAACTAAATAACTACCAGTCATGGGATTATGTCGCGGACACGCTAAGCTACGGTTCCTAAAATAACTGAAATCTCTTATCAGAACGTTTTCTATGAGATCAGGAGATCTCAGCAGTAATACCGGCTTGTGGAACACGAAAACTCCTAAATAAGGTTCGTCAGTTTGATTATAAAGATCTCTTAAACCTTCCGCTATAGTTGTTTTAAATGTAAGTATCTCGTAGAAATTTCCAAATACAGGTATCGGTTTTACGTAAAACACTCCCCGTTTTTTCCAGTAATCAAAATTTTTCGTAGAATATTTGTATAATATAAACACCACTAATAAAAGGAGTAAAACCAAATCTACTAACCAGGATGTCGTTAAAAACATCTGAAAATAAAAATAATTCTTTTTGTTTAAAGACAAAACATTTATTGAAGTCTAGATATACATAAAAGCCCCTCAAAGTAAAACGAAAAACTAGAGCAGTACACCTGGGAGTACTCTAAAACACTGAGCATTTTCAGTGCCACAGCAAGCAAACGGAGCACCAGAAAAAGAAGCTAGTATTTGATATAAATTGAGATGAACGTGTGCCGAATCAAAAATACGATCAAAAGAATACAAATATCAAAAATAATTTGAAAGAAAGTTGAGAAAAGGCAACGAAACAGTGAAATAAATAAGAGATACAAAAGAAAATTTTATATGAAATGAGATTTAGTACAAATAGAAACGAGTACAGAAGAAAAAATTGAGTAATTTATTGATATGAACCAGCTACAAGATCCAAGTCGTTGATAAACGAGAACGAACAAAATTACAGAAGAAAAATTAACAAAATGATAAATGAATATAGAGAATAAAAACAATTTAATAATTGGAAAACTTACTATTATGTTATTAGAACTATCAATTTCACAACCATTTTAATTTGCAAATCCAATTATTCTGCGAAGTTCAATAGATTGTTTAAAGAATATTCACTCCGCGATGTAGATGACCACATTTATAGAGATGGGATTCCTTCACATGTTTACATAAAATAAATATTATTTCGTTGAAATTTGTTTTGTTTTCAGAGGTAAACAATATTTATATCTATATGTTATTTGGTTCATATTACAAACAAAGAAAAAGAAAACAAATAATTAATGAAAAACCGATCTGTGATAAATAAAAGGTTCGAGAAATAATTGAAGAGCGATTCGGCGACTAGAACTTATAATCGAGTATTGAAAATCTTTGGTGATGATTTCATAAACCGTGCACAACTAGTTCATTGACATAAATTGTTCTATAAGGAATATACTTCAATAAAGCGTCAAAGCAATGCGAATAATTGACAGTTAGTGGTGCTTGTCACCAAATAGAAGAAGCGAAACTTCGAGCAACGCATTGCGAGAAAATTTTGTGCAAAATTGAGCGATTCCAAGACTAGAGCTTATAATCGAGTATTAAACATGTTTGGTGATGATTTCACAAACCGTGCAGAACTAGTTCATTGACATAAATTGTTCTACAAGGAATAAACTTCAATAAAGCGTCAAAGCAATGCGAATAATTGACAGTTAGTGGTGCTTGTCACCAAATAGAAGAAGCGAAACTTCGAGCAACGCATTGCGAGAAAATTTTGTGCAAAATTGAGCGATTCCAAGACTAGAACTTATAATCGAGTATTAAACATGTTTGGTGATGATTTCATAAACCATCCGGAACTAATTCATTGACATAAATTGTTCTATAAGGAATAAACTTTAATAAAGCGTCAAAGCAATGCGAATAATTGACAGTTAGTGGTGCTTGTCATTAAATAGAAGAAGCGAAACTTCGAGCAACGCATTGCGAGAAAATTTTGTGCAAAATTGAGCGATTCCAAGACTAGAGCTTATAATCGAGTATTAAACATGTTTGGTGATGATTTCATAAACCATCCGGAACTAATTCATTGACATAAATTGTTCTACAAGGAATAAACTTCAATAAAGCGTCAAAGCAATGCGAATAATTGACAGTTAGTGGTGCTTGTCACCAAATAGAAGAAGCGAAACTTCGAGCAACGCATTGCGAGCAAATTTTGTGCGAAATTGAGCGATTCCAAGACTAGAACTTATAATCGAGTATTAAAAGTGTTTGGTGATGATTTCATAAACCGTGCAGAACTAGTTCATTGACATAAATTGTTGTATAAGGAATAAACTTCAATGAAGCGTCAAGGCAATGCGAATAATTGACAGTTAGTGGTGCTTGTCACCAAATAGAAGAAGCGAAACTTCGAGCAACGCATTGCGAGCAAATTTTGTGCGAAATTGAGCGATTCCAAGACTAGAACTTATAATCGAGTATTAAAAGTGTTTGGTGATGATTTCACAAACCATCCGGAACTAATTCATTGACATAAATTGTTCTATAAGGAATAAACTTCAATAAAGCGTCAAAGCAATGCGAATAATTGACAGTTAGTGGTGCTTGTCACCAAATAGAAGAAGCGAAACTTCGAGCAACGCATTGCGAGCAAATTTTGTGCGAAATTGAGCGATTCCAAGACTAGAACTTATAATCGAGTATTAAAAGTGTTTGGTGATGATTTCATAAACCGTGCAGAACTAGTTCATTGACATAAATTGTTGTATAAGGAATAAACTTCAATGAAGCGTCAAGGCAATGCGAATAATTGACAGTTAGTGGTGCTTGTCACCAAATAGAAGAAGCGAAACTTCGAGCAACGCATTGCGAGCAAATTTTGTGCGAAATTGAGCGATTCCAAGACTAGAACTTATAATCGAGTATTAAAAGTGTTTGGTGATGATTTCACAAACCGTGCAGAACTAGTTCATTGACATAAATTGTTCTATAAGGAATAAACTTCAATGAAGCGTCAAGGCAATGCGAATAATTGACAGTTAGTGGTGCTTGTCACCAAATAGAAGAAGAGAAACTTCGAGCAACGCATTGCGAGAAAATTTTGTGCGAATTTGAGCGATTCCAAGACTAGAACTTATAATCGAGTATTAAAAGTGTTTGGTGATGATTTCACAAACCGTGCACAACTAGTTCATTGACATAAATTGTTCTATGTTGATTATACTTTGAAAAACTCGAGCCAAAGCGAATAATTGGATGTTGCAACACACCGCTGAGCGTTTGGTATCACGCAGTTTTTAGTTTCCAGAAAAATTACCACAGCAATCATATTCGCCAGATCAATTGTCCTGCGACTTCTTTTTTTTTCCAAAAAGCAAAAACAAGAACGCATTTCAAATCAAAATAACTATGACTAGAGTTCTGCAAGAGGTTCCATACAAAGACTTACTATAAATCCGGAAGAAATCGTTGGACTTGATATATTAGAGTGAAAGAGACTAACTTTGGAAGAGATTATGTTACCATATAATAATTATGCAAAAAATCATTTTTACACTAAATTGTTAAACCTGGTATATGCAATAATTATCTTTCTGAAGTAAACAGCTGCGTCTAGACTAATATTTATTACTATTAAAGGTAAATGTGATAGAGATGGGAGCGTTAAAATAACGTAGGTAGAAGTTGAAAAATAGTTAAAGGATAATTCTTGACCTCGCTCAAAGACTGTACGATGATTATTTTATATTCACAAAGGTGGATATCAACTGAATACAAAGTATTGCGGTGACCAATATACCAACGTGAATAAACTGGAAATCTGGTCCTCCTTGCAATGTCTCGTTTTGATTGAGTGACATGCTAGTTTTAATTCAATGTAGAATCAATTATATCATTATATAAATTAATAATTGCGGTAACAACGTAATAAATTTAATTCAACTAAAGTTTATTAACAACTAAAAAAAACACTTTTTATAAGAAACATTCATTATTGCTTCAAGGACGTTGTATTGTCAAACACACCGCCGTTCAAAAATAAAAACATTCATAGTGAGTTGCTATAGGGATTTAAACGTTTTAACTATTTAATGTATCCAAACTGGTTGTTGGACTTGTGGTAGGTCACTAACGCTTCGAATATCATTGGAAAGTGTTGAGGTTTCTCAAATATTTACGAGCTCATCGTAGAATGTCACCGAAGCAATGAAACCAAGTTACTGGGATTAATATAGTTGCTACTTAAGTTTTGAGATTCTTCCTATTAAGATCAATACATTCTGCATGCGTTTGAACCAATTGTCGAAGCATTTTTTCCATTCTTCTTCTTCCAGTGTAGAAAAACGTTGACCTCGCTATTTATTTTTGATCTGAAGTAATAAAATGAAATCATTGGGTCCAAAACAAGGCCTGTACCCATCAATTAGATGTTTTGGCTGATCAAAAACGATTTTGTTTGAACTGATATGTGATAGTCGTGGTAGCGAATGATTTGTCTTATATTGTTGGTGTTTTCGAACACTTCTTGCAAATAAATGTTGTTGTACCATTAAGAATTAACTTTTCTACGTTACTCTCATAAAACAGTGGCTATTTATGCAGTCCGAGAAAACAGCACTTCATGCACGAACAACGTCTGTTGCATTTGGCTCGTTTGGAAAGATCCTTACAGTCGATTATTATTTAGTTTCGGGTTCATACGAGGTTTGGCTATTAAATAACGAGACTGGTTATGAAAAAAGTGCTTTCGGCATGAGAAAAAAACACTGCACTGCATAGATAAAATATCTTTGTATTCCACCCACCTAGAGCGCCATCTAGACGCGCAGTCTCGTTATTTAATAGCCAGACCTCGTACGCATCAATCCATGGTTCTTCATTTTTTTGCACCTATCGACACGAGTTTTTTTTTAGCGATTGTCAAATTATGCGGTATCCAATGCGAACAAATGGTTCTAATACCCAAATGTTCATGAAATCTTGAATGAATCCGAGTGGATTTTATGCGGTACAGCATCGAGGTTTTCTGACAAAACAACCGATCTTGGATTATCAAAAGTGGCACCAGCAAACACGTGGAAACTATCTTGAGAATTTTTGGTCTATTACCTACACTACCTAATTTTTTTTCAAAAAATTACTCAATTTTCTGATGCAACTGTCCTTCGTAGTTTGAAATGCTACTGAAAGCATCCACGACGTTTTCATCAGAAGCTGATACCCGAACTGTTAAAATAAGAACACAATATAATTAATTCGTTCCAATAAAACAAATTGTATGGTATAAAAATATCTTTATTATTTTCAATTTGAAAAAACTGTCAATCAATAGGGGTAATTTTTATCGGTAGACCAACTTTTGATATTAGAGCAAAATTTTTCGGTTCGAATTCTATTTTTTCCGGAGTTCCTTCACATTTTTCCAATTTGAACTTCATTATAATATTGGACATAGCTATAGCTAATGCCATCATACCAAGTCTCTTGCCTAAAATTGTTAAAAAGATATAATTATAAACTTTGAGATATTTTCAAACCTTGTCTTTTCTAGAATTTCATTTACAGCAGGGATAACCAAATGTGAAAACTTGATGTATAAAATAAAACGCATCAATTTAATTTTTTCCATTAAAAAAAAACACATTTTCTGTCTGTATTAGATTATTTTCTAGTGAAACGCTTCTTCGCTGGTAGGGAAACTTTATTATCAGAACTGAGACGTGTTGTATCAGTATAATATCAAAAATTGTTATACTGAATACACTGTTTACACCAACACTGCACCAACACTAACAATTACACTGTCTGACGCGCGTTTCGATAACCAAGTTATCCTCTTCAGAAACTGAAGGTAAAATAAAATCTAATAACCTGTGAATGTTTTATACTAAATTTTCCCAGCAATAAACCTTCTCCCCCGTGTGGGCTGTAAGAAATTGGCCCCCTAACCACTCATTTCTATGGTGATTGTGACGGAAAGTATATTGGTCAGACTAAGAGATCCGTTATTGTCCGGTTTAAAGAGCACAAAAACTGTTGGATGCATTTGAAAGCATTGAAATTGCTAGATGTAAGAGTAGCTTAAATAAGGACAACGGGCCAATTCCTTACAGTCCACTCTATAGATTAGTAGTCAAAGAATGAATACGAAAATTCCCACCAAGGAGTTTTTTCCCGCTGGAATTAATTTCCGCGGAAGAGACTTTATTGGTGGGATAATTTAGTATTAAACAGATAAGCCAAGTTATTAGATTTTATCTCTGAAGACGACAACTTGGTTGTCGAAACGCGCCTCAAACACTATAATTGTGAGTGTTGGTGTAAACAGTGTGTTCAGTATGAATATCGCCAACGGTACCTGAAATTCCAACTTAAAAATTGTTGATGACTGGTTTTATTGATTTTTTCTGACCCCATAATGTATCAAGTGTGGGTAAATACTAATAATACCTCTATTAACATCTCAAATGAATCGTAAATATTTCATTTCTTATATATCTACACGGTTAGTCCAACGTTAAGTATCATTTGGCCACTTTAAAAAGCAGAAAACCATTTAACACGCGTTCTTTAGAACTCAACACTTTCAATATAATATTTCCATGACTTTTTCTCGGTTTCTTCAACAAAGGAAGTCCGTTGAAAGGGAGCAAATTAAGGTGGCGCTGTAGTAGCAAATAGAAAGAGCGCCAGACATTATTAGAGTAGGATAGCAAATTAAATTCTTATTTAAAACTCATAACAATTTTAACAAAACTATTAATATTTAAAAATCGTACATAACTACTAAATTTACAGAATTTTGTCAAAACTTCCTCATAAACCAATCAACAACGTTGCCTTACCTAAGCATGCTCTAGGTCCTTCTCCGAAAGGAATAAAATTCAAACCATCCACATTGAAATTATTGTTCAAAAATCTCTCTGGTTCGTATTTGTCGGGATTCGGATAATAATTTTCATCTCTATGTAATGCAAAAAATGGTATGATAACCGACGTTCCCTTTTCGACCACGAAATTTGTACCATTAAATTTATAATCCGTAATAGGTATTCTATCCAAAAATGGTAAGGCTGGATACTTCCTCATCGTTTCTAAAAGAGTTGGTGAGCTTTAAACAACATTTTTGAAGTATTAGAATCAAAAAAGTTTCCATGATATAAAATAATCTGACGTAAAAGCACGCCATCCATATTGTTTAGAATGCAATGATATATTTTAATAAAGACCGAAGTAAATCGAAACGTCTATAATATAATATAATGTCTAAGAAATAGAAAGTCAAAGAAAAGTGTATTTTTTAATGTGAGTATTACTCGTGAAGACAACTTTTGCACCACGTGCATGATAGTACTAGTTTCTTTCTCGTTCTAACTTGATATTTATGTTGACGTCGATGTAATCGGCGATTGATTTCCATCTTCCTAGTTTTTTCGCATCTGTAATATCATTATCCTAGTTACTGACGAAATGAATGACTCGTTTAAAGCTCAGGATCTTTCATTTATACTACAACGTCATAAAGTAAGTTTCTATCAGCGACAGAACTGCGATCGCAGTTCCGAACAAGCGCGGCAGTTACTCTGACTCAAGCAGAAGCAATTTACGTCATTTTCAGATCGCTGCTGCCGACGTCCTTTTGTTTTATGATGGCCTCAATTGAAAATACCACCGCTTGTGGAATCAGATCTGTGATTCGTTATCTAAATGAAAAGAAAGTTTGCGGGTCTTTGCGTCCCCCTTTCTTGTTGCGGTACTGAAGAACCCAGTGTTTACAGCTGATCCATCAATCCCACTCCTTTTAAAATGTCTAGAATGTGGGATGGCTTCTAATTCAGGTGTTGTGTCCTGGATCCCTTTAGTATTTCATACATCAACAGAATGTGGATTGAGGTTTCGTCCACTGTGCAACAAAACCTGCACGCCGCATTATCTGCCAGGTCTAGCATCTTCAGGTATTCGTTGAGGCGAGGGCATCTATAGAACTCCTGTTTGTATTCGTAGATTGTTACAATTCAGCAGGTCTTCTCTGGTTATAGTTTTCCAGAAGAGTATTTGCCTGTCTCAACCCTTGTAAGTTGTTCCAAAACTATGAATGTTAGTTCACTGTTTTCTTTGATGATTTTAAAGGTCACTACAAAGTAGACTCCTGGTGGTGGTGTTGGTGGTGGACTAACTAAAGGTATCTTCAATAAAATGATTATACTTACCATTCAAACACATTTCCATATATTTGTTATCTTTGATACCATCCTGAGTAAACTCTCCGTGTTTTTGTAAATTGATCTCAACTTCTTTCCTCAATTTATCTTGTACATTCTGATTTACTGCTAGTTCATACAATGTGAAAGCTAAAATAGTACTCGATGTCTCTTGACCAGCAATTAAAAAAAATATTGTATTCGACACTGCTATGTCAAAAACTGAAAAATGAAACGGATTAAATTTATTTTAATCCAAACATACTGAGCAGATACTTCAGATATTCTTCAGAACTTTCAAAAAACACGAAGAATATAGGTATGAAGAAGTTTATAGGAAAATATAAATATATAAACCAACTAAAATGATGAAGAAATAACGCAATGGACCCCATTGTAGCCAAGGAGAAGAGGCAGGTCGAGAAAGACTTGGAGAAACGAAATAGAGAAGGACATAAAAGCGCTTAATATAAAGAACTGGAAGGCAAAATACCGGAAACGAAAGGAATGAAACATAATAACAAAAGCAGCCAAGAAAAACGATAAATTATAAAGAAAACAAAAATAGAAAACGAGGAGTAATCCACCTCAAAAAAAGGATTTTAAAGCGCTAAAAGCGACAGCCATAATCCAAGGGATTGAAAGGCTTGATGATGATGATGATGATGTTGATGATAACGATATGAGTCCCAGGTATTTCCAGTCAATAGTTTGCTCGTTTAGTTTGACATTTTGAGTTTTTTCTTAACAGTGAAGGTAACTAAATAGGATTTGTTCGGTTTGACATTTAATCCCACCGATCGACACCACCTTCTTATGTAGTTGAGTCCTGTATTTCACAGAGTGTATTCTTAAAGCTTCATTTTGCGAATATGACTATGACGTCGGCATATTCTTAACAGGAAATGTTGAAATCAGTCAGTCCTACTAAGCTCCACACAACTTGGGATACAACTCCTTCTTTTGCAGTAATAAAAATGGTATCTGGATCCTAGCTGTGTTTTCCTCTGGAGCTTTTCCGATCTACTATTTTCACGTCTAATGCTCTTTTGATAACCACATATAGAGTAATGTCAAAGGCGCTTTCTATGTATAAGAATGAAAGTACCACGTTTTCTTCATTTTACAGAGCATTCCGTTTATCAATTGTGAGTTTTCAGTAGAAGCTTTGTGAAGCTGATTGGTCTAAAGGATTTGGTTAGTGTGTAGTGTCCTTTTTCCCTAATATATAATATTGAATAAGGCAGAAAAAGTCAACGACTGCTCTTGCAGCACTGTTAAGAGTTATTCCGACGTAAACAGAGTCAATTTTAGTTTAGAAGGAACCTCACAGTGAGAAAAACTTACCCATATTATCATTATTCGTTTTTTCTTTTTCAAGTACACCTTTGCTACCTAAATCGGTTAAATCTTGCACATTGCCATTGAATTGGTCTTTCCTAGCAGCCACTGAAGTCATTAAAACATCTTTAAAAGTGTTAATAGCATCATCGACTACGAAATCTAATCTGAAGAAAGAAACCCACGACGGTTTGATGAAAAACAAATTTTGTATAACGGCATTTCGGAAATTGAAGTCGAATAATTTATGAATATATCTCCTAAATATGGATTCTCCTCCATCGAAGCAATGAGGATTGACTCGAAAAAACCACCTCGCCAATAATTCTGTAGCGAAATGTCCTCCGATCAATCTGGCGTCGATAAGACCATTGTTTTTATGTAAAAAATCAATCAGAAGGTTTTTAGTGTCATCTAAATGAAAGTAATTGTTTTTGAGTACCGAAGTACGAAATAACGGGGAAAGTACTGATCGAACTTTTTTCCATAGATTATATTTCAAAAAAAATACCGAATAAACCATATCGGAATGTTTCGGTGTTGATACTCTTCTATCGCAAAAAACGGTAAAATCTTTGATTAGAACATCTTTAATTAATTGGGGGGATTTGAGCACTAAAACAGGTTCGTCTAAAATGTACAATCCGAAGAAGGGATCTTCAGTACTATCATAATACTTCTTGACATTTTCGTGAATAGTTGTTCTGAAACTAAGAGAATCAAAAAAGTTTCCGAAAAACGGTATCGGTGTTGGACTATAAATTTTCCTTTTCTTCCAATAATTAAAATTTCTAGTGAAATATATGTAACTCGAAATTCCCGAAATTACCACTAATACGAAAAGGTCCAGGACCCATGACGACGTTATGAGCATCTAAAAATAATAAAAACAATTATTATACTATTAAAAGCACTCAAAAAACGATAATAAGAAATTACTGATAAACAACTACACCAAAGGAGATACAATAGCAAACGGAGATGATATAATGGAAAAATGGAGACAATATTTTAGATATCTTTCAGTAGAAAATGATATTAACGAGATGGAAACTAAAGAGACTGAAATAATAATGAAAGTAGCAGAAATCAAAGCAACAAAATATGATATAAATTCAAAAGACAATACAGTAACTAAAACAGCTGCAAAAATGGAAATAACAAGAAGGAAGACACAAAAAACTATAGCAATTATAAAGGAAGTACAATCAAGTACCTGATCCAACAATATAAACACAAAAATTTTGGATAAAATATATTTATTTGTCAACGTAATCTCCTTTTAGATCAATAGTTATTAACTGCCGACATCATCTGTCCATTATTGGAAGATCTTTGACCACCAAGCCATGTTTTAAGTTTAGCAACAGAAAATAATCCGAGGGGGCTAAATTTGGCGAATAGGGTGCATGAGGTAGCAATTTAAACTTTATTTTATTTATTTATGTGATTGTAATAACGGATGTGAGAGCTGGTGCACTGTCTTGATGAAAACGGCCGTTTTTGCTTGATTTCTTCGCTCAAACGTCGCAATAACTTCGCACAATTCTCGCCGTTGATAGTTTTCCCTTTTTGAAGATAATCAATGATAACTATTCCACGCACATCTCAAATTCCGACGCCATGACCTTACCTGCATATGGAACGCTTTTTGCCTTCTTTAGAGCCGATTCTTGCTCATGTCCAAATTTTCAGTTAATGTGCGATGTACCGCACTCTTTGAAATGCCTATTATGGGGGTCACTAACATGTCTAGAATAGGGTAGTCAAGTGATTTTTGAAAATTGGAAATCTTTTTAAAGATACAGCAGATAGAAAAAAGAACTGTTCGGAGCGCTGAGTTGGCAGTTGGGGTCCGGGCCTATTGTGTACCGTCGACTTTATACCTGGCCCCTCTTTTATACATATATACACCTATACAAATTTAGAGAAGTTTCTACAGGCCTAAACAGAAATTAAATATGGACCGATTAAGGGTAAGTTCGGATTTTCATAGTTTTAAATGAAACTTTAAACGCGTTTTTCTCAAAACTGTGTTTTTCAAACTTTCCTCCATCGTATCTCAAAAACGGCTTGACCGAATAACTTGAAATTTATATGGCACACTCAATACATGTAAACGCATGGAATGAACTATTACCAATCGAACATTTCCAAAATTTCGATTTTTTATAGCAAAAAACAAAAAAAAAACTCAAAATGTCTACCAAAAGTCCAATTTTTTGTATATTAATTTGGTAATAGTCCAATCCGTGCATTGAGACTCACAGATTAGAACGCAGTTTTTTTGTTTCAGATTAGCCAATCAGCCGGAATCGTGAAGGAAATGCGAGCTCATTTTTTCGAAGCGGGGGTGTTCAGAACGTTTTAACTCGAGTTCTATACAATATTTTTAGCTTAAAATTTATATTTATACTGTCGACTTATATGTTAATAAATGATAATAAACTTCAAGCTCTATCTATTTACTGGTCGTAGAAAAATATCCTAAAAACCCCTAAAAAACAGGCCGTTACATGGAATGACCCCCTTAGTACCGGATTTCTCACCCAGAGCAGTATCTAGTCCAGCTTTTGTATTAGTTGGGCTGATGTGTTAAAAAGAACGGTGACTAATTTTTTCGACGTTCCCAAATTCACAAAAAAACCTTCACTTTTGATAACTGTTAGTCTTTTAATTTGCATCATAGATTTTCTTTCTAATACAGCGATATTTCTCTCTAAATATCACAATAAATATCAAACCAATGTGTGGTCGACACGATGAACGGCGATACAAATGTATTTGATCTACAAAAAACCATCAACGGACATCGTACCAACGTAATCAGCGTAAAAACATCTTATGCTATACCCAAATTAATCACTGTGTCATGCATATCAAACAACTGATTTCTCTAGTAATGCGTTAGATATGCAACATCTGTTGGTGATTGCAACAAAATTCACTAATTTTGAATTCAAATGATACTGTGAAGTAAAAAATTAAACCTCCCTTGTAGCTACAACAAAAACGCCAGAAAATTTAATGATTTTCCATACGTGGTAAGATAGGTTAAGATGTGAAAAAAATTGGGATCATTACGAATATTTTTATCCCTCGATATAATAAATTTGGGTCAACTACTTACTTGTAAACAGTTTTAAAGTGATTTCGTAAACTATCACCGAAGACTAATCTCACAAACGAATAAAAACAAAACATGTAATTTCTTTATCATGTAAATTATATTTGAACTTCAATATTATCTAAGTTCTCATGCTCCCAACATTGTAAATTTAACATTTATGTGTATTTACTTACAAATTTCAGTAATTACCTCGTGAATAAACAAATTAATTGGCAAATAATTATCGTGCTTGTTAGGGAATTGCATTCGTTGTACTCTTTTTTTTTATATTTATTACCAAAGTATAATTTTACTTCAATTTATTTTTTATTTGAGAACAATTACACTCAGTATACAAAGTGATTCTTAACTTGACCAAAAAAATCTCTAAACCACAAACCACCTATTTTATAGACGTTTCACACAGATAACCCAATATTGAATCTTTTAATGATTATTCGGAGCCCTAGATGGATCTTCCAGAATAAACTAGGTAGTTTTTCGAGGCACGTATCCCACAAATTAGTCGCATTCATCGTTACGTATCCTTATCGTCACGTCTAACCGCAGACGATAACGGCAGCATCGAAGTATCGAAATACGGGGTGTGTTTAAAAAAAGATTAAAAAGTGATTTGTTAGGCAATAACGGAAACATCGACAGGGTGTGTTAAAAAAAGCAGGGTGTGACGTATATGTTTTGTAACATCGAAATATTGAAATATATATACGGGGTATATTGAAAAAGTTATATACAAGGTGTAGTATATTGTTTTGTTGATAATAGCTTGAGTGGCAGCGAACAAGGGACGTAAGTAGGGTTGATGTTTTGTGAAAATGGTCCGGCATTTTTTGGGTAACAAACGACGTAGGAGATATGCGGCCACAAAGGCATAGACATATAATTTTGTTAATAATGGCGAGATTGGTTGCGAATAACAACTTATATATAGATAAGGAGATATGGGGAAAACATTGAGGTATTAAAGTTGTAGTAAGAAGAAATTAGAGGTCACGAGTTTAGAGGAATAGGTCACCGTGACGTCAAGTATGAAATCTGCACTACCGACGAAAAGATGTAAACCTCTGAAGCCAAAAAATATACTCTCCAGGCATATAATTCAATATAATCGAACAGTTGATTGAAAATGAAACTTTATTTAACAATTTAAAATTTTTTAATTGTATAGAACATACATTATTATATAAAATATTACATAAAATGGTTCATTGCTAACATAAAGGCCATGTTTGCAGTTCTGAAGGAATCCTCTGCAGGATTTGTGAACTGATTTTCTTGTAAAAAATGATATTCAGTATTTATCGAATACAATATACAATCTTATTGAATGGGAATTATTTTTATGGCAAGACCATATTTTGAATGTAGAACGAAACTCTTGGGTTCAAATTCCATTTGAACTGGCGTACTTTCACATTTTTCTATTTTAAATTTTGACACGATATAGAAAATAGCCATTGTCGCCATAAGCAAACCCAATCTTTTTCCTGTAAACAAAACATTGAATACTTAATTCAAACGCATCGAAATAAATTCAAATTGTTCATTTCAAAATAAAAGAATAGAATAGAAAGAATAATACACATTCTCAATCTTTTCCAAATTGTTGTCTTGAAAAGTTTGAAGGTTAGAATTCAAACACTATATTTTCATAATAAAATTTGACAAACCAGATATTGCAAAGAAACAAAAAACTCAGGAGATGATTAGAGTTAGACCAATAGCACTACCAAGCTGTGATAATAATAGAAAAGTTGGATAAATAATTCTATCACTTGCCTGTACATGTTCTAGGTCCATCCCCAAATGGAAAGTATTTCAAACCATCTTCGTTATTAAAATCAACGTCCAAAAACCTTTCGGGCTCAAATTTTTCAGGATCTGGATAATATTGTGGATTCATGTGAGTGGCATAAAAGGAAACGTAAACCGTCATTCCTTTTTCAATTACTAAGTCAGTTCCTTTCAGACGATAATCGGCCATTGCTGTTCTGTCCAAAAAAGGAAGCACAGGATATTTACGCAAACCCTCTAAATAAAACCGAAGAGATATGTTATCACATTTTACTTGAATTTTGTAACTACAAATAGAAATAATTTGACTCTTCCTTCATTATCAATCTTTGAATCCGTTTGCCTAACTCGTAAGCACGCTTCTCCAATTTTAGAAAGATAATGACTCAATACTTTACAATACAAAAAAATGTACAATCATTTGCCAATTGAAATCAAATCTACAACATCTTTTCTCACATTTTGTAATAATTTAAAGTGCCTTCTACTCTATAAATGACTTTTATAAATTTTCACATGTACATTTTCAAAGATATTTTTGTTATTCATTGTAGTTTGCTTGTGTATACTTTATATTTACATTTTATTTTATTTATTAAGTCTTCATTTAGTTATTTGTAAGTTTGTTTCTTAGTTTTTACAAGCTACAAATTGTAAAAAATTCAAAAATTTTGAACATTTATAACTAGCTAACATAGATTTTATATCTGGCTGAAGATCTTAATGGAATATCATCTTCAAAATTACAAACAACTATCGATCAAATTCATCCTTAGACTAAAACATGGGGAATCAAATTACCCAATACCAACAGAACTAAATATCGTAGAAACCATTACACCAACCAAATAAGGAGACGTAAAAGGAAGAAGCCTTTTGAATTAGTTCAATACTTACCACTTATAACCATGTTGAGATATTTCAGATTTTTCACTTCTTCGAAAGTTAAATCTCCATATTCTTGTACATAATTTTCTATTTCGTCTCTTAAAGTTGTTTGGATGTCTTGATTAAGAGCCAATTCATATAAAACGTAACTGATCAAAGAGCTTGTGGTTTCTTGGCCAGCTACCATGAAGAAAATGGCATTTGAAAAAGCGTTCGTCAATTCTGAAAATTTTACATAAGGATTTGGTACAAAAGAAGGAAAACTACCGAAACAAGTTTAAAAATCAATATGATACGTACATGTGCTAAGATGCAAATAACACATTTTATTGGTTCCAGCAGAATTTTGACTTTAATCCTGTTGGAACTTTAGATATAAACAAATTAAGAAAGTGTTCGGTATCTCCATAGCAGCATACAATCATGTCAATGTATCGATAAATAGAGAAAATCTTCTGAAGCCTTCTTCCAAGTAACATAGTTCATAGCTCATAGGTGTGGGCAGCGGTTGAAGCCTTCAAATAGGCCCCACGTTACCAAAGTCCGTTTGGCAGATTGTAGTATTTGCCCAGGTGTTTAAACCGCACCCGTGTGAGTGCTGGGCAGTCGCAGATAACGTGGTCTGCAGTCTCGTCCTCTTCCATACACCAGCGCCACTCCGGATCATCCGTGAAGCCATTGGTGTGAAGATGACGTCTTAGATGGCAGTATCCGGTTAGGATTCCGGTCACTAGTCTTTCAAGTAACTAACCTCGCAGAATCTATGAAGGAGAAAGTATTTTGATTTGTACTAACCAAACGGTCTCACAGAGCTAGTTGCTGAAGCGTCTAGCTTCGAGTTTTCTTCAAAATGCAGCGTTGGTCTTTGTTGTTAATGTAGAATCATAGTCTACAAGGCCAGAATCGAGTATAAAACAAACCACAGATAAAGAAAGGATTAGAAGCTGAGAAAAAATTGAAGATCTGATACGAGGCTGATAAACTCGGCTTTGCCTAGGGTTTAAGAAACGAAGAGAGTTAGATTATTAGCTAATACTGTTGAATGTCTATTTGCATCGTATGAGGATCCAAAACGTTCCTGATTTCGTCACGACCACACCTTCTTTGACTTATTAACTCTGACATCTGCGGTCACAGAATTAAAGGTAAGTGCCTTGATTCCATTGGAGATTCCATTGTAGTTTGTTAAAGAAAACTTTCTTCATCATCATCATCGACCAGCCAGTCGCGTCCATGGCTGGTCATAGATCTTCCTCAATCTTTACCACTGTGCACGGTCTCTATGGTCTTCTAGCAGGGAACCATCCTGTTAATATAGTTAGATCAGCTTTTCGGGGTGTCTTTGGGCATTTTATCTTGATCCCAACTCAATAATTTTTTGGTCTACTGATTGGACTGATTATTGGACGGGTCTGGTTAACGCTTTGAAGGAACTTACTTGTTTGTTAATATCTCTATAAAAAACTTACTCAATTACCTGAATCATCTTTCGAAGCATTCATGACGTCAATCAGATTAGTAGCTTTCCCTTTATAATTTTGTCTTGCTTGCATGGCAGAGTTGAATACATTTTTGAAAAATGTCACGGTATTTGCTGCTACGAAATTTAATTTTAAAGTATCAACCAACCAGTGATGATAAAAGTGACAGGACTGAATAAATATATTTCGTAAACTGAATTCGAAAATCCCTTCGACATGTTTTCGAAAAGACGAAACGTGTTCATCAAATGCCAGCGGATCAACACCATAAAAACATCTAGAAATAACCTCGAGAGAGAATTGACTTCCTATGTGTTTTGCATCAAAGATTCCATGTGATTTCTCTAAATATTTTACAAAATTTTTACAAACCAAATCCACGGTGACGAACATATTCTTCATCATTGACGAAGTAAAAAATGGACTTAATTTGGATTTGGTGGTTCTCCATTCTGGAACCTTTTGCATGAATATAAAATTGGATGTCGTCAAATTATGAGAAGAAGGTGTTATACTCCTATTGGAGAACACGTTGAAATCTTTTATAAGAACATCTTTTATCAATTTCGGGCATTTCAAAACTAAAATCGGTTTATCGAAAACAAAAATTCCAAAATACGGTTCGTCAGTCTCTTCATACATTTTCTTCAGTAATTCAAACGTCGTTGTTTGTAAAGTAAACACTTCGTAGAAATTTCCAAAAAACGGTGATGGTTTCTTATAATATACTCCCCGTTTTTTCCAGTAATCAAAATGCCTTGTGGAATATTTGTACAAACCAAATATCGACGTTAAAATTAATATTAGCAGGGATATAATCCATGTTGAAGATAACATCTGAAACGAAATAATTTCATAAAAAGCGAAATCTTCACTATAATTAGAAACATTGAGTTGCAATAAAGTCGTTAAAAAACCCTTTTGGTACAACTAAACTATGAAGCAAATTCATTGTTTCACAAGCGATTTATTTTTTGATGTTATTTATTCAAGAAATGATTGCAGGGCATTGAATTACAAAGAAGGTTCTTTCCTGGTCTACGAATCATATTAGGTAGCCTTAAATTGTATGCTGATACATAGATGGCGCTACTAGTATTAAATCTACTTGCTTTTCACTTAGCCTAACTTAACTTTTACAAGACACGTATGTAAAGACAGTTGTTGTACTATTAATCTTTTAATTGTATCATTTTCAACTTTATTAATTTAAAAAAATTGGAAAAGAGGAATTTCGTGTGTAGATTAAGTATTACTATTGAAGCCGATGATTGGCTGAATAAATATTATCGGTGTTAAGCCCAGGACGGCTAAAAAGTGTTTCTTCAAGTTTTAAGGAGTCGAAATGAGCACCAAGGACGATGCACGCAATGAACGCCTCAAAGAGGCTGTCACCGATTGTAACTTCAAAATAGTCCACAAAATAATGTCGGATAACCTTAAAGTGAAGCTGATTGTGATAGCTCTGAACCTAAAATATCAAGGAAACATGTTGTATTCATCGTGAATGATATTTTAATATGGGAAAGCTTTCTTCAAAGTGGTTGGAGCTATTAAGTCTTAATAAACCAGAATAGCATTATTGGGGCGTTTAAAGGACGAAATTGAGGAAAAAACGGCCCCATTTGAAGAAGAAGATTACATCAATACAATGCAACGTCACAAATCAATGAAAACGTTTGGTAAAATTTATGAATTGGGTTTCGAATTGCTTCCGTGTCCAAAATATTTTCCAGATCTGCCCTCCAGTGACTTTCTTCTGTTCTCAGACCTCAAGAGGATACTAGTGAGACAAATCTTCTTCTTCTTCTTCTTCTTTTTCTTCTTCTTTTTCTTCTTCTTTTTCTTCTTTATTGTAAGCTAGGACTTAGCCCTGTGTTTGCATCAATGGTTGACTAGCTGCAGCTGGGATGATGAAGACCAGCTTTCATACCATCTTGTAGGTGGTCATCACTGTCATTTATATCTCCTATCCACTTAGCTACTGGAAATATGTGAAATTTACACAACACAACAACTATTATTAAAAATATTTCATATTACGAGCATGATTTAACGATAATTTGACCACATCGAGCGCTGTAATCGATTTAGTTGTCCCCACTATATATTTAGCTCCCTGTCAATATTTCAATGCAACTATATTAAATAATAAAATAAAATTCTTCTAGAAAAACGATTTTCTTTATGCTAACCTACAAAATTTTCCGCCTATCTATTATCTTAGTAAACATTCACCCAACTTGGTTGAAGTTACTAGAAATGTTGAGTTTGGGCATTTTTAAAAATTACAATATTGCAAATTTTCTTTAAAAATATCAAAGTAAAATTATTTGAAGATGAATTGACGTAAATTAAATAAATAGATAAGCCTTATTCATACTCACGTTGTGGTAAAATTCAAAGAACGTCTTGTTTGTTTTGTTTTATATTGTGAAATATTTAAACTCAGCATGCATAGTAAGATAGTGATTTTTAATAAATAATCTTGGATAAAAAAGTTTTTATCACAATTTGAGTACGTACCTTGTACAGAGTGTCTCAATGTGATTTGTGGAGGGTCATATAGTGTGGAACATCATTTGGGTTACTGTACATATTAATAAAATTGGTTAGGTTAGGAACATAGACGAAGGAAGTGAATTTCGCTCCAATCAATATCATATTATACGTCTACATCGCTCAAAACGCTTTAGATTAATAGTTATAACAACATTTTTGAAACATAAATGGGCTCATTCAACAATTGTAAGGATATTTCTACGAACTCGTCTATTTTGTAGACCGTGAAGCCGTTCCTTTTATTTTAAGCTAATAGAATCTAAAGTTTGGCGGTTGCGGCGGGTACAATCGCCAAAAGAACTGAACTGATTAGGAATTTCACCCGCAAATAAAACTAATATTAACAATAATTATTTAGGCATCGATGTATACTGGTGAATGTTAACGCGATTGGGTTAGATATTCAGGTTTCTCAAAAAATGTCGTGAAAAAGTTGGACTAAATTCAATTTCTCTGTATCAAAAACTGTCTAATTCTAACTTCTTTCTTTCCATTATAGTAATAGAATTCAGCGGTAGAAGTGAAACTGTTGGAAATGGAAATTTCGAAATTCGTTGCTTTGTTTTGTCCACCGGGGTAAACAAACGCGACGTGACTCGATCAAAAAACAGTAATTAACCTTAACTCTTCTCTTAATTAGTACCCAAACAACAATTTTATATTTTTTTATCGTCCTGTCTTGTCAATTACCAAGAACAAATTTATTCTATAGGTATCTACTTAAAATTATATTAAAACATTAATAATTTATTAACGCGTCGGTTAAAGCCAAATGAACCTTTCTTTCTGTTGCTAATTAGTAAATCTGATTCTTGATTGATTGATAAATAAGTAAGAATATTAAAAATAATTATTCAGCTGGATATAATAATATAACCATGAATGATAAATTTGACTAAATAATGAAAATTAATTATTTTGTAATCACATCTATTCATTCGACCTATGACCCCTAAAATTACAACAACTTTGCATATTTAAAACCCGTATTATTTTTTGTACGAAGAATAATATATTTTAAAATTTATCATTAACATTATAATACGTACCTAAGCAACAACTTAACCTCATTATCTTAATTGAAAGAAAAATCGTTAGAAATCTTTTTCTCCAGACCCTGTTTTCTCTTCCCTTTAAAAATTTTACACCGCCAATCATTTCTTCCTGTCGTACGCCTCTTGTAACCAGAAACGTTTATTGAATATAATTTATCTCAAGTTGTACGAGGTATGATTAAAAATACAAATATTTTATCAAACACTAAATAATATATTCAATAAGCTGAATGTAAACTTTTAAGAGGTTAAGACTCACGAATAAAAACGATGTCGTGGGGCATTAACTCATTTTTCGAGCCTTTTTCTTTGCATAGTTTCTCCAACGTTTCCTATCGTAGTTTAAACTAACGTTTTGTAAAATAAAATCTATCATTATTCACATTTTCTTTCAATACTAATCTTACATCCAGGAGGACAAGCTGTACAACTAGTGAAACCGAAATTCAAGACGTCTCGATACACAGAAGGCAAGAAAACCCTCAAAGGCAATTTCTAATGTGATAACCTGGTGAACCAGTGAAGATGTCACCTCAAATTAGCTATTCTTGGAACATAGATTATCAATAACAAGTATAGAGACAGCTTTTTAGAAGTGAAAACAATTTAATACACCCAACTACAAATCGGAAAGAAGAAACAAAGAAGACCCTGTACGCAGTTGTAAGTAATTGGTATTCTGAGTATTGCGTACCAAAAAAAATTATTCTGATGTTTTATCCCCTCTGCTACAGTTTGTGTATCCAGGAATTGTTGAAAATAAGAAAATAATTCGACATATTGTTTTTAATTTCTTTATTGAAAATTAAATACTAATTTAAGCAAAAAAAATTGATGAACTGATCTATCATAAGTATCTTGTTCTCCATTACATTAACTAGAATGAAATGGGTTTTTATTACGCGATAAATATCAAAGATATGAACTAATGAATTTATTTCTAATTACTTCAAATAAATTTAGAAATCGTTCAATTTTTCTTCATTCGGATTTTTAAGATACTGATTATGGATCATATTAAAATGAGCACATGTATACACTGTCAGGTTAGTATCAAATGAAAATCATGATCAAGATGCAATTTAATCAGTTTGCCATAAAGGTTTATGTACAATTTAGTCTTTAAGATGTGGATTGTTCTTGTTCTGGTGCTTCAGCAGAATCTTCTTCTTCGTTCTCTCCCTTTTTCTTGCGAGATTCCGGTACCCAAAGACCTGAATCGACACAACGTTTCATATGGTACTTCGCTTGTTCTTCGTCCATCTGTGCAATAGTTTCTTGTAGAAGTTTTATATCTTGTGATTCAAAGCATTTCTTTAATTCATCCGGTAAACTTTCAAATACTTCAACTGGATCTAATCCACCTGGACCTAATCTACTTTTCTTTTCTTCTTCTAGAGCTTCCTACAATAATTATCATAAAAACTAGTATTTAATAGTGTTAATATTAAATTGAAAAAAAGATGTAATTTCAAAATGAATGCACAAGTATCTGTACAAAAATCAACAAAACAATTTAAACAAAACCATATTCCTTTTTAATATGGCTGACTATTCTCTTTCAAAAGTCAGATTACTGCTTAGGGCATCCATTTTCAGTTAATAGAAGACGCAAAGAAAAATTTATGGATACATAAAGTGTATTTAGAGATGTGAAGTGAGAATATTCTTCTTTGAATAATAATTTGGAATATTCTTTTTTCTCATGTATCACTTATATCTTTTCAAATTCCACCTATGCTATTTGGATCTCGGGTTTTAAAATGGATGGATAATTGAAGGAAATATAAAATATTTTTAGTATTTTCTTCCCTTCAGCAAAGGTGAGTAGCTTGAGCATTACACAGATACTAAAATTGAATCTTGAGATAGATCTAGATGAGTAGATTTTTTGTTAACAAATTTTTAACGATCTAGGGATAGAATTAAATATAAGTACTAACATTTAATCATAAGCAAAAACTGAAAAAAATAAAGTAGATGCCAAAAGAAATGTAGAAGGAACCAAAAAAACCATTATGGTACTATAAATTAAAGATGTCCAATTGTTTCATTCCATATCATACCTTCATGGCTTCCTCTAACTTCTCAGCAGCCCTTTTTTTGATTCTCTCTTTGAACTGTTCCAATTCATTTTCAAATGACTGTTTATATTCTACTTCGGCTACTTGGATTTTGGAGAAAAAGGCGTCGACACATGCTCTTGGATCATAATCAAGTTGTTTAGCCAGTTCAAGTATATACTGCATGCATATTGTCTGATGTGCCACATGTGCCATTAAATCGTGTTTCTGTGAAAAAAAATTCAAATATTTTCATATTATTAACATGTATTTATATAAATTTCTATGTGTATGAATAGAAAAAATATTGTTACGAATTCGTTCACGACATGGACCGAGGAGCCGATCATATCCGGTTATAATGGAATTCTAAAATTTGGCAAATTCGCAGAGTCTGATGTTTTTATAAACTGTTTATAATTAAAAAATCATAGTGAATGGAACTAAAAAGTCAGGGAATTAAAATAAATTGGAAAAGTAGTTGTGAATATTCAATGATACAAGTAGTGATAAGTTAATTATTATATGAGTGAGATAAGTCAAGTGTTAGTAAGGGACAGTGTATAAATTTACCCCACTGTTGAAAAACAGGTTAAATAAATTAAGAAGTAAAAAACACATTAAAATATAGGTATATTTGTATTTACCTCTTCCATTTCTAAATTGATACACCAAACTACCAAATAATTAGCAGTATCTTCACAAACCAAATTATTATGGCTCTTCAGAAAAGCTTTAGAATCATCATATTTCCGTAACAATCCAAAATGTTTAAGATCTTTTTCATTTTCCTTTATAAATTTGTTTAGTCTAGCCTCTTTTTGTTCTTCAGTCAAATTGTCATCTTTGGGACGAGAAGGCTTCTTGTTAATAACTGTTTTTGCAAAACCAGGTTTACTAATTGTATCCACATTCCATGGTGTCAACTAAAAAAATAGATAAAGGTAGAAACTAAAAATAATAGAATAAATAGAAGAAAGAATAAGAATGAACTCTAATGGAATAGAAAAATAAAATTTACAGGTTACCTTGTCTTTTTTCCTAATTTCTTCTTCCTCTTTTTTTATTTTGTCTCCTTCAATTTCCACATCCTGTAAAGCCTTTTTTAGATCGTTTAAATTACTCGCATTTGTTTTTTCAGCTTCTGCTAATTTAGCTTTCAATTCTGAAATCTTCTTTATGTGATCACTTTTCTTTTTCTCGATATTTTCATATTCTTTCTTCCTCTCTTCCATTCTTTCAATTCTTGCTTGATGTCTCCATCGAAATAAGGAAGGTGTATCAATATTTGGATGCGTTTCATCTTCATCATCTGATATCTACATTTTGTAGTTAATGAGAATTAAAATAATTGTAACTTGAATTATACGTTGAAATGACATTAATAGTTAAAATATTTTTCAGGGAATAGAAATGAGAAAAATTTTACAGAAAATCACATACCTCAATATTTTTCCATTTACTATAATCCACCATTTTGAGCTCTGATTTTTAAAATTAAAAATAACGCGATTTTATATTTTTTTGAAATAATGAACAGAAGTCTAGAAATTTCAGTTTTTAGAATAACCAACAGTTACCAATATTATTTGATTAATATGTCATTGAATTGACATAACCACATAACCACAATTTTCTTCTTTTTCACAGTAGATGATACGTTGACCGTACAGGTATTCATATACATACATTGAAAATATAAAAATCAGTTTATACTCCTAGATGGCGCTAGTTTGATCAAAACAAATAACATTGTTGTGAACCTTCCAAGTATAGGTGATTTGTGGTTAAATGATTTTGAATAATTTATACAATTATTTATAAATTAATTTTTATTATTTAATATCACATTCTCACTGATGTTATCAAAACCCTTCACAATATCATAAAAATGTGAACATTTTGAAAAAGTTCGAATCCGTCAGACCGTCGGTTACGTTTAACCTTAGTTTGTCTATGAAACCTCATAAAAATCTGTGGCTTAAGCAGACGTTTAAACTTCACGTGTAAAATAGGGCCTTAATCCATTCGTCCAAAAATTTTTAAACACATTTTCGTCAATACTCGCCGCAAAAATTATTTTAAACCAAACTGGGTTGGTCGAAGTGCAGATTTTAGTTTTGGAAATAAAAGTAAGTCGGAGCTGTATCAGGGAAATACAGTGATTGTTCAATAAGAGTTATAGGTCATAAATTCATTCATGATGGTGAAATTTGTGGTATTTTTATGTAAATAACCTTATCACGCGGCACTACATCATTTATAGGCATTGATCTTCTCTACAATGGACCTCCATAGCAATATATTCCTTGACTTGGAGCACACTCCTGTGACATTGTGCAACATCTCATTTCATCGTATTGTTAAGAATTAACATTAAGAACTTTTTTTTGATATTCGCGAGTCTTTCCTTAAACTGAATATATCTAAACCATTAGATTCTTCAAGCTTTGATACAACGAATAATATCTCTGTTTTGTAGGATGTCCCTTATATTAAAGTTATATCACATTCTCCATTCATCTCCAGCTTTCACAACTTCATATATTTTCCTGATTACTTTTCTTTCGAATCTTCTTAATCTTTCTTTAATATACTGTCAGCTTTAATGTTTCGCCATACATATGAGATTAATAAGCGAATAAGAATTTTGTGGATCTGAATTTTGCAGGTACCATTTAAAAATTTTGTTTTTAGACTCATAGTTGTATAGTAAGTTCCTTAATGGATGTTGAATATTTCGCATTGTTGTCTATCTACTTCCCAAAGTACTTTGAGGTTGTTATCCTCTTAAAGGTTCTGTTTTGTAGTGCAAAGTCACTGTGTTGGAAGTTTTATCCACTGAAGCGATCATATACTACGTATTACTTTCATTCATTTCTCTTTTATGTCTTTCAAACAACTCAATCAGTCTCATTTTGCTTCTTCCTATTAGTGCCATCAGCATTAGTACACATATTTGTGTCGATTTGTTGAATATTGTGCTCCGTTGTTCAAAATGTTTCATAACAGAATATAAAGAGTAAGATGTAAATGAGGATAAAAAAGGAAATGAAAGTGGAAGATGAGTTGAATAAGTTTGGAGTTAAAAGAGTTTGCAACTATGATTTCAAATCATTTATATTATTTTCTAAAAAGAAAATCAACATCTTTTCATATGGCATAAACTAATAATTCTATATTTAAAATACAGTGTGTTCAAAAAGTATTGTAATGATAATTCGGTAAACATTGGAGTTGTTACTTTTGAACACTCCATATATCCGGCAAAATTAAATAATAGTTTGCAATAATAGTTTTTAATCGTACTTATATTATTTATTTAGAAAGAAATTCAACAATTTGTCAAATAAAATAATAATTTCAGATTAGATATTATATATTACAGAGAAAATCACAGTGTGAAGAAAACGTCGTTCAAATACCATACCTCATGCAATTTAATAGAATCCAGTAATGAGAAATATCATAAATGGATTTGAGCAAAATTTCAAGTTCCACGATAAATAATTTTCTATCGTAAAGAATTTTTTTTCAAGAAATAACAATACCTAGCAAACATACAAAAATGTACAAAAAAATTAAATACAATTATACAAATATCGAATTATAAATAATAAATAAATATCAGTTACATTGCATATCATCAACTTTTGATACTTCATCATCCAAAGTAACAGGTAAAGGAACCTCTTCAGTTGTTATTTCTTCAGATAAATGAGGGGTTGCGAGTAAGGAATTGTCAGAGTCTATTACCTCGTTTGCAATTACTTCAACTTTCTCTATCGGTTCTTTTTCCCCTAAAAAAATTATTTTTCATCTAGACGTTATTATTAATAATGAATTAATGTAACTGTTGTTTACTTGTGCCAACAAAAACATAATTTACCTGAGACATGTGGCAAAACACATAGTGAAAATTGGGGAGCTTATGGTATGCTAAATATATACAAATAAGTAAGAAATAAAATTTCCTTGTAGTTGACTAGAAAACTTTCTAAGTACAACAATAAACAAAGTTTGATATCCTAACCTAACCTAACGCTATCTTATTATATATACATCAACAAAACAACATTAAAAAAATAAATTCAAGTGAAAAGAAACTAAAAACAAGTTTTTAAAGCACATCAAATTGAAAAGTTGAAAATATTTTTTTAAAAAAGCGCTTAAAATAATTATGAATGAAAAATACTAGTATTATTGTGA
The DNA here is from genome assembly GCF_026230105.1 of Diorhabda sublineata. Taxonomy (NCBI): domain Eukaryota; kingdom Metazoa; phylum Arthropoda; class Insecta; order Coleoptera; family Chrysomelidae; genus Diorhabda; species Diorhabda sublineata. The sequence continues at coordinate 3,551,108 of NC_079484.1, read as the reverse complement.
AAAAAAGCATCAGATACTTTGTTCAATATATCTCCAAATCTAAAAACAGAAAATAATGGAAAAAGCTAACAAACTAAGCTGGAACCAAAATAAAACTAACAAAAGAACAAGGGGAGCAATACACCCCAAAAAAGGGATATGTAGGCGCCCCAAGCGCTAGCCATAATCAAAGAGATAATGTAGGTGAAGTACGAGTTACAATCAAATTTCTGGATGAAAAAATGTAAAAACTCGAAAATCTACTTACCAAATTCACTATCCACATATTCTTCCTCAATATGTTGCTCATTAACAACTGAATATTCCTCGAAATTATTCGATAATGTAACGGCATTATCCGCAATACCATCTGGATTCTGATTTTCACTACATTCTTTATTATTTGAAATCTGAGTATCTTCAACTTTATCTTCATAATGCTCGGATATATTTTCTTCAGAAATACCAGACGCTTTCAATATATCTTCCAAAACTGAAGATTTTCCGTTTTCTCTATTAGTCGGTGACGAGACACCGTCTACTTCACTCATTACAATTTCTGTTTTTTTATCTTCAGGTTTCTCTGATTGTATTTGACTCGTAGCAACGACTTGAGTTGGGGTTGATTTAGTTAGCTGTTGAGTTGTATTTACAATGTATATAGGAGACGAAGTACCGGTTACAGATTTGCTCACAATTTTACTTCCAATGGGAAGTACTTTTATATTTCCTTTTGAATTTAAAACCTGTAATTGGGATAGCGGTATCACTTTTTTCGAAGATGAATTCGGTTTGACTGACACCACTTTGTGTTTCACCGAATTAACTCCAGAATTTGTAACATTGGTTAATTGTAAGCTAGTCGGAGTGGAATTACTAGTGACGATTTTGAATTTCTCAAAATTTTTTATAGAAATGTTCTTTACAAAAGGTATTTGAAGAGTCTTTTGTAAAATACTGCTCGATGGTATAGTTTGGGCGTTAGATACTACAATCAGTTTTTGACCGGCATTGATTGCTTTTGTTATAGGTTTTTTTGTATTTGTTATCTTAATATTTTTCTGAATTTCACTACTAGGTCCAGCTAGTTGAGGTGAAGGTTGTTTTATTGTTATACTTGTATTAGGCTTGAAGTTTGTTAATAATTTAGGTTTCGGCGCCTGGTTTTCATTGGAGCATACGGAAACTGGTGTAGTCATGGACTGCTCAGGTAATTTTGAATTATTCATTTCAGTCTCTTCTCCTTCGATAATTTCATCTTTGATTGGTTGCAACGTAATATTTTGAAGTACATTTATTCTTTGGTTCAAGAACTGTGGTTGCGGTGAGGAACAAGAAGCTGCTTGAGGTTGGGGAACTGATTGAATAATTCTGTGCTGTTGGACCATGTCAATATGTTCGTTTTCTGACTTTTTTATCAATTCTTTTGGTTTTACTTTAGACCTTTGTCTGTAACATATCAAATAACAAAAAAATTGAGTTGTTTATTATATTATTCTTAATGGAAAGTTTTGTTTATGAAATTAAGTAACTGAGATAAAAAAGTTAATCAATTAATATAAATCAGTAACAAAAAGAACATATCAAGTCATCAGTAGCAACGGGGGAAACACAACATCCAGTGGATCATTAGTAAAATATTACTTCGTTTACTTCAAAACATGTTATGATGTGATATCTTTATTGTTCCACCCACACGTCAGTAGTCATAGTACGAACTTTTTTATCCCATAAAATTGATTTCAATGATATGAGATATATTTTGCTAGTTTTTTCTTAAATCAAAACACAAGACTGAATGAGTTAGTTGGTATAACATAACCACAATTGCAAGCTGTCTAAATGACCTGAATGTAACTTGAATAGAGCAATATCTGTACTAGAGACATATTTTTCACCCCCTGGACTACTACTAGACTGCCCCTTTACCCAACTGGAACTTAAGAATAGTAGAAGGAGTCTGTCGCTTTTTGGACAACTGAAGACACTAGACTTAGCAGATATGAAGCTCAAAGTTAAAAGCTCAATCAACAACCTTCAGAAGCTTTCTCCTCAAATAATAATATAATTAATTCACTATTTTTTCCCTAAGTAAACATGATTGATATTTTTTAGGCGTTGAACCAACTTGTATTATTTTTTTCAAAAAAGCTTCTTTTTCGATATCTTGTGCTATTATCCTGCCTTATTCAGTTATAGCGATTAAAAATTAACTGCTGAATAATATTTTCAGTCTTTACGTCTTCTGTATCTGATTCGCAGTTTTTAAATTTTCAAAGAATTTTGATTTTTTCTCAATTTTTATCAATCCCACTATTTGAAAGGTTTGCAACTAATTTTCACCCTCTATATGAAAAATTTATGTCACAATGTCAACTTTATTATAAGCTGACTTTTTTTAAATGGCTGCAGCTTAATTTTGCTGTAACAAATTTTTGAAATATACTAGCTGGGAACAGGTTTTGCTTGATGGACATGATTAATAAATTAGTTGTAAACACTGAGGATCCCCAGTATCACAGCAGAAAAATGGAGCACAATAGATCCTTTAGGTACGTTAATTTATATCTGTATTCCAATAATTACTTACCTGTATATTTGCTGAATCCTACATAATTTGGGAGATAACAAATTATGTGTAATATTTGCATTTTCAGTAACTCCCACCAATTTCCTCTTTTTATTTACATTTTCATCTTGTTTAGGTGGTTCAGGGACTCGAAATGATATATTTTTACAAGTATCAGGATTAGCTATTGTAGTGATTGGAGAAACTACGGGCCTTTTCCTTTCAGTATTAGCTGGTGATGGTAATAATTTATTAGACTGACTAGCACTCTCTGCAACGTCATTTGCAATAGCTGAGTACAGTGTTTGAGGAGCTTGCCTCGGTAAAAGAGGCACTAATCTACGTCCTTCTTGTGCCCATTCTTCTAAAGACTCTATTTGTCCAGTGATACTAAAAATATACTTGAAATATTCAGGATATTTTCCCTAATATCAATAAGAAAATTAATAAACTAAAAATTTACTTGAAATTGATTAAAAACTCAATGTTACCATGAAATAGTGAAAAAATTTCTTACTGATATGCTATTGTGTTAAGCTTTTCATCACTAATTGCTCTTCGAACTTCTGCTTTATGTCTTTCTTGTGTAATATTTAAAGCAGAACCAGTTTCCTTCAACAACTTACGTTTATCTGCATCAAGAGGACCTTGAGCCCTTAAAGCAGAAACTAGACAAGAATAAGCTTCTAATTCTAAAAAATAGGATGATACAAATTATAAACAGATGATATTCGCATAAAAAATACGCACTAAAAATATATATTTTGACTATATAATTGGATCAAAAACCTTTATTGAAAGATATTAGATGAATTTAGTAAAATTTACGCTCAAAATTGTGTATATATATATACAATAATATTCTATTGATATTGTATTTTAAAAATTAAATTGCTGTATATAAAGTAAACCCATATTTATAAAGCAAAATGTAGGATTCACACTAATAACTAATTACTTCAGACTGTTTTATATACTGTACAGCCTTGACTTGCTTAAACTTTAGATATAGTTTTTAAATGAAATATTGAACAAAATTTAAGTTTATATACCTAGATTTCGTAAATTCTGAACAGACTCTTCTTTGGTCATATCTAGTAATAACGGCCACATTTTACTGGCTGATGGTTTTCGCTATAAAAAAACCATTTTTGTCAAATTTTCTTCAAATGTTTCTAGTAATCTGACAGCGTCCAATTTTGTAAGGTTAAGTATATTTTCCAACTCAAGACTATTTTTGAAATTGGGTATCTAAAGGAAAATAATTATTTCGGAATTGCATCTAAAAATATTAGAAATTCTAGTATATCCTGACAATTATAATTAAATATATGCACATAAAACATTCAACAACAATCGAGGTTTAACAGCCTGAAAGTCGCCGGCGCCAACTACTTTTTTAAATTTATCGTTCGAATGACCAACTTGAAGAAATCATTAAAGATTTTTTGATACATTTAAAGTAATTTGTATATATGTAAAAATATGTATTAGTTTCTGCTAAGATTAAGGTGTTTTCAACATAATTGCGAACGTAACAATGTTAATACTACTGTATAAATTATTCAAGTTAAATAGTTACTTTTCAGTTTGTGTGTTGGCGATAGTTGTTTCAAGGACAATTTTAATGTTGGTAAATGACAATCACACATACTTGCCAGATCTCTGATAAAATTTACTTCATACACTATTCATAACATTTCCCTTCTAAATATAATTCAAAATATGAATGAATAATCAAATAACTAATGCAAATTATAGTGGGAAATTTTTCAATATTACGTTCAATCAATATTTAAGGATAAACAGATTCATAGAACATACCCATACCTTAGGATATGTTCTGTGAGTGACATTATAGTTCTACTGTTGGCATATTGTTTTATGATATTTATAACAACGAAATGGCAGAGTTGTCGAGTATATTTTAATTTAGACATGATATAAGGTAAAAATTAAGATCTAAATCAACTAATATCATTAGGTACTGAATGGTCTAGTTTATAAGTAATTTTCCCAAACTCCTCATCAATTTTCATAGATAAATATTATAGATCAAAGACAATCCGAATGCGGCGACAGGAAAATTTTGTTTGTCAATTTACCGCGAAGTTCGAAACTATATTTTCTAGCCACTACGAGCAATATAACGTTGTTGTTGATATTATTTCCTATTGATAATTATTAGTATTGGGTAATAAATTTGAGGTTTGAAATTGTCGCAAATTTGATATTGTTAAAGTAGAGTTTTCAGAAATAGCGCATGATATTGTTTATATTTATTATCTTCGTTGAAATAAACCACCTTCAAGGTTATTTCGTCAATTTTTTGTTATTTTTAATATTAAAATTCATTCAATATTTATAGTACTAGCTTTAAATTAGATTGGGATACTACTTGCTCAACTCCTGTGGTTAATTCATTCCGAAGAAGATTTTAACCAGTAAAAAAGCATCAATCTATCACTAAAGGATATTTATAGTTTCATAAAGATAAGCTCAGATTTGTTATTAATGTTTTTAATATTGTTAACACATCAATTCCACACGATTTAGGATACCATTAACAGGATATTGAAGGGTAGATAAGGTAAAGAGTAGAAACTTTTTAATAATAATACTCATAAACAATTTATTATGAAATAAGAGAAATAATAGCTAGAGCAGAATTATAATACATATACAATTTTAATAGAACCTATATAATATTATCATAATAATGTAAACATTCAATTTTAACAAAAGTATAATATGTAATGATCGTTACTTTAACTGACCACAAAAAAAGTGTTCAATCACATTAGAATGCATTTAATATTTTACTTAATATTCAAAGCAGTGCTGTTATATCCCAAACTTTTATTAAACGATCCTGCCCGACAGTAACTAGCCTTTTATTTGTTTCATCAACACTCATCGCAACTACAGCGTGTTTTACATCATGAAAAGTGGCCAAAGAAGGTCTCCTGTTAAAAAGAATTATTTTCACAAATATGATAGATAAATATATATTGCAGAGATACTTTAGGTTCTAATATTCCCCTGCTATCAGAATTGCTTTTGTCATCTACATCTCACTTTATAGTTCTAGGATTCTAATGAACTCCAGTATCTGTACCAGACCACAGGTTTCTAGTCTGAAGTAATTTTTCTCTATGTTTACAATTAGTATTACAGAGCTAGATGAACCAGTGTCATCCTCCTCCCCACAGAATATATACTAAATAATTTCTGTTATACTTAATCTCATCAGGTGCTTCCTAGAGTGATAATGTCCTGTAACAACCCTTACAAAGCCCAGATTCGTCCATCTTTTGGACAGCTTAGAGCATAGAAGAAAGGACACTGACCTGACTCTGTTTTACTGATACTACCACAGAAAATGCTCTTCGGGCTGTCCAACATAACAAAGAGGAAGCCAAGATCCATAGAACAATAACAAAGTTTCAATTGTATTATGGTCAAGCCCCACATTAACATTGTGTAATCCACATTATTCATAAATATAACCTATGGGAGTCTCAAAGGACGAAAGAATGTAATTGTAAGTATTGTAAACAATGTACTATTAGTAATTATTAATAAGGTTTCCATTTTTTATATAAAAGAACCTCATCCATGTAAAAATAATGTTTCTTAATACTTACTCTTTATCCTTAAGTGCAACATGGCAGGGTTCACAAACTCTAACTGCAAATTCGAATCCCATAGAAGGTATTGTTATCCTCCCAGTAGAACATTTCTCACATATCGCTTTACCACAGTGGCGGCAATGGTGTTGTCTTAATCCAAGTTGTCTTTGGTCCATCATGGCACGGAAATTCCAGAAGAAAGGTCTACCACATAATTGGCATAAATCTGACTCTACCCATTCTGGGGTTTCTTGTCGAGGTTGATTCATATCCCAAAATACTAGTACGCAATCTTCTCCAGCACTCAGTAATTGTTTGGTACTTGTTGAATAATAAAGACTAGATACTTTGTTATGGTGTCCTTGTAGTTCGTAAGCATTGCCCTGTTGTCCCCCTATGTCCCACACAATAACAGTATGATCAAACGATCCACTAAACAACATATTTCTATCACTATCCCAAGATAGTGATCTAATAGATCCAGAATGTGCTTTTAATGTTGTTATAACAGTTACTCCATTATTATCTAATTTTAACATTGTTATTTGTCCAGAATAGTCGCCAACAAATGCATGTTTTGTTTGGGCATCGAATCTGACACAATTGATAGGAAAAATTACTAAGAAAAGAGAATTTAAATGAATGAAAAATAAATATATAAATGTTGAAAATTATTTTAAAAGGATACTGTAATGCTGTGCACCAAGCTTCTGAATTAAACGTTCCGAGATTCCTTCCTGTCTGGGTGCAATTATAAGAAAATACTTTATCTCTACCAACGCTCAATACCCATTCACAATTAATAGCAAATATAATTTCTGTAACTCTAGCTTGATGCGACAAATATTCTCTAACAGGCATCATTCTATTAAAATCAGAGGTTAATGTGAATTCTGATACTGTACCATTTTCTTGACCAATAAAAAGTTGTCGAGTTTCAACAGTGTAATAAATAGATGTGGTCCCACTTGGCATATATTGACAAATACTTGGCCAGTATTGACCAGAATCCCTTTTTAGCCATACTCTAACAGTCCTGAAAGAATGGATTCAGACAAATACAACAGCTATTCAATTTAAAACCTGCTTTTAATTATTTTTCAAATGGAATTGGAATGTAAAGTAACCCATAAACATTCAGTTTTAACTGCACAGTTTACGCAATTCAGTTTAACTGACTGCATACACATTCAGTTGAAAATATGTTATAGTTTAGTCAATATTTGGAGTAAATACTTTTTACAATAGTTTCTGATGGATATTTGTTACTATAGAGGTGTGTGATGCCATTAGAAGAAACAAAAAAGCAAACTATATGGGCAAAATGTTTTATTTTCAAAAAAATCCAATCACTTACACATTAACATTGTAAATGAACTAAAACTCCATCCTCAAGGTGACTAAGCATGATCTCAATTAATTTTGATCCTACACATGCACAGCTTTAACTAACAGTTAGAATCACAGTTAAAACTGAAAGTTCAGTGGAGACTTTGAGTAAAGTATAAAACTTCATTAATACATCTTTATTAATACAAGTTACCACATATTTTATATCTATACATTTTCTTTGATTAACTCCAGAAGAATAAGCAAAACTTTAAATTACTTATGTGAGATCACATAATACACTGTGGATTTTTAATTAAAAATAAATATTTTTTTAATAGTTTCATCATATGTTTTTATATTAAAATAAATCAACAAAATTGGAATATGTTTTGATAATATTTTTGAGGTGCTTTTAATATTTAAACTATCACACTTTTGAGGATAATATGTTTACGTATTACTAATTAAATAAAATTTAATTGGTAAATTAATCAAAAAAGTTATCATGCAAAAACTATAAAAAGTATGTTTATCCTAATTAGAAATGAAACTGGAAACTTGCCAAACAAATATTCCTATTGATTGTACAAGGAATTGGCTGGAATTCAACTTAACGAGAAACAATTTTTGTCAATATTTATATAAACGTTTTGTAAACTTTAAATTATCTACACTATATTTACATTAGTTGTAAAGCTAAACAAATCTTATTGGAAATGAATCATTTTCTTGTAGTAATACTTTGATTGCTTCTATATTGTATTATATTTTAATAACAGCAGAATATTTCGATGTTCAAGTGGCGTTTCACAAACACGGCTAACGTTACATCTACAGGCATATTATAGCATTTATATTACGTACTTATCATCTGAAACACTGATAATTCCTTCTTCGCCGGGTATAATAACAGCGGCATTAATGTCTTCACTACAGGCATCTAATTTTGATAATAGTACTGGCTTTTTGGTTGTACAAAATCTTTCATTTGATTGAGTTGCTGGTTTAATTTCCGCTGCCATTTTTTGTATTTGACTTTTGAATAATCAAAACAGTGACAACCTTATGACACTTGAGCTTTATCTAAAATGTCAATTGGAAATGTTAGTGTTCCTGTGGACAAATGACCTTCGATATAGTTATTATTACTTAATAGCGTGAATACAAATTATATTTACAAAGAAAAAGGAATAAAATTAATATAAATCCGTTGAAGATCAAATGAATAAAATTGGATTGTTCAAACACTTGAATGTATATGTAACTGAGTAGCCTCTTATCTATTAGCTGAATATTCTGATTATATCAGGCAATTTGATGTTAAGAAGTCGAAAACTACTTTGTCACTGCTATCAAAATATTTATTTTCATATGTCAAACTGACAAATTGAAATGGAAAATACGAAAGAACCTAACTTTAAGCTATTGAGTGGAAAAGACTTCATTCCAGAAAAATGTAATAAAAATAACAAATAAATATATATATTATTTTTTTTTATTTTAGACGTCAAAAGTTTATCACAAAACTATGTGGGTGGATCCGAGCTACAAAATCTTCGTAGAAAAATTCAAGCTCTTTCAGAAGAAACAAGTAATAATTTGAAAAAAAATGTTTATGAAAATTATGTACAGTTTATTGAAACTGCCAAAGAAATTTCACGTATCCTTTTATTTACAATAATTGCTTATGTATATAGTGTGATAATCGATATTAATTTTTTAATATAAATAATGGATTCTCACAGTTTTAAATTTTTTAGTATTGTATACAGATCGAAAAAAGTTTTCTTAATAATTGCTAGATTTGGAAAGTGAGATGTATCAGCTGTCTCATTTACTTTCAGAGCAAAAATCATTATTGAGTGCTCTATCTACAACATCTATATTAGAAGATACACAACCTATAAATTTAGAAAGGGAAAATAAGGCAACTGAAAAGGATATTGAGGAAGATAATAAACAGAAATTAGCAGCAATTTTGGAGAAAGTAGAGGGATGTAAAGTAAGAAATAAGTTTATTTAAACAAACAAGCACTTTAATGAATGAATTAATAATTAATCAAATTTTTCTTACAATATTTATATATTTAGTCTTGCTTTCTATTTATTTATTTATTATCTTGTCTAAGGAAACATTTTTTTCTGGAACTTTGTTATGCCGATGTAGGTATTATTTGTCAGTTAAAACTTTCAATAAACACCATAAATGTAAAAAGAAACACTTGTTTTGGATTATATGGAAGTACAAGTGTAACAAATAGGTAACAACAATCAATCTTAAACTGTTCAACATAGAGAATCTTCTTTATTTCTGGTTTAAGGTATGATTGAGCTTAAGATTGAAAATCATTTTTTTAATAATTTTATAATTCCTGGCCTATTGTCGGTTTTATAAATTCCGAACTTGGCAATTGCCCGACCCACATCACTAATCTAATCATTTTAAGGAATTATTGGAAGTACATGGAAGAAAACTACTATTTGAAGGAGATTTACTAGAAATAGATCCAACTGAAAATACATCTATAAAAACTGTTCATGTGTATTTATTCACTGATAGTTTCATGATAACAAACAGAAATTCTAACAGGTGATTTCAACTTACTTGCTTTATTCTTAGTTAGATTTAAAGCCTACAGAATTTGTCCTGTCCTGCTATATAACCAATTAAATTTATTGCAGCGTAAAATATTTTAGTGAGACCATCAAATGTAATATCTTATTTTGTAGCCGTGGACTTATGAAGTATATTTATGAAATTATGTATGATTTGAGTAGTCTAGCAGTTGTGAACGTTAGGGATTTAGGGAATGTTAAACACGCTTTCAAATTGCTAATTTTTCCGGATACCAGAGTCTTCCAATGTTCCTCCAATTCTGGGAAAGTAAGTAAAATGTTTGAAATCTAAACACAAATATGTTACATCTCTTGTTTCTTGTAGAAAGAATGGTTGGATAAATTTGATCAAGCAAAAAAGACTAGATTAGCCCAAGAACAACAGAAGAGGGAATCAGTTACAGAAAAATCACCTTCACGTTCAACTTCCATTGAATCATCAAGTTATAACCGTAATATACTAAATAATTCAAATATTTCTTTCATGTTTCTAGATTAGATATAAACAATTGTATTTTATAGCTTTTGAAGAACCAGAAGAAGATTTAGGAACAGTACATCCAGAGTGGTTTTTAGATATCCCAGAAGAGCTTGATGTTTGTGTAGCACAAAGACATTTCGAAGAAGCTCTTTCATTATTACAAAAATCCAAAGAATACATTAATCAGCTGCAAACTACAAACGACAAACATGATCAAGTTTTAATTGATATCCAGAGAAAAGTAAGCAAGTATTTTTTTTATTATACAGTTTATCGATCAAAAAGTACTAATTTTTAATTGAACTAGGCTGAACAGCGCCAACATAGTTTGACTGAAGTGTTGATGAAGGAATTGGAAGTCAATCCAGATAAATCTTTACAAGGAGGACTCAGAGCTGCTAGAAGAGCCGTGAGGTTACTTAACCAGTTAGGAAGGGAGACCCAAGTAAAATGTTTTTATTTCTAATGTTATTAGAAGATAATTAATATAATTTTCCTCATAACTTATATTTTATCTATATACTTATATAGTTATTTAATATTCTGGGGTGTTTTATAATTATTTTCACTTTTTTGAACTATAATTGATTTTTTGGTAATCACTGAGTTACCTTCCCTTAATATCTACTGCTTTAATGGCCAATATAAGACTTTAGAATATATCATAAGTTCTTTAGAAAATAATAATATTTTTTTCTTATTTTAGTCTTGCAATCTGTTTCTGAAATTATGTAGTAGTATGTTGAGGACCCAATGCAAAAGAGTAAAAAGAGAAGGTTCTACAACAACTTATATAAGGCATTTAGCAAGTGTAGTATTCACAAATATGTGTCATATGTCCGAGGAATTTCTAAGAGCTTTTCCAAATTCACCAAATTGTGCATCAGGTAATTAAATTATGTCTTTCGAATACTTTTAAACCATTCATGTGATATAAAGTCTAACCTTTTCGCTGCGACGCCTTTAGTTAGGATTTCTTGGTGTGCTACGCCCCTTTTTAGGAGGTTTAGACGTTATATAGACCACCCCTTAAGTCAAGTGCAAGATTTTTCAACATTTAACTACTGCAACCCACTAAAACAGGCCTAGAATTGTATCTTGTATTTTAATGAATATCTTTATTATCATAATATTTTATAAATATGAAATGTCAGTAGAAACAATTATTATTTCAATGAAAACTTTAATGTAGTAATAAAACCTAAACACTCAGCACGGGAAGTAAATTGAGGTGGAAGAGGCTAGGGCACAGTCGGTTAATAAACAGATAATTTTCAGCCGTTTTGTATATACAGGGTATCCAGAAAATCTCCTGTTAAACATTAACTAGAGATAGGAGATGGGATTTTATGTCTAACCTAACATTGTTACCCCTGGCAATTTTTTTTAGTATAACAATCATAATTTACAATTCTATAGGTTATTGTGTTAACTTGGAAGTTGCAGTGAAAAAAAATCTCAAATATGTCCTAATGAGACTCCTCCATTTTAGGTTCCTTTGGTCAGTTTCTCTTTAGTCTTCGGTCTTCTCTTGCATCAATGATTGTAGTAGAGAATTGACATTTGGCTTCTACCTTGTATTGTTTCTTGTACTGTTACAATTAGAAGCTTTTTATGGATTGAAACATACTAGGGAGCAACGACAGTGTACTTGTTTAAAAAAATTGGTTCTATGGTAATTTTTTTTGTGAAATCCAAAAATTTTTCTGATTTTTCAGCATATGTTGTCTGGGCTACTAACGAATTGCTCGTTTTTACCACCCACTTCATTAAACAAGTCTTCATGCCACAAACATCACTATCTACAGTTACGGAATGTATAGTATTGGTTCGATCACAATGTGAAAGGGTAGGTATTACAATATAAGACTAATTAGATGAATTAATAATAATAATTTTCAGTTATATTCATATGGACTCGATATATGTTACCAATTAGATGGTACTTTGAGGTCTTCGATTATAAAAGCATTAAAAGATTCAAGAGATAAATTGATAGATTCAATTAAATTGAGAGCGATAGAAGACAAATGGAATCCAATGAATTTGCATTCGAAATCGGCTTTGAGTAGATTCATGCATGAATATTCTCTGATGGGGGTACATTTAGAAAGTTTTGTTTCCGGTGGGTTACTCATTCTGTTTCTAAAACAAAATTTTTCATCATTTTTTATATAATTCTAGGTGATACTTGGCTTCAACTCACAACAAGTACTTTATCGTTCACTAAAATGTTTTTTCAATTTTTAAATGATTGCATGAAGTTAAAAACTACGGAATTGATGTATATTATAGACGAGACTCTTTATAATGTTTTCGATGCTCAATTAAAACATAACGATAATGCATTACGAAATGAAACAAACCAAGAGGTAAATAAATTATTGTTATTTGGTTAGATTCTTCTTATTTTTTGACGTAACTCCTTTTGCTTCATAATTATGCAGTTACTGAATATTCTGAACCAGTTTAGTTGCGAGGAAAAAGAGAATTTTAGTGTTATTAGTCATTACCGTTTCTTTTGCTTCAAATTTAAGTTTCTTAACTCCCAACTCATCCATGTGTCAAGTTATTACTTGTATTTCATGAGAATAACTAATTATAATTCTATTTTATTTTTTTTTTATTTCCTTAATGGAAACTTTTTTTTTCAGAAAAGGATGTTTTTGACCAAAAATGCAGATTTTCTTCTGGGAAACGTTATAGACGTTTCCCAAGACATCTACAATAGAAATGTAGGTTACGAATGTCAGACACTGAAAAAATTGCAGCAAGAATATGTTGCTTTAAGAAAAGGTATATCTCCTACTTCTAGGAATACTAAAACAAAGTATTCTTCAGATTTTTTGTAGATTTAACTAATATTCAATTTATAAGTATCCTTGAAATATTATTTATAGTTTTTGTATATTATGTATTTCAAATAAAAAAATAATTCTGCACATTGTTTTATTTCTGTTTTAACTGATAACATTGCAATCTATTATCTAACATTCTTAAAAGCAAAAAGAGACCAAATTATGTATCTTCTCATTTATTTTCTAATTATCTTAAATAAACAACAGTTTTTAGACTCTTGCTAGTAAAGAGACCTTGAAGAAGTTAAATGTTTATCATGAGTTTCTTCCATCCTCCTCGGACTTTATATTTGTCAGTTTATCTAAATACTTTTTGGATCTAGTAATATCAAAACTCTCGACCTAGATGTGTTGTTTAGTATCTCAAGGGGTATAAGAGAAAGGCATCGTATTCAAATTTTAAAATAAGACAAATATTCATAGTACATCTTTTTAAAACTATACATCTATAATTTGAAATATTTCTTTGGACTTAAGAACAGAATTAATTACAGCTAATATAATACTCAACAATCTTATAGTTACAAAAAAGATCATCAACATGATTGAAAAAAATTTATATTCAAGTCTGTGGAAGAGCATTAGAGGTAGGTTCATTAGATTCCAGTTTTTGTCTTTTCTTAGCCCTTATGTCTGCCATTGTCTGTTCAATTGATCTATTATCCTTCTTATTTTCACTGGGAACTGAAATATATAAATACATAAATTACAGTATTATCAAAGTACAAGTTACAAACCGAATCCATAAGATTTATTAGTTTCTGTTTTTCTAGCAGCATCCAAAGCTGCATCTTGTCCTATCAAATGCACATACTTGTCTTTGTAATTGGTATTAGGTGTAAATTTTTTAGATTTTTTCGAGGCACGTTCTTCCTCTTCTTGCTCCATTTTTTCAATTTGTCTCTGTAAGTATTAAACAAATTCAAAATAAGATAATGAATTCACATTAAAAATTGCTCACTTTTTCAATAAGTTTCTTTTTAATTTCATCATTCCAAATATCATTTCTTCTTCTTGCGGCTAATTCATCTTCACATGGGGGATTTTCTTTTCTATATACTCTAATGTACCTATCTACACCATCGACACCAAAGGAAAAGGACAGCAAACCATTAGCTTCAGCTAATTCATGCCTAGAGGGAAAATATGATTACACAGGAAATAATGAATAAAAATTTTAAGTAAATCCAATTACACAGAACATATGAAGGTCTGAGAAGTTTAATAATATGAAAACATAACATTTCTTAATAATCTCTTGATTAACGTTAATTTTTAAAATAAAATTTGCAATATTAAATGAACACTTTTCTTCATTCAATTATGCCAAAAGACAAATATACTCTAGTTAATCAAGTCACTACTGTATTTAATTTACACAAAAACAAATTTTCCTTCTGATACTATCCACAGTTGAATTACAATTGCGTATTTCTAGTGACATACAAATGAGAAAACCAAATAAAATGGTTTAAAAAGATTTATTGTATGGAATATAAAGGAAAATACAAATGGCCAAATGATTTTCATAACTTATCATTAGGTATTAACGTATATTCAATTAAAACTATCGTTGTTAAAGTAAATGATTGTTTAGGGATTCAATATTAACAAGTAAATGTTTAGTAACTTACACTATACTCCTATATATTTGGTCCATAGGTTCGAATTTTAAAGTCATATTATTTGGATCTTGAAAATGAGATGAAAATTTAGCAGCTACGCGTTCTTTAAAACGTTTCAACTTCTCCTTTTCTTCTAACTGACGTCGTTCATTTTCTTGTTTTCGTTCTAGGAAATATAAATTGATTTATGGTTGACTTAATTTTATATACTCACTTTTTATTAACAACTTCTCCTTTTCACTTAAACTTGGAGGTTTATCCATCGAATTCATAATTGATCCCAGTAAATCCATTTTAAACAAAATTGTGGATTATATATTTTATTTTGATAGGTCAAACACTTGACTTTAATTTTAAAAGACGTTATATATAACCAAAAATTCTTCTTTTTCGTGGTCTCTACTTTGGTTACTACTGCTACTCAGTTATGTAATTTCAACAAACATTAGTTTAATTCATTTTTGTTCCAATTGAATGTGCCATTGTCTATAGAATATCCACATAATATTGTATATACAATACTTGTACGTAGTTCATGCTTTAATTTCACAAAATTATGTGGCTGTATTTTCTCCGGCTAAAGTCTTGTACCAGTAACATGAGAAGAATGGAATAGAAATAGTCAATTGCGCTATTTCCTAAAACTCATGGCAGAATCAAAACAATACTCGAATAACGGAACATACCTCGATATAGTTTATATAGGTAAAGGGCTTATTAAAATGAAACGAAAATTTAGTGAAATAATTTTTAATTAAACTTTCCTAATTCAATTTTTTTCTGTATAATTTTTATAGAGTGATATAAAAGCCGATCCAATAAACCGGCAACAGTGTAAATTCCCCCTATTATCGCACAAAGATTCGTAATAAAGTGACCAAAAGATTTTTCTTTCTCTGTGTATTTAACCATCAGAGGTGATAATTCGTACTGGAAGAATATTCCTGGCATTCCAGATTCTCCACTTATAATTGATACTGTTTTTTGATGTTTAGTCACTGAATACTGATTCGAACTTATTATTGTACCATCCTTATTAACGTAAGAAGTAGGAACGATCTTTATGTAGTATTGAAACATCGTTGATCCTAAAAATATATCGTTGGCTTAAACCATCAAATGAGATCACGTGGTACATTTTGACTAGAGCGCCATCTTAAATTGGTGCAGCGTCAAAACTGAACCATTGTTTACCTTTCAAATGGGTATTATAACAAAAAACAACCCATATAAAGTAAATATTTTATGATGAACTTTAAAGATATAATAAATATTTATCGATCAGAATAATTCACATATTTGACATAAAAATTTAATCAAGCAATTATTGGATCCATTATTAATTGAGGTGTGTTAATTTGAGAGTTTTCAGCACTTCAACATTTGACGCCAATATGAAATTGCACTTTTAAATATATACACGAAAAAATGCCTACAGCTGAATAAAGAATGACATTTGACTTTTCATTTTCGACACAATTTTTTTATAATCACATGTAAAGTGAAAAATGTTTCGTAAGTGGGATTATTTATAATCAACAAACTTATAATCACTTAAGATAAATCGTTTTAATTGAAAAAAAACTCTATTTTTCGCTATACTGAAAATATGCCTGTACCGGGTGGCGTTTATCAACAGCAAGGTCCCTCCTGTGTGGACAGGATGAAAATGGGATTTTTTTTAGGATTCTGCGTTGGAATGGCCAGTGGTGCATTGTTCGGAGGATTTTCCGCTCTTAGGTAAATATTAGAAGAAAAAAAAACATACGAATATATAATAAAGATCTGATATTTACATTTTTTTGGTCAATTAATAAAATTTTTTAGAGGCGGCCTTAGAGGTAGAGAACTGGTAAATACTGTAGGAAAAGTGATGCTCCAAGGAGGCGGATCGTTTGGGACATTTTTGGCTATAGGATCTGGGTTAAGGTGTTAAGATATTTGGGATACATGTTGCACTGGCTTCACATAAAATGTCTCATATTCTTGATTAGACTTGTATGAATTAAATGTGATTATTTACTATTTATACAATAAATTTTTAGTACTGATTTAAGAAGTGTTAAAATTTCAGTTTTAATAAATCTGAAAATATGCATTTTATCTATTTTAACCTTTAGTAATGTAGCAATGGAAATATCAACTTAGCATTCCTAAAATTAGTCGCCACTGATAAAAAGTTCAGAATGGTCATAAAATGAATGAAAGAACTACAAATCTAGAGAAAAAAATTATAGATTTCCTATTTTCCACCAAATATTTTCCAATACTATATAATCACCGATTAGGGATATATATCAAAATAAAAAATATGCCTTACAAAGTAATTATTAAAGTTATATTTGAGTTAGTACCTTAGGTTCATCCTATGGTAGTTTTCATGGTTGCAATCATACAAAATAAACAGCAACTAATTAAGTAACACATACTTTTTGTTTTCAATCAATAATTCACTTTTATATATTGTTATATAATTAAAAAAAACTACATACCTTCACTAGCATAGACCTCTAAATCTTTTAAAGGATTATGTGTGTGGCTCTCTATTCTATTTCCGAAAGACAAATGCCTTATCTTGTGAGATGTATTAAACTCACTTGATGAAAATGGTTGAACGTCATGGACATGCAAATGGCTAACACTAAAACTCTCTCCAGGTGCTATGTGAAAACTTCCACTGACCCTATTAACTATGAGGCTGCCATAAATTTGACAGCCCTGAGTGAAAGCTGTTTTCAGTTTTTCACTATGTTTCTCATCTTTACACTGTTCTATGCTGTCAATATTGTCTAAAGCCCACTTTCGCTCCCGGTAGGCTTCTTTTACATCAGCACAAGTATTACAACAACGATCTGCAGCACCATAGCAGCTTCCACATTCTGTTTTGTTGGAATTTTGCTATAAAATTTATTGTTGTCAAGTTTAGAAGAAACTAATATAGACATGGGTTAAGGTAAATCAATAAGATCCCTTTTCTATTGTTATTAAGATTGTGATACATGAAAGTAGATAAAAACTGCTTTACACTTGTATTTCAAAAGGGCTACCTTGAAATGCCCTTTCTGAAAGTACCAAGTTTCAAACAAACTTGACACAATGATAGTTTGTAGCAGGCCAAAAAGTCTCAATAGGCACAACCCGCCCCCCCCGTAAAAACTACCCTTGAAGTGTCCGAAGATACCCTGGGGAAGAAGGGTTCTGACATAAGGATTGAGTAGAGTCCTTTATTGAAAAAAAAATGTAAAATAATAAAATACAACTTTAGTTTAAGCTTATTTCTCAATATTTTAAGCATTTGTTCGAAAATCTATCTTTTTAATTTATATTTGAAATTTCAACAAGATCCAAAATTATTTTTGACTCAATGACTAAATTTTAGTTTATATAGACTTACCGTTGTATTTTTTGGAATGGTGATATTAATTTTATTAGGATCTGCTATAGGTCTTCCTTCTAAATCAAGTCTTCTTTTATATACATTATGATCTATTTTTAAATGTTGTTCTCCTGAAGAATCCATCGCATCTAATGCTAAAACTAAAATTTCATAACATAAAATACTTACTTAAACACTAGACCTTGCAAATATAAAACAATTTTAATAATCAATTCGTCATATAATTGCAATTGTACCACAGAAATCCACTTACAGTCACAAGATATCCTAGGAACAATAAAATCTAAGTTAATTTGAATGTTAGGGCTTCTAGAAGTATCTACAAATAATTCTTCTGTAATATCTGGAGTCACATAATTTAAAAATTCTGACCAAAATAGTAAACTCATTAGGATAACACTTATAATAGTTACTAAAACAAATTGGTAATTAATATAAATTGTTTAATTATATTATAAATGAGTATTTACTCGCTCCTCCTCCATATGTTTGGATTCTAACATCTTCAAGTGTTTTAGGATATGCATCGAACCGTCTTAATTTTTTAATAACTTCCCACATTTTTCATTTAATTATTTTAATTCTAGTGACGTTGAATCCTGAGAACAGTGAACCCATAGGTACTGAGGAGAGAAGAGAGCCGGACTGTTGATAAGCTGTCAAAATAATTAATTGTAGGTTACATATTCTTCTTTTACTTTGAATTATGCCAACAGATTATAAAAAAGAATTTTTTATTATACATTTTCAGTTTATCTATAGTTGCTAGCGTTGTCAACTTTTAATTTTTTTACCTAAATACTATATCTTTTATTGCGCAATGTGAGTGATGAAAAACAAATATGATTTGATATATAATTTGTCAAATGCATTTCATTGTCATTTATTTGAAAAAAATGGAGATCTAAAACATAATAGTCAATCTACGAAAATCAAGTGATTGTTCAAAATGAGCATTATGATGTATGTGCTGAGATCAATGAAAAATTCACCATTTTCTCCGACTTATTCAGCATGGGAAAGTGAGTAAATTTCAAATTAAATCGCCGTTATATTATTATAACAACGTTTTAGGAAGTGTAAACAAATTTTCGTCTACAAAAGATTCAGTTTCTCCTAATTCCAAAAATGCGACTTCATCAAGAATGGAAGAATTTAGAAAGAAACTTCAACAAAAAACTCCAATTGGAAAATTAGATGAACAAATTGGAAAACATCCTAATGAAGAAGAAGAACCATTACCACCTTGGCCTGATAATACCAATCCACACACAGGAGAGATTGGTGGCCCTAGAGGCCCCGAACCAACTAGATATGGAGACTGGGAGAGAAAAGGAAGAGTGTCAGATTTTTAGTTCAATATTGAAGTGATCCAGTTTCTTTTATAAAGTTGATATTTATTATACAAGATTATTAAACATGGTTTTATTTATTTAGAATTATTAAAAAAAATAGTAATAGTGTTGACTCAAGTTATTCCAAGTAATCATTATGAAGAACTTCAAAATTAAAGTTTTGATCATCCATTAATCACACAAATCATAATTATACAGTTAAATAAGATATTTAATCAAAATTTTGGTGTAGTTTTATGTATTATTAAATATATCTCAAATAAGTAATTATATGAAAATATAAATAAAATAATTAGAGCTTTTATTTATCATATGTAAATAACTGAACATATATTAGGTTTCTATTCAACTATTTATCTGCTTTGTTTGGATTTTTAGTTACAAATTTAGACAATATATTAATTTTGATTTTTTTATACAAATAGATGTTTACTATTTCGAATCAAATGGAATTCTACTGGTAAAGCTTATTCCACAACCAAGGAATTAGTGATTGTAATTTGATGATTGGTAAATAAAACTTTGTCGATAAATAATTAAACCATTCAATTTAACACGGAGAGCACTTCAGTAAAATAATCTTATAACTCGTTTTATTGACATCAGCGTTTACAATCAGATCCATTCAACTTACCTATCAATATATTTAATCCTGTATTGTAAGTAGAATAATTGGCGACCAAGGGAATCTTCTGATAGTTTCATTGTACCCCACTAATTACAAAAGACCGATGTCCTTTGAAAAGTCAATCAGGCGCTTTGATTTGAACCTTTTGATAAATTAGGATGATTCTTAGCCAGGTAAAGAGGGAGAAACTACGGTGGCTTGGTTTCTCTATCAGATGAGATAGCCCAGTTGAATCATCAATGAAATCCAGCTGCTGTTCTTCCAGTATTAGGTTGCCAGTTGTAGATTGCATCGCTCCTCAGATTTCGCGTATCTACCACTAGAACCTATTGCAAGTGATGGAAGGTTCTTGGTCTTTTAACAAGATTCACCTGGACCTCTGGGCGGATGATGTTGATTTTAAGCAGAGTCTTGTCAAAATCTTCAATAAGGGCAGATCCGATGCTTTAGGGGTATTGGGTTCAGTGCTACTCCGAGCCCTCGGAGGTGAATAGGACGATTAGTTATGGTCTCGCCTCTTGTAGAACACTTGGAATTTCGCTTGGTTTTCCACAAGAATTGTTCGCAACACCTGATTATGGTTAAGGTGGGCCGTCCTTTATACTGGCCCTCAACGTTTACATCCTTAAGGGGTGTTCCTAGGATCATAATTCCTTTTATTTCATCAACTCAATTTTCTTTTCAGATTTGCTGAACAAATACTACAACTACACAATTTTTAGATTGTATCGATTTAATTTTTTATAGTTTCACATGAATAAATTGAAAAAATTAATTTATAAAAGTCCAAGGAATAAATAGGGAAATTAGGAAAATAAGTTGGGTTTCAAATATTATTTCTGATTTTTGGATTGGGTTGATTTATTTTGTTTGGCGACCTGTAGGGACGTTTTAAATGGTGTTCTTATGTACAGTTACCATTACAGTTATATGAATGTATTATTGAGGTGAAATTGGTAATTTTAAACAATTAGATTGCGTGAAAAGGGAAGCTGTGACTTCATCGTTTCCTGAAGTCACCAATTTGGGGTTCACCAGATTACAGGAAATCTACAGATAGCTAGTAACATCGTAGGCACCATGAGGTAAGGCAGGAGGCAAGCTAGGGACTTAATCATTATTTTTGTTAACACATTGACTGCCAATTACCTCTCTAAGAGGTTTTTTTAACATAATTCCAAAAGTAAAACTTTTTTTATAAAGCCTACATTTTCTATACCTTCAAGAGACAACTTTGTATTTTAAATTAGTGATTTTAATGGTTATTGCGTTAATAAGAGCAATGAAAAATTGAAAATATCAATTTTCACAAACTGTATCCTAATAAAACAACCAAAATAAAAAGTCACATAACAATATATTTATAACAATATAGGTACATTTGAGAGTCATTATATAATTATATTCAAACATTCTAAATGCAGATCAGTTCGGCGACCAAAGAGGATTTCACAAACAACACTCAAAGTACCATTTACGAAAAATAAACCACCTTCGACCGCCATATACGAGACTTCTAATTTCTCATTCACACAAATTTTCAATTCGTGTTACAAATAATAACACTACACACGAATTATTGTATCAAAATAATAAATTCTAATTTTAAAAAAAAAACACACACACTTGTCTGCCAAATACGAAAATGGAACTTTTTTGACAGACGTCTTTTGCTTTGTCTTTGCAAGGCAATCACTGAGTTTATTTAACTGTTAAACAGTCCACTTATGGAAAGAACTACATTTACATCATTCCTCCCATGCCTCCCATACCGCCCATTCCACCCATACCAGTAGGTATCGGAACGTCTTCTTTAGGTATTTCTGTGATTACTGCTTCGGCAGTCGTCAAGAGAGAAGCTACTCCGGATGCGTCTACAATTGCAGTTCTAACAACCTACAACAAATATAATTGTATTCATTGACTACAATCATTGAGGTTTTCAACTTACTTTTGTGGGATCAATGATTCCTCGTTCAAACATTTTTACATATTCGTTGTTAAGAGCATCATAACCATAGTCTCCACTTTGTTGCTCAACTTTGGCTACTACAGCTGCTCCATCAACACCGGCGTTAGCAGCAATTGTCATGCAAGGTACTTTAAGGGCTCTTTTTACAATTTGAATTCCTAAAAAAAATTAATACTGATTGGTAATGGTTAAAGTTTATGGACTGATATCTTAAGGTTACATCATTTGTCTATGATCATAGCTCATTTTATAAAAAATTGTTTGGTATGTAAATTAATACATAAAATACTTTTCCAAATATCTAGATATCCCTACTATCTATTGATTAATGTGATGAAAAAATTAAAATTATGGTAATCATTACAAATATCAATTATACTGAAAAAAAAACTTACCAACTTCTTGGTCTTTATTGGCAGCTTTAATTTCATCTAAGCTGCTGCTACATCTTAAAAGAGCCGTGCCACCTCCGGGTACAATACCTTCCTCAATAGCTGCCCTTGTGGCATTCAAAGCGTCGGTTACTCTGTCTTTTTTCTCATTTACTTCAACTTCGCTGCTACCTCCAACTTTCAGTAACGCAACTCCGGAAGCCAATCTAGCGAGACGTTCTTGTAGTTTTTCTTTTTCGTATTCAGATGTGGTGGTATCAATTTGATCTCTGATTTGTTCTGCTCTTCTATCGATGTCATCTTTTTTACCTTTACCTGTTAATTAAATATTATTTAGATAATACATAATTTCTAATTAATTAGTAATTACCTTTTAAAATTAGTGTGTCATCTTTGGTTATTACAATTTCTCCAGTTTGTCCAAGATCTGATAGTTTGACATCTTCCAATTTGACAATATTAGCATCATCCCCGAATACAATACCACCTGTGGCGATTGCAATATCTTGGAGAGTGGCCTTTCTGTTGTCACCAAATCCTGGAGCTTTCACAGCAGCAATTTGTAAACCAATGCGAAGCCTATTGACTACAAGAGTGGTTAAAGCTTCTCCATCAACATCCTCGGCGATGATTATAAGAGGTTTCCTTTGAGCATTGGCCAATTCCAAAGCAGGTACTATACTTTGCACAGAAGATATTTTCTTTTCGCTTAATAAAAGTAGAGCATCTTGGTATTCAACTTTGGCACCTAAAATCATTTAATTCTTAACCGTTTTAGACATATACTTGAAATAATTTACCTTTAGTTGTATTGACGAAATATGGTGATATGTATCCTCTGTCAAATTTCATTCCTTCGATAATTTCTAATTCATCATTGAGAGTTTTACCATCTTTAACTGTGATGACACCTTCTTTACCAACTCTCTTCATTGCATCAGCAATAAGATTTCCCACCGAACTATCACCATTAGCGGATATAGTGGCGACTTGGCAGATTTCTTCAGGAGTAGTAACGGGTTTGGAAAGGGTTTTTAGAGTTTTTGTTATTACCTCAACTGCCATAATGATACCTTCAAACAAATATGTTTGTATCGATTTTCTTAAAATCTCATTTATTTGTGATAGAAATTATTTATGTATATTCTCATAAAATATTGAAATCACTTTATTATCATTAATTGGATCCATTTTTATAATCATTGAAAGTTATAAAAACTGTGGTACAAAATAATTTGGTTCAAATATAATAATCACCTTTACGGATTTCAACCGGATTAGCTCCTTTTCCTAGATTTTCGAATCCTTCTTTGGCAATAGAACGTGCCAAAACAGTAGCAGTTGTAGTACCATCACCCGCTTCTTCATTGGTATTGTTAGCAACGTCTTGCACCAACCTAGCTCCAATGTTTTGGAATTTATCTTTAAGCTCTACTCCTTTAGCAACTGTAACTCCATCTTTGGTAATTTTTGGTGAGCCCCATGATTGTTCAATAATTACATTTCGGCCCTATAGATATCATGTAAATAAGACAGTTTCAAGGTGATATAAACAACAAATATTAATTTCAAATATTTAAAATCATCCATTTTACTCATTAATTATCATAAAATTTTCAAATTATATAATGTGGCATAGAGCTATGTACATCATTTGCTGGAGCTGGTAGTATGTCCAAACCTAAAGACACCCTTTAAGAAGTTCTAATAAATTAGGATAATTATTTTCATGTCACTACCTACCATATCTGGTATTAGTACAAAAGGAAGAGAAGGAAGTTAAGGTTAATATGTCAATATTCATTTTCAATTGGAAAAATCACAGAAATTATTTTCCTACACTATTCTGCACAAAAAGGGGCTCATTGCAGATATAACAATGTTTGAAATATCCAAATTCAACAATTCATAATAGTTTCTTAAAAAAAATTATTTAAACATGTAATTACCCACAGTGTGGATATGGTAATATAAAATGATTACAAGAATCTAATAATTAAAATTTCTGGAGCTGTTTGGCATATTTATACTAAATACAGTTGTGCAGTGTAAATAGTGTGTTCATTAAAATATTAACAGCCCCAGAACCAAAACCATTTGGTAGATACATAAAAATGAGGTTAACTTTGCCCCACCAAAAGATCATAACTTCTTCAATTAGTTTTAGAAAGAATAAATCCAATTTTACGTAATTTTTAGATTTAAATTGATTTACACCCGTTTTATAATCAGTCAAATAAGTTACATAATTACGCAAAATCAAAATTACTTAATAATATTATTAATCAAATTTATAAATTTATATTTATAAATGCAGTAAGACCTATAAAAATGTGAAATTAATTTAACAAACATCAATTTTTGACGATCCTTTTTGATAACTTCAAAATCATGTTTAAAAAGAATTCTAACTTAAGATGATTGAGGTTATGTTGAATAGATAAGAAACGAACCTTTGGTCCCATGGTCACAGCTACGGCATCGGCGAGGACGTCAACCCCCTGGAGCATGAGAGCTCTGACCTCTGATCCGAACCTCACATCTTTGGCATACCATCTTTGAACTTGATTATATTGTTGGGCTTTGCGTAGGGCCACACAGCGCACAGTGCTAGGTAGACGATACATCTGCAAATTATATTATTTTATATTCGAAAAATAAAAGAGCGGTAGAAAATATTATTTGAAAATGTAAAATCACTTTTGACTCAATTTTGTTTTTTGACAGAAATTGAAAATAATTACAACTTACTTGATTTTATTCTAAAAGCTGGGATCAAGGGTAACGTGACAATACAAGTATTGAAATATATTGACAAGTAAATTCTTAGTGCGGCAAAAAAATATTTGATATAATTACGATATTACGAAACAATCAGAATATTCAGGAAAAAAGCACATGGCGATAATGTATATTTGATTTAATGCAGTTAATTTTTACATAATGTGAATAAAATTAAGTTCTTAATACAATTAAAAGCTTCAAAATATTACCTTTAAGTAAAATTTTTAACGAAATTACAATTTTTTATTAAATTTGAGCACACCGGCAACACGAGAAGCGACTTTATAAAATTCGAGATGTTCTAGAAAAAGGATGAACTTGTTCCAGTGTTGCCATTTAAAAATTTAAATTTTTAATGTCTAATGCTTCTATGTCCGATACAAAAAAGTTTGATATATCGTAGCAAATTTCTATCGAATCTTTTTCATTTCATTTTTCATTTCATCTTTTTCATTAATTATATTTGGAAATATGTTGCAAATATGGTAAAAAGACTATATCAGTGGTATAGTATTAATAATTAATACAATTACGAAAACATTTTTGATTTATATCATAAGTCAGATTTATGCTTTGTAGTGAAAAACTGATAGAGTTTAAATTGATTGAAAAACTAAAAAATGAAATCATTTTTAAGCTAGAATTTATCTACTTTGAATTAAGGTTACGGTAGTCGGAGTCTTTGCATATAATTACAAATTGGCACCACTGTTTTGTTCAGTGGCGCCCATAAATGTTCCATAGACATTGATTGATAGAAGTTGGAAACAGATATTTTCTGCTTATACATTTTTTATTATTTTCGTGTGTATTTTGCTCATATTTCATTACAATGAATGGGTATATTAAAAAAACTTTGATTTTCTATTGCGAATTGAAATATGCAAAACTACTAAAAATTTTACTGATATTAAAGCGTATGAAAAGTATAGATTTGTGGGAAATTTAGCACTATCTTACAATGCTATCTTCAAAATTGTTTTAATGATATGGGAAGGGAATATTCAATGACGTGAACGTATTATACCACAAGGGAATGAAATATATTTGAAAAAATATTTAAGGTTCATTGATGGATTTTCGGCACATTATAGACTGAGGACGTTGTACGCAAGCGTCATACAAATATATTTTACTTAATTTTTGAGCATGTGCGGGACGCACGAATTAGTAGCTTAGTAAATTTTATGTAATTTTTAGTATTTTTAGGTTAATTTATTTTATCATTTTCACAATGCATTTGAGTAGAAAAAGCAATTTTTTATTCCATAGTAAACTAAGGCTTAGAAAAAATAACCCATCTAGAAAATATATACATACTTTTGAAACGATTCCAGGTCCCCGATCACTGCCGGCTATTGGAACACTTTATCAGTATTTTCCTCTAATTGGTAAAGTTTCATTAAAAATTATAATTGAAATTGTACTAGACCCGAATACTATAAGTTAAAAGTACGATTTTCACATTTCTTGTAATTTAAATGAACAAAATACCGTTCTTCATCAAGAGAAACTTTTTTTTTTAGGAAAGTATCGATTCGATGAATTACACCATAATGGTTTTAAAAAATATAAAGCCTTTGGACCTCTAGTTAGAGAAGAAATGGTACCCGGAGTTAATATCGTGCTATTATTCGATCCAAAAGATATAGAAACTTTGTTTAGGAACGAAGGAAAACATCCAAAACGAAGAAGTCATTTAGCATTAGAAAAATTTCGTTTAGATAGACCGAATGTGTATAATTCTGGAGGTTTATTACCAACGTAAGCAATATGTAAGGTAAGGAATATAATTTAATTTTAATAAATTATTTTCAAGGAATGGTCCAGAGTGGTTTCGCATTCGTAGTGTATTCCAAAGAGGGTTGAGTAGCATGCAATCCGTTAAACGATTTTTGAATGGTTCTGATAATATTATACAAGAATGGTTAATAATGTTGGAATCCATGAGAAAATATCCAAATTTAGACTTTTTACCTGAATTATCAAGGCTATTTTTAGAATGCAAGTAATTTTTAAGTGAAGAAAAAAATAAATATAATAGTTACCAGGGTTCAGGCCTTACTAAGTCCAAGGCTTTTTTTCATTTCCTTATGCTCCATAAATAAATAATTAATTCAGTCAGTTTTAAATCAGAATTTGTCCAACCCTGATAGTTATAATTTATTCTATTCCTATTAAAAATATCAATATAAATCAGGGGTGTATTTAGTTATTATTTTCAGTAACGGGTCAGAATACACTAGATATAAGATTCAATAGTTTTTCTGTACAAGAAAGACGAAAAGATTCAAGATCATCTGAACTAATTCGAGCTGCTTATGTAACTAATTCTTGTATTTTAAAAACTGACATGATACCAGCTTTATGGCAAAAATTTGATACTCCTTTATATAAAAAACTAAAACATACGCAGGAATTTATGGAACAGTAAGTTAACAAAAAATTGACACTTTTCAGATAATAATTGTTCTTTTATAGGGTAGCTATAGATTTAATTTCTCTCAAGATGTCTTTGTTTAGGGATCAAGATAAAAATAATCCATCTTTATTGGACTCTTATTTATTATCCCCCGAAGTGGATTTCAAGGATATCATTGGTGTTGTCTGTGATTTTCTATTGGCAGGAATTGATACTGTAAGAATTATTTATCTATATATGCATTTAATTAGAAGATATTCATTTTAATTTTAATGAAAAATCAATTTTTATGTAAATCACTACCTACTACTTACTTACACTTATCAAATTTGTTCCCTTTTCCTTTCTAAAAGGTTTTTCCCTCTATTAAATCTCTATAATTTTATTATAATAATCGGGATTGGGACTAGAAGACTTATTTACAAGTTATAAATGCATCTAGTTGGAAGATATTGGGGGAGTCTGATGTGTTTTTAGTTATATAAAAGACAACCATATGACAGTAAAATCCAATTTAAGAAGTAAAATCTATTCAACTTATTCCTCAAAATGAAATTAACTTCATCATAAAAAAATATTAGAGCTAAAAATTGAAATTTGTGTGGATGTACCCTAAGTTCGGTATATATTGAAGCACTTATACAAATTGAAGAAGGTTAATTAGTACCTCGTTTTCTCCTTCATTTTGGTTGGTTACTTTTTGTGAAGATAATTTTCAAACCCTTATGGACCTACAAGATTCATTTCTATGGTACTGCAAGTAACTCTAGCATTGATATCGTCTGAAGGTTTCAGAATAAAGCCCTTGGAACTATTGTGAACTATCTACTGCTTTCTCAATATCACCATATTTTCTCCCTTTTTATTTTAAAAAGATGTTTTCCCCCTTATTCCAACTCTGTACTTTTTCTTTTCTTTCATTAATTCTATTCAGTAAGTTTTATCTTGTTTTTTTACTACAATAATTGCATCTATTTTTTTCAGATAATTTAATATGAAATTTTTTATTCCAGTCAACATATACTACAGGTTTTCTTCTTCATCATATTGGGACTCATCCTAGAGTTCAAGATAATATTTATGAAGAAGCTCGTCGATTATTACCAAGTCAATCTACACAGGTGACATCAGAAATGCTTACCGAAGCAGTGTATACTAAAGCAGTACTCAAAGAATCTCTCAGATTGAGACCGATATCTGTTGGAATAGGTCGAATTTTACCAAAAGACACCGAATTCTCTGGTTATTGTGTACCGGCCGGTGTAAGTTGTATAATTAATTTTAAAACAATGAGAAACTATTTAATTCATCGTAGACGACAATGGTGACACAAAATCAAATATCCTGTAAGTTGGAAAAATATTTTCCTCAACCCGAAACGTTTCTACCGGAAAGGTGGATCAAAAGTAATCCTTTATATAAACAACCGCATCCATTTTTGCTCCTTCCTTTTGGACATGGACCGAGAGCTTGTATTGCTAGAAGATTGGCAGAACAAAATATGATTATCTTATTGCTAAAAGTAAGTTGATTATTTTTGTGTAGGTTCTCCAGCTAAATATTATCTGGTCCTTCGAGCCGGATATGAAATAGTGATCTATAAAAGGCTTTAAAGACCAGATAGTGCAGTTGTGAGTGGTAGTAAACAGTTTTTTTTGTTTCTGGTACCTTTGTAAAGATATTGGTTTAATATTTTTATAAAAAAATTAATATATCTTATTGTTTTTAGCTTATTAGAAGTTTCCGTATTATATGGGAGGGGGGTAAATTAGATTCGAAATCTACTGTTATCAACAAACCAGATGGACCAATATTGATAAAATTAATTAAAAGAGAATCTTGATAAGTGACCTTATACTTTATAGGAATATTTTTATACAATTTTTTTATTATTAAGTTAATTATATTGTAAAATTTATTCAGGTATCGAAATGTTATCAATAATGATATTTTAGTAGTTAATTAAAATCCTAAAGCATATTTTTTATCTCAAAATTTCTAATATAAAAAAATTTCAATGAGACATTGTAGTATAGCGTTCAATTTATAGTAGTACCTATTTTAGTGTATGTTTTAACATACTGAACATACTGGGATTTTAATTAATTTATTTCAGGACTTTAGGATCACACAAATCAAATTTTACAACTTTTTATATAAATTTCTGTTTTTGTGGATTCTTCTGTCTCCAAAAATGATCCAATCATTCTATTCTTTTGTATCCTATTATTTTGCTTAGTTCTGCTACTCCAAATGAAACGATAAAATGCAAACTGAGCAAGAGGACCATGCATATAAAATGATCCGAAGAAGGAAGGTGCACACAAAGAAATAAAAATTTATGCCACTAGATACAATCTACAAAATAATGACTAGAGGCTGAAGAAGGTTGAAAGAACTTGTTTGGGTTAAGATCAGTCACTATATTTTCACTCTGAGGGTAAACGCTAAGAATGGGGTGTGAATATGAAGTACCAAATGACTCAGTTTTCATAGTTTTCCAAAAACCTTACGATACTGTCTTGTACAGCATTAAAAATAATCTAACATTCCAAAAAATTAATAAGCCTTACCAAAATAACACCCGAATACATTCCATCTAATATTGCATTATGTCTGGACATTCCACGTTCCTATCCCTAGTGTTACTTTCTCTTCTTTGTTCCCTCATTTCATGTTCCGATGTCTTTTCTTTCATCCCTATGGGTGGCTCTAGTAGTCTATTCCAATTATTTGATGTTTATAGTAGATGATGATAGTTTTTTCATCATTTAATTCAATTTTAGGACTCTAGGATCACAGAAATCAATTATTACAACTTCTTATCTAAAATTCTGATGTTTTTTTGTAAATTCTTCTGTCTTGAGCTTTTTCAAAATTCATATAGCGCAGCAGAATATTCTGTAGCTGTATAAAAGCTACAAAGGGAAAAGAAAAATATATAATAAATAACTGAATTTTCTTTGACTATTTTCAGGAGGGAAATAATCAACAAAGTAATCTGTTGGTATAAAATTTTTATTTTTGTTACTTCAAGTTGTTACCCACGGTGTAATCAATGATTTTTTATTCAGTCTCTACAAGAAAAAATGGGTTGTTGAAAAAACAATAATGAAATCACAGAATGTACATGCAAGATTATTATTTCGTTAAATTATTGTAGCTCTTGTCTGTATTGTCCATCGTCATATTGTTGGGGTCTGTCCTTTAGCTCAGGGTGTTCTTGCAGTCTACGGGCATCAGCTTCCTGAAAATCAATTCAATATTTCAAACAAATTAATAAAATAAAATTATTTGTATGTATGTATCACAACAAAATCCTATTGGGACCAAAATAATTCAATATAGAATGTTGAAAAAGCGGTGTGGTATAACCAGGCAGTCATTATAGTACCGAGATCTTCTGTAATTAATTCCAAAATGGTTTAGGAATCTTAGGCATATTAAAAAAAACTAGACAGGAATATAAAAGAATAGAAAGAAATGTAATATAGCTTATAAGAAGCAACCCCAATCAATTTTCGGGGTGACTAGAGACCTTTTTTGGTCAGACTGTTACAATATTGGAAAAAATAGGGGAAAAAAGTTTGGACTGGTTCGACAACATGTTAGAGCTAAAACAAGTGAATATATTACTGGGAAAATATTACCAGAAGGAAATGGACGAATGCGTTCAACCAACAAGACATTATGGATACCTCAAAGTATTGGGAAATGATTCTGTTTGTTATAAGATGAAACAACTTATCAAATACTCCTCAAAAGCAAGGCAATACAACATCGAAGGGCTTGTTAGGTGAATTGAGCAGGAAGACTTATCCAAATCCAAGCCGGTACTTGATCAAGAGTTTATTAAAGGGCCGAGAGCAAAAGAACTACTAGTTTCGAAGAAAGTTTTCAGAAACTAAGTAGAATAGGCAGTAGAATAAATTTTTTAAGTGAATTTTAACTTTACATTAGAAGATAATGGTACAAAAGTGCTGGGAATGTAACTAAATAGTATGTTAATATTCAAATTTAATGTTAATAAATAAGTTTTGGCTTGTTTTGCCTTTTTTTGTTATAAATCAATAAATTTTCAGTTTTTATTCTACTGTTCTAATATCTTGGCTATTATATCGTATAAATGAATATTTGTGTTGTTGAATTAATCGAAATATATTTTTTTTGACGAATAAATATTATTGAATATGAATGAGTATTTAATTTTTCGTACTTGCTGCGCTCTAATTCCAGCGAAAATGAGGTCTAGTCCTTTTTGTACTTCGGGACTAACTGGCGGCGGTGTTGGTAAGTGATCACCTTCAGCGTGGAAACCATTTTCATCTGCAGTGTATTTAGTTTCAATAACTGTTCCATCTGGGGAAGTGTAAGTAAAACGACCTAGTTGTACTTGGGATTTGATGGTTTTTCCGGCTTCTTCAGGATCCGGTCCAAGTTCTTTTAAATATCCTTCTTCTTCTGCAATGATGTTATTTCCGGTTTCATAACTTAAAAATAAATGAACATTAATAAAAATTTCAATTACAGCTGCTTTCTTTATGTTTTATAATTATTCTTTGTATCATAAATATATTTTGATTGAAGTGGTTGAGAAAACAAAGGTAGGTTATGTTTTTATATTATTAATAAGAATAAACAGATAAAGAAAATGTAAATAATGGAATCCTAGTACTCAACACAAGGTGCATTTTCGTCCATTTTTAATGAGGAAGTTAATAGAACAATAATAGAAATGTACAATAGTGCAAAAACAATTTTTTATTTTTATTCTCAATTTGTTTTAAAAATAATTAACAATTTTCTTTTTATACCCAATCCGAGTTCAATTATAAAAAAAACATTCATCTACTTTACTTATTTATAAAAATACTCACGATGCTTTGTAACTACCATCTTCTCCTTGTTCTTTATCAAATCTGATAATCGGAATGAACTTAATAACTTTTTCGTTAGGTTCTTGATACCGACGATTGTCTACATTTTGTTGTTCTTGGACCAAATTTTGTTGATACTGCTGCGCAGTATTGTCTTGGTAATTTTGTGCAGTGTTTTGTTGTTGGTCTTGATTATTGTCGTAATACGACTGAGGTCGCCTTTGTGGATTCGCCAAGCAGGCTCCAAACACCACTACAAAAACAATCTAAAACATACAACAAAAAATATTTTTCAATAAACAGTTTGTTTTGACAATGTGTGACAAGGGGCAGACGATCAAAAGTTTTGTGATATATTACTACTAATTAAATTAGTTTTAACTAGTCCTTTTTGTTGGTTATCTGAAATATTGGACTTTATTTTGATTTTATTAGATTTGCAATGAAAATCACATTCAACTAAACAAAGTATGTTTAGCTTTCTCAAACAAAATAAACGGCGTATTACTACAACCACCACACTGTATTTTACAACAATTTTTAGTTAATAAAATTTCAATATTTAGTTTATTTCTTTGCTACTTCTTAGGTCAATAAAAGTTTTATGAAAAATATAGGCAAAAATTAATATATGATATGGTTTTAGAATAATTTAAAACTTTTTTGAAAAGTAATTTTAAAAATTATCAACTTATTCGATACACGGACGTTTACGTTTCATTGTATCAATAATTTACGAATTCAAATTTGATTTGTTGGTTATGTAATTCTTAATGAATAATGTCTCATCATTCGAACAAGCGAAAACGTAATCAACTGGGTTAAAGGTGAAGAAAATAATCGATATATTTTAGTTATATAAGCGGTAAAGTGGATTTAGTTGTAGGTATTTTATGGAAATTAAAGTTGTTTACATATAGAAAATGTCAGAAGTCGTGTGAATATGAATATACATTCAGGATTTTATTTTCTAAACATTCCGCTCACCTTTTATTTTTAAGAAAATGTATTAGATTCTTCATTAATAAATTTAAAAGTTTAAATAGAAAACTTCGTAATTCCAGACCGCCATTTTGTTTAAAGCTACCCGAACTTTGTGTTAATTTACTTGAACTGTTTCTCATTTTTTTGAAATTGATATATGGGCACTATTTCAATCCTTTGTTAAAAAAAACAGGTCAAGTCTTCATTCAACTTTTTTACATAAAAAATTTGTCATTATATTTATTCCAAATATCTATTTCACACTGTATATTTCAAAAAGGAGAACAATTAGAAATGTTTTCTTCACAACAGTTTATTTAGTAGATGTTAATTGTCTGACACAAAAACCAGTCTCGACCCAAAAGTATTATTCAATAGAAAAATAACAAATTAAAAAACAAGATCTATCATTTCAAGTTATGTAATATTTATTGAGGTATTTTAAACTCTTTATTCTTTCCTTCCGACAACCTTGACTCGAATGGAATGCAGATTGATGATAGATATTAAGATGGTTATATTCAATAAAGGTTATTTTCACTTTTGAAATTACATTTCATTCTATTGTAAATTAGGTTTGAACCTCAAGAAATTGAAAACATGACTGTTGAATTTGGGTTAGGTACCAACACAAATATCTAATTTGAAACGTATTTTCATCTAAGAATGTAAATTAAACACTCCTTTGATTCACACAAGGTAAATTTCTTTAATGTTTATCTAACTGAAAGCAATAATAATGCTACAGAGTGTCTCCAAAATAAACTCGAATATCCGCTTATTTGTGACTAAATAATCTCAATTGAGGAACAGTAATTACAAAATTTTAATAATAATGTATTGACTCAAAACTATAACGATATTAGTTGCAATTAAAACAGTTATTTGACTCAAATACCCTTCAAAAACATTGGTAGCAAAAGCCGGACAACCATGTATAAGATTGTAGGATGACATAGAACAGGACTGAAAAGAACTAGGCGTCTGAAACTGGAGGAGAAAAGTACAACATTGAGAAGAATGAAGGACTCCCAATATTGGTAATAATAAATGACAGTCTTTCCCAATTGGAGTCTCTTAAATGACACCTTCAATATACTGAAAAAGTAAGTTTTTTGACTGGTTTGTCTTGACATTAGTTTGTACTCCTCCGTGCCCTAGATAGAATATGTTTTTAATTGTTGCATTCCTACAAAATCCAATATCTTCTTTTCCCTCAAATGCTGATAAGATTCAGTCTCTCTCAAACGAAATTTAATTCATGTTCGACTTTCCATAATTTCGTTTCTCTTTAATCCTTGTGAATTCAGTGTTGATGAAACTTTGTCGACTGATAATATTTGCTTATTAAAGTGAAATTAATGAACTTTATTCTTAATTACATGCCTTGTCGATTTCTAGAAGTTTTCCCTGGTGATTTCCTAACAGGTTCCATAATTGAACAGTTTTTTCTATGTTTTAATAGCTGATAGTTTCTAGTTTTTCCAATTCTGATCATATTGACAAATTTTGGAACTATATTGTTAATAGAACATGTTAGGACAACTATTTTTGATATTGTAGTGAACTTTTAAATCTTATTGAATTAAAAGTTGAAGTTTGACCCATTTTCTTCACGAAAATTCTGTTCATTTTTCATGTTGCTCTGCACCTAGGAATTTACCGACGAAACAACAGTTTACTAATATTAATTATAATAAAATTTTTGAACATTAACGTTGTTTTATTGTTTATACATGAATAAAATAGTTTGGAATAGATTATTTTATTCAGCAGATATGAAAATCAACACTTTTGTTTTTGCATAAAAATTGATAAAATAGCCTTTCACTTTTTTATGTAAAACTTAAATTAGAAAAAAAAAGATATATCACCTTGCGATTTGAAACTTTCTCTCTCAACGGTCAATTCCTGTTTACTTGTGATATTACACATTGTAAATATTGGAAATATTTCACCAGTAAACGTAGAACTTATTTAAATCAAACTATTTATGAAGTTACACAAGAAATTCACTATTTATTCATAAATTAAGAAAACGATAGAAATCGCCTTAGTAAACATAGATAAAATGCACAATAGTACATTGACCGTTGACTTGACACGTCAAAAATGTCAAAAACATAGAAAAATGGTAATAGGAAAGGTTCGATAACCAACTTTTATATTTACACACAACAGAATACATTTGTATGATTTTTAAAACACATTATTATTTATTATTCAAATTACATGTTATATTAGACATTCCGTCATCATTTCTTGATTTTAGGTCTTTTTTCTATGAAAATGAAGGTAAATTATCACGAAAAAAATTAATTCTATAGGTACCTATCAATGTGAATACGTGATTTGTCACAGCTCCAAATTTATAAAGTTTTATTCCTTTTGGTAAAACCTACCTTTAATAAAACAGGTTATTGCCATTACGAAATTTATTTGAAGTTAAGTCCCACTAAACGGTGACAAATAATGAAACTTGATTACCAATTTTAGTATCGTCATTTGAATTTACGAACACCGGTGTTGGTAGGTTAGTGTTGAAATTTGGAATAATGAAGTTGGTGTCCTCGGTAGGCGGCAATAAAATTTCCTTATTAAATTGAAGAATAATTATGGACAATTTTATTCTAAAGAAAGTAGTTGTGAATGAATCTGATATACATACTCAGGCTTTATTTAGCAATTTCTATTCAAGTACAAATTTGTAATTCGGCTCTAACCACTTTAGTTTTTAATTTCGAATGAATATTTTTTATATATCTCTTTGAAAATAACAATTTTTTCCCAATTTTAAATTAGAAAATCGAAACACTAGGATAATTATTTGTATATCAATTTTTTATATATATTTTAAATTTTTGTGTACAGTTATGAAAACAGTAATTTAGTGAAATACAGTTTCATTAATTCGTAGAGGTCGAAAAATCCCTAGATTTTGGGTACTGGTACTGGTGATAATTTCCTAGGCTGTCATCACTGCGTTATCAGCCATGTGATAAAAGTGGTTATCAGTCATGCCAACCGTTGAAATAGTTTTCCCCTAACCTCAACTTTATACACCCTTGTTTGAGATCTAATTATGAATAGTTTTGAAGCATATCATAGAGAATAACGTGTATTTATATTTAATGACTCTATTGTCAATATAAAATGTCCAGAACATTCTATATTTTACCGAAAAGATCCTTTCTCAATGTTTCTCTTTTAAATTTGAGAGACGGCTCCCAAGTTGGTATCACTAGTTGTCAAAGTGTTGTACGACAATGTCAGAAAATTCCCATTCCAAGGAAATTATTATTAACTTTTAGAAAAAAAAGTAAATTGTATATTAAACTTGATACACAATCGTTGGGTTCAGTTGTAGCTGGTCACTATGAACTCCAGATTTTACACCACTCGATTTTGTTTCTCTGTTTTATAAAACGTTTAGTATAATGTGACAAATCGATTAAAAGTAAATTGTGCATCCGAATACTTAATAATAAACTATTGGGTTAAAATTTCTAATCATAAATATTTTAGTTTTGGAAACCCTGTATGTATTGGTACCATAATATAAATTTTATTTTAAATCAATGTAAATGACATGAAATAAATGAAAGTTCAAAAAATAACTCAATTTTTTTAATAAAGTCTCTAATTTAATGGTGTCTTCAATAACAATTTATTTTTCTGTTTTCGTTTTCAATAATGTCAAATAAAAGTTTGAAATTTTTAACATACCATCTGCCGGTAAATGCATAAATAATTTAACAAAGACCCACCTACTTTTACATAATGAAGAAATCGATGTTTATATAAAATATTAAAGGTCAACAAGTGAAAGGTACTCACCAAAAATTTCATGATTCTTCTTCGGGATACACCGACGATGAAACTGTGAAATTATCAAATTACAAACTTTGAGTCCCTATATATACCCTCTCTACTGTATCATCCTCACTCTTCTAAATACCAATTGACTTATTCGGTTTAGATGGTTTTTCGATTATGACATTTTTTTTTGAGAATTGGATCTTGGCAAACGATATATTCATTGAAATATTTAATTTATTCTTGTACAATCGAACCTGGGTGATCGAGAATTCAATGGACCCGAGTAATATTCTTTTCCGTAGATAGTACTCTCATTTATAAATGTGAAAAATACATTGGAAAGCGTTTAGAAATAAGCAATAAATAATTATATACACATTCAACTACTCATACGTAATTATTTTGTTTTTATTTGAAATTCCAATATTAAAAAAAATAATGTTTCTATAACTTTTTTTTGCTCAGGTACGCAATTAGTAACTCTGTATGCTCTTTAGCAATAGGTTAATTATCATCAATTGCCACAAAAGTTAGTTCAGTCGAGTTTGTTCTACAACAAATACGTTTATTATTAGTTTTGGATAGTTTTTATAAATGGAATGTGTTCCGACTGAGTGAAACAAATAGTGTATAATTTTCTTTCTCCTCCGGGCGCTTTAGTTACTTATGCGCATCTTTTGCGCACATGAATGGAGCGCAGTATAGATAAAGTGTCTCGAACGAGAGAGAAAATATATCGGAACCATAACGTAGAGATGTTTTTTCCCATAAGAATTGTCCATATAGGAGTATTACATATATGTATGACACATAGGTACATAGACAACACAACATACACGACAGTTGACAAGTGATGGGTGACACATCACGGTAGATGATTTGTGGATCATAGACAACACGACAGGTGCTATTTTAGACAACATAGCACACACAGAACAGTCGACAGATAGCGGCAACCATAGACTTAGTAATTCGAGGCTATTGAATAAATATATATTTTCTATATTGAAAAGTTGTTCCAATTTTGGTGGAAGGAGTACAAGAAATTAAAAGGGACCGAAATTTTCTTTGTAAATTTTTCCAATATTGGAATACGAATTCTATTGAAAGCGTAGTCTAGTATTACTTCGTTTTTAACGGTAACGATATATGACACATAACAAACGACAGTTGACATATGGCGAAAGTGATAGACTTCTTTCCTTCTTTATAATTTTATCATGTAAAACACTATGAAATATCTTCAATTAAGTTCTGTACACATAGAAAATAAAAAATTGAAAAACAAATTTTCCTAAGCCAGAATCGAAACCGGGACCTCCATTTTGAAGGCATGGAACACTAACACCGAGCTGTCAATGACATGAATGTGTTTGACGTATATCTGTTTCTTAACGTTCCATGGTTTGTGAAAGAATTCATAAATTGAAATAGCTTTTGAAACAGAATAAACTTGACTTAAAACTGTCAACATTATTGCGTGTTTAGATTTCTCTCTTATGTAAAATTATGTTTAAACACCAACCACAAATTGATACAGGAAATAAAAGT
Organism: Diorhabda sublineata; assembly: GCF_026230105.1. Lineage (NCBI taxonomy): Eukaryota > Metazoa > Arthropoda > Insecta > Coleoptera > Chrysomelidae > Diorhabda > Diorhabda sublineata. The sequence continues at coordinate 3,511,835 of NC_079484.1, read as the reverse complement.
GACTTTTCTTCAACATCATCAGAAATTAGAGATCTACTGAAGTTGCTTGATCAAATTTTATGCTGACACCCTGTGAAACTTGGATAATGACGAATAAAACTAAACAGAAATTGGATATCTGGGAGAGAAAAATATTAAGAAGAATGTTTGGAGGAAAGCAGACAGAGCTAGGATGGTAGAGAAGATCAAACCATGTAATTTATACACTTTTCCATAAGGCACCAATCAGGCTAAGTCACTTAGAACGAATGGACGAAGACAGCCTCTTGGAACGAGTTGCGTGGAAGATACCACAGAGCAAGAGGTGAAGAGTTAGACCAAAAAAACGATTGGGAAGGGAAACGTTGGAAGAAGACCTTAGAAAGATAAACATTTTCGATAACAATGTACTTTGTTCAAGTGAACATTAATATATGGAATATGGAATAAAAACTTGAACAAAAATATTTAGTAGCCGTGGATACAGTTTAGTATTCTACTCGCGTATAATGAGTTACTAGCGTTGTGGCAGTAAACTTCACCTCCATTATACACTTGTGAATAATATGCTATTGATTTTTTATTGATTTTTGTCATTATTTAGTAAATAAATTACAGTAAACGTTGTGTTTCTTTTCACTATCAAATTCTTTAAAGTTTTAACCTCATTTATAGGTAAGAGCCGTAGTATTGAAATCCCGAAAAACATGCCCACAATGAAACAACAGAATATTTAAAACCGTTTAATTACTTAAGTACAATGAATCTTTATAGGGCTTTGCTGGAGAGATTGTTGACCACTAGATTAACATGATATAAACTGATTTTCATTTAAATTAGAGAAATTTTCTATTTTATATTGACTCAATCTCGGTTAAGAGTAACCTGAAACAAAAATGGGTCTATTTCATTATCACTGACGTGAATAAAGTCAAAATGACGGCCGTGGGGTAAATATTCGACTTTTTTAGAACTATTTCAGTGACATAATTACAGCTGAAACTGATTATTTAGTCAGTTTGCTAATAAGCTTCCAAGCAATTCATAAAATTTATAATACTTAGTTTTTTTTGGAAATTTATTTCTACTGTTTCGTTCAAGTTTATGAAACATGAGTGGGTTTATTTTTAAAGTTGCAAAATGATAACCCAATGGCAGCTGAAACGTACAGGATCACTTGAAGCTTTAGGTGAAATTAACCCCTTTTGAATTAGACGAGTTTCAGTCAGATTCCTGCTTAGCTTCCATCAGTTTACTTGCTTTTCAGATTATATTTACCTATTTAGCTATTTACTAAATAATAAGGGCTAAAATCCAGCAAATAACGTCACAAACTATACACAAACTGTTTTGTTTACCCCACAGCGGCAATTTTTAAATGTGCATCAGCTGATTTTGACAATACTAAAAAATTCTTCTTTCACAAATTTGACACTCTTGAAATAAAAAATATTATTATCAGTACAGAAAGAAAAGTTAATTAACAACAATATAAATGTTTTGACATCATTGAAAATAAGTACCTGTCGTTGCTTTTATTTATTGAGTATATATTAAGACATTCCTAAAATATGTATTTTGGAACATTCGTATTAAAATTCGTATTAATATTCAAGTATTGACATGTAACTGAATATAATTGAAGATATTTTTTTGTTTGTTATACTGTCAATAAAAAAAATTAACATGAATGTGTCTGTACGAGGTCTGGCTATTAAATAACGAGACTGGTTACGAAAAAGGGTTTTATCATAATAATTATTCTATATTCGAATGCATCGCTTCAATGCAGTCACTTCCCCTCGCCACACACCTTTCCATACGTTTTTCCATTGATCGAAGCGGTGCTGGAAGTCTTCTTTGGTGAGTGCCTTTAGGAGCTCTGCCGTTTTTTGCTTTACCGCTTCCATTGACCCAAATCGGGTCCCTTTCAAAGCAGATCTCTTTCTAATCTTTCTAACCTTTCAAGAAAATCAGTGCAAACACGTTGACACAAGAGCTTTTGGCCAGAAGTAAGATTTTTTGGCACAAACTTTGCACAGGCTTGTCATGTGTAATTTTTCGTGTAAAATTTTTCTAAACGTTTTTTTATCAGCGTTTACAGCCTTGGCAATCATCCGAATGCTCATTAACGATCTGTACGCACAGTTTGGTTGATTTTGATCACTGTTTCCGGAGTTGAAAGGCGACTTGGGCGCTGGTCATCTTTAGTGCCATCTCGCCCTCACTAAAGCAGTTATACTATTCAAAAACACGCGCACGACAAAGAGAATTGTCCTCATAGCAATTTATAGTACACAGTAGGAGATTTTTTCAATTTAATGAGTAATTTGAGATTGAAACATTGCTCCTGTTTTTTCTTCACATATGGTGAAAAAAAAACGCGTTCGTTTCAAACCTCTACTGCACCAATACTATAATAGTGACGGAAACGTGTTTTGAAACGTGCATAGACAAGATATCTTCGTCTAGGGCGACCTCTAGACGTGCAGTCTCGTTATTTAATAGCCAGACCTCGTATATTATTTGACCAATTGGAAAAAATAATCACAAAGAGAGGACCACGTATACAAATACAATTTATCACCAAAATAATGCGTGATTTCGTTAAAATCAAAGTCTTATTAAAAACATTTCTGCGAGGAAACTTATTTAAACACCGAAGAAAAATGTTTACGTGAAAATAGAATTGAAATTTTGGAAAAGCGTTGGTCTGATTGAAGGTTTTTTTATTTATTAGAACGGGGACTTATTGATTAATTTATCGAGTAGACTACTACTTTTGTTCGTATCATATTTAATGCTGGACTTTTGTTCAATTCAACCTCTCCATCACAATTTTACTTTCATGTATATTTTGAATGTCTTTTAAGTAAAAATTTTCTACTTACTGGGACCTATTAAGACTTGTGATAGTAAACCACCCAACATTGTCGAATCTCCTACTATTGTCGCTAAACCACCAACAACTGGTACTAAATACGATCCTATGAAGGGAATATAACTAACAAGTTCCTGTACATTCACCATTTTTCCCACGGTATTTGTAAGTCCCTGGATTGCGGTGACCAAATCTTGCACAGACGAGTTACCATCCAATATTCCTATGATATTTTTTAATAAATTTGATAACGCTTGTAGTAAGTCCACAATACCTGTAAAAATAATAATTTTTTTCACACTTGTATGATATTCATACAAGCATAAGTTTTCAGATGATTAGTGGTTAAGAAAACTTGAGAAAACGTGTCCTAAATTGCATAATGTGCTGCCTACATTTAGGGGCATCAGTCTTTCAATCCTAAATATATCTCGCTAATGCTAAAAGTTTTTTAATTGATTAAATTTGTGTAAATGGACCAAATAAAATCTTACGTAAATGAAGATTTGATTGTAATTTAATTACACCAAGAAGTTCAAGTTTTCTTTCTTCAAAACGCACGTGTATGTTATGAGATTTCATTATGTTATTGTCAAATGTCATTTACAAGGAATGTTGACAGTGCAATTTTTGACATTGACAGACATGGGCGTCGAAAAATGATTTTTTTGTAGCACTGGCTTGATGTATTTGTTCAATAACAACAAATCCAAGGGGTGCAAATATTGAGTTAACATGCTATAAATTCATTAGAAGTACAGGGTCCTTCATAACGAGCTGAATCGATTTTCCGAAATGCTCGTTTCAACTAAAATAATTTCAGTTTCCTAAAACTTCCGGTTATACCGGAAGTGGACCCAAACTTCGTTATTTTAAACGGAATGTTATAGTTTTTATTAAATTTTTGAAATATACGCAAAATTTCAATATAACTTTATATGAGGCATTGTATGCCTAAAGTCCACAATTTTTTAATTATTTCACATTTTCGAAATTTTTGGACACATGCAGTCCACTAAAAAAATTATATTTCCAAGTTTAAGTGATTCAGGTCTAATAATTTTGGGATTTGGACAAATAACATTTACAGCTTTCAAAATCTGTGAAAATCTTGACAAAAATTTATATAGGGTGTTCAGAAAATATAAAAACTTCGAAAACTTATTTTTTTCAAATGGCAACCCCCATTTTTCTCTTTACCATTGAATTTTACGTTTTAAATTAAGATACCTCGTTAGTAAATTCATATATCCACAATTAACGGTTTTTGTAGAAACTTCGTGGCTTTTAATTGTCGTTTATTTGGAGCGACCAAAAAACATTTCAAAAAACAAACAATGAAAATAGCTTGAAGTTTAAGCCTTGCAAAAGTGTTAATCACTAGGATTTATTAATGAAGATTATTTCAATTCGCGGGGTTATTAAACGAGCTCAAAGTTTCAGAAAACTGAAATTATTTTAGCTGCAAAGAGTATTTCGGAAAACCCACGCAAGCAAATTTTCAGAACTTTCCCAAATACATATCGATTCAGCTCGTCGTGAAGGACCCTGTACATGACCTAGAGATGGCAGTATTTGCTTGAAAAATACTGAAAAAAATCAGAAAGTATCATATGAAAGTAATATATGTTTCAAGTTTGAATCTTGAGTTTATGAAACTCAAAGAAAACCGCTTTGAAATATAACAATTTCTATTGAAAAATCCGCAGGTTTACAACTGACAGTTGCATATTTCACGTGATAGTTATGAAAGATGTTGAGTAACGATTTTTTTTTGTAACTTAAAAACAAATTTTCCGATAATAATAACTATTTACGTAGAGATGTGGTCTGGAGTGTCTTTTATTTTACATGGAATGTATACTGGAGTGTCTTTTATATTCAGTCCAATTCATCAACATTTATAGTCTAAATGTTAAACTATTTCATAGCATACAAAAGATTGAAACGATTATACATCGACTTCTAACTTTTATAAGACTTATTTCAATGTATTATTTAAAATTTGAGTTCAAGTTAGTTAAGTTAGACGTTGACTTGTTTATTTGATTAACTATTTACGAAATTTATAGTTTGCGAATAAAAATCAAAACGTACGAGTCCGTTTTTTGAAAATACTAACCTTCTCCGGATCTTTCTTCTATATGTTGTCTGCTAGAATCCTCAAAACCTATAATATTTTAAATAAATCGTAATATTGCATTATAGACAATAATAACTTTTCGAAATATCAAAAATAAAAACATACTTTATACCTAGACAATTTTTTTTTATACTTACGTACTCTTGAGGAAGTAGCAGAAGCTACAATAACCAGTAAAATCGATGCAGTGATTAAAAACTTCATTTTTAAAGTTTAACTTGCAACAGAAAGCTACGATACTGAATGTAGTTTCAGCATTAGTTTATTTATAATTATAATTTTACAAAAATAACGAAACTTCAAAATTAATGAACCATTTTAATCAAGGAAATCATTAAATGTTTGAACATGAAATTATTAGAAATAGAATATGAGTTGTAATGGATTTCAAAAGTTTTACGAAACTTGATCATTTTGTAATTTGTAATTTCCAGCTTTTTCAGTGAAATTTTGACTCCGATGCCATTAACAGGCATCCGTCATTACATTCCTGACAAAATTTGAGAGTAGGTCTTCATTTGACAAACAAACAACACGGAAACCATCTCAAGGAAGTTTTACACTCAAAACTATTGAAAAAATTTACGATGTAGTATTGTCTGGTTGGAGATCGGAGATTGTGGAAGCCCTATGTATCCCTAAATGGTTCCAATTTTGAATGATCAATTGGTGCTTTTCGCATTTTATGTGCCGTATTTGACCAGAAACGCAATTGTGTGAGAACTTCGCTATTCAATCTCAATCTAGATAAGTTTTTGCACCGTTTGGTAAATGTGGACGAACCGAGTATCCACCAAGACATATCAGAGACCAAGAAACGATCAAAAAATGAGTATTTTGAAGTTTAACCAGCGCCAAACGAAGACAAAGTGGGTTTGTTAACCAATAGAGTGATGACGATTTTTTTTGGATTTTTTACCAGCTACAATTTGATGATAATTTGACTAAGAAAATATGGATCTGTGGAAATAGATTTGACAATATATCACAGATAAATACCTATTTTTGACAGTCACAAAATTTGAGGAAACGTTGGGCATTAGCAACGGAGAGAATACGTTGAAATGGAAAATGTAATCCCTCGTTAATACTGACGTTTTTAACTAAAGATTTTTAATGAAAACCGTATAGATACAAAGATGGAATTTCTGGAATCAACACAACACAATTACACTGTCTGACGTGCGTTTTGATAATCAAGTTGTCGTCTTCAGAGACTCGAAGTAGTTCCAGTATTAGCACAGCCACCCTATTCGCCGGATCTATCGACCTACCACTGATTTCTTTTCATAAATCGATTGAGGATAACTGTGAGGAAGGAATTGCCGTGGGTTCCAGTCGAAGATGATAAAAAATTCTACATCGTCTTGAAAAGGGAATCGATGTGTATTCACTGAACTCGTAGAAGTCTCGGTTGTAACTAAATAAACTGTTTATATAAATGTAGTGCTCATGAGCTCAGCTGTATGCTGACGTGTGGACGTTGAGAAGGTGCTAACTCAACAATTAATTAATAAAAATACCAATGGAATCATTCAAACATTTTTTTATAGAGAGATATGTAAAATTTGTTTTGGTTTACCAAGTTTCTATGTTTGACAACACAGAGCATGGTTTCCAGCTATCTTCGCAACCGCTTTCGAAGATATAGGGACGCAAAGCTTGATTACAGAGGTAGCTGAATAGTATTTGATCGGATTACTCTATTAAGGAGTAATCCTTGAAAGAATTGCGGTGATGGTTTTCCGGTATTTGCAAAAACTGTGTTTTTGGCATTTCTGTTAATGTAGACTGAAGAAAAAGCGAAGATATAATGAATCCGGAAATGTTACAATGTCCATTAGAAAAAAGAAACCTCTTTCTATTGGGAGAGTTTCTTCAATACATCAGCCGAAGATTCTACGGGTGTAGAGGGCGCCGTGGGAGCAGCAAAGGCAGACGGCAAAAATTATCTTATTAGTGCAAGTGTAAAGTTTTAATTGCTGAATGAAAATTGTGAAAGTAAATAGTGAAAATGGCAGGAACGGAACCTAATGGGAATGAATGAGAGGTAAAAAATTAATTGTGTTTCTTTTTTAGTACGCCAAGTGTCGTAAAAGCCAGCATCAAAATAGTCTGCTTGTTTTCTATTACAGCTTTTTTAATTTCTACTAAAGTGACAAAAAAAACTTTGTTAATAGCATTTTTGTTGGAATATAAATAAAACAAAATAGTGTGAAACATTTTTTAATAAAAAACGTGGACGTGGTATTGATTTCAATTGCCAAGTCCTACTAAAACGAATGATATAATGCCTCCCAAAAGTGGAGTGTGTGACATAACCGTTGCAATCATCCCCACAATGGGCTGTAAAATGAATCCGACTACTGGAATTTGTCCGAGCAGTCCCTGTAGACTAATCAGTCTTGAAAATTCTGAAAGAAACCCTTCAATTGAATTCGTTACGTCATCTATAGAACCATTTCCCGCGAGGAAAGCTAAGAGACTTTCAATTACTTCTGATGTTACTTTCAACATCTGCGATAATCCTGGAATATTCAAAAAATGAAATAAACTTCCATTTCAATTTTTTTTTTTATTCTTACCTGGATAATCATTTCTTTCTTGAATGTAATGATTATCAGATTGTTTTTTGGTATCTATAACAAAAAATTATTTGATTGATTTTAATTTGAGCAGGTCCCAGAAGTACCTGGTCCAACAAAGAAAAAACAAGGACGCAAATATACAGAAAAGGGATGTTCAAAAGCTTTTTACTAGTATGGAATTATCTGTTGTTGAGGAAAATCCATTTACCATTCATGAGAAAAAGTTTCAGAAGAAGGAAAACCACGACGGATTCTTCCAGAAAAAGATTCAAGATATATCTGGATCTTAGTGCCATTACCACTTCAAGAAGTATCTAATGAGACTAGTTTCAGTGAAAAATAATGAGTATAGGTTCTGATCTCTTTGAAGCTAGAAGATATTAGGGATCTGCAACTGAAGGGCGAACTGCAGTCCATCCAACAGCGTATATACCAAACGGCAAAGAAGGACAAGGCCCGACTGCCAAGCAAGACGATTGTATACGCGAAGATCAGTCCGGGACGACCAAGAAACCCAATAGAATAGCGCGTAAATAAACGACAATTCCTGTCACAATAAGTTAAAAATGGAGTTTTAACAAAATACAATAAAAACTAAACTAGTGCTGTGAACTAGTTACTTTGCATTTGGTTGTTCTTTGAAAATGTTAAGGGCAAGACGACAGCCTGAACCCGTTTCGCGCCTGGTCTAACTTTGCACTGGACTCCTATTTTTCGACTATTATTGTGGTTGGTTTTAATTTTCGCTAAAAAGCATTCTACTTGGGCTGGAGTTTCAATTTTAGCCAATACATTATTTAATTTTTTAATGGTGTTGGTCATACCAGGCGATCCATTGCAGGAAACGACTTGAGTAAACCACACAACGTAGCGCAGTGTTGCATCGTGGTTTATTTACGCGCTATTCTATTGGTCTTCTTGGTCGTCCCGGACTGATCTTCGCGACTTTTTAAATGACCGCGTTGTACAATGGTAGGAACTGACTATAGACATCAGCTTTAATAAAGATTGGAACCAATTAATACCGGCTCTTGAAGCTATAAAAAGTGTCTCTCCCTCAGAAGAAGCTTTAGTAGAAAATTAAGCTGTAGGGGGATTTAGGGGTTCTGTATTAAAGCAATTTAATATAGTATCTAAACTTTTGAAAGGTATCGACGTGGTTGTAGAGGTAGATTCCAGGCTCTACGAGTAATTCATCATTTTGATCGTTTTGGTAAAAGAAAACATTCAGAATAATACAGAAGCATTAACAAGATAATAATTAAGATGAAGAATCTAGACGATGAAAGTCGCGAGGGAGACGTGTTTAGGGTTAATACCTTCTTGGTGGTATCTTAATGGATACAAAATCTGAACTGGAAGTGAGAGATATCGCCATAAAATACCAAAAATTATACCCGATCGATCTTGCGGATGATTTAGAAGAAGAATGTGCTCTTTTAAAACAATTCTTGACGTGTAGAAACAAAATGAGTTTAAGACAACAAAATGGAATCGTTTTCCGCTCTTAAGATTCCTATATTTGACTCGACAGTATCTATAAATCACGACGAACTTATCAACCAATTTTGCATCGCGAAAAAGTTGTTATTTAATAAATTTAATTTATTTTTGTACGGTTTTTTCATTATTGAACTATTTTCTTCGATTTATAGAGCTACTTACTGATTCTTGCGTATATAATTGTCAAATTAAATACGATAATACCAGCGAGAAACAGACATTTCATCTTTGTCACTGGTAGTACTTTGAATTGCTTCGAATTTGTAAATAAAAAAAAATGGATTACTCCCGATTATTATTATTATCGCATACTTATATGAGTTCTTATTAATAATACACACGTTTGAAAAAACGAGTCATTATCAAACAAACTAATTAATTGGACCACAACATTGTTAGAATGTCATGATAATGACGACGTTTTAATTGTTTTTTTTACAATTAAAATAATAGTAAACGTTAAAAAATCACAATAAACAATGAAATTATTGTTTTTGTTAAGAGATTCAACTATTGACTGGCATTTCAGGCTACTAGCTGCTGTCTCATCCATCGTATTCTCTAGATTTGATGCCGCGCGACTTATTCTTGATTTCAAATTTGAAAACGTCACTCGACGTGCAGGGATTTCGATCGAACGAGCAAGTCCTTGCCACCTACTAAGTGAACTTATAGAAAACGTATTTCCCAGACTGGTTAAAAAAAGTTGGAACCTCGCTGGGTCGAATTTATTGAACTATAGCCACTTTCCCATTATTTCCATTTCTGTGAAAAACAAAAACGTGATTTGTGGATTAAGTAGTACTTATCCAAGTAGTTAGTACTTATCCAGTAAGTTAGCTACAGATGTTTTGAAAAATTATTGTATATAATCTGCTTACACAAGTCTAGAGTCACTTACAAAGGTCTAATCTAGTGAAAAGTGACTACCTCCTTCTAGAAGAGGTTCTACTGTCACTTATAGGGGTATTTGGTTGTAATTATTAGGGTACCAGGTTATTTTTATCCACTAATAAATTTATTTCGAGTAAATATTGGATCCCCTCGTAAATAAGCAAGCAAAATGTTGTCAGTACTTGCGAATTTTTAATTTAGTAGAAGTTCAAGTAGATAAACGACTTCAATCTTCATTTTGAACTTATCTACGGATCGAAAATGATTTTTGCAAGATTTTATAAATTGTTTATTGAATTATCAAACAGAGAGTATTTAATGTTTTATTATAAAAAAAAATATATGTACAGGAATCAAGCCGTTTACGCGGTCGGAGCAGGTTCAGCCAATTGAGCAGCATCTGGTCCAGGTTCAGCTGGTTGAGCATCAGCTGGCGCGGGCACAGCTGGTTGAGCAGAGGCAGGTGCAGGTTGCGTTCCTGCAGATGGAAGAGCTTTTGCTTCAGCTGGAGACTGAGATTCAGGAGCTTTGGGAATATGATCACCCTGCGGTTGGAAGCCGTTTTCATCGGCTATAAACCTAAAGTATTAAAGAAATTCGTCAATAATGAACAATGAAAATATTAAGCTGTTTTTTTTTTCAATTTTGATCACTTACTTCAAAGTTACAGGATTTCCTTCATTGTCAGTGTACGAAACAGATCCTTCTATAACTTGAATTTTATCTGAAGCGTTAGCGCCATCCTTCAAATATCCTTTTTCCTCAAATTTTATACCATTAGCAGCTTCGAAGCTGGAAAAAATATCACATAAATGAACCAAAAATAAATGCGTTACTAATATCAGGATGGTCGAAGGTGGATATGGAAAAGGAAGAATGGAAGGTTCTCGTGAGAAAAATTCTCCTTCTAACATATGGAATTGGAAAGACGACATACTTTACTTGATATCGTGGTATACAGATGTTTCCAAAAGAACTAACCAATCCTAATTCGATTCCTAGCATCTTCCAACCTATTGGAAGGTGTGCACAATCCAATTTGAATAGAAACTACCGAAATAGAGGTTCAACAAATACTAGACTTACCTGAAATTGAAGCTTCCGTCTGGGTTGTTTTCATCAGTTTGGGATACAATTTGAATCGGTTCTTTTCCATTATTAGAAGCTGTTGCTGCTTCTGTGGGTGCTTCTTGAGGTCTGGCTGCACATAAACAGACAAGAGCGGAAACAGAAACCTAAAAAGTAACAATAATTCCAAGTTCACTACATTTTATTGAAGATATGCAAGATATAATGTTGGATTAACAAATATCTAATACCTAACCCTAATAATCAGACAAAACTAAAAGATTTGTTCAAATAAATTGTTAAATAACATCATTTCTAATACGTTTAACGCAAATGATCATCTAAATTGTAGATTTTGGAATATAGTTGACGTGTATGATCAAGAAACAAATATTTTTACTATATCTAAAGTCATCGTTAAGATATATCGTTAAGATATAAAAAAAAGGTTGCCAAGCTGTGTTTAGGAACTTCAGGAACAACCCTCGTATATGCAAGCTTATATAAATTGTTAAGAGCTTACAGTGGTGGGCTGTGTTGGGAAATGAAGTTTGCAGTGCCGAGAATTTGGAGGGAACCCATTGATCATTACACTCATTGTTATCTATTTATTTAACTTATCCTGACCTAACATCCACATCTACTCCAATATCACATACAGAAGAAAATCCTGTACTGTCTCAAAGCAACCCGCAATTACGAGATTCATATCTATCCGTACATTATGAATTCGTTTTTGAATCTGAACCAAAAATACGACACCTCATCAAATCTCAAGATCTCAATGACTTAATAAGAGACTTAAATCTTCCGAAAACGAGTTATTAGCAACATGTGATTAAATCTGATATTAGAATATCCCGCCAAAGAAAACCCCATGAAGAATTTTCTTGTTTCTTCAGTAAGGAAGATGGCGTCTGTTTTTACCATGACGTGAAATGTCATTCCGTACATCTCAAAGAAAATTACCACGATATTAAAATGCAGTTAGCTGCAATTAAATGTATTGAATACAAGAGGACGTGAAATGTCATTTGAAGAAATCGGTGTTCCGTGTCATATATCTGAATGACGTCTTTTTGTTGACAATTCATCTGAAAGCTACTATACAATCGGAACAAATTTCTATTGATTCCATTAACAAATTCTGTACATCTCAAAGAAAATTACCATGATATTAAAATATAGTTAGCTGCAATTAAATGTATTGAATACAAGTGGACGTGAAATGTCATTTGAAGAAATCGGTGTTCCGTGTCATATATCTGAATGGCGTCTTTTTGTTGACAGTTCAACTGAAAGCTACTATACAATCGGAACAAATTTCTATTGATTCCATTAACAAATTCCGTACATCTCAAAGAAAATTATCACGATATTAAAATATAGTTAGCTGCAATTAAATGTATTGAATACAAGTGGACGTGAAATGTCATTTGAAGAAATCGGTGTTCCGTGTCATATATCTGAATGGCGTCTTTTTGTTGACAGTTCAACTGAAAGCTACTATAGAATCGGAACAAATTTCTATTGATTCCATTAACAAATTCCGTACATCTCAAAGAAAATTATCACGATATTAAAATATAGTTAGCTGCAATTAAATGTATTGAATACAAGTGGACGTGAAATGTCATTTGAAGAAATCGGTGTTCCGTGTCATATATCTGAATGGCGTCTTTTTGTTGACAGTTCAACTGAAAGCTACTATACAATCGGAACAAATTTCTATTGATTCCATTAACAAATTCCGTACATCTCAAAGAAAATTATCACGATATTAAAATATAGTTAGCTGCAATTAAATGTATTGAATACAAGTGGACGTGAAATGTCATTTGAAGAAATCGGTGTTCCGTGTCATATATCTGAATGGCGTCTTTTTGTTGACAGTTCAACTGAAAGCTACTATAGAATCGGAACAAATTTCTATTGATTCCATTAACAAATTCCGTACATCTCAAAGAAAATTATCACGATATTAAAATATAGTTAGCTGCAATTAAATGTATTGAATACAAGTGGACGTGAAATGTCATTTGAAGAAATCGGTGTTCCGTGTCATATATCTGAATGGCGTCTTTTTGTTGACAGTTCAACTGAAAGCTACTATAGAATCGGAACAAATTTCTATTGATTCCATTAACAAATTCCGTACATCTCAAAGAAAATTATCACGATATTAAAATGCAGTTAGCTGCAATTAAATGTATTGAATACAAGTGGACGTGAAATGTCATTTGAAGGAATCGGTGTTCCGTGTCATATATCTGAATGGCGTCTTTTTGTTGACAGTTCAACTGAAAGCTACTATAGAATCGGAACAAATTTCTATTGATTCCATTAACAAATTCCGTACATCTCAAAGAACATTATCACGATATTAAAATGCAGTTAGCTGCAATTAAATGTATTGAATACAAGTGGACGTGAAATGTCATTTGAAGAAATCGGTGTTCCGTGTTATATATCTGAATGGCGTCTTTTTGTTGACAGTTCAACTGAAAGCTACTATAGAATCGGAACAAATTTCTATTGATTCCATTAACAAATTCCGTACATCTCAAAGAAAATTATCACGATATTAAAATATAGTTAGCTGCAATTAAATGTATTGAATACAAGTGGACGTGAAATGTCATTTGAAGAAATCGGTGTTCCGTGTCATATATCTGAATGGCGTCTTTTTGTTGACAGTTCAACTGAAAGCTACTATAGAATCGGAACAAATTTCTATTGATTCCATTAACAAATTCCGTACATCTCAAAGAAAATTATCACGATATTAAAATATAGTTAGCTGCAATTAAATGTATTGAATACAAGTGGACGTGAAATGTCATTTGAAGAAATCGGTGTTCCGTGTCATATATCTGAATGGCGTCTTTTTGTTGACAGTTCAACTGAAAGCTACTATAGAATCGGAACAAATTTCTATTGATTCCATTAACAAATTCCGTACATCTCAAAGAAAATTATCACGATATTAAAATGCAGTTAGCTGCAATTAAATGTATTGAATACAAGTGGACGTGAAATGTCATTTGAAGGAATCGGTGTTCCGTGTCATATATCTGAATGGCGTCTTTTTGTTGACAGTTCAACTGAAAGCTACTATAGAATCGGAACAAATTTCTATTGATTCCATTAACAAATTCCGTACATCTCAAAGAAAATTATCACGATATTAAAATATAGTTAGCTGCAATTAAATGTATTGAATACAAGTGGACGTGAAATGTCATTTGAAGAAATCGGTGTTCCGTGTCATATATCTGAATGGCGTCTTTTTGTTGACAGTTCAACTGAAAGCTACTATAGAATCGGAACAAATTTCTATTGATTCCATTAACAAATTCCGTACATCTCAAAGAAAATTATCACGATATTAAAATATAGTTAGCTGCAATTAAATGTATTGAATACAAGTGGACGTGAAATGTCATTTGAAGAAATCGGTGTTCCGTGTCATATATCTGAATGGCGTCTTTTTGTTGACAGTTCAACTGAAAGCTACTATAGAATCGGAACAAATTTCTATTGATTCCATTAACAAATTCCGTACATCTCAAAGAAAATTATCACGATATTAAAATGCAGTTAGCTGCAATTAAATGTATTGAATACAAGTGGACGTGAAATGTCATTTGAAGGAATCGGTGTTCCGTGTCATATATCTGAATGGCGTCTTTTTGTTGACAGTTCAACTGAAAGCTACTATAGAATCGGAACAAATTTCTATTGATTCCATTAACAAATTCCGTACATCTCAAAGAACATTATCACGATATTAAAATGCAGTTAGCTGCAATTAAATGTATTGAATACAAGTGGACGTGAAATGTCATTTGAAGAAATCGGTGTTCCGTGTTATATATCTGAATGGCGTCTTTTTGTTGACAGTTCAACTGAAAGCTACTATAGAATCGGAACAAATTTCTATTGATTCCATTAACAAATTCCGTACATCTCAAAGAAAATTATCACGATATTAAAATATAGTTAGCTGCAATTAAATGTATTGAATACAAGTGGACGTGAAATGTCATTTGAAGAAATCGGTGTTCCGTGTCATATATCTGAATGGCGTCTTTTTGTTGACAGTTCAACTGAAAGCTACTATAGAATCGGAACAAATTTCTATTGATTCCATTAACAAATTCCGTACATCTCAAAGAAAATTATCACGATATTAAAATATAGTTAGCTGCAATTAAATGTATTGAATACAAGTGGACGTGAAATGTCATTTGAAGAAATCGGTGTTCCGTGTCATATATCTGAATGGCGTCTTTTTGTTGACAGTTCAACTGAAAGCTACTATAGAATCGGAACAAATTTCTATTGATTCCATTAACAAATTCCGTACATCTCAAAGAAAATTATCACGATATTAAAATGCAGTTAGCTGCAATTAAATGTATTGAATACAAGTGGACGTGAAATGTCATTTGAAGGAATCGGTGTTCCGTGTCATATATCTGAATGGCGTCTTTTTGTTGACAGTTCAACTGAAAGCTACTATAGAATCGGAACAAATTTCTATTGATTCCATTAACAAATTCCGTACATCTCAAAGAACATTATCACGATATTAAAATGCAGTTAGCTGCAATTAAATGTATTGAATACAAGTGGACGTGAAATGTCATTTGAAGAAATCGGTGTTCCGTGTTATATATCTGAATGGCGTCTTTTTGTTGACAGTTCAACTGAAAGCTACTATAGAATCGGAACAAATTTCTATTGATTCCATTAACAAATTCCGTACATCTCAAAGAAAATTATCACGATATTAAAATATAGTTAGCTGCAATTAAATGTATTGAATACAAGTGGACGTGAAATGTCATTTGAAGAAATCGGTGTTCCGTGTCATATATCTGAATGGCGTCTTTTTGTTGACAGTTCAACTGAAAGCTACTATAGAATCGGAACAAATTTCTATTGATTCCATTAACAAATTCCGTACATCTCAAAGAAAATTATCACGATATTAAAATATAGTTAGCTGCAATTAAATGTATTGAATACAAGTGGACGTGAAATGTCATTTGAAGAAATCGGTGTTCCGTGTCATATATCTGAATGGCGTCTTTTTGTTGACAGTTCAACTGAAAGCTACTATAGAATCGGAACAAATTTCTATTGATTCCATTAACAAATTCCGTACATCTCAAAGAAAATTATCACGATATTAAAATGCAGTTAGCTGCAATTAAATGTATTGAATACAAGTGGACGTGAAATGTCATTTGAAGGAATCGGTGTTCCGTGTCATATATCTGAATGGCGTCTTTTTGTTGACAGTTCAACTGAAAGCTACTATAGAATCGGAACAAATTTCTATTGATTCCATTAACAAATTCCGTACATCTCAAAGAACATTATCACGATATTAAAATGCAGTTAGCTGCAATTAAATGTATTGAATACAAGTGGACGTGAAATGTCATTTGAAGAAATCGGTGTTCCGTGTTATATATCTGAATGGCGTCTTTTTGTTGACAGTTCAACTGAAAGCTACTATAGAATCGGAACAAATTTCTATTGATTCCATTAACAAATTCCGTACATCTCAAAGAAAATTATCACGATATTAAAATATAGTTAGCTGCAATTAAATGTATTGAATACAAGTGGACGTGAAATGTCATTTGAAGAAATCGGTGTTCCGTGTCATATATCTGAATGGCGTCTTTTTGTTGACAGTTCAACTGAAAGCTACTATAGAATCGGAACAAATTTCTATTGATTCCATTAACAAATTCCGTACATCTCAAAGAAAATTATCACGATATTAAAATGCAGTTAGCTGCAATTAAATGTATTGAATACAAGTGGACGTGAAATGTCATTTGAAGGAATCGGTGTTCCGTGTCATATATCTGAATGGCGTCTTTTTGTTGACAGTTCAACTGAAAGCTACTATAGAATCGGAACAAATTTCTATTGATTCCATTAACAAATTCCGTACATCTCAAAGAACATTATCACGATATTAAAATGCAGTTAGCTGCAATTAAATGTATTGAATACAAGTGGACGTGAAATGTCATTTGAAGAAATCGGTGTTCCGTGTTATATATCTGAATGGCGTCTTTTTGTTGACAGTTCAACTGAAAGCTACTATAGAATCGGAACAAATTTCTATTGATTCCATTAACAAATTCCGTACATCTCAAAGAAAATTATCACGATATTAAAATGAAGTTAGCTGCAATTAAATGTATTGAATACAAGTGGACGTGAAATGTCATTTGAAGAAATCGGTGTTCCGTGTCATATATCTGAATGGCGTCTTTTTGTTGACAGTTCAACTGAAAGCTACTATAGAATCGGAACAAATTTCTATTGATTCCATTAACAAATTCCGTACATCTCAAAGAAAATTACCACGATATTAAAATGCAGTTAGCTGCAATTAAATGTATTGAATACAAGTGGACGTGAAATGTCATTTGAAGAAATCGGTGTTCCGTGTCATATATCTGAATGGCGTCTTTTTGTTGACAGTTCAACTGAAAGCTACTATAGAATCGGAACAAATTTCTATTGATTCCATTAACAAATTCCGTACATCTCAAAGAAAATTACCACGATATTAAAATGCAGTTAGCTGCAATTAAATGTATTGAATACAAGTGGACGTGAAATGTCATTTGAAGAAATCGGTGTTCCGTGTCATATATCTGAATGGCGTCTTTTTGTTGACAGTTCAACTGAAAGCTACTATAGAATCGGAACAAATTTCTATTGATTCCATTAACAAATTCCGTACATCTCAAAGAAAATTATCACGATATTAAAATGCAGTTAGCTGCAATTAAATGTATTGAATACAAGTGGACGTGAAATGTCATTTGAAGAAATCGGTGTTCCGTGTCATATATCTGAATGGCGTCTTTTTGTTGACAGTTCAACTGAAAGCTACTATAGAATCGGAACAAATTTCTATTGATTCCATTAACAAATTCCGTACATCTCAAAGAAAATTACCACGATATTAAAATGCAGTTAGCTGCAATTAAATGTATTGAATACAAGTGGACGTGAAATGTCATTTGAAGAAATCGGTGTTCCGTGTCATATATCTGAATGGCGTCTTTTTGTTGACAGTTCAACTGAAAGCTACTATAGAATCGGAACAAATTTCTATTGATTCCATTAACAAATTCCGTACATCTCAAAGAAAATTATCACGATATTAAAATGCAGTTAGCTGCAATTAAATGTATTGAATACAAGTGGACGTGAAATGTCATTTGAAGAAATCGGTGTTCCGTGTCATATATCTGAATGGCGTCTTTTTGTGGACAGTTGAACTGAAAGTCTGAAAGCGACTATACAATGGGAACAAATTTCCATTCCATTAACAAATTCCGTACATCTCAAAGAAAATTACCACGATATTTAAATACAGTTAGCTGCAATTAAATATATTGAATACAAGTGGAAAGTTATTGGTTAGGTTAGGTTAGGTTACATATAAGAGGAAAGTTATTGGTGATTTCAAAATGGTATGTTTTTTGAGAAGAATGCGAGGTGGTTATATTAAACACTCCGGTTATCTATGCCTGTGGGATAGTAGAAATGATGCCGCTGACTATCGACAAAAACATTGGTCTGCATGTACTGAGCACGAATTGAGCAATTGTCGATTTAAAAATCATATAATGCCACCATTGCATATTAAATTGGGTCTTATTAAACAATTTGTAAAAGCGAGTCATAAAGCTTTTTTTCCAAAGTTTTCAGAGGCGAAAATTAAAGCTGGAATCTTTGATGGCCCTCAAATAAAAAAAAATTTTGAATAGTGATATTTTTGTAGAGCTGGAAAGTACGAAGAGCTGATCACTGACGTGATTACGAATGTTTCTATCAAGGGATGCAGAATGTCTCTAAAAATGTTTCTTTCTCATCTAGATAAATTTAGAGATAATATGGGAACTTATTCGGAAGCACAAGGGGAAAACTTCCATCGAGAAACTTCTACCGAAAGTAAAAAAAATCATTTTTGAATCTCTTAACTTCAATTTAGAGCTGTGGATTTTTTATATGTTTTAATAAATAATCTCTTTTTTGATATTCTATGATATATTTTAATAGGAACGAAAAAATAAAAACATAATACGAAGAAACTCTTACCAAAACTGTATACATTGTTTTCCTGAATGTATCACTTTGTTGAATGAGTTGGATGCAACTGATCGTTAAAAAATATCATCAGCTACTTATATATCTAAAATTTTATGTGTTAAATAATTTAGCCTTTTTTCTTTGTGTTCGACAGAGTTAAGTAAATATTACTATTACAACAATTTATTGAAAGCCATGTAATGTTTATTACATACGTTAGTCAATATTAACAAAAATTAGATTCTTTGATAATGCGACGATGTTTTTTAAAATTATAATTGATTTCTAGTTGCATTTTTTATAAATTTATACTTCAAAATACTTTTTATAAAACTGACTACACGCATTTTCATTAATTTCACAAAATTTATAAATATTATTCGTATTTCATTAAACTCTGAAAAAATTATAAAATATGAACCAGACAACGATGGATGGGACTAAGAAACGTTACGAAATGAACATATAATTGATAAGAAAGCAGTAAATATGATAAAACGATGGAAAAAATGAGAAATTAACAAATTTTAGCAAAATTAAAAAATTTATTTACAACCGTTCAAGTACAAAATTAAAAAAAAAGAAGTAGCACGAAGAAAAAGATAAAGAAAAACTTCGATATCTTCTTCTTCTTTTTCATCGTACGTCAGGACTTAGTCCTGTGTTTGACTAGCTGTAGCTGAAGACCATCTTGTAGGTGGTCGTGCTGATGTATTCGATTTTTTCAATCTTTGACAACCTGTCATCTGACATTCTGTCAACGTAGTCTGTCTATTCCCTTCGCCGATAGTTTTTATAAACCGTTTATTTACGATGTTTTCTACTCTGGTCTCTATAGAGTATGTCATTACTGGTCTCACACAGATCTTGTATATTCTAACTGTGTTCCTGGTAGTCTTTCTTTGGATTTCTATTACTAGTTTGCATCTTAAAACCTTCCGCTAGTTGTTCAAACCTATACAGTAGCCTTTGTAAGTTATCTTCGTCTTCTAAGATGATCACTGCGTCATCAGCTACTATTTTTATTTCTTTATTTTCCATTCGATATCCTCTTCCAGTTTGCTCTACCTCATTTATAATCTCAGCTTCGATATGATGAACTAAAAGTCAAAGAAAAGTTGAAAGATGATAAACTAAAAGAGAAATTGCAACATGTAAATAATCCAGCCGAATGGAAACCCAGTTTATGAAATTTTAATAATAAAACAAATACAAATTTGAGGTTATGTTGATGAAACAGAGAATAATTATAGAAGAGCTGAAAAATATATTAAAAAAAAGAGAATAAAAAGTATTTAGGGTTCTTTTTCTAAAGAAATGATTGAGATAACTATCAACACACTTCATATTTATGCCCATTGTCATTTTTTAATCAAATGAATTAAAAATTCCATAGATAAAATCATTCTACTGCAATTCTCGAATAAGTTATGTCAGTAATTTTCATAATTTCAGTCCCTGACGATGAGTACATAGTTATTCGAAAGCTGGGAATATATATTAGAGCTAGTACACATTTTGATGTTTGATATCCATAGTCCCACAACTGCCTTGGACACTGGATAATCAGCTCTGTTAGAATTGCAGCGATTATATAAGAACATAGATGATATCAATCATCACAGAAAGTATACAAGTTGGGTAATTTTTTGAAACTTTATATATTACGATGTAATATTTTTTAATACTTTGTCTCTAAAAAGAATAAGCTCGTAAAAAATACAATAAATTTCTGTTATTTATTATTTTTTTTTACGATTTACTTTATTGAGTATGGGAAGAAAGAAATTCATTCGTAAACAATTTAATTTTAGTCCAAGACAACGAAGTAAAATTCAGTAAAATTTAGTTACGGTACAAAAAACTCTTTACACGCGAACAACAAATTTAATAAAGTATATAGGTAAGTACCTTACATCTCCTACTAGATTTCTCCAATGTTCAAAACGCTAGGAGAAGTTAAAATATCAAAATAGTTTTATAAAAACGTTCTTTCAAAAGAAACGATACATTCCACTTGAATTAACATACGAATTATCCACTTCCACAAGAAAACTCCAGCAGAAGACAGTTTTTTCTCTTAGTTAATTATTAAAATAAACACATGTATGAGCTGCCGCCAACAACGACCATTACCGTACCTGTACATATTGTACCTAACATTTAAGTCGTAGAACAATCAAATCTAGAGTCATGCAAGATATTAGAGCACGAAGATCATGCAAATTTCACGACGTACACATACAAGACACAAGAGACTTGGTGTCAAATATATCGATGCGAAGCCAACGAAGCTGTGAATTATCGAACTCATTGGATTTGCCAAGCATGCACGAGTTTTTATTGAACAAAAAGAATGTCCTAGAAATAATTTATATGGCAAAACAACGTTTGCCGGATCACTTAATGAATAAATAAGAAAGACAAAAATATTAACCCAGAAGAAAAATTAAATTTACGTAAATATTGTCTAATTTTCTTCTACTTTAGTGCATATTTAATGATGACCTTGATCAATCTCGTAGGTTATGTTATGTTAACCTAACCTAACCTCTTCTTTTTCTTCTATTTGAATC
The DNA here is from genome assembly GCF_026230105.1 of Diorhabda sublineata. Lineage (NCBI taxonomy): Eukaryota > Metazoa > Arthropoda > Insecta > Coleoptera > Chrysomelidae > Diorhabda > Diorhabda sublineata. The sequence goes on along the minus strand of NC_079484.1, from coordinate 3,490,064 downwards.
TGTTTTAAGAATTTTCGAATTCTAAAAATCGATTATATGTTTTCTTTGATATTCCATGGCTTCAATCGCATTGATGACTTTTTAATCTTCTTTCTAAATATTGAGGTGACTGTACCATGTAAACAACATCACAATAAATACAAGGTACCTAATGTATAATATTTCTTCTTCTTTTTTTAGTTGATTTCGACTTTAGTTTGGTAAAATATTTCGACAACGTCATGATTTAGATTGATAAATTTATTAAAATAATTTTATAGTTGTTTTATTGATTATAGTGTTTATTTATTCTTTTCTTTACCATTTTTTCGAGATAATTATTTTCTCGTAATGCAGTTTTTGCTTGTTGTATAGCTAAACATCTAAATTCAGGATCTTAGGATAGCTCTAACAGTAAAACTGATTTTTTTGTGATAGGATGACATGAATTGGGTCTAAATGGATTTGCATTCCATTCTGTTTTTAGTTATTGTTAATTTCATAATTTTCTTCAATTTTATTTGGTGGAAGATGACCTAAGAAGAGGAAAGGTGGAAAATCAGCGAGGCGTAGAGACATTTAATGACTCCTATCATATTTTTATGATCTTAAGTAAAAGATGAGAATTATAATTGTTGAAGCATTTATTCACAAATATAATTACAATATTAAATATTTATTCTTCAAAATATTGAGATAATAGTATTAATTTGTTATTAATGAATACGATTATCTCTCAAATTTGAAAATAAAATCATATACCAGGTCGTAAAATGGCCGTAATCCGTGTCGGTGTTCAAATAATACCAAATTCTCGATGGGAAATAATCTTTTAGGTATATCACAGAGTATCAATATTTCGAAATGAGATTTATTGCTTCAGTTCCTCTATTTTCTGCCGCTTCGTTCCGTAGTTGATGGTTGCGATGCTATATAATCGAGAGCTCTTTGAATATTTGGTGGGATCGGAGGAGGTGTTGGTAAATGATCTCCTTGTGGTTGGAATCCGCCTTCGTCGTCTGCTACGTAGGTCAGGGCGATTTTTTTACCCTCTTTGTCCGTGTATTCGTAACTACCTTGAGCGACTATTACATTGGGATTCTCTGGGTCGTTGGTTTTTTTCAAAGTACCAGTTTCGTCCGCTTTTATACCATTATCAGCTTCAAAACTAAAAAAAAATAATCAATGATATCAATCAAGACATTTTATTCAGATATATACGAATAACAAATTTTTGAAAGACTAAAATTACTTCAAACTTGAGTTTATCATCGAAAAGTCAAACGAGCTTTGGAAAAACTTGAAAATTACTATCAATCGAGCCAGTTGCCATTATCTGATGTATGCATTAGATCGATGGATCTTCAACATGTACTACTACATCCTTTTTCAACCCACAGCGAAATTTTTTAATAAAGGATTGTTGTTTTTATGACATAAAGTGAATCGAAAGTTTTTGGTAAGCGGTCATTCTTTTCAGGTTGCAATTTGAAAAACGAAAAGTGTGAAAAATACGAAGGTCTTTTCGATTTAGTCTTCGTAAGTACGTTTTTTCAGAAATCTATCGCCAACAAATTAGCTTAAACATTATAAATTAAAATTAGGTGTTAAAAACTATTGGAAAACAAAATAACATAAATTACAGGTCAAACAATTTTAGTATATGAATTACAAGTCTTTTCAATTTACAAAAGGAAGTGTTTAGATAACAATATACAACATTTACAATATTTTACAACAAAATTTACCATAATTTTCGCTAATATTTAGTTAAAAAACTGTTTAATAAAGCAGTTCTTCTAATTATTTTTTCTAATCTAATTATTTATTGTTTTTGTTAGCTAGATTTTGAAAAATATTCATTATTACTTCGTTAAACTTTTATTTTCTATTACTGCATGGATAAAAATAGATAAAAAAAATCATGTTTCATAACACGACGTGTTTACTAATAAGTTATGCGTTACAAGGTAATCATTATATTCTTTGCAACCTCTAATTTTCTCTATTGATCATTATTTACTTAACATCACGAGGAGACGATTAATGTCCTCTGGATTCGAAGAAAGACATTTCTTTGAATGTCAAACATATTTTCACACTGTTTATTTATAACAGTAGCGATGTCACGACGTTTAATATTCTTTTCAATACTGTAACTCTACAATTTAGTTGATGAATACGTAGTACGGTTTATCAAATTTTATGCAAAGTTTAATCCATAAAAAATTGGTACATCTCAAGCATCTGTTTTAGAAGTGCAATCTGTCACAGATCAGAAGCGTCTTCAAAGTTAACGATAAAATTTAGCACCAGGAAATGGAGCTTGAGTTTATAGTCATTCTGGCAACTATTAAAATAATTTATAAAAGCAGAAGAGATTGTAGGACTCGAAATATAACCTGGAAATTCTGTTATGAATGTAGATCATCATTTTGGGACCAGTTGAGCACTAGGGAAATCTTCGTTCTAAAAAAATTAGTAGTATATCCTTTAACGGAACTGGTAGAACTTAAATTCATCACATATGCCAAACCAATTCATCTGGTGATAGATAGATCAGTCCAAGATGTTATTCTAGTAGTAAAGTACAGCCAATGAGAGTTTTAGAATTCAGTGATTAAGGTCCTACCTCATCAAATGAGTCTCATCGGTGAAATGATAAGAAAATAAGCATAAAATGAAACGTTACTGCGTTGTTGAGTAAAATAGAAGAGTAGGAAAGGAGGTGCAGCAACTAATTTTTTTAATAGTATCAATTGATTTAAAAAAAAACAGCGAAGAAGCTGGCGTGGGAATATTTAAGGCTGGTACATGCAGAAACACTAGAAATCGATATGAACTTGGAAAGCAACTATGAGAATTGTTAAATAAGGTTAATTATGATAGCTAGATAGCAATTAATGAAACATCTACTCAAATATATCAAGATTAAAGTTCAGTCTGGGCTCCTAGTCATACAGGAATCATATGGAATAAAGAGGCTAATACAAATAGAAAACTACGTGAGAATCCGTTCTCCGGTTTTTGAATAAATTAACGTTTATACAGAGCTACAGAAGCAGCACAGATCATTGTCTATTAACTTGTATTTATTTCCATTCACCATAACGAAACCTTGACATATGAAACATCAAAATGTTCCTCATGAAACACTTTATCTATTGGTGGAAACTACGTATTAATCCGTTTTCTGGCTTCTGAGCAAATTACGTATATACAGAGCTACAGAAGCAGCACAGATCATTTTTTATTAACATGTGGTTATTTCCATTCACCATAACGAAACCTTGTCATATGAAACACCAAAATGCTCCTCATAAAATACTCTATCTATTGGTGGAAACTACGTGAGAATCCCTTCTCCGGTTTTTGAGTAATTTACGTATATACATAGCTGCAGGAGCAGCACAGATCATTGTCTATTAACTTGTGGTTATTTCCATTCCCCAAAATGAAATCTTGACATATGAAACACCAAAATGTTTCTCGTGAAACACTCTATCTATTGGTGGAAACTACGTGAGAATCCCTTCTCCGGTTTTTGAGTAATTTACGTATATACAGAGCTACAGAAGCAGCACAGATCATTTTTTATTAACATGTGGTTATTTCCATTCACCATAACGAAACCTTGTCATATGAAACACCAAAATGCTCCTCATAAAATACTCTATCTATTGGTGGAAACTACGTGAGAATCCCTTCTCCGGTTTTTGAGTAATTTACGTATATACATAGCTGCAGGAGCAGCACAGATCATTGTCTATTAACTTGTGGTTATTTCCATTCCCCAAAATGAAATCTTGACATATGAAACACCAAAATGTTTCTCGTGAAACACTCTATCTATTGGTGGAAACTACGTGAGAATCCCTTCTCCGGTTTTTGAGTAATTTACGTATATACATAGCTGCAGGAGCAGCACAGATCATTGTCTATTAACTTGTGGTTATTTCCATTCTCCAAAATGAAATCTTGACATATGAAACACCAAAATGTTCCTCGTGAAACACTCTATCTATTGGTGGAAACTACGTGAGAATCCCTTCTCCGGTTTTTGAGTAATTTACGTATATACATAGCTGCAGGAGCAGCACAGATCATTGTCTATTAACTTGTGGTTATTTCCATTCCCCAAAATGAAATCTTGACATATGAAACACCAAAATGTTTCTCGTGAAACACTCTATCTATTGGTGGAAACTACGTGAGAATCCCTTCTCCGGTTTTTGAGTAATTTACGTATATACAGAGCTACAGAAGCAGCACAGATCATTTTTTATTAACATGTGGTTATTTCCATTCACCATAACGAAACCTTGTCATATGAAACACCAAAATGCTCCTCATAAAATACTCTATCTATTGGTGGAAACTACGTGAGAATCCCTTCTCCGGTTTTTGAGTAATTTACGTATATACATAGCTGCAGGAGCAGCACAGATCATTGTCTATTAACTTGTGGTTATTTCCATTCCCCAAAATGAAATCTTGACATATGAAACACCAAAATGTTTCTCGTGAAACACTCTATCTATTGGTGGAAACTACGTGAGAATCCCTTCTCCGGTTTTTGAGTAATTTACGTATATACATAGCTGCAGGAGCAGCACAGATCATTGTCTATTAACTTGTGGTTATTTCCATTCTCCAAAATGAAATCTTGACATATGAAACACCAAAATGTTCCTCGTGAAACACTCTATCTATTGGTGGAAACTACGTGAGAATCCCTTCTCCGGTTTTTGAGTAATTTACGTATATACATAGCTGCAGGAGCAGCACAGATCATTGTCTATTAACTTGTGGTTATTTCCATTCCCCAAAATGAAATCTTGACATATGAAACACCAAAATGTTTCTCGTGAAACACTCTATCTATTGGTGGAAACTACGTGAGAATCCCTTCTCCGGTTTTTGAGTAATTTACGTATATACAGAGCTACAGAAGCAGCACAGATCATTTTTTATTAACATGTGGTTATTTCCATTCACCATAACGAAACCTTGTCATATGAAACACCAAAATGCTCCTCATAAAATACTCTATCTATTGGTGGAAACTACGTGAGAATCCCTTCTCCGGTTTTTGAGTAATTTACGTATATACATAGCTGCAGGAGCAGCACAGATCATTGTCTATTAACTTGTGGTTATTTCCATTCCCCAAAATGAAATCTTGACATATGAAACACCAAAATGTTTCTCGTGAAACACTCTATCTATTGGTGGAAACTACGTGAGAATCCCTTCTCCGGTTTTTGAGTAATTTACGTATATACATAGCTGCAGGAGCAGCACAGATCATTGTCTATTAACTTGTGGTTATTTCCATTCCCCAAAATGAAATCTTGACATATGAAACACCAAAATGTTTCTCGTGAAACACTCTATCTATTGGTGGAAACTACGTGAGAATCCCTTCTCCGGTTTTTGAGTAATTTACGTATATACAGAGCTACAGAAGCAGCACAGATCATTTTTTATTAACATGTGGTTATTTCCATTCACCATAACGAAACCTTGTCATATGAAACACCAAAATGCTCCTCATAAAATACTCTATCTATTGGTGGAAACTACGTGAGAATCCCTTCTCCGGTTTTTGAGTAATTTACGTATATACATAGCTGCAGGAGCAGCACAGATCATTGTCTATTAACTTGTGGTTATTTCCATTCCCCAAAATGAAATCTTGACATATGAAACACCAAAATGTTTCTCGTGAAACACTCTATCTATTGGTGGAAACTACGTGAGAATCCCTTCTCCGGTTTTTGAGTAATTTACGTATATACATAGCTGCAGGAGCAGCACAGATCATTGTCTATTAACTTGTGGTTATTTCCATTCTCCAAAATGAAATCTTGACATATGAAACACCAAAATGTTCCTCGTGAAACACTCTATCTATTGGTGGAAACTACGTGAGAATCCCTTCTCCGGTTTTTGAGTAATTTACGTATATACATAGCTGCAGGAGCAGCACAGATCATTGTCTATTAACTTGTGGTTATTTCCATTCCCCAAAATGAAATCTTGACATATGAAACACCAAAATGTTTCTCGTGAAACACTCTATCTATTGGTGGAAACTACGTGAGAATCCCTTCTCCGGTTTTTGAGTAATTTACGTATATACAGAGCTACAGAAGCAGCACAGATCATTTTTTATTAACATGTGGTTATTTCCATTCACCATAACGAAACCTTGTCATATGAAACACCAAAATGCTCCTCATAAAATACTCTATCTATTGGTGGAAACTACGTGAGAATCCCTTCTCCGGTTTTTGAGTAATTTACGTATATACATAGCTGCAGGAGCAGCACAGATCATTGTCTATTAACTTGTGGTTATTTCCATTCCCCAAAATGAAATCTTGACATATGAAACACCAAAATGTTTCTCGTGAAACACTCTATCTATTGGTGGAAACTACGTGAGAATCCCTTCTCCGGTTTTTGAGTAATTTACGTATATACATAGCTGCAGGAGCAGCACAGATCATTGTCTATTAACTTGTGGTTATTTCCATTCTCCAAAATGAAATCTTGACATATGAAACACCAAAATGTTCCTCGTGAAACACTCTATCTATTGGTGGAAACTACGTGAGAATCCCTTCTCCGGTTTTTGAGTAATTTACGTATATACATAGCTGCAGGAGCAGCACAGATCATTGTCTATTAACTTGTGGTTATTTCCATTCCCCAAAATGAAATCTTGACATATGAAACACCAAAATGTTTCTCGTGAAACACTCTATCTATTGGTGGAAACTACGTGAGAATCCCTTCTCCGGTTTTTGAGTAATTTACGTATATACAGAGCTACAGAAGCAGCACAGATCATTTTTTATTAACATGTGGTTATTTCCATTCACCATAACGAAACCTTGTCATATGAAACACCAAAATGCTCCTCATAAAATACTCTATCTATTGGTGGAAACTACGTGAGAATCCCTTCTCCGGTTTTTGAGTAATTTACGTATATACATAGCTGCAGGAGCAGCACAGATCATTGTCTATTAACTTGTGGTTATTTCCATTCCCCAAAATGAAATCTTGACATATGAAACACCAAAATGTTTCTCGTGAAACACTCTATCTATTGGTGGAAACTACGTGAGAATCCCTTCTCCGGTTTTTGAGTAATTTACGTATATACATAGCTGCAGGAGCAGCACAGATCATTGTCTATTAACTTGTGGTTATTTCCATTCCCCAAAATGAAATCTTGACATATGAAACACCAAAATGTTCCTCGTGAAACACTCTATCTATTGGTGGAAACTACGTGAGAATCCCTTCTCCGGTTTTTGAGTAATTTACGTATATACAGAGCTTCAGAAGCAGCACAGATCATTGTTTATTAACATGTGGTTATTTCCATTCTCCATAACGAAACCTTGACGTATGAAACACCAAAATGTTCCCCGTGAAACACTCTATCTATTGGTGGAAACTACTTGAGAATCCCTTCTCCGGTTTTTGAGTAATTTACGTATATACAGAGCTTCAGAAGCAGCACAGATCATTGTTTATTAACATGTGGTTATTTCCATTCTCCATAACGAAACCTTGACATATGAAACACCAAAATGTTCCTCATGAAACACTCTATCTATTGGTGGAAACTACGTAAGAATTCGTTTTCCGGTTTTTGAGTAAATTACGTATACAGATCACAGACATAACTTTCATATGTGGTTATTTCCTTTAAGAAAGAGTAGGAAAACTTTCTGGATAGATCACTCTAAAAAGTAGCTTCGGAATTGATACCGACAGATCCAAAAAGTATTAAAAGTTAGTTTAGATTCCATGGGAAGGAAAAAAGAAATATTGTACACTCAGTATTACAAATAATAATGATTCGTACAAAATGCTTTAATTGATTGGCTTCTAGAACTGGAAGACGAGTAGTAGATATCTGTCATAGCTCTGATAGAAGGCACCTTGAGTGTACATCTAGTTACTTGTATGGAAAATTTATGGTTATCTGGCTCCTTTGCTGGATAGTTTTTTTAATAATTCACAGGCAAGTACGGTTAACAAAATGATTCATTATTTAGTGATGCCTGCTTTAATTTTTGTTGATGTTTCACCTAGTAATAAGATAAATTTAGGTCCCACTATATGCAGGAGTGTGACAAGAGTTGAAACAACGACCCTCGAAATCACACCAACAGCAAGAGGAGTAAACATGTACCCTGCAATTTTTATACTTATCATCAGATAATATTTTTGTTTCATTTAATGAAAGAGGCATAAGGTTTATAATTTTTTTAAGAAAAATAAAATACAAATGATAAATATCATCGTTTACCTCCATTTATAACCTCCTTCTGGCGTTATTTCATTGGTTTGACTGATTATTTTAACTTCTTTTTCACCTTGAGGTGCTCCATAACTGATCCACATCCACATGCAAATCAAACTTAACTAGAAAGAAAGGAAAACATATTATATCGACACGGTTAAGCACTAGAAGAGCAATTCCATGAATAAGTAATGAAATATCTTCAATAAATCTTGAAGGAAAAGAAGACTGTCTGTAAGTCACATGCCGATCTTCGGTAATCATAATTTCTTCTTCTCTGATGGAGCTGCATTGCCAAAAGTTGCACGAAGCAATTCTATGCATTGATGTTGAGTAAGGCCTTTTTTAAAATTACAAAAAAATCATCTAACGTACGTCTTCAATTGTGATTTTTAGTTTTGTACAAACTTCACTGTCGATAACTTACTCGGTCAATTCCTAAATTGCCACCGACTTGCTTAGTAATGATAAACGTGAACGTTCAAAGTGTTTTTTTCCAATTTAGCATCAACAGACAACAACATGTTGAAATAGATGGAAAATGTGAAAATGTAAATGTTGCACGACTCATTTTTATACAATTTTTATTAATAATGTTTTTAACCTTTAGCTTTTTTAAATATTTTAAGGACGAAAAGACTTTTCACGAAAATAACTAACAATTTATTTATTATATTTTCAACCCTTATTATCCCTCTAACAACTGGGTTTCGTTATTAATGAATTAGTTTATTTACAAAAGAATTGTCTTCCAGATTTAGATCCCTTTCTAACATTTGATTACGTTTTTTTTTTCAACTGGATAATTAAAGTTTTGTTAATCGTGTTTCGTTAATGTAATAAATTTAAAAAGCAACCCCCGTATTCTTCAAGCTGATAGTACATATGGTTTTGTACCATATGCATTGAAATCTCTTTATGATCTAATCAAGTGGTGGCCAGATAATTATTTTTAATTTACAAAGTAATTTTTTAAAAGATTTAATGATCTACATAGAATTCAAATATAAAAAATCTATTATAACAATAAAATTTATTATGATACTGCTGAAGGCGGCAGAAACCTTTGTTATTTCATACTTTGATCGTATTTTTTGGTTCTTCAAGAGGTACTTACCTTAATCTTCACAATATACCAATTCTACTAAGTTTCCCGCCAAAATTTTAATTTTTTCATTCATTTTCAATAAAATATGTTTGTTCAAAAACATTTTTTCACTTAATTCCTTTATTTTATACTTTTTTGATAAAATATGTTTGTTCAAAATCATTTTTTCACTTAATTTCTTTATTTTATGGTTTTTTTAATAAAATATGTTTGTTCAAAATCATTTTTTCACTTAATTTCTTTATTTTATGCTTTTTTAATGAATTAGGTTTGTTCAAAATAATTTTTTCACTTAATTTCTTTATTTAATGCTATTTTGATAAAATATGTTTGTTCAAAATAATTTTTTCACTTAATTTCTCTATTTAATGCTTTTTTAATGAATTGTGTTTGTTCAAAATCATTTTTTCACTTAATTTCTTTATTTTATGCTTTTTTAATGAATTATGTTTGTTCAAAATAATTTTTTCACTTAATTTCTTTATTTAATGCTATTTTCATAAAATATGTTTGTTCAAAATAATTTTTTCACTTAATTTCTTTATTTAATGCTATTTTGATAAAATATGTTTGTTCAAAATAATTTTTTCACTTAATTTCTTTATTTTATGGTTTTTTAATAAAATATGTTTGTTCAAAATCATTTTTTCACTTAATTTCTTTATTTTATGCTTTTTTAATGAATTAGGTTTGTTCAAAATAATTTTTTCACTTAATTTCTTTATTTAATGCTATTTTGATAAAATATGTTTGTTCAAAATAATTTTTTCACTTAATTTCTCTATTTAATGCTTTTTTAATGAATTATGTTTGTTCAAAATAATTTTTTCACTTAATTTCTTTATTTAATGCTATTTTGATAAAATATGTTTGTTCAAAATAATTTTTTCACTTAATTTCTTTATTTTATGCTTTTTTAATAAAATATGTTTGTTCAAAATCATTATTTCACTTAATTTCTTTATTTTATACTTTTTTAATGAATTGTGTTTGTTCAAAATCATTTTTTCACTTAATTCCTTTATTTTATACTTTTTTGATAAAATATGTTTGTTCAAAATCATTTTTTCACTTAATTTCTTTATTTTATGGTTTTTTTAATAAAATATGTTTGTTCAAAATCATTTTTTCACTTAATTTCTTTATTTTATGCTTTTTTAATGAATTATGTTTGTTCAAAATAATTTTTTCACTTAATTTCTTTATTTAATGCTATTTTGATAAAATATGTTTGTTCAAAATCATTATTTCACTTAATTTCTTTATTTTATACTTTTTTAATGAATTGTGTTTGTTCAAAATAATTTTTTCACTTAATTTCTTTATTTTATGCTTTTTTGATGAAATATTTTTGTTTAAAATCATTTTTTCACTTAATTCCTTTATTTTATGCTTTTTTAATAAAATATGTTTGTTCAAAATCATTATTTCACTTAATTTCTTTATTTTATACTTTTTTAATAATTGTGTTTGTTCAAAATAATTTTTTCACTTAATTTCTTTATTTTATGCTTTTTTAATAAAATATGTTTGTTCAAAATCATTATTTCACTTAATTTCTTTATTTTATACTTTTTTAATGAATTGTGTTTGTTCAAAATCATTTTTTCACTTAATTCCTTTATTTTATACTTTTTTGATAAAATATGTTTGTTCAAAATCATTTTTTCACTTAATTTCTTTATTCTATGGTTTTTTTAATAAAATATGTTTGTTCAAAATCATTTTTTCACTTAATTTCTTTATTTTATGCTTTTTTAATGAATTATGTTTGTTCAAAATAATTTTTTCACTTAATTTCTTTATTTAATGCTATTTTGATAAAATATGTTTGTTCAAAATCATTATTTCACTTAATTTCTTTATTTTATACTTTTTTAATGAATTGTGTTTGTTCAAAATAATTTTTTCACTTAATTTCTTTATTTTATGCTTTTTTGATGAAATATTTTTGTTTAAAATCATTTTTTCACTTAATTCCTTTATTTTATGCTTTTTTAATAAAATATGTTTGTTCAAAATCATTTTTTCACTTAATTTTTCTATTTTATGCTTTTTTGATAAAATAGGTTTGTTGAAAATCATTTTTCCACTCAATTTCTTCATTTTATGCTTTTTTTAATAAAATATGTTTGTTCAAAATCATTTTTTAATTTAATTTAATTTAAAATCCAATATGGAATAGCTCTTTGATTGAAATGCAAAAATTTTGTAAGTGACTCATCAATAGAATGAGTAAATTTATCTCAAAAAAAGATTTCAACTCACCCTCAACCAATCCATTTTTACTTTACAACTTAAAAGTAGTTTGGCATACTATATAATGTGTATAATAGCTCCTAGTATTTATATTAGATATAATATAATGAACATTCCCCCCTACAAGATGCATCTTGATGCATTGTTACAACATTTTATAAATGGCATCATTCCCAATCAACCAAGTAAATACACAACACGAAAAGTATTTGTAAACATAGACTATAATTTGATGGTTAAATAGCATGCATGGCATTATTATGAGTATTTTTATTGCAGAATGACAAATCTTTGTCATGAAAGCACACGTTTATCGTAGGCGCAAATTCAAAATTCTATTGTTTCTTGATTTGATTTAAACGAGGAATTTTTCACAATATTCTGTCGTGGAAAGCTCTGTACGTAAGTTAAATTGATTGCAGCCATAAATTTTTTAAAAACGCTTGTAATTTTTTGAAATTAATAAGAAAAAACTTCGAACAGCTTTTTTTCTTTTCTTTTCATCTTTTCAAAATCTTTTCAAACATACTGACACCGAGGATATATATCCGAACATAATCCTCTTGGGGCAACCTGCAACTTGACGTAGGTATTAAGAAAAACAGTGACTAATATTCCTCTAAATAGGACCGTCAACAAAAATCGGATATCAAATTCATCCTTTCCTTCTATTATGAGGTCATAGCTCGTTTCAAATAGAACAACAAAATATTTCATTTTATTTTGAATGAAATCATTCAACTTATTTTTCAATTACACCTCGTATCTTAGTTCGACGTATTACGTAATCGTTATATATTTCTTAATGTTCATCAATCGGATTGATAAGACATATTTGAATACTAAAATCTCAAGTAACAAAGTAAGATTTAGATTTAAATAGTACTTGTAGGAATTACTCTGTATTTCTTTGTAAAAATTGTGTTTATAAGAACCGTCAACCTTGTTCATTTGGTATTTTTATTTCAAGGCCATAACAAGAGATGAGACTAATCGTTATTCAGCAATTCTCTTTCGTGTTTACAATTACAATAGATCAATAACTTCTATTGATAATTCCCAATCTATTGATAACATATTTTGATGTTATTTACAAAATAAAAGTCTGATCTGATACTTTGATATGGTAATAAAAATAATTTTTATCATCGAATAAATTTTTTAGTAATCGATCTTTTAAACTTCCATTTGTTTATGAATCGATTCATCAGGTTACGATTCGAATCGACATAAAAATCGATCTTTTTTACAAAGAATCGCCATCCCTAACATGAACTGAACAACGGTCGTTCGTTAAGACTATAGCTTATAGGAAGATCCAATCAAATTTGTTATTACTAGTCACATGATACTAATCATATGTTGATTGTTCTCTATAGGCGAACGGTGATCGGCAAGCCCGACGAAGTACGAAGAACGGAACTTCAAATTTCATAATTTAAAGAAGCGTTTATTATCTAATTTTATTTTCAGGAGATTTTAAATTTAAAAACGGCGTTAACAACGATTTTATTAAAATAACTTATCATTTCTTACAATATTTCTTTGATTATGATTACGACTAATCATCCTACTAATTTCTTTGCTGTTAAGACGCAATTTCATGTCGACACTCGACGCTGGTTTAGTGCGTCAAATAAGGTCACGTGGTATAATTTCAACTGGAGTTTTCTCTTAAATTAGTGCAATGTCGAATATAGCGCTGAACACCAAACACTTGCTTTAATACCTGATTACAAAAGCTAAACAATGTCACAATTGTAACACGTGATCTCAATTGAATATTAAAGATGGAGAGAGCAGAATTGTATTATCGGAAAAGAGATCTCTATCTCTTTCTACTGGGTATTGAACTAAATCTTGTTAGATCCAATCAGAATAAAGAGTAGAGAGAGATGGAGAGTAGTATAACAATGTTTTTACTTTGTCTATCAGCAATTCGGGCCTACTTGAACAAGCTTCTATCTCTCTCCCTCTCTCTTTTTAATATTAATTCTATTGTAATTAATTACTGGACTGGACTACGCGAATTAATTAATAATTCTTTTGAAATGCTTGTGACTTATCATCTGAATATCACCAAAGCGATTATATTCAAAACATACAAATATTTGATATTTATTTTAAAGGTTGCTTAGGAATATTTCAAAAGGTGCGTATTCGCATTTATTTATTTCGCTTGCATAATAGCAAGAGTTGGTGTTGATTCTTTGAAATGATTTATTAACGTAATTATCTTTGTAAGGGTATTGTTTTACTTTATTATTTCGTTTCAAACAAAAAAAGCGGATGTTTGCTATCAACTACTGTATAATATTATTTATATACCTGAAATTTATGGAGGCTACAGAGAAGGAGGAGTTTGTCTTATGGGAAATAAATTGTATACGATAGATTACTACTGGTGCAGTTATTGAAAATTTAGCACGTTACGTTGTAAAAAATAATGTAGTAAATATAACGCATGTGGCGCCATCTTTATAACGCATTTCGATGTATACTTTTCACATGCAAAGATTGTTTTCCTTCTATCTACCCTGTATAAAAAATGCAATTCAGGAAGAAATCTAATTAATTTTGATTAAACAAATAACAAAACATTATATCAGCTGATCGATTAGAACAATTTTGTAAAACTAACTCTGCCATATTCTGTGGTAAACCTAACCTTATTGTTTCTTCGTCTTGTTAATTTCGGGGTGATTGCCCTCAAACAGACTATACAGAAAAAAGTTGTTTTGTTCAATGGATTATTTGTTGTTGTTTTTTAATATACTCCCACTCTTTATTCATTAAAAACCGACGGTATGGAATAAATAGACGTTTATTAATTTAATTCACTAGCGATCGAAATATGATAAACAAAGTAAATAAGATTTCTCTTGAGTTTAAAATTAACCTCTGTTATTATACAATCAGTGTGGATGTGTTAGGTCAACGACTCTATTAAAGATTAAAAGATTATTGATTCAATTGTTTCCTAAAAGTCAGTTAAGTGTGTCAATTAACACCTTTATATTAGTCCAATTAGAATTTCTTTCATTAACTTTTCAATTTGAAATGCGTTATGAAAATATATACATGAACATGCCTGTTGGCTCTTGATTAAAAAAAGATTTGGAAATATATTTTGTATATTGGTTTACCCAAACTACTTCTAGTTCTACGAGGTGCTTTGAACAAGTATGCTTAAAGGGGAGTTTAAAAAATTGTCACAAAAATATAGAGAATCTAATATATTATCTCATATCAATCCTCATTATTATATTATTCAGGTAAAGTAATTGAATATTAATGTTATCAAATCACAAATCATGGTGGAGATGGTATAATCTCAGTCATTAAAATGTGAAGATTTACAGAAAGATGTTGCATCGATGGTGAAGGTTTTCAATAAAAGGTCACAATGATTGATTATATGGTTTCAGTTACTGGAAACAGAAATAACTTTTTCTTTATATATTATAATCCAACTACTTGACGCCTTTTTGTCATCAGTCATCACAAAACTCTAAAGTAAAATAATAACTCAAAACATTTCCTCAGTTAAAGCGAAAATTATGTCGAAATCAATTTATTTGCGTAACAATTTGTTCTTAAAAGTAGGTCAAACCGTAAATTTTTACATATTTTTCTAAACAGAGACCTAGAATTTTTAAAAATTATCGTGGAAAACATGAATAATCTAGGAAGTAAAAGAAAATTGTTTCATTTTAGTCAATTTGTAAAACCTGAAGCGTGTTTCGTAAATATTTAGAGGCTGGGAGTGTGGCGTCTCCTGTAATCTAGCTACGTTGGAGGCCGGGTATAGAGGATTGCTTGAGGTTGGGAGTTCTGGTGTAGGATTTCTTACGTCGACCGGGTGTCCACACTAAACATGGCGTCGATATGGGCACCCTGGAGGAGTCTGGGGTGGCCAGGTCAGCCAATGAGGGGCGAACCGGGCCAGGGAGGAAACTCAGCAGCCAAAAGTCCCCGCGTCGTGTAGTAGTGGGATCGCGCCTGGGAGTAAGAGTCTCCTGTATCAGCCCGATCAAAAGAGTAAAACCTTTACCTTTTTTGTATTTTTCAAAATTGGCTTTAATGATTTAGTCACATTTTGAAATTGCTAAATTTGCCATTGGAGAAGAAAAAAAAGTATTTTAAAATTTTCCTATCAACTTTATAAGATGTTATGCTTCGCCATTTTTGATCCTTGTTTTTAAGAGTACCTTTATTTGTATAATTAATGGATGTACAATGTTTTGGATTTGTCTCTATGCCTATAAGAATGTTTTACAACAAGATAAATCATATTACTCAGAACTTTATTCTAAAAATAAAATTATTAACCATTGTCTTGAACTGCCATCTACTGGAGAATTTTTCAACGTAAACGCAATAATCGTCAGCATATACGCATATCTATAATTTAAAATTTTTTATTATAACTTGAGTATATTTGGAAACTGATGAATTTATATTTGGAATGAATATTTAGTTCTACTATTTAATTCCAATCATCTCATTTTCTTTTTATATAAGATGTTAGGATCCGCCATTTTTATTCCTTTTCTTTTGAAATTTATAATAATTACATTTTATTATTAACCATTAGTCAAATGGTATTTATAAATATTTATACTGCAAGATAGAAATTTCATCTAATTCATGGTTCTATTGACAATTAAATTCATTATATTGATACGTCTTTCTCCGCCATCTTCTGAGGATTGTTTGAAATAATGCAGATGGAAACTGGATAGTTTGTAGCTAGAGTTAGACAATAAGCGCTTACTAATGATGGCCAGACACATTACCAGCATAGTCATGTTTAGATTAGAGAGTATCATTTCTTCTCATTAATAATTATTATAAATAGGTACCTGATAGATTATCACTTCTGCTATTTAAAAATATAAACGAATATAATAGTTCCAGTATCATTATTGTGTGCCCTGCCATCTATTGGGTAATATCTTGAAATACAAGTTTTTGGTTTCTTTCTAAATAAAACAGGACCCGATAGGCTATTAATAATTGAATTGAAGATATTTTTATAAATTTGCTATATTCATTCACATAAAATTATCAACATCATTGATAATATATAAATATACAATTGAACATCTTAAAATCCCGACTTCTACAGCGCGGAATATGTAAAATACGGACTGATTCGTTTGTATCGCACTTTTTAGCTTATGTATTTGACACTAGATGGCAAAACCATACATAAGGATAGCATGAAGAGCATGTTTATAAAGTTTTCAATCTTTTTATTATTATTATTTTATAATTGAGTTTTTGTGTATTATTAAACGCGATCTGTTATAATTTATGTATACCTCTGTTTACATTATTATGTAGTGCGATATGATTTCTCGTTAGCGCGGTAGATGGCGCGACCCTAAATACATTCGATTATTTGTATGATCTAAGATCAGAAAAACCTTTTCTAGCGATTCCGGTTTAACGATATTGTACTGCATTCCAATATACATCAATTACATAGCTATATAATACAAAAATTCCATCAATAATAAGATAAAGTATAGTAACAAAAATTAATATTTTGTCTTGCCATCTATTGGATAATATCTGAAAGCTACAGTTCCTAGTTTAAAGGAAATTATTGAATAATGTAGGAACCTGCATATTGAGAAAATGTTGATGATGGAAGGTTTCTGTACTTCATAAGGTTGAATAGGCACAAGAAACGACACAAAGTATTTGAAAAAACTGTTTTATTTTATATAAAAATACATTTGTAAATGTTAGGGGACTAAATATCTTTCCTATTTAAATTTTCTAATATAGCTTTTTGTAAAATTGGATGTAGATGACTTCCTCTCGGGATAAAACCATTTTCGTCTGCTGTGTATTCTACATTATATACTTTATTGTCTGTACCAGTGTATTGGTAGAAACCTTTGGTGCTTATTGTCTCGTCCTTGGTGCCGCTATTATGAATCTTGGCATTTTCCTCGCCACTTATTTCGTTTTCGGTTTCATATCTAAAAATTTCGTAGAAAATGAGTAAAAAATTGTTTATTGAGTGATATTTCACTTTCCGAAGGTCTAAGTGTCATAAATTTACCTATTAAATCTTCCAATTCCGAAGAATTTGGAAATCATGTTAGTTTAAAGATGAAACGAATCGTTTTCCAGAAATTCCTCAATTATTCGAGCGTTCGATATCTCTCCCAAACTCATCGTATCAAAAAATCTTTTTTACAAAAATTTCGCAAAGATTGAAACATTTTTTTTTATATTATATAGTTTGTATAATCCAAAAAGGATGCTGAATTTTTTTATGGTAGTACCAATGTTCCTCTTTGGATTAACTTGTATTACAACGTTGCCATTTTACAACTGTAGGTACTTTGAAATCATACAGAGATATTCGTCAAAAAAAATGTATTCCAACTTTAACCCTGTATATTTCGTACAAATATAGAAACGAAGGAATTTAATATAAATAGTTACTTAGGCACACGTTCCCTCAATTGATTCGTGTCAAAAAATGATCGATATCTCACATGGCTTGGGAAATATTTAATTTTTTCACGAGCGTATCCAAATTTTTTGAAATTTCTAGACAAAAATATTGAAAATGCGCATTTATATTGAAGGTATGCGAAAAATCAAGGAATACCATGAATTTTCTCCGAAAATCCAAGAATCGCGTTAGTTTCCGGATTAAACACATCCGGGAAATCTAATTTTCATAAATTTTACTCAATTTCCCGACTAAAATAATTTTTTTCCGAGCAACTGATATATTTGATATATTTTTCGAACTCCTCGTATTCAAAAATCCCTCTGTTTCAGTTTGTATAAACAAAAAAAAGCTGTTGAATATTTTCTACGATGGTACGAACGTTTCTCATGTATTACAACGTTGCCATTCTTCAGCTGAAGGTACTTTAAAATTATACAGAGATAATCGTCAAAAAAAATGTATTCCAACTTTAACCCTGTATATTTCGTACAAATATGGAGCCGAAGGAATTTAATATAAATAGTTACTTAGGCACACGTTCCCTCAATTGATTCGTGTCAAAAAATGATCGATATCTCACATGGCTTGGGAAATATTTAATTTTTTCACGAGCGTATCCAAATTTTTTGAAATTTCTAGACAAATTTTGAAAATACGCATTTATATTGATTAAATACTTCCGGGAAATCTAATTTTCATAAATTTTACTCAATTTTCCGACTAAAATAATTTTTTTCGAGCAATTGATATCAATTTCGAGCTCCTCGTAAAAGATAAATTTAGCAAAGACTGAAATAAAGGGGGGTCCCCTTTGATTGAAACTTTCAATTTTATGATATTCAGTTGGTATAATCAAAAAAAAAACTGCTTTACGTTTTCTACGATAGTACCAACGTTTTTCTTTGGATTTACTTGTATTACAACGTTGCCATTCCACAACTGTAGGTACTACAAATTTTTATAGAGGCATTTATCAAAAAAAACATCACCACAAGATTAATAAATCTTCGTATCCACAAGCAGTGCTCGAATTCAAGTAATTTTTGAGAATATTAAATAACTTTTTACTCAAAGTTTGAAGTATCGACTTAAATATTTAGTTGAATCGTGGAAATATGCATATATAAATTTGTTCGTGACATTTTGTATAATATTAGATTTATACTCACGAATTTGTTTCTTGAAATACGGCAATTATACCAGCACGATATTTGAGAATGAATTGTTTGTCAGCCTTATATAAAAAGTCAAAGTCAACAGTTAATATTATAGTTTAAAGATATTCAAATCGCATTTTAGATGAAACATGGATATTATGAAACTAACATCATTTGGAATCGATATATAGAAATCATTATAATAGAAAAGAACGAACTCTGTAGCTATATTAAAATCTGAGATATAGATCTTGGAATGTGGAATGTAGAAAAATTGCCAAAAACCTACAAAGATCCATAACTCCACATTGAATGTCCGCGTCTACCTCCTCTCCAATTCAACCGATTTAAGTGTTCAAAAACTCACAAGAAAGAAGGTGTTTTAGAGAGTGTTCTTTAACCAAAACGAAGTCTGTAGCTATATTAGAACCTGAGATATAGATCTTTGAATGTAGAAAAATTGCCAAAAACCTACAAAAATCCATAACTCCACATTGAATGTCCGCGTCTACCTCCTCTCCAATTCAACCGATTTAAGTGTTCAAAAACTCACAAGAAAGAAGGTGTTTTAGAGAGTGTTCTTTAACCAAAACGAAGTCTGTAGCTATATTAGAACCTGAGATATAGGTCTTTGAATGTAGAAAAATTGCCAAAAACCTACAAAAATCCATAACTCCACATTGAATGTCCGCGCCTAGCTCCTCAATAACTCAACCTATTTAAGTGTTCAAAAACTCAAAAGAAAGAAGGTGTTTCTGCAAGTGTTCTTTAACCAAAACGAACTCTGTAGCTATATTAGAACCTGAGATATAGATCTTTGAATGTAGAAAAATTGCCAAAAACCTACAAAAATCCATAACTCCACACTGAATGTCCGCGTCTACCTCCTCTCCAATTCAACCGATTTAAGTGTTCAAAAACTCACAAGAAAGAAGGTGTTTTAGAGAGTGTTCTTTAACCAAAACGAAGTCTGTAGCTATATTAGAACCTGAGATATAGGTCTTTGAATGTAGAAAAATTGCCAAAAACCTACAAAAATCCATAACTCCACATTGAATGTCCGCGCCTAGCTCCTCAATAACTCAACCTATTTAAGTGTTCAAAAACTCAAAAGAAAGAAGGTGTTTCTGCAAGTGTTCTTAAACTAAAACGAACTCTGTAGCTATATTAGAACCTGAGATATAGATCTTGGAATGTGGAATGTAGAAAAATTGCCAAAAACCTACAAAAATCCATAACTCCACATTGAATGTCCGCGTCTACCACGTCTCCAATTCAACCGATTTAAGTGTTCAAAAACTCACAAGAAAGAAGGTGTTTCAGCGAGTGTTCTTAAACCAAAACGAACTCTGTAGCTATATTAGAACCTGAGATATAGATCTTTGAATGTAGAAAAATTGCCAAAAACCTACAAAAATCCATAACTCCACATTGAATGTCCGCGTCTACCACGTCTCCAATTCAACCGATTTAAGTGTTCAAAAACTCACAAGAAAGAAGGTGTTTCAGCGAGTGTTCTTAAACCAAAACGAACTCTGTAGCTATATTAGAACCTGAGATATAGGTCTTTGAATGTAGAAAAATTGCCAAAAACCTACAAAAATCCATAACTCCACATTGAATGTCCGCGCCTAGCTCCTCTCCAACTCAACCGATTTAAATGTTCAAAAACTCAAAAGAAAGAAGGTGTTTCAGCGAACGTTCTTAAATCAAAACGAACTCTGTAGCTATATTAGAACCTGAAATATAGATCTTTGAATGTAGAAAAATTGCCAAAAACCTACAAAAATCCATAACTCCACATTGAATGTCCGCGCCTAGCTCCTCTCCAACTCAACCGATTTAAATGTTCAAAAAATCAAAAGAAAGAAGGTGTTTCAGCGAGTGTTCATAAACCAAAACGAAGTTTCTGTCTTGAATAGAACCTGAGATATTGAGGATAGAACGTGTGTATGTGAAAAATTCCCATAAGTAATGTACAGGGGGAAATCGCATTTGAGTATAACTTGACAATGGTGAAAATTAGATAAAATCCGATGGTTGATGGCTGATCTGTGCAACAATACCTTTCATTGAAAAAAAAAATTAAGCAAATCGGTTGGGTAGAACGCGTGAACGGACTCGGAATGTTGTATTGTTAAATTTAGGGCTATTCGTAAGGATACCTTTTTATATTGACGTCATTCACGTGAGCGTGATGACATCATCGCTACAATTTTAAAGTAGAAATCGGAAATTTTTAATACCTATGCATCCATATCAATATATCTAAGAAACCTAACCTAGCTTCCGCACTTATTCGCGCAACTTCAATAAGTATCCTTTCTTTGAGTTCAATGATATTTAGTTGTCTATTTTAGTCAAATTTATCGGTACTGGGCTACGGAAAATAAGAAGAAACCTGTTAAGATCTTAATTCCCAAATTGAACTGGTCATTTACAAGCAGAAATGATGTATGGCTGTAATAAGATGGATCGCCTCCACACCGTGTTGTTTTGGTACGCATCCACTTGAAGAATGTCTTTCCAAATCAGTGGATAAGTCAAAGAGGACCAATGGAATGGCCGTCTAGGTCACCTGATCTGACTCCCCTTGATTCCGTTTTATGTAGACACTTGAAAAGTACAGGGGACACGTATTCGTGGTTGCATGAATAACTGCGGTTATAGAGAAGGTTCGAGAAGAGTTGATGGCACGTATTTCTCATTGAATTATAGGTGAAAGTTGAAAATTTGAGCTTCGTTGTATTTAATGGATAATACAATTTATTGTAATAATGAAAGTTTGTTAATTCTTTAGATAAATTAAAATATATGGCTGAATAGTTATAACAAAGACCTTTCAAATGATGACAATGAAGACCTTCAAGATCTTGATTATTTGTATAAAACAGCACAGCAGTCCTTACAGGCCCATGGCTTGGAGTCTATTTACTGCTTTTCTCCAACTCCTTTTGTTCACGGCTGCATTGTTGCCAGTTCGCTATCCCTAACCTTCGTAAGAGTTCCTTATACGCATCTAACCATTTTCTACGCGGACGCACTCTTCTTCTTTTTGCTCCTCCTCCACTTGTTAAGGTTCTTTCCACCCACATATCCCCCAACCAACCAAAACACTATACAGCCGATCTTTGCCTGACCATAAAACCATTTCAATCTCTGCCTTCGTTCTTCTTCTCTATTCATCTTGTATCCCTCCAAAAATATTTCTCAACACTCATCTTTTCAATGCATTTAGTCTGTTTTCCACTTATGGTTGTATAACTGTCTTGTAAATTCTTAGCTTCGCTACCATTGTGATATCTACGGAAATTAATAGGTTTCCTACAGCTTTAACTGTTTTATTTCCTCTTGTCAATTCTTTAAATTCGCCCCCTTTACTTGTTATCGTCACCACACTCACTCACACACACACCAGGTATTGAAACTCTTAATTGGTTGTCACTAGAAAAGTCGTTACCCACGTAGACGATATCTTTATGCTGTCTTTACATCTGCATACGCCAGGATTTGCCTCTTACTATTATAAATCATTCCTAGGGATCGTAATCCACTATCCTTGAGCTGAGAATCACCTCAAGTAGGAAAAGAAACAACACTGTTGATAACGCCCTGTTTCAAGCCTTCCTTCTATGTCTTAGGTTTTGTTTAGCGTCATTTTCACCAATCGTGTTAATTTCTTAGGCATACCAAGTGCTAGAGCTTCGTACAGGTTCTAATATTGATCTGTTCAAATAAATAATAGGTTCAAATTCAGCCCCTGCTCATAGCTATCAGTTATCTTGATTACTTACTAGATAATTTGGGAGATGCTGGTGAGGACCAAGTTGGACGTTATGAAAAAGCGCCACCATGGTTGCTTTAATACCAGCAAGATGGGGGGAATACTGTTGGTCCCTTCACCAAGAACTCAATCTTTCTACAGGGGTTTTTAAACCATATAATGTAAAGAGAATATACTTACTCCCAATGAAAACCATCGGAGTTAACATCGCTAGCCAATCTGATAATTTTCCATCTGTTATCATCATATTTTCTGTATTTGGCAGGTGTTTCAGTTACCACACTGATCGTTGGTTGGACTAATTTGTTTTTGATAAAACTGTCTGAAGCGATTTTTCCTCTACTTTGAAAATTATTGAACGACTTGAGCGAATTTACGGATTTGTAAGGATACTGTCTATCTCGTTGATGTCTGTATTTATCTACAAACCAATATTGAATCTAGATATACATTATCTTGCAGTAGATATTGTATAGAAAATCATGAAAATAACTAATAGAAACTGCCAGGTATTCATCATCGTCATTTAGCAATCTGTCTCGTCCACTGGTGTCCTTTGTCTCCTTCCATGGCATCGGTGGTTGTCCACTGTTTCTGTATGCTTCATCCCTGGGACGCCATTCTAGTATTCTCTTCGTCTAGGGCAGTAGGTGTAAGGGAAAATGGCACGAAGGCACTGAGGACCTGGTTACGGCCGTATAACTGGTTATAAGTGGATGTATCTCCCAGATAGATAGATAGATAGATAGATAGATAGATAGATAGATAGGTAACGTATAAAATCTTCTATCCGAAATGGAAAGCAGATAATTATACTCACTATCAATATGGGCGTATCTTCCGGTACCGTCGTCGTGATATAAACCGCTGTAGTCTGGAATATATCTACCAGAATCATCATGTATATACCTTCCTTCGTCATCTGGATGATATTGTCCATCGTCTTCATCATTTAAACATTGTATTGAGACCAAAGAGACAGTGATAAAAAAATAAAATAGAATCTGCAATTAAAAATAATTCATGATAGAATATATTCTATGTTATTCAAAGTTATAAGATTGATTGTCTTCTTCACAAGACCAACTACAAGACTTACGTAAAAAGAGACAACGATATAATTGACGTAACGGGAATAACTGACAGTTATTGCATTTTGAGGTTATGTGGTTATGCTGAGGTTATGTTGAGGTTTAGTCTATTTTTGGATTGAACTTGTATTTATTGTTGAAATCTTTTCTTTTAAGAACTGATCAACATGTAAACATTTTATAATGCCTACAATGCCGTAAAAAAGGAGAATTACAATGTGTATTATATGATTCAACTGCGCTGAAAATATCTGTGGAAACGTTAAACGTCAAAATAATCAACTTTCTCAATACCACTTTATTTTGTAATAACCAATTCGTAAAAGGCCAACCTTTGGAAGATTAGTCATAACGATTATTTCTACCGAGTTGGCAGAACTTGTGAATAAAGTTCCTGACGTATTAGTCACGTGATGGAAGACCTTCACCGTTTCTATTTATAAAAAATCAGGTTTTTATCAAAAATTACACGTTAATATCGGTGGCAGGAAACACAAGGATAACCGAAGCATGTTTCATTGAATGCAGCTAATATTTCGATCCTGGGTTTGTCTGTGTTCACCTGTGTTTGGTGTGTGCTTCAATTGACCGACGATGGGGAATAATGCAGCCGCAGCCGTACCCACCCACCCTTAATTTCTTGCTTTACAAAAAAAAAACAAAATGTATCTCTAAACCTGGAAGGAATCGTTTTTTTCTTTTTTAAGTTGGAGCCTTCCCCTTCGTTGGTATCTTCAAAAACAGTTTGGTCGTTCGTTTTTTTTTATTTTCCAACTTGAAGCAATGCAATCATCAACAAAAACCATAACTACAGCCCTGCAGAGGAGCAACTCCTATATCAGGGCCAATTCCAATGGATCCTCCTCACCACAAAGAATTTTTGTTAGCCTACCCAACGATCTTTTTTTTCACATTTTTGGACTTGAGTCATTATTCTTGTAGAACAGCAATATAGTATCAAAATAACGATCCTTTTTTTGAATTGCTTTCAAGAGATTAATACAAATAGAATGTAGTATAAAAAATTTTGGAAAAATGTACTAATTTATAAAAAATGTTGTTTCCAGCACTGGTTATTGAACCTAACCTAACAATTTCTTGTAAATTGTTGTGAAACGATTATCATGAATATGCTGTTTTTTTAATAAAACTTTAAGCAGTTTTTCGTAGTTTAATATCGTATTGAATTATAACAAATAATAATTTTACTCAAAAGACTTCCACAATGAAAAGTAGAGTATGCAAAGGTTATCAACGATATATGTCAAATCGAGTTTTATAACCTAACCTAACAATTTCTTGTAAATTGTTGTAAAACGATTATCAGGAATATGCTGTTTTTTTAAAAAAACTTTAAGCAGTTTTTCGTAGTTCTATATCGTATTGAATTATAACAAATAATAATTTTACTCAAAAGACTTCCACAATGAAAAGTAGAGTATGCAAAGGTTATCAACGATATATGTCAAATCGAGTTTTATAACCTAACCTAACAATTTCTTGTAAATTGTTGTGAAACGATTATCAGGAATATGCTGTTTTTTTAAAAAAACTTTAAGCAGTTTTTCGTAGTTCTATATCGTATTGAATTATAACAAATAATAATTTTACTCAAAAGACTTCCACAATGAAAAGTAGAGTATGCAAAGGTTATCAACGATATATGTCAAATCGAGTTTTATAACCTAACCTAACAATTTCTTGTAAATTGTTGTGAAACGATTATCATGAATATGCTGTTTTTTTAATAAAACTTTAAGCAGTTTTTCGTAGTTTAATATCGTATTGAATTATAACAAATAATAATTTTACTCAAAAGACTTCCACAATGAAAAGTAGAGTATGCAAAGGTTATCAACGATATATGTCAAATCGAGTTTTATAACCTAACCTAACAATTTCTTGTAAATTGTTGTAAAACGATTATCATGAATATGCTGTTTTTTTAATAAAACTTTAAGCAGTTTTTCGTAGTTTAATATCGTATTGAATTATAACAAATAATAATTTTACTCAAAAGACTTCCACAATGAAAAGTAGAGTATGCAAAGGTTATCAACGATATATGTCAAATCGAGTTTTATAACCTAACCTAACAATTTCTTGTAAATTGTTGTAAAACGATTATCATGAATATGCTGTTTTTTTAATAAAACTTTAAGCAGTTTTTCGTAGTTTAATATCGTATTGAATTATAACAAATAATAATTTTACTCAAAAGACTTCCACAATGAAAAGTAGAGTATGCAAAGGTTATCAACGATATATGTCAAATCGAGTTTTATAACCTAACCTAACAATTTCTTGTAAATTGTTGTAAAACGATTATCATGAATATGCTGTTTTTTTAATAAAACTTTAAGCAGTTTTTCGTAGTTTAATATCGTATTGAATTATAACAAATAATAATTTTACTCAAAAGACTTCCACAATGAAAAGTAGAGTATGCAAAGGTTATCAACGATATATGTCAAATCGAGTTTTATAACCTAACCTAACAATTTCTTGTAAATTGTTGTAAAACGATTATCATGAATATGCTGTTTTTTTAATAAAACTTTAAGCAGTTTTTCGTAGTTTAATATCGTATTGAATTATAACAAATAATAATTTTACTCAAAAGACTTCCACAATGAAAAGTAGAGTATGCAAAGGTTATCAACGATATATGTCAAATCGAGTTTTATAACCTAACCTAACAATTTCTTGTAAATTGTTGTGAAACGATTATCAGGAATATGCTGTTTTTTTAAAAAAACTTTAAGCAGTTTTTCGTAGTTCTATATCGTATTGTATTATAACAAATAATAATTTTACTCAAAAGACTTCCACAATGAAAAGTAGAGTATGCAAAGGTTATCAACGATATATGTCAAATCGAGTTTTATAACCTAACCTAACAATTTCTTGTAAATTGTTGTGAAACGATTATCAGGAATATGCTGTTTTTTTAAAAAAACTTTAAGCAGTTTTTCGTAGTTTAATATCGTATTGAATTATAACAAATAATAATTTTACTCAAAAGACTTCCACAATGAAAAGTAGAATATGCAAAGGTTATCAACGATATATGTCAAATCGAGTTTTATAACCTAACCTAACAATTTCTTGTAAATTGTTGTGAAACGATTATCAGGAATATGCTGTTTTTTTAAAAAAACTTTAAGCAGTTTTTCGTAGTTCTATATCGTATTGTATTATAACAAATAATAATTTTACTCAAAAGACTTCCACAATGAAAAGTAGAGTATGCAAAGGTTATCAACGATATATGTCAAATCGAGTTTTATAACCTAACCTAACAATTTCTTGTAAATTGTTGTGAAACGATTATCAGGAATATGCTGTTTTTTTAAAAAAACTTTAAGCAGTTTTTCGTAGTTTAATATCGTATTGAATTATAACAAATAATAATTTTACTCAAAAGACTTCCACAATGAAAAGTAGAGTATGCAAAGGTTATCAACGATATATGTCAAATCGAGTTTTATAACCTAACCTAACAATTTCTTGTAAATTGTTGTGAAACGATTATCAGGAATATGCTGTTTTTTTAAAAAAACTTTAAGCAGTTTTTCGTAGTTTAATATCGTATTGAATTATAACAATTAATAATTTTACTCAAAAGACTTCCACAATGAAAAGTAGAGTATGCAAAGGTTATCAACGATATATGTCAAATCGAGTTTTATAACCTAACCTAACAATTTCTTGTAAATTGTTGTAAAACGATTATCATGAATATGCTGTTTTTTTAATAAAACTTTAAGCAGTTTTTCGTAGTTTAATATCGTATTGAATTATAACAAATAATAATTTTACTCAAAAGACTTCCACAATGAAAAGTAGAGTATGCAAAGGTTATCAACGATATATGTCAAATCGAGTTTTATAACCTAACCTAACAATTTCTTGTAAATTGTTGTGAAACGATTATCAGGAATATGCTGTTTTTTTAAAAAAACTTTAAGCAGTTTTTCGTAGTTCTATATCGTATTGTATTATAACAAATAATAATTTTACTCAAAAGACTTCCACAATGAAAAGTAGAGTATGCAAAGGTTATCAACGATATATGTCAAATCGAGTTTTATAACCTAAC
Organism: Diorhabda sublineata; assembly: GCF_026230105.1. Lineage (NCBI taxonomy): Eukaryota > Metazoa > Arthropoda > Insecta > Coleoptera > Chrysomelidae > Diorhabda > Diorhabda sublineata. The sequence goes on along the minus strand of NC_079484.1, from coordinate 3,461,771 downwards.
CTAACAATTTCTTGTAAATTGTTGTGAAACGATTATCAGGAATATGCTGTTTTTTTAAAAAAACTTTAAGCAGTTTTTCGTAGTTTAATATCGTATTGAATTATAACAAATAATAATTTTACTCAAAAGACTTCCACAATGAAAAGTAGAGTATGCAAAGGTTATCAACGATATATGTCAAATCGAGTTTTATAACCTAACCTAACAATTTCTTGTAAATTGTTGTGAAACGATTATCAGGAATATGCTGTTTTTTTAAAAAAACTTTAAGCAGTTTTTCGTAGTTTAATATCGTATTGAATTATAACAAATAATAATTTTACTCAAAAGACTTCCACAATGAAAAGTAGAGTATGCAAAGGTTATCAACGATATATGTCAAATCGAGTTTTATAACCTAACCTAACAATTTCTTGTAAATTGTTGTGAAACGATTATCAGGAATATGCTGTTTTTTTAAAAAAACTTTAAGCAGTTTTTCGTAGTTTAATATCGTATTGAATTATAACAAATAATAATTTTACTCAAAAGACTTCCACAATGAAAAGTAGAGTATGCAAAGGTTATCAACGATATATGTCAAATCGAGTTTTATAACCTAACCTAACAATTTCTTGTAAATTGTTGTGAAACGATTATCAGGAATATGCTGTTTTTTTAAAAAAACTTTAAGCAGTTTTTCGTAGTTTAATATCGTATTGAATTATAACAAATAATAATTTTACTCAAAAGACTTCCACAATGAAAAGTAGAATATGCAAAGGTTATCAACGATATATGTCAAATCGAGTTTTATAACCTAACCTAACAATTTCTTGTAAATTGTTGTGAAACGATTATCAGGAATATGCTGTTTTTTTAAAAAAACTTTAAGCAGTTTTTCGTAGTTCTATATCGTATTGTATTATAACAAATAATAATTTTACTCAAAAGACTTCCACAATGAAAAGTAGAGTATGCAAAGGTTATCAACGATATATGTCAAATCGAGTTTTATAACCTAACCTAACAATTTCTTGTAAATTGTTGTGAAACGATTATCAGGAATATGCTGTTTTTTTAAAAAAACTTTAAGCAGTTTTTCGTAGTTTAATATCGTATTGAATTATAACAAATAATAATTTTACTCAAAAGACTTCCACAATGAAAAGTAGAGTATGCAAAGGTTATCAACGATATATGTCAAATCGAGTTTTATAACCTAACCTAACAATTTCTTGTAAATTGTTGTGAAACGATTATCAGGAATATGCTGTTTTTTTAAAAAAACTTTAAGCAGTTTTTCGTAGTTTAATATCGTATTGAATTATAACAAATAATAATTTTACTCAAAAGACTTCCACAATGAAAAGTAGAGTATGCAAAGGTTATCAACGATATATGTCAAATCGAGTTTTATAACCTAACCTAACAATTTCTTGTAAATTGTTGTAAAACGATTATCATGAATATGCTGTTTTTTTAATAAAACTTTAAGCAGTTTTTCGTAGTTTAATATCGTATTGAATTATAACAAATAATAATTTTACTCAAAAGACTTCCACAATGAAAAGTAGAGTATGCAAAGGTTATCAACGATATATGTCAAATCGAGTTTTATAACCTAACCTAACAATTTCTTGTAAATTGTTGTGAAACGATTATCAGGAATATGCTGTTTTTTTAAAAAAACTTTAAGCAGTTTTTCGTAGTTCTATATCGTATTGTATTATAACAAATAATAATTTTACTCAAAAGACTTCCACAATGAAAAGTAGAGTATGCAAAGGTTATCAACGATATATGTCAAATCGAGTTTTATAACCTAACCTAACAATTTCTTGTAAATTGTTGTGAAACGATTATCAGGAATATGCTGTTTTTTTAAAAAAACTTTAAGCAGTTTTTCGTAGTTTAATATCGTATTGAATTATAACAAATAATAATTTTACTCAAAAGACTTCCACAATGAAAAGTAGAGTATGCAAAGGTTATCAACGATATATGTCAAATCGAGTTTTATAACCTAACCTAACAATTTCTTGTAAATTGTTGTAAAACGATTATCATGAATATGCTGTTTTTTTAATAAAACTTTAAGCAGTTTTTCGTAGTTTAATATCGTATTGAATTATAACAAATAATAATTTTACTCAAAAGACTTCCACAATGAAAAGTAGAGTATGCAAAGGTTATCAACGATATATGTCAAATCGAGTTTTATAACCTAACCTAACAATTTCTTGTAAATTGTTGTAAAACGATTATCATGAATATGCTGTTTTTTTAATAAAACTTTAAGCAGTTTTTCGTAGTTCTATATCGTATTGTATTATAACAAATAATAATTTTACTCAAAAGACTTCCACAATGAAAAGTAGAGTATGCAAAGGTTATCAACGATATATGTCAAATCGAGTTTTATAACCTAACCTAACAATTTCTTGTAAATTGTTGTAAAACGATTATCATGAATATGCTGTTTTTTTAATAAAACTTTAAGCAGTTTTTCGTAGTTTAATATCGTATTGAATTATAACAAATAATAATTTTACTCAAAAGACTTCCACAATGAAAAGTAGAGTATGCAAAGGTTATCAACGATATATGTCAAATCGAGTTTTATAACCTAACCTAACAATTTCTTGTAAATTGTTGTAAAACGATTATCATGAATATGCTGTTTTTTTAATAAAACTTTAAGCAGTTTTTCGTAGTTTAATATCGTATTGAATTATAACAAATAATAATTTTACTCAAAAGACTTCCACAATGAAAAGTAGAGTATGCAAAGGTTATCAACGATATATGTCAAATCGAGTTTTATAACCTAACCTAACAATTTCTTGTAAATTGTTGTAAAACGATTATCATGAATATGCTGTTTTTTTAATAAAACTTTAAGCAGTTTTTCGTAGTTCTATATCGTATTGTATTATAACAAATAATAATTTTACTCAAAAGACTTCCACAATGAAAAGTAGAGTATGCAAAGGTTATCAACGATATATGTCAAATCGAGTTTTATAACCTAACCTAACAATTTCTTGTAAATTGTTGTGAAACGATTATCAGGAATATGCTGTTTTTTTAAAAAAACTTTAAGCAGTTTTTCGTAGTTCTATATCGTATTGTATTATAACAAATAATAATTTTACTCAAAAGACTTCCACAATGAAAAGTAGAGTATGCAAAGGTTATCAACGATATATGTCAAATCGAGTTTTATAACCTAACCTAACAATTTCTTGTAAATTGTTGTAAAACGATTATCATGAATATGCTGTTTTTTTAAAAAAACTTTAAGCAGTTTTTCGTAGTTTAATATCGTATTGAATTATAACAAATAATAATTTTACTCAAAAGACTTCCACAATGAAAAGTAGAGTATGCAAAGGTTATCAACGATATATGTCAAATCGAGTTTTATAACCTAACCTAACAATTTCTTGTAAATTGTTGTAAAACGATTATCATGAATATGCTGTTTTTTTAATAAAACTTTAAGCAGTTTTTCGTAGTTTAATATCGTATTGAATTATAACAAATAATAATTTTACTCAAAAGACTTCCACAATGAAAAGTAGAGTATGCAAAGGTTATCAACGATATATGTCAAATCGAGTTTTATAACCTAACCTAACAATTTCTTGTAAATTGTTGTGAAACGATTATCAGGAATATGCTGTTTTTTTAAAAAAACTTTAAGCAGTTTTTCGTAGTTCTATATCGTATTGTATTATAACAAATAATAATTTTACTCAAAAGACTTCCACAATGAAAAGTAGAGTATGCAAAGGTTATCAACGATATATGTCAAATCGAGTTTTATAACCTAACCTAACAATTTCTTGTAAATTGTTGTAAAACGATTATCATGAATATGCTGTTTTTTTAATAAAACTTTAAGCAGTTTTTCGTAGTTTAATATCGTATTGAATTATAACAAATAATAATTTTACTCAAAAGACTTCCACAATGAAAAGTAGAGTATGCAAAGGTTATCAACGATATATGTCAAATCGAGTTTTATAACCTAACCTAACAATTTCTTGTAAATTGTTGTGAAACGATTATCAGGAATATGCTGTTTTTTTAAAAAAACTTTAAGCAGTTTTTCGTAGTTCTATATCGTATTGTATTATAACAAATAATAATTTTACTCAAAAGACTTCCACAATGAAAAGTAGAGTATGCAAAGGTTATCAACGATATATGTCAAATCGAGTTTTATAACCTAACCTAACAATTTCTTGTAAATTGTTGTGAAACGATTATCAGGAATATGCTGTTTTTTTAAAAAAACTTTAAGCAGTTTTTCGTAGTTTAATATCGTATTGAATTATAACAAATAATAATTTTACTCAAAAGACTTCCACAATGAAAAGTAGAGTATGCAAAGGTTATCAACGATATATGTCAAATCGAGTTTTATAACCTAACCTAACAATTTCTTGTAAATTGTTGTAAAACGATTATCATGAATATGCTGTTTTTTTAATAAAACTTTAAGCAGTTTTTCGTAGTTTAATATCGTATTGAATTATAACAAATAATAATTTTACTCAAAAGACTTCCACAATGAAAAGTAGAGTATGCAAAGGTTATCAACGATATATGTCAAATCGAGTTTTATAACCTAACCTAACAATTTCTTGTAAATTGTTGTAAAACGATTATCATGAATATGCTGTTTTTTTAATAAAACTTTAAGCAGTTTTTCGTAGTTCTATATCGTATTGTATTATAACAAATAATAATTTTACTCAAAAGACTTCCACAATGAAAAGTAGAGTATGCAAAGGTTATCAACGATATATGTCAAATCGAGTTTTATAACCTAACCTAACAATTTCTTGTAAATTGTTGTAAAACGATTATCATGAATATGCTGTTTTTTTAATAAAACTTTAAGCAGTTTTTCGTAGTTTAATATCGTATTGAATTATAACAAATAATAATTTTACTCAAAAGACTTCCACAATGAAAAGTAGAGTATGCAAAGGTTATCAACGATATATGTCAAATCGAGTTTTATAACCTAACCTAACAATTTCTTGTAAATTGTTGTAAAACGATTATCATGAATATGCTGTTTTTTTAATAAAACTTTAAGCAGTTTTTCGTAGTTTAATATCGTATTGAATTATAACAAATAATAATTTTACTCAAAAGACTTCCACAATGAAAAGTAGAGTATGCAAAGGTTATCAACGATATATGTCAAATCGAGTTTTATAACCTAACCTAACAATTTCTTGTAAATTGTTGTAAAACGATTATCATGAATATGCTGTTTTTTTAATAAAACTTTAAGCAGTTTTTCGTAGTTCTATATCGTATTGTATTATAACAAATAATAATTTTACTCAAAAGACTTCCACAATGAAAAGTAGAGTATGCAAAGGTTATCAACGATATATGTCAAATCGAGTTTTATAACCTAACCTAACAATTTCTTGTAAATTGTTGTGAAACGATTATCAGGAATATGCTGTTTTTTTAAAAAAACTTTAAGCAGTTTTTCGTAGTTCTATATCGTATTGTATTATAACAAATAATAATTTTACTCAAAAGACTTCCACAATGAAAAGTAGAGTATGCAAAGGTTATCAACGATATATGTCAAATCGAGTTTTATAACCTAACCTAACAATTTCTTGTAAATTGTTGTAAAACGATTATCATGAATATGCTGTTTTTTTAAAAAAACTTTAAGCAGTTTTTCGTAGTTTAATATCGTATTGAATTATAACAAATAATAATTTTACTCAAAAGACTTCCACAATGAAAAGTAGAGTATGCAAAGGTTATCAACGATATATGTCAAATCGAGTTTTATAACCTAACCTAACAATTTCTTGTAAATTGTTGTAAAACGATTATCATGAATATGCTGTTTTTTTAAAAAAACTTTAAGCAGTTTTTCGTAGTTTAATATCGTATTGAATTATAACAAATAATAATTTTACTCAAAAGACTTCCACAATGAAAAGTAGAGTATGCAAAGGTTATCAACGATATATGTCAAATCGAGTTTTATAACCTAACCTAACAATTTCTTGTAAATTGTTGTAAAACGATTATCATGAATATGCTGTTTTTTTAATAAAACTTTAAGCAGTTTTTCGTAGTTTAATATCGTATTGAATTATAACAAATAATAATTTTACTCAAAAGACTTCCACAATGAAAAGTAGAGTATGCAAAGGTTATCAACGATATATGTCAATTCGAGTTTTATAACCTAACCTAACAATTTCTTGTAAATTGTTGTGAAACGATTATCAGGAATATGCTATGATTTTTTTAAAAAACTTTAAGCAGTTTTTCGTGAGAAATATTATACAGTAGTTTAATATCATATTGTCGTATAACAAATAATAATTTTACTCAAAAGACTTCCACAATGAAAAGTAGAGTATGCAAAGGTTATCAACGATATATGTCAAATCGAGTTTTATAACCTAACCTAACAATTTCTTGTAAATTGTTGTGAAACGATTATCAGGAATATGCTGTTTTTTTAAAAAAACTTTAAGCAGTTTTTCGTAGTTTAATATCGTATTGAATTATAACAAATAATAATTTTACTCAAAAGACTTCCACAATGAAAAGTAGAGTATGCAAAGGTTATCAACGATATATGTCAAATCGAGTTTTATAACCTAACCTAACAATTTCTTGTAAATTGTTGTAAAACGATTATCATGAATATGCTGTTTTTTTAAAAAAACTTTAAGCAGTTTTTCGTAGTTTAATATCGTATTGAATTATAACAAATAATAATTTTACTCAAAAGACTTCCACAATGAAAAGTAGAATATGCAAAGGTTATCAACGATATATGTCAAATCGAGTTTTATAACCTAACCTAACAATTTCTTGTAAATTGTTGTGAAACGATTATCAGGAATATGCTGTTTTTTTAAAAAAACTTTAAGCAGTTTTTCGTAGTTCTATATCGTATTGTATTATAACAAATAATAATTTTACTCAAAAGACTTCCACAATGAAAAGTAGAGTATGCAAAGGTTATCAACGATATATGTCAAATCGAGTTTTATAACCTAACCTAACAATTTCTTGTAAATTGTTGTAAAACGATTATCATGAATATGCTGTTTTTTTAAAAAAACTTTAAGCAGTTTTTCGTAGTTTAATATCGTATTGAATTATAACAAATAATAATTTTACTCAAAAGACTTCCACAATGAAAAGTAGAATATGCAAAGGTTATCAACGATATATGTCAAATCGAGTTTTATAACCTAACCTAACAATTTCTTGTAAATTGTTGTGAAACGATTATCAGGAATATGCTGTTTTTTTAAAAAAACTTTAAGCAGTTTTTCGTAGTTCTATATCGTATTGTATTATAACAAATAATAATTTTACTCAAAAGACTTCCACAATGAAAAGTAGAGTATGCAAAGGTTATCAACGATATATGTCAAATCGAGTTTTATAACCTAACCTAACAATTTCTTGTAAATTGTTGTAAAACGATTATCATGAATATGCTGTTTTTTTAAAAAAACTTTAAGCAGTTTTTCGTAGTTTAATATCGTATTGAATTATAACAAATAATAATTTTACTCAAAAGACTTCCACAATGAAAAGTAGAATATGCAAAGGTTATCAACGATATATGTCAAATCGAGTTTTATAACCTAACCTAACAATTTCTTGTAAATTGTTGTGAAACGATTATCAGGAATATGCTGTTTTTTTAAAAAAACTTTAAGCAGTTTTTCGTAGTTCTATATCGTATTGTATTATAACAAATAATAATTTTACTCAAAAGACTTCCACAATGAAAAGTAGAGTATGCAAAGGTTATCAACGATATATGTCAAATCGAGTTTTATAACCTAACCTAACAATTTCTTGTAAATTGTTGTGAAACGATTATCAGGAATATGCTGTTTTTTTAAAAAAACTTTAAGCAGTTTTTCGTAGTTCTATATCGTATTGTATTATAACAAATAATAATTTTACTCAAAAGACTTCCACAATGAAAAGTAGAATATGCAAAGGTTATCAACGATATATGTCAAATCGAGTTTTATAACCTAACCTAACAATTTCTTGTAAATTGTTGTGAAACGATTATCAGGAATATGCTGTTTTTTTAAAAAAACTTTAAGCAGTTTTTCGTAGTTCTATATCGTATTGTATTATAACAAATAATAATTTTACTCAAAAGACTTCCACAATGAAAAGTAGAGTATGCAAAGGTTATCAACGATATATGTCAAATCGAGTTTTATAACCTAACCTAACAATTTCTTGTAAATTGTTGTAAAACGATTATCATGAATATGCTGTTTTTTTAATAAAACTTTAAGCAGTTTTTCGTAGTTTAATATCGTATTGAATTATAACAAATAATAATTTTACTCAAAAGACTTCCACAATGAAAAGTAGAATATGCAAAGGTTATCAACGATATATGTCAAATCGAGTTTTATAACCTAACCTAACAATTTCTTGTAAATTGTTGTGAAACGATTATCAGGAATATGCTGTTTTTTTAAAAAAACTTTAAGCAGTTTTTCGTAGTTTAATATCGTATTGAATTATAACAAATAATAATTTTACTCAAAAGACTTCCACAATGAAAAGTAGAGTATGCAAAGGTTATCAACGATATATGTCAAATCGAGTTTTATAACCTAACCTAACAATTTCTTGTAAATTGTTGTAAAACGATTATCATGAATATGCTGTTTTTTTAATAAAACTTTAAGCAGTTTTTCGTAGTTTAATATCGTATTGAATTATAACAAATAATAATTTTACTCAAAAGACTTCCACAATGAAAAGTAGAGTATGCAAAGGTTATCAACGATATATGTCAAATCGAGTTTTATAACCTAACCTAACAATTTCTTGTAAATTGTTGTAAAACGATTATCATGAATATGCTGTTTTTTTAATAAAACTTTAAGCAGTTTTTCGTAGTTTAATATCGTATTGAATTATAACAAATAATAATTTTACTCAAAAGACTTCCACAATGAAAAGTAGAGTATGCAAAGGTTATCAACGATATATGTCAAATCGAGTTTTATAACCTAACCTAACAATTTCTTGTAAATTGTTGTAAAACGATTATCATGAATATGCTGTTTTTTTAATAAAACTTTAAGCAGTTTTTCGTAGTTTAATATCGTATTGAATTATAACAAATAATAATTTTACTCAAAAGACTTCCACAATGAAAAGTAGAGTATGCAAAGGTTATCAACGATATATGTCAAATCGAGTTTTATAACCTAACCTAACAATTTCTTGTAAATTGTTGTAAAACGATTATCATGAATATGCTGTTTTTTTAATAAAACTTTAAGCAGTTTTTCGTAGTTTAATATCGTATTGAATTATAACAAATAATAATTTTACTCAAAAGACTTCCACAATGAAAAGTAGAGTATGCAAAGGTTATCAACGATATATGTCAAATCGAGTTTTATAACCTAACCTAACAATTTCTTGTAAATTGTTGTAAAACGATTATCATGAATATGCTGTTTTTTTAATAAAACTTTAAGCAGTTTTTCGTAGTTTAATATCGTATTGAATTATAACAAATAATAATTTTACTCAAAAGACTTCCACAATGAAAAGTAGAGTATGCAAAGGTTATCAACGATATATGTCAAATCGAGTTTTATAACCTAACCTAACAATTTCTTGTAAATTGTTGTAAAACGATTATCATGAATATGCTGTTTTTTTAATAAAACTTTAAGCAGTTTTTCGTAGTTTAATATCGTATTGAATTATAACAAATAATAATTTTACTCAAAAGACTTCCACAATGAAAAGTAGAGTATGCAAAGGTTATCAACGATATATGTCAAATCGAGTTTTATAACCTAACCTAACAATTTCTTGTAAATTGTTGTAAAACGATTATCATGAATATGCTGTTTTTTTAATAAAACTTTAAGCAGTTTTTCGTAGTTTAATATCGTATTGAATTATAACAAATAATAATTTTACTCAAAAGACTTCCACAATGAAAAGTAGAGTATGCAAAGGTTATCAACGATATATGTCAAATCGAGTTTTATAACCTAACCTAACAATTTCTTGTAAATTGTTGTAAAACGATTATCATGAATATGCTGTTTTTTTAATAAAACTTTAAGCAGTTTTTCGTAGTTTAATATCGTATTGAATTATAACAAATAATAATTTTACTCAAAAGACTTCCACAATGAAAAGTAGAGTATGCAAAGGTTATCAACGATATATGTCAAATCGAGTTTTATAACCTAACCTAACAATTTCTTGTAAATTGTTGTAAAACGATTATCATGAATATGCTGTTTTTTTAATAAAACTTTAAGCAGTTTTTCGTAGTTTAATATCGTATTGAATTATAACAAATAATAATTTTACTCAAAAGACTTCCACAATGAAAAGTAGAGTATGCAAAGGTTATCAACGATATATGTCAAATCGAGTTTTATAACCTAACCTAACAATTTCTTGTAAATTGTTGTGAAACGATTATCATGAATATGCTGTTTTTTTAATAAAACTTTAAGCAGTTTTTCGTAGTTTAATATCGTATTGAATTATAACAAATAATAATTTTACTCAAAAGACTTCCACAATGAAAAGTAGAGTATGCAAAGGTTATATGTCAAATCGAGTTTATTGAACCTAACCTAACAATTTTTGGATAAGCGGAATATACTAGAAACAGTTACGATTTTAAAAATTTTTTCATAAAAAATATTAAGAATTAGTTTAATATGAATAATCAAAGATTTAAAATGGAACCGTTACTTTTATGTAATGTTTTAATGAAATAATAAAGTATATTTGTTATACGTGGGTAGGAATCTTTCTGTCAGACATTCCTCATGAGTCAATTGTGCATTTATAATGAATAAAGAGGTGGTAATATCTACTTATTGATATGAATTCTTCAAATTTTTCGTTTTTACACCTTTCTATATTTGATTTCTTAACTGTTTTCGATTTTAGATCACTTCAGGATAGATAATATCCAGTCAATATGAAATTTTAACAATATGAAATACTTTACTAGAATTTTGCGTAATTTTTATACAGGGTGATGCCAATCTATTATACGATACATGTTTGATGAATATATCTGTCGTGAAGATCAGTTCACACCCAAAGCAACGGACTAAAAAGGGAGAATCGGCTCCCAAGAAGACAAAGACCGGTCCATCTGCAGGCAAGGTTATGGAGTTGGTTTTTCGATATAATTTTTATTGATTATCATGAAAAAGAAAAATGCGAACTTATTGCAAAATTTGAGCGAAGAAATCGAGCAAAAACGGCCGCATTTTGCTAAGAAGAAAGTATTGATTCATGAAGATAATGCACCAGATCAAACATCCGATATTGCAGTGCCTAAAATTAATGAATTAAAGTTAAAATTGCTACCACATGCATCCTATTCGCCAAATTTAGCTCATTCGGATTATTTTCTGTTCCCAGACTAAAAAAACATGACTCGGTGGTCAAAGATTTTCCAACAATGAATCAGTTGTTATTTAATGTGAGTATTTTTCATTGGGACACCCTGTATTGAAAATTGATATCACTATAAACATTTCCTGTGTTCAAAATTGTTCAAAAAGGAAAATTTCATTTTGTAAACAGACCACATTGATGACAAGTCGTTTTTGTTTACGAAATCTTTTTTTAAATTTAAAGTTGTTGTGTCTCAACTATAAACCAATCGTTTTACTCAAATTACTTTAAGAAAATATTAGTTTGGACAATTTTTCAAAATGATAATCAAAAATACGAAGAAAATATTCATTTACAAATGATATGTTACATTTTTAATTGAACTTTTAGTATTAAAAAGTTGACCTGTTGGATTATGTTAACTGTTTTCAACACTCACCCACTTTTTCATCTTCCGATGTTCTTGTTTCACTCTTTGTCATCAACTGTATTCGCACATCCATTTTATTTGCTTAAATATCCACAGTATACAGGGTAAAGTTTTATCTTCTTTAATATCAATGTCAAATTCTATTCAAATGTGTTCGACCAAGTTTTTTCTTTTCTTTTGTTACGATATTGAAAGTTGATTAGATTTTTTCGTCAAGATAAAACGTCCTCGTTGGGAGATTTCATGATAAAACGAACACATTCTTTAACGCCTTTTAATAGAATTTGAATGTGTTATGAAAACAATAATTAGTCCCAATTTAAATACGAGGCGTGTTGTGAATTAAAAAAACTAAAAACACCATAGATACTTCACTTTTCCATAATATTCCCATATTTATCTTATCGTGGGCTCAACTTTTGTTTTCCATCGTCAAATAAAGTTACTAACTGATTACGATTATTGATTAATGTGCTGCTCCACCAGATACCTCTTCAAGTGAAGAAACACCTTGTATAACAGCATCTTCATCTTCGTAAGGTTAAATACACAAGATAAAATGATTAAAGTGATGATGAAGACATATATTAACTACTACTTTAATGGAAAAAGTGGCAAAACTAAAGCCGAAACGAATTTTCATCATTATAAGCGATTCACTCCTAAAACAAACTGGCGGCTGTAAAGAACGATCGACGTATGGATCAGTTCCTGGACCAAACTTCTCAGTTTGATTCTTTACTACACCCCAGTGCCCCAGTTTAGATCTGAATGTCTATAAAACTATCTAGTTCGACCGGTAAGCACTGTTTTTGTTTGTTTGAATGTTTTTAATCCAGTTATTGTATCATCTAAAGGTTTTTTCGTTGGCGTGAAGGGAAATCAACTCTTCCATTTCAACAAATAGAGGAAATCTGAGGGCGCAATTGCAACCGCACTAAATTCCGCCATTTTAGACCAGATTTTGAGGTATATACGGACAATTTCGAATCTTGAGGTATGGGTACGACTCTGTGAAGAATAGGTACGGTGTGGGTCACGTTATTGACCTCTATTTCCGAAAGAAGTTCATTGGTATCGTCGTCATCTTCTTCATCCGATTCATAGTGAATTTATTATTCCGAACAATATGCATTCGGATTTTCAAACGTCTCCTCATGTTCGCCATGCGTATGTCTTGATCCATTCTGACCCAAATCATCATTTCTCTCAGTGGGACTCCACTTCTAACTGCTCAAAACACACCAACACAGGATAAGTTATTAAGGAGTATTGGGGTCCTTCGAGGACCTATCGGCATTCAAAGGTTAAAGCACGAAGAGTTTTCTTTGTTAATAAATGTTGTTTAGATAATAATTTTCGACCTAAATCTTATTTGTTCAGTTTCAAAAACGGATTAGTCTGTAATCACGTAAAAAGTATGCAATGAATACATTTTTCTATTACACCTTAAACTGGGATGGAAAATTATTCATTTAAAAAAGGCTAAGGCCACATATTAACGTCATTGACGGTAAGTGTCGATTTATTTATAATATTAATTGATTCAGATACAAATATTACGTTTTGTATGGATATTCGGAGAATACTAAACGATATTTAAATGTCAGAATATCAATTTATTATATATACTGATTTTGATATCGATAAATATATATTTTGACCTTGTTATTTGTGTCTTCTTCAACCATGAAATGACTATAAGAGATCATTAAGCAATTGTAAATATCTTCGATTTATATCTTCGACAAAACATAGTGTCAATAATGCCATCTGTCGAAGAATAGACATAATAGAAAAGCGGATACTAATTATGGTAGTTTTACAATTATAGGAACCTTGTGTCATACTAGCATTAGGAACAGATTAGTTTTTAAATTTAACAGTAGAGTGCATTGGTCTCATTATATAAAAAATCTGGGGAAAGTTTGCTTTTTTCTGTTTTGAATGGTTGGCAGTACTGCTAATGACATTTTTCAAGTACTGTCATCTTGACTTTCATTTTTATTTCATGTATCCCATTTCGCTCGTAATTTAAATATATTTGATCGAGTATTTAAAACTCTACATCATAAATTGTTTCGGTCTGAGTTTGATTAGGTTTCAATATGAAAATAATATTAATTAAATATGATGAATGATGACGTACGGGGACGGATTGACGAAAAAGTGACTTTCCAGAGATTGTCACACTTTCGCTATTAGATTCCGCCATATTTGTGCTGTCGTCTGTCAAAATTATACGTAAACATGACAGGTGGATTAGTGTTAATATTTATTCATATTTATATAATGCGGAAACTTGTTTTATTATATAAATATAGTTTTAATTATGATTTTGTACATAGGAAGACAATTAAAGAAACAGTGGAAAAGTTCATGTTTAAATGACTATGACTTTATGAATTAATTTAACTGTCACTGTCAGTAAATTGAAATTTGGGGAAATACTTGCAATTCGAATGTTGAAACAATTCAAGACGTTTCCCTCAAGCTAAAAGAAGGAACGTTAAGTAAAGGGGTTCAAAATTTTGTCCGTCCGAGCTACGTTTTTTGTTAATTCATCTTAGTTGCGTAGACCCTAACATTGGCCTTGTTAATCTTCTCATACGGGTTATAATCGTGGACCCTTAAAGCATTTGAAATGTGGCGCAATAGGAAATTTGCTTAGAATTCCCTGAACCTCGAAGATAACTAGTCAGAGTTAAATATAATCACCATACTATCATCATTATTCATGATTCAATTACAAAGACTGTTATTCTTCCAATTCCAATAGTTAATGAAAATTGGTTGCCACCAGTCTCTGAAGACGACAATTTGGTAGGAGCAGCAGTAAACAGTGTGTTCATTATGAATATTACCAAACTCTTGACGTTAGTTCTTTAGATATTTTGCCATTTTCTCAGCCAAAGTAGCAATATTCGTGTATGGTTCAAGTTATACTTGGAAAATTATTTGAAACTTTAGCCAGGTATGAACCAAAACTGAATCACGACGTATTGATATAGTTACAGATGAGATAAAGGAAACCAGTATTATTAAATTTTGGGTAATCTTTAATTAAAAATATCATCAATAATAGGTTAGACTAGAAAATTATTCTGGTGGTGTCTAAAGAAAATAAGAAACTTTTCCTTCAAAATATCTTAATTAATATGTATTAGAATCATTTTCCAAGACCTCCTCCAGCCAAAGACATAATTACAGCACTTGAAATAGAGCTTGATAAAATTATTCTGCCAGTTGAGAGACCATTTACAGGTTTTATTTGATTAATAGTAAGTAGTGGTAATTTGATTGAGTGCTTTCCCTTTGTACTGAACGTTAACTCATTTTTTCCGTTTTTAATAAAATATCCTTGTTCTTTTCGCCGGGATTTATTTCTAAAAACAATTAGTGTCACAACATTCGATATAAAAATTAACAATACAACGAAAATCACCAGGTAATAATAAAGTGACGTACATATGACAATATATTAGTTGATTTGACTAGCATTTGGTTGGTTGTTAAACCAAAATTAAGTAAATTTCTTCCTAGACTTGCAATTTACAGTAAATGGAAACGGCATCAAGCTGATAAAGTTCCAATTGGAAGACCTTGGAGAATTCGATCAGCTGAGGTTTATCTGCGTTGCTTGTAGATTGTATCCTTCTTGTCAAGCACCTTCAAACCTTGTCGTTGCATCTGAAGATATCGTAACAGTCGTAACAGATTTTAATCAATTAAAAAAAAAATAAAACACTAGATCAAAACTTCTTGGAGCAGATTTCAATTATAGGTGAAATTGGACTCATAAACTATAACAACTGTTTAGTATCACAGCAAGGAAGATTTTCAGGAAAACTGAATATTACTAGATGTGTAAATGGAACCCTGATAAAAAAACGTTGGGAATAATAAGGAAAAAGGTTTACTTTAATTTTCTATAGAATGAGCTTGTCGAAAAAACGCATTCGTTCTGAAATATAGCCCAAAAACTGGAAAAAGTTTTAGAATTTAGTCAAAAAGTGACCACAAAATGAAGTTTTGGATCAAAATTTTTGCCCATAAACTTTAAATTCATGTTCAGTGACGAAAACAATATAGATGGTAAAAAAATCAAAATTGAAGCAAAGCTTTCCGCTGAGAATCCCAGCATTACTAACCTATTTGTTTTTTGTCATTATGAAGATTTGAGGATAATAAAAACACTATGTAAAGTGTATTTAAATTGAAAAAATTGAATTTTTGTCCGTCTTCTAGAATGATGATAACATAGTTAAAAAAGTATATTGTGAACATATATATCTAATTATTAAGTAATAGTTTCTATATAACCGATATTTGTCTAGTTTAAAATTCGGTGAATTCGCGCGGCGCCTTTCATCTGTGTAATATAAATAGACGTGGTTTTTATGTTTCCTTTTAGAATTTTTCATTATAGCAGGCAGTTTATTTACGGTATTTCTTTTGAATAATTTCTAGGAAAGTCACCTCATTTCCAATATTTTTATACACATTTTTTGGTACACTTATTTATATTACTTATTGGACAAATAGTGTTTGATTGCAGTAAAAATATGGACAATTATCCCAATCCTCCGCCAACAAGACTTGCAATAGCTGCACTGCTGATTTTTTTACTTTTCATTACTGGATTTCCAAAAACAACATTAGACCTGACACCATTTACACCAGCTTCGTATTCATGAAATTCATATTGACCATTTGGAAAATTTATATAATAGTCTCCTTTAATTTTTAATTCTCCAGTTTTATCAACAGTAGCGTTTTCATTTTTGGAAAAACCGTCACTGGTTTCAATGCTGAAAACAAAAAGTCATTTAACGAGTTTCGTTTACAAAAACTCAAAAGTGTGATAAGATCGTAAGTTTGATAATAAAAACACCTTAAAACTGAATACTTTTTTGTTTACCAACAACAACAGTTGTGGTACTTAAATGGTTGAGTTGGGCTGTTGAAATTCGATTTTCTTTGATTTAGAAACAGCCCAGAAAAAAATCTGAAATACAACGTAGACCTTCACCTTCACAAAATACTTCACCTTTGCAAAATACTTCACCTTCATAAAATACTTCACCTTCACAAAATACTTCACCTTCACAAAATACTTCACCTTTACAAAATACTTCCCCTTCACAAATTCTTTTCTTCGATTTAGAAACAGCCCAGAAAAAAATCTGAAATACAACGTAGACCTTCACCTTCATAAAATACTTCACCTTCACAAAATGCTTCACCTTTGCAAAATGCTTCACCTTTGCAAAATACTTCACCTTCACAAAATACTTCACCTTTGCAAAATACTTCACCTTCACAAAATACTTCACCTTCACAAAATACTTCACCTTCACAAAATACTTCACCTTCACAAAATACTTCACCTTCACAAAATACTTCGCCTTCATAAAATACTTCACCTTTACAAAATACTTCCCCTTCACAAATTCTTCACCTTTACAAAATACTTCACCTTCACAAAATACTAATTTTCGCCAAGCAATCAGCGTTCAAGATCGTCTGGCTATAACACTCAGGTTTTTGGCTTTTGGTGATTCGTTGATGTATTTATCTAAAGTATCCAAACAAAGGATTTCAAAAATTGTTCGGGAGGTTTGCACCGCAATTGTAAACTGTTTAAAAGAGTACGTAAAGATACCTTTAACACCCAAAGAATGGGAGTTAGTTGCTGCGGGCTACCTACAAAAACATATGGCAGTTGGATTAATGTCAAGGAGCCCATGATGGTAAGCATATTGTATTGCAATCACCAGAAAACAGCGGGTTACAGTTTTTTGATTACAATTGTCATCACAGTATAGTGTTAATAGCAATTGTGGACTCCAAGTATAACTTTGTTGTCTGGGGAGGATATCTGATGTGATAAATCTTTTGCAAGCAATTTCATCTAATGCATCTCTTCTTTTGATTTTGTTTTATTCATCGGGATTATCCTCATCCTCGAAGGATGCTGAATTCGAACATGATTGGCCGTTGCTGTTGAAGCATATTCGGCATCTGCACTTCCCTATACATTCCTTTGTACATTTGCAGGAAACGGTGTTGAGAATTTCAACTCTATCTCCATCCGGGAGGATTTTTTGGTCTATTATACCAGCGCTGGATTAGAAGGTAAATACTGCGACTGCATTTATTAGAGGTAAAGAAACTAGCTCGAAAGTTGGTTTTGTTGGTGATTTTGAAAATGTCTCGTAGCGGATTCGATCCAATCAAAATGAAAAACCTTCTAAAGAAGCTTAACAAATTTCACTTACTCTTGGCGATAGAATTCAGAGGTTGTACCACGTCCATTGATTGTGTCGAGGAATAGAAAGTTCTGTTTGACTACGGACGAGAATTTAAAGTACTTGGGAGAGCTGAAGGTGTTCTGGGAGATTCCCTTTGCAGGTTTCATGATGTAAATGCTTGATTCCACGTGTTTTTTTTCCAATAGGAGTATCTGTTTTCAAGATATTTGGTTTTGGAAAGCCGTAAAATGTATGTTTGCATTGAGTTTTTTTAACATTCGATTTCGGCTATACCGAATTTCAATTTTCAAATATCAATCGACGCAAAATTTAGTTTTAATTAACAACAATTCATTATATACTCAATTATTTTTTTCAATAGAAGGTTATTGAGTTTAGTAAATGGGAAGTTAATCTTTTGTCTTCGATTTTATAGTACGAGAAGTATCGTAATTAAAAAAACTTACTTAAAATCGTATCCGTCTTGTCTCAAATTGTTCTCGTACTCAATCAATGTTATCGGTTCCTCGTTTTTTCCATGATCATTTCTGCCTATTAAACCACACGTAACGATTTCCAATGTAAAAAAATACACAGTGATAACTAAAATATTCTTTCTCGAACCTGATATCATCATTTTACTCGTCTGTTGGTTGAAACTATGTACATTTTATTGTTTGGAAAGGAAGGGTATTTATAAAAACTTGTTTTGAAACGGAGAGGAGGCTCACGAGGTAATTGCAGTTCAGAAGAAAGACTACAACAAACGTGGTTGGCGTGTAAACCAGGTTTTTTAAATTTACAATAAGATAGCGAGTTTTTAATTTAATATTTTAATTTTCAACATCTCCAGCTCTACAGTCTTGTTTAATGAGAAAAAATGTTCAATATTACGTCTTATTATTATTAAATGTTACCAAAAAGTACAAGTTATCTACGAGGATAGTCCCAGAAGTACCTGATCCAAAAAATATATTGATTTCTCAACCTAATCTTCTTCTAGCTTTTCATTGTTGAGAAATCTTTGACTAGCGAGTCGTATTTTCAAATCTGGGAACAAAAATAATCCGAGGGGGCTAAATCTGCCGAATAGGGTGCATGTTTACAAGTTCACTGTTGATAGCTGCCAAACAAATACTGAACAACGGGGGAACAACGGGGAGTCGTCAAACTTGAGACATATTCTGTTTAGACTGTTCACTTTCTAATACAATCAACTACCACCATCTCTAGGTGACGCCAAGTACTTCTGGGATCATTCTTGTATTTCACTTTTTATCTTCACTATTTTTGGTTATATATTTTAGTAACCTAATCTTAGAACATCAAACAAAGTCTGTACTGATTGAGAAAGAGTTGCTTCGCTCAAAAAGTGCATATTTTCATAAATTTTCAATATTCAGTACCCCAAATTAGTACCTTAAATGATAAAATATGTCTTTTTTCTCAGATCTCTTAGTAAACTGAACTTCAAACATCAAATAAAGTCTTCATTGAACGAAAACGAGCTGCTCTACTCAAAGAGTGCCGATTTTCCAATAAAATGTGACCAATTTTCGATATACAGGACCCCAAATTTCCCTAAAAATTATAAATTTCTCAAAAATGGTAAAATATGTCTTTTTGTTTGTATGTCTTAGTATACTGGATTTGGAATGTCGATTAAAGCCTCCATTGGTTGAGAAAAAGCTGCTCTAATGAAAAAATGTCAATTTTATAATGAACTTTTTTATTAGGGTGATACATATAAATAAAAAGAATTTGGTATTTTAAATATTCTTCTTTGGTCAGGTATTTTGATGCAATCTTCAGTGAAGCACCTAGTGACAGACGATATTTTTTGTTATTGACATTATCAGACGCAAGAACAAACAACGCAGATGGTCATCTGACCCGTGAACATGCCACATACTATTGACCATGGGAAAAACATGGATTTTCTAGATTCAGACCACAAAATTTCAAATATTGGCCTTGTGATTTGTTAATCATCATGTCGAATACAACACGGATCGGAAACTAAAAAGTCTATTAAACTCCAACTGCAAATCGGTTGGGATCATCGGGATCCCATGAATGAGAACTTTTTTATCTTCAAATTTTCTTGCCACCAAACGCGTTCCGTTGCATAGTTTTGATTGGCTTATCTTTCGGAGCATGATTACTATTAGATTTTTAGATATTGCAAGTTGTAGTTTCTTCAAGGAGTCAATGCTTTGTCACGGTGGTTACCAAATCAAGAACCCATCGAATGCGATAAGATGGGTAGGAAACTTCCCGAACTACCTCTACAGACTCAAGCTCAGTTGAAGTTGCTTAGAATAGTTTGACGAACTTACTGTTAATACAATATTCTAGCAGCTTAGACTTTAGCAGTTGTTGGAGAATTTTTTGTATACCATCAAGTCTTAAAACCAGTTATGACCTTAGATAATCGTTAAAAAAATTCGATCAAAAAGATCAGTCAACAAATGACTTTGTGTTTTGATATAAATGAAATCAACTTATCCCAACTTATGTCATTTATTTTGGATTATATTTTTTAACTTATCCCAAACCAGCTCCACTTAAAGAGGCTATAGCAGCAGACGAAATAGCTTTGGTTTGATCGGAAGGGTTGTCTTGTATTATTTCATCCATTAGATTAATGATATCTTTTGATTTAAAACCTTGTTGATCTGACCTCGATACTACTGAATCGTCGCTAGCGTCATTAACATCATTAATTTCATCTTTTTCTACTTCATTGTTTATTTTAAATCTAGAAAAATAAAATTTGATATTCGTTGTTGGTAGGAAACAGTGCAAAGAAGTGTTGAAATATTAATTGAAAATCCAGAATAAGATAATAGTTAATGGGTATATTTTTCTATATTTTATTTTTATTCAATAATTTTTTTTTAACTAAATATTTCACAAGATTCATATCAATATCAAGTAATATCAAAAATGCTGTTGGTTTTTGCTGTCAATTCAAATATTCTCAAGTTAATATTATTGAATTAGAATTTAATTTTTCGTGAACAAAAATCAAAACATTTTTTTTATATTGATATTTTCATTATTTTAATAAAAACCTGGTTTAATTGGCAAATATATTTTATTTACCATCCAAATCTTGTACAACTTTTTCGTGTATCAATATGCTCGAGGTTATAATTTATTTTTATTGAATGTTAGTGTTAACTTACCCAAATTCATCCAGGTTTTTGTTTATTTCATTGTCATAACTTTTATTTTTGGCGACCGCGCTAGGCTTAGTATCAGTTAGTGTAAATAAACAAAGTATAAGTGGTATTAACCTCGTATACATTTTGTATCTAAACGAATATTATAAAAAAATGCATTTCATTGTGGGTATATATATGAATAATAAAAAAATTAAGTGTAGGTGAGTAGAAATTATGTTGAAAATTAAATACGTAAAAAAATTATTGATTTAACATTTTTAATACTTTCTAGAAAGCAGATTATAACAAAATGATGTCATTTCTCATAGTTAACAACCATTACTTATATATTTTATTGATTAACTTTTCTTATTTAAATAAAGAAGAGAGTGAAATCCTTTAGAAAATCTAAATAAATTGTAGATTTTACAGCACTGAATTCAAATGCTTCAACAGGGCTCTATAAACTTTTGTACCAAGGAAGTGAAATTGAAATTTCTACATAGAGCAACGCCTTTAGAAACTTGATCGGAAGTCTCTCGTTATCAAACGGATAATTAATTATAAGAAAATGAAACAAACTATAATTAACGGTCCGATGACGTATTTTGGTCTGTATGCTCTATCGTCAGCAACGAATGTTATTTGAAAAGGTATACCTTGTTCAAGCTCTAAACTAAAATCACAATTAACGGTTAAAACACCTTCTTCTTTGTTCGTTGGAGTGGATACGGTTTTCTCCGATCTGGGGATGTCATTACTAGTTTAGAACCTGTCAAAATGGAAATCAGAGATATTGCCGTAATTACATATTAATTGCGCGTGTAAAGTAATAAAAAAGCCGTGAGCAGCAGAGCTCCATCGGGAAAGTCGAATGAAGAATTTAACTAATACACAAACAAATCTTTCCACAAAATGAATTTCTTGGAAATGATATCAATTCTCAATCTTATTTCTTTATATGGAAAATTTGCTATTCCTCAATAACTTTTTATTTCACAAGTTAACTCTCTCTCTCGAATGAAAATTCATAATTTCAATAATTAAGTTAACTAGGTTAATAGAACACAAATGTGACATGAGATCAGTTTAAAGGATGTCCAAGATATTAGTGCAGTGTTTTAGAGATCTAGTCATTCAAAAGTAAATTTCAAAATGGAAGCAACAAACGTAAGTACATTTTTCGTTAATTTATTCTTATATATTTCAATTGAAATATTCTGAGATTCGAGAGTTATTGTCTCAGTATTAAAACAATCGTAACGATATTCAGAAGTTGCAATTTTATTGTAATTCTTTGATATATCGTTGGAATGGTTAAATGTGAGGCTTAAACTACATTCATTTCATGTTATAAATGGAGAATTTTTTTCACAGCAAAATGATGTTCCAATGATGAGCGAAGGAGCTGGAGAGGAGTTACCTCCTGTCTCACAAGAGGTAACTCTCGAGGCTCCAGTGGCCATTCATTTAACTGAGCAGCAGCCACAAGAATTAGCCCCCAATGAAGACCTCATGCAAAAACTTCTAGACTCTTTGGGGCAATTTCGCGGTTTCTATTCATCAGCAATTTTATAATTGTATCTCGAATGGATTTTCAGAGAGAATAGAAGAGAAAGGAGTTGATAATTATTCTACTGAATACTCGGCGATAGACCCGGTGGTCTCGAACCCTCTTGTTCAATTCCAATTGACAACAAAGAAAAAATTGTCATAATGACAAGAAATTTCGAAAATGGGAAGTAAAAAAAAACACCTTAGTAACGATCATACTCGTTGCTATTTATTAAATAGGAGGCGGTCCAGTTCAACAATTACAACGATCAAAATGATTTCGGGCGTTTTGTGCTAGAAAAACTGAAGAAGAAAACTTTGAACTTGAGAAAGACAATTCTTCAACATCACCCCTACTTGCATGCGAAGTTCGAACCGTCTAGTTAAACTTTTTCTGGCCAAAAAATAAGAAAATATAACAAAAAAGACCATAAAATGGAGAGGGGTGGAGATGGAAAGTTTCGACCTTAGACATGAAATCATCTCGCAACTAATTGAACCTACATGTGAAATTTCATTTTTCGGTCGCTTTTCGTTTGACCTGCAGAGGTGAGCAAAGGTCAAAAACCACTTTTTTTGCACTGCGACCTCTCGAAATATTCATTTGTTTTCAACCAAACTCTAATAACATCAATCCGCCGCCAAAAAAGCCATGTATGCTAATTTTGAACCAAATCGGACCCATAGCAATTGCTCGAGAGACGAAAATAAGAATTGTAGCTTAAACAGATTTATAAACTGAACTTAACTAAACTATATATAAACTACAGACATTCGAAAAACCATCATAATCAAAAACATGGGAAAAATGATGTGCCCCCCATTTTTCTTCTAGTCATGCCTACCGTAATAGTCTAATTTTTCTTTGAAAAATTCGATTAAAAAGTTGTTCAACGTAATCTAAAATAACTTATTATAATGATTGTATTTCTTTAATACCAATGGACTGTAATTCATGGCATTTGAACTCAATTAGTCCTAGCAGCTTTAATTTATTATATGAAAAAATTGGTCATCCTTTATTTAAAAGCCTTGGACTAACCAATATAACAGCTGAGCTAGACTGTATCTTCGTAGTCAACTCAAGAATGTCTTGCTATTTGCCAATTAGGTAGGTTAGGTTAGATTAGGTTAGGTTAGGTTAGGTTAGGATAGGTTAGGTTAGGTAAAAGACGTTACCAAAAATCTTCGAATATAGATCGAGGATTTTAATAAAAATGACAAGGAAATTAATTGACATAAAGAAATGTGAGTGAATAAGAAAAGCTCAACAGATGAGAAAAAAGCTAAAGGTTAAACAGATAGAAAATTATTTATAACGAAAATAATTGTTTTTTCTACGCCAATGTCTGTAAACGTCAAAAGTCGTACTGTCAACATTCCTCGTAAATGACATTTGACAATAACATACACGTGCGTTTTGAAAATAAAACTGAAACTTCTTGGTTTAATCAAATTACAATGAAATTTTTATATACGTAAGACTTTATTTTGTCTATTTATACAAATTTAGTAAATTAAAAAACAAAAACTTCTAGCATTAGCGAGATATATTTAGGATTGAAAAAGTGATGCTCCTAAATGTAGGCAGCACGTTATACAATTTCCTTAAAAATAGGATTTGATATGCTATCGTTAAAACGATTTGGTTGGTTGGCAATCTTCTACACAAACGGAAGTCTATGTGAATCAATCTCTTAAAAATAAAAATCACAACGATTATCAGAGGCAATTACCAATTATCAATCTTCGTTTTCTGATGTACCGAGCAGTACTATAATTATAAATAACCGTTCATCACCATTAAATAATAAGGTACAATCAATTTACAATAATTGTTCTATCGTTATTAACAACCATTATAATAAAGTTTGAATAATTGCGATGATTATTTCATGGAAAAAAATGAATGGGCGTAGAAAGAGTATGGTACGTTCCACGAGTTGTGAGCCTATTACACACTCATAAAAATTTTCACTTCGTGCGTAATGGGTTACTTACAACTCTTGTTACGTAATATACTATAATATAAATAAAATTTCTTGATGAGATTGTGGCTTTCGAAAAATTCATAAAGAAATAGTATTTCTTTAGTTTTAATATGGTTCACTTCATTTATCTGTGGTTTATGATGTCTATGATAGATCTGTCATGGATGTCACAAATGTCAATGTTACCAGTGTCAATTCTGATTGATAATAGAGGTTAATTAATGTAAAAACAAAGTAAAACAAAGATTTTATTTTCATCACAAATACACTACATAAGTGATATTAATAAACTGTTTTATATTACATAACTTAGTCTCACCTAAAAAACAAAGAAACGACATTTAATGTTTATTTCTTCAACTCAATTAACCTCTATTATCAATCAAAATTGACACTGGTGACAGTGACATTTGTGACATCCATGACAGGTCTATCATAGACATCATCACCCACAGATAAATAAAGTAAACCATCGTATTCATTTTTTATCTGTTTGATTCTTCAGGAAATGGTAGAAGAGAGGGATTGGTAGTGGGTATACCTCCAACAAAACGTAAATAATAGATTATAAGGATTTTATTGAGACACGTGCTTTGTTGTGTTTCATAATTTTGTTTTTACATTAATTAACCTCTATTTTCAATCAAAATTGACACTGGTGACAGT
The DNA here is from genome assembly GCF_026230105.1 of Diorhabda sublineata. Taxonomy (NCBI): domain Eukaryota; kingdom Metazoa; phylum Arthropoda; class Insecta; order Coleoptera; family Chrysomelidae; genus Diorhabda; species Diorhabda sublineata. Next base: position 3,436,261 of record NC_079484.1, on the reverse strand, counting down.
GACATTTGTGACATCCATGACAGGTCTATCATAGACATCATAACCCACAGATCAATAAAGTAAACCATCGTATTCATTTTTTATCTGTTTGATTCTTCAGGAAATGGTAGAAGAGAGGGATTGGTAGTGGGTATACCTCCAACAAAACGTAAATAATAGATTATAAGGATTTTATTGAGACACGTGCTTTGTTGTGTTTCATAATTTTGTTTTTACATTAATTAACCTCTATTTTCAATCAAAATTGACACTGGTGACAGTGACATTTGTGACATCCATGACAGGTCTATCATAGACATCATAACCCACAGATCAATAAAGTAAACCATCGTATTCATTTTTTATCTGTTTGATTCTTCAGGAAATGGTAGAAGAGAGGGATTGGTAGTGGGTATACCTCCAACAAAACGTAAATAATAGATTATAAGGATTTTATTGAGACACGTGCTTTGTTGTGTTTCATAATTTTGTTTTTACATTAATTAACCTCTATTATCAATCAAAATTGACACTGGTGACAGTGACATTTGTGACATCCATGACAGGTCTATCATAGACATCATAACCCACAGATAAATAAAGTAAACCATCGTATTCATTTTTTATCTGTTTGATTCTTCAGGAAATGGTAGAAGAGAGGGATTGGTAGTGGGTATACCTCCAACAAAACGTAAATAATAGATTATAAGGATTTTATTGAGACACGTGCTTTGTTGTGTTTCATAATTTTGTTTTTACATTAATTAACCTCTATTTTCAATCAAAATTGACACTGGTGACAGTGACATTTGTGACATCCATGACAGGTCTATCATAGACATCATAACCCACAGATCAATAAAGTAAACCATCGTATTCATTTTTTATCTGTTTGATTCTTCAGGAAATGGTAGAAGAGAGGGATTGGTAGTGGGTATACCTCCAACAAAACGTAAATAATAGATTATAAGGATTTTATTGAGACACGTGCTTTGTTGTGTTTCATAATTTCAAATATTATATAACTCTCATTCGTATAGAAAATAATCTATGAATGCGTAATCTAACTTTGTTTTATTGACAATATTAGCAGCTCCTGGAACCAAATAAGTAGAATCTTGGTGTTCGGTCGATTTTTTTGAAATTGTAGTGTGTTATTCTAAATCTTAAAACAAGCATTTTTGCTTATACGAATGTGGAAAGTCCCATAAAGGCATAAATTATATTTATTTGATCTATAATGATATTTTCCAGCTCATACATTAAAAGTTGAAGATGCTTATGTAATTAAGAACAAAAATGACGATGCAGGGTGTTAAAAATTATATTTTTATACTCTAAATAAAGTTAAAATAACGATTCAAACAATAAATTGAGTTTTTATATGATACGATTTGTAAGAAGCTTGTGATTTGTGTTTATTTTTATTGATTTTCATTTTGGTTTTATCCAAATCTTCATTCTATAATCGAAGATTTTTGGTAACCTCATTGACAAATAGCAAGACATCATCAGCTAACGCAAATTCTGAGAGACAGACTTCTTCTAAGTTTCTATACATAATTTTGTGTTTTTTTTATTTATCTACTACTTTTTGGAATGCTTAATATGTCTTTTAGCTCACGCTCTTTCAGTCAACAATCATTCAGTACCGCTTGTGGATTTTAATCAACATTTCTCGACCAGTGCGATGCTGGTCTTCGCAGGCTCCGTTCAAACTCTGCTATCAAATATTTCACTGTTGATAACGATGAAGAACTCTTTTGCAGACTAGAATCTAATTCAGATTTTATATCGGTTGGCCTAAGACCTTTCAATTAAAAGTATTATATCACATAACGAAGATCAATTCACTGAAAACATTCACTGTCGATGGCTGCCAAACAAATTCTAAGCGACGTCTTCAAACTTGTAACATATGCTGTAGAGATTGTGTAATTTCTTAAATGGTGGTATTTTTCATGCAATTCGAGTAATTTCGGGCCCTACTGTGAGGCCCTATAATTCTTGAGATGCAGCTTGATAAAAAGTCAAATTGCCCCCAATCGTCATATTTTGTGCTCCCGTATACGTCTTTGTTTTGTGTAAGTTCTCCTTGTATATTGAAAAAATAATTATATTCACGTACTTGAGTACAGAATTATTATACAAGGTGTGTAAAACATAACGTTTATAACCAATTTTATGATGATTTAATAGTCCTTATTCAAAATCAAAATCTGATGATAATAGATTTGTTTCAAAAGTTACCAATTGGTTTACTTGTGTGTTACACACATTTTTTGTGTATTTTTTTTTATTACTGTTTTCAACTATTTGATGTCGAAGTATAAGATACAAAAACTTTTATAACCCAAGTTATCATTGTCAAGTGAATCTAACAGAAAAAACTAATAAGACGATTGCTAGAGCTGTAAAGTGTTATTTTCATGAAAATTCGTTTAATTATAACTAACTGGATCAGAAAGTTCTATAAGCAATAAAAAACTAGGTTTTTATTGACTAGACTATGGGCTTATTAAATGACATACAGTTGAGTCAAATGGCAAATTATTTAAAGGATGGTTTCATGACCAATTTGTACCGTCTGTTAAACAGTTAAAGAACTTATTTGCGGCGAGATGAAGGCAGCCTTTTTACCACCAAACGTGACACCTTCACTACAGTTAATGGACCAGGGAGTTTTGCAGACGCTGAGGCTGAAGTACCACACGGTTTTTCATCCCTTTGGTATAAATAATTGAAGAAACAAATATAAATGATGTTGTCTACTGGGCAGCTGAGTCTTGGGAAAATGTTACAGTTGAAGCATTAAGAAAATCTTGGAATAAACTATGGACTTCTTTGGAATTTGAAGAACAGTCTACAAAAAATGACACCGGTAACTTGATTCCCCTGCTACAGAACATTCCAGGTTGTAAGGATGCAGTCAAAGTGATTGCGGCCAACGCAACAGTTGCCCTTCGCTATTTGGAGCAATAGTTATGACGATGAGGGATTTTATGTCCAAAAATCTTTTTGATTGCATATTCCTTCTTTAGTTTTTTGTTTGCGTTGTGTCAATTGAATCTGTACTGGTTGAGAAAGAGTTACTTCGCTCAAAAAGAGCATATTTTTATAAATTTTCAAGATTCAGTACCCCAAAGGTACTGAAAACGATAAAATATGTCTTTTTTCTCAGATCTCTTAGTAAACTGAGCTCCAAACATCAAATAAAGTCTTCATTGAACGAAAACGAGCCGCTCTACTCAAAGAGTGCCGATTTTCCAATAAAATGTGAACAATTTTCGATACACAGAGCCCCAAATTTCCCTAAAAATTATAAATTTCCCAAAAATGATGAAGTATGTCTTTTTGTTTGTATCTCTTAGTATACTGGATTTGGAATGTCGATTAAAGCCTCTATTGGTTGAGAAAAAGTTGTTCTAATGAAAAAATATCAATTTTATAATGAACTTTGTTCCGTTTTAGATTAAATTTTTTATTAGGGTGATAAATATAAATGAAAAGAATTAAGTATTTTAAATATTCTTCGTTGGCCAGGTATTTTGAATCAATCTTTAGTGAAGCACCTAGTGACAGACGATATTTTTTGTTATTGACATTATCAGACGCAAGAACAAACAACGCAGATAGTCTTCCGATCTGTGATCATGCCACATACGATTGACCATGGGAAAAACATGGATTTTCTAGATTCAGACGACAAAATTTCAAATATTGGCCTTGTGATTTGTTAATCATCATGTCGAATACAAAACAGATCGGAAACTAAAAAGTCTATTAAACTCAAACTGCAAATCGGTTGGGATCATCGGGATCCCCTTCATCTTCAAATTTTCTTGCCACCAAATGCGTTCCGTTGCATAGTTTTGGTTGGCTTATCTTTCGGAGCATGATTTCTTTGGAATTTGAAGAACAGTCTACAAAAAATGACACCGTTAACTGGATTCCCCTGCTACAGAACAGTCCAGGTTGTAAGGATGCAGTCAAAGTGATTGCGGCCAACGCAACAGTTGCCCTTCGCTATTTGGAGCAATAGTTATGATGATGAGGGATTTTATGTCCAAAAATCTTTTTGATTGCATATTCCTTCTTTAGTTTTTTGTTTGCGTTATGTCAATTGAATCTGTACTTATTAAACAAACTAGTTCTACTTAATTTTCATTTATTTTCAATATAATTCACCTTCCTGACTGATTTGATTACTTTTAATTTTGTGAAATATATTTTTTTTTGGTCCAAACAATTTCCGGAACGCGTTCGGATTACCAGTGTTCGGACTATTAGTTTCAAGTGTTTTATCATAGTCGTTCTCATTTGATAACTCGAAAATCATCTAATGAATGGAATTGATATAAATCCTAGCATTGAATATTAAGAAACGGTATTTGTAAGTTATAAATAGCCAATTTTCACTTTGATTAGAATTACAACATAGATTATAACATACTTTTTTTTTAAATAAACACAGATTTAACAAACGAATACCTATTCGAGAAACATCTTTTATGAATGATGACACATATGTTAAAGGTGAAGATGGCATGGGAAATAATTCGTTGGTTAGATAAAGGTCAGTGATGTCTCTTACATAATGATGTAAAATTTTCTAGGTTTCGAATATAAAGTTACGAAATTAACATATATGTTGTTTTTGGAAATAATAATGCGTATACAGTTTAAATCAATTGCAAAACAAAATGTAAAATAGCTTCTCCGTCAGATGTTGAGCAAGTTTATTGTTCAAAAACTTTCAATTATACTTTATCCATATTTCTATACGAAAACAACGAAAATAATTCTAAATCTTTACTAGAAACTATTTTAATACGAATTTCGGTATGTTCCGAAAAGACATGCCTTGTCAGATGATTCCACAAGTTTGCCCTGGGCGTTCATGCACACATCTGCTGCTGTTCCTTCTATTATCTAAGTTTCTGGTTAGCTCTGGATTACCTTTCTGGATTTCGTTGAGCATCTTCAAAGTATGCTTAACAATCCATACTCCAAGAATATACGAATCTGAGCTTTTGGAAGCTATTACATGGTATACAATCTTCTTACCTTTTAATGAAGCTCCAAATTTTTATAAGGATGTTAGATCTATTTTGACTACATATGCCAGGACATATTGCCGTCGTTGTCAAAATCCAATAGTCGAATTCATGATTTTGGCGATATTTTATATCCAATCTTCGATTTTTGCTGCATTGAACCCAATCAGACTGTTACCACCCCTTTCCAGAATGTTTTCAAGATCAAAGGGAGTAATCTGTTGTTGTCTATAGGATTTGGTGTTAGTCCAGAAGACAAGATGCATACCAGGGTAACACCAGCCGTGATTTCGTTTTTATATTAACAACTATTGTATTTTTGATCTTTTCTAACGAATTGACTTTTATATAAAATTTACCGTCCACATAACATTTGCAAAAAGTAAATACCAATTGTAATTGTAGTTCCAAATAAAGAGAGAAAAGTTTAGAGGTTATTTATTTTGTAATATTTTGTACATAGTTCAAATTTTTGTAATAAAAAAATTGATCTAATATCTAGAGGGTGCTACGGCTGTACCAAACGACACTTTTGGTCTGTAACCCAATTCGTCAGCTTCGAAAACTGTCTGGAATCCAACTCCGTCTGGGAAATTGAAAGCAAAGTCTCCGTTTACTTTAAGGTTACTTTGTTCTGGTGAAATGACATACACTTTTCCGGCTTCATTACGAATTATTGGATCGTCGGTTTCAAATCTGGAACAATTTATTTTTTATACTGATGAGATATAAGAAAGCGAAAACCGGTCTAATCGATTATCACATACTATCACGATAAAAAAATGAAACGGCTGATTTAGAACGTAGATCTTGATATAATTTTTACAAAACTTTAAGAAGCTGAAAGGTTCCAAGTTATTTTTAGACCAAAGATGCATCTTTATTCAAAAAAGTTGTCTAAATATTAGATAATTTGTGTTAAGTTTGATTTATACTCACCCAAAAGCATAGCCGTTTTCATTTACATCACTGTCGTATTTCAGAATTCTAGATTCACGACCTGCTGGGGCAGCTATACATACAGCCAAAAATCCAGCCAAAAGAGCGATTTGTACTTTCATTTTCTTTTTCCTGGTTAATTGCCAAGTTAGTACTAACAAAGAACAAGTAATTTTTGGGATTTAAACGAAAACTAACTATTTATATTGTGGTGGGGTCGTCGATGACTAGAACATCCTCAAAAATTATGTTGAATGATTTAAGTAGTCGAAAATACAGGTCAGGATCATATAAACTATATTTTAATTTCAAAAAGATTATATTTAAGACTTTGATCAATATGTTAGTTAGTTATTAAGTCTACTGCAATTAAATTGATATTCTATGAGCAATTCCTATAAGTTCAATAATCTTCGCACACAGAAAGGAAACTTATCCAGTTTTCTGTTATAAATAAAACCCGCAACTTGCATTTATGATCCAAACGGTGCGATAAATAAGAATAAAACCGTTGATTAAATGCGTCCGTACAAGACAACGTCAGAAGCCCAAATTACAATAAGTCAAATTTTGTAAGAAATTGGATCATTCAAAAGCGATATGATGGGAAAAAATTAAACTTTTGGAGAATTAGAAAAACAGAAAAACTAGAAAGAGAATCCCAGATGAACGGCGTATTAATTTTTAATTTAGAAAACCAGATCTTCGGCTAAATAAATTTATGATATAATGAATTATCTACTCGAGCTAAACTTAATCGAGGATTTTGATAGTATTCAGATCAGGATTTTTGGGGGCAACTCTAATTAATACTAGGGGGCAATACAAACAGAACAAAGCCACAATTAAGGGAAACACCAAAGGTTTTTGATAGGATGTAGCTCAGGACTTCTGGGAGGTCATTCTAGTTACTATTAGATAGCTAGAAAAAGTATATCAAACAAAATGAACCACAATTATTGAAAATTTACGTTTTCAATAAGATTCAGTTGGGAAAATCATTTTTTTTTGTTACTAGGTTGCCACAACAAGTAATCCAAACAAAACAAACACATGATTGGTGTTCAACCAACGTTTTTCGATAGTATTCAGATCAGGATTTTTGAGGGGCCACTTTAATTGTAACTAGGGGGAAATACAAACAGAACAAAGCCACAATTAAGGGAAACACCAACGTTTTTTTGATAGGATGTAGCTCAGGACTTCTGGGAGGTCATTCTAGCTGCTATTAGACAGCTATAAAAAGTATATCAAACAAAATGAACCACAATTATTGAACATTGACGTTTTTAATAAGATTCAGTTAGGGAAATCATTTTTTTTGTTACTAGGTTGCCACAACAAGTAATCCAAACAAAACAAACACATGATTGGTGTTCAACCAACGTTTTTCGATAGTATTCAGATCAGGGTTTTTGAGGGGCCACTTTAATTGTAACTAGGGGGAAATACAAACAGAACAAAGCCACAATTAAGGGAAACACCAACGTTTTTTTGATAGGATGTAGCTCAGGACTTCTGGGAGGTCATTCTAGCTGCTATTAGACAGCTATAAAAAGTATATCAAACAAAATGAACCACAATTATTGAAAATTGACGTTTTTAATAAGATTCAGTTAGGGAAATCATTTTTTTTGTTACTAGGTTGCCACAACAAGTAATCCAAACAAAACAAACACATATTTGGTGTTCAACCAACGTTTTTCGATAGTATTTAGATCAGGTTTTTTGAGAGTCCACTTTAATTGTAACTAGGGGGAAATACAAACAGAACAAAGCCACAATTAAGGGAAACACCAACGTTTTTTTGATAGGATGTAGCTCAGGACTTCTGGGAGGTCATTCTAGTCGCTATTAGACAGCTATAAAAAGTATATCAAACAAAATGAACCACAATTATTGAAAATTGACGTTTTTAATAAGATTCAGTTAGGGAAATCATTTTTTTTGTTACTAGTTTGCCACAACAAGTAATCCAAACAAAACAAACACATAATTGGTGTTCAACCAACGTTTTTCGATAGTATTTAGATCAGGTTTTTTGAGAGTCCACTTTAATTGTAACTAGGGGGAAATACAAACAGAACAAAGCCACAATTAAGGGAAACACCAACGTTTTTTTGATAGGATGTAGCTCAGGACTTCTGGGAGGTCATTCTAGCTGCTATTAGACAGCTATAAAAAGTATATCAAACAAAATGAACCACAATTATTGAGAATTGACGTTTTTAATAAGATTCAGTTAGGGAAATCATTTTTTTTGTTACTAGGTTGCCACAACAAGTAATCCAAACAAAACAAACACATAATTGGTGTTCAACCAACGTTTTTCGATAGTATTTAGATCAGGTTTTTTGAGAGTCCACTTTAATTGTAACTAGGGGGAAATACAAACAGAACAAAGCCACAATTAAGGGAAACACCAACGTTTTTTTGATAGGATGTAGCTCAGGACTTCTGGGAGGTCATTCTAGTCGCTATTAGACAGCTATAAAAAGTATATCAAACAAAATGAACCACAATTATTGAAAATTGACGTTTTTAATAAGATTCAGTTTGGGAAATCATTTTTTTTACTAGGTTGCCACAACAAGTAATCCAAACAAAACAAACACATGATTGGTGTTCAACCAACGTTTTTCGATAGTATCCAGATCAGGGTTTTTGAGGGGCCACTTTAATTGTAACTAGGGGGAAATACAAACAGAACAAAGCCACAATTAAGGGAAACACCAACGTTTTTTTGATAGGATGTAGCTCAGGACTTCTGGGAGGTCATTCTAGCTGCTATTAGACAGCTATAAAAAGTATATCAAACAAAATGAACCACAATTATTGAAAATTGACGTTTTTAATAAGATTCAGTTAGGGAAATCATTTTTTTTGTTACTAGTTTGCCACAACAAGTAATCCAAACAAAACAAACACATAATTGGTGTTCAACCAACGTTTTTCGATAGTATTCAGATCAGGGTTTTTGAGGGGCCACTTTAATTGTAACTAGGGGGAAATACAAACAGAACAAAGCCACAATTAAGGGAAACACCAACGTTTTTTTGATAGGATGTAGCTCAGGACTTCTGGGAGGTCATTCTAGCTGCTATTAGACAGCTATAAAAAGTATATCAAACAAAATGAACCACAATTATTGAAAATTGACGTTTTTAATAAGATTCAGTTAGGGAAATCATTTTTTTTGTTACTAGGTTGCCACAACAAGTAATCCAAACAAAACAAACACATGATTGGTGTTCAACCAACATTTTTCGATAGTATTCAGATCAGGGTTTTTGAGGGGCCACTTTAATTGTAACTAGGGGGAAATACAAACAGAACAAAGCCACAATTAAGGGAAACACCAACGTTTTTTTGATAGGATGTAGCTCAGGACTTCTGGGAGGTCATTCTAGCTGCTATTAGACAGCTATAAAAAGTATATCAAACAAAATGAACCACAATTATTGAAAATTGACGTTTTTAATAAGATTCAGTTAGGGAAATCATTTTTTTTGTTACTAGTTTGCCACAACAAGTAATCCAAACAAAACAAACACATAATTGGTGTTCAACCAACGTTTTTCGATAGTATTTAGATCAGGTTTTTTGAGAGTCCACTTTAATTGTAACTAGGGGGAAATACAAACAGAACAAAGCCACAATTAAGGGAAACACCAACGTTTTTTTGATAGGATGTAGCTCAGGACTTCTGGGAGGTCATTCTAGCTGCTATTAGACAGCTATAAAAAGTATATCAAACAAAATGAACCACAATTAATGAAAATTGACGTTTTTAATAAGATTCAGTTAGGGAAATCATTTTTTTTGTTACTAGTTTGCCACAACAAGTAATCCAAACAAAACAAACACATAATTGGTGTTCAACCAACGTTTTTCGATAGTATTTAGATCAGGTTTTTTGAGAGTCCACTTTAATTGTAACTAGGGGGAAATACAAACAGAACAAAGCCACAATTAAGGGAAACACCAACGTTTTTTTGATAGGATGTAGCTCAGGACTTCTGGGAGGTCATTCTAGTCGCTATTAGACAGCTATAAAAAGTATATCAAACAAAATGAACCACAATTATTGAAAATTGACGTTTTTAATAAGATTCAGTTTGGGAAATCATTTTTTTTACTAGGTTGCCACAACAAGTAATCCAAACAAAACAAACACATGATTGGTGTTCAACCAACGTTTTTCGATAGTATTCAGATCAGGGTTTTTGAGGGGCCACTTTAATTGTAACTAGGGGGAAATACAAACAGAACAAAGCCACAATTAAGGGAAACACCAACGTTTTTTTGATAGGATGTAGCTCAGGACTTCTGGGAGGTCATTCTAGCTGCTATTAGACAGCTATAAAAAGTATATCAAACAAAATGAACCACAATTATTGAAAATTGACGTTTTTAATAAGATTCAGTTAGGGAAATCATTTTTTTTGTTACTAGGTTGCCACAACAAGTAATCCAAACAAAACAAACACATAATTGGTGTTCAACCAACGTTTTTCGATAGTATTTAGATCAGGTTTTTTGAGAGTCTACTTTAATTGTAGCTAGGGGGAAATACAAACAGAACAAAGCCACAATTAAGGGAAACACCAACGTTTTTTTGATAGGATGTAGCTCAGGACTTCTGGGAAGTCATTCTAGCTGCTATTAGAAAGCTAGAAAAAGTATATCAAAATTAATGAACCACAATTATTGAAAATTGACGTTTTTAATAAGATTCAGTTTGGGAAATCATTTTTTTTACTAGGTTGCCACAACAAGTAATCCAAACAGAACAAACCCATAATTGGTGTTAAACCAAGGTTTTTTATAGGATTTGGGATTTTTAGTGGGTCACTCTAATTATTACTAGACAACCATAAAAAGCTACGCAAACAAAACAAACCCACAATTCAAAGAAATATCATCGGTTTTTTATAGGGTTTAGCTCAGGATATCTGGGAGGTCATTCTAGTTACTATTAGACAGCTATAAAAAGTATATGAAACAAAATGAACCACAATTATTGAAAATTGACGTTTTTAATGAGATTCAGGGAAATCATTTTTTTTGTTACCATAACTATATATAAATAACTACAAGTGACTTCAACAAAACAGACCCACAATTGGTAACAAAATATCTGGGAAACCAGTCGAAGAAGAAGAAGAATCATTCTCCACCTCTACAATGCAAACTCTCACTCATTAACGAAAACGTTTTTGAATAGTCAAAGCTTCGAATAGATGAATCATCCGCCTTACGGTCATTATTTAGTACCCACTGATTCCTTCTAATTACAGCAGATCAAAAATAAATTGCGAGAGCAACTTTTTTTTACATCTGAAGAAGCAGTTGTTGCGTTCAAATAACGTGTTTGGGAGGTCAAAATGCTTCTACAATTGGTTCAAACGCATGTACAAGTGTATTGATCTAAATGGGGAGCATTTTGAAAAACACTTCCATAGTTTTTGGCAAAACCACTTGCAGGTATTGAAAAGGCATTAGACGTCGAAAAATTAAACAATTCTAAGTCTTTTGGTATCTTTTTTGTATTCCATTATTGGAATTCATTCTATTTCGTCGAATTGAAAAGAAAATTTTTCTATAATACGATCCTGCATGCCCAGAAGAATCGCATATACTTTGGGTTGTGACTAATTCGATTTTTATTAATTAAAACATGAATTTTAAAATAAAATATCTAATTATAATCTCATTTTAATATATTCCTGATACTAAATTCATACACCGAATTCAATCAATGCCAAATTTCTTTTGAACAACATATCCTCTACTTCTAATAAATGTCCAGACTTTTTTGTAGTTTCTAATATTGTCAGAATTGTAATTTGTAAAGATTATACATCATAGTTTACTTTGTTTCAGTACTTAGTAATTAACGCAGCCGAAAAAAGCTTGAAAAACCTTTCAATTTTCAATTCAATTGCAAAGCTACATCTTCAGATGTTTCAGTTTAATCACAATTATTTATCTATAAAACTTCCGTGAAACAATCGTTTATAAGGAGGTTTTCATTTTATTTTGTTTATGATTTATAGCTAAATTTATTACTTTTCGGAGTCACGTTTAATTATGATTATCAATTATTTATTTATAAAAGTTCCTGGTAACAATTGTTTATAAAAAGGTTTTCATTCAATTTTGTTTTTGATTTATCGTTAAATATAATATTGAAATAATTGGTTTCTAATATCCGAAATTTATTAATTGAATATTAAAAAAATACCTTGACATTCTCAAATTACATTGAATATGTTAATCCGCAGTATCGAAAATCATATGTACTTGATCAGATCTAAGTCCTTGTACAAGATGGAAAGTTCCTGATTATGATTATTATATTTTTTCTAGACTAGTTTTGATCTACAGCCTTCGAGATATAAGCTAGAGCTGGATCTTCATTTTGTTTCATGCATCTCTGCCATCTTCTGTTCGTAGAGTCAAGAAATTTCTTTCTGGAAGGCTGATTTTATGTCTTACTGGTATCAAAGTTATTTGGGTAGACAAAAAGACAAATTACAGAGCATTTTCATGATAAAATAAAAAGCTGCTGGTTCATTTTTCATTTCCCATTCTTCGAAGTAACCTTGGTGAACGTTCCACTATTTCCTCGGTGTTGTTTTCTGGAGTTTGTGATCTGGAAGAGTTATTTTAGTTACCCTAATCATGGTATTTTGGTATTAAAACGATTCTTTCTTGTTGGAGAATCCAAATTCGATAGAGTGAATTATGTATCGGGATTTTAGGTCATTTACAAGACTCGGAAGTGGATTTATGTTAATAATGAGAGCCTTTTGAGGACATAGTTGGGTGAGGTACAGTAGGCGGTTGCTCTATACTCGATTATTGGTCGGATGAAGAAGGATAAAAGGGTCAGTTAGTTCAAATTCTCCTCTGAATGCCTTGATGAGACAAACTCCGTTCAAATTATTGGTCAAATCGAACGTCCACCTCAGACGTTTTCTCTGCTGAGAACGAGACGTTCTCCTCAAATCCTTAGGTGGAAATTACGCGGTAAAAGTCTTACGCTCAGGTTGTTGGGATGGTTGAAGACGATGGTTCTTCTGCATCGATCCCATGATTAATTTTGGAGATTTTGGGATCCAATATTAAGAGAGAGAATGTCTGGAGCGGTTGCAGTTTCGTCTGATCCTAAGGGGTGTCGAAGTCCAGGAGTTACGTTGTAAAATGAAACAAAATACTTTTTCCAAAAATAATTTTATTGAAGAGTAGTTGATTACATGATCAGACACGAAACATTATATAAAGATGTGAAATATGACCAAAAAAAATACTAAATTATTGCTAATAATATTTATAATTCATGTTCATAAAATATTTGTTGACATATATTAAAGAGTATTCTGCATGTAATTGTATAACAAAGTTCCTTGTTTCTATCGTTTTCCAGAACGTGGTTGACCAATAACAACTTTGGGTCTGTATCCATTTTCAGAAGCTTCAAACGTTACACTCACTGGAGTACCATCGAGAAGGGTATAAGAAAAGTCACCATCTACAGTTAAAAGTGCGTCATCTGGGGTGGCTCCTGGTTTCACTACTCCTGATTCCTGTCTTTTGATACCGTTGCTTGTTTCAAAACTATAAAAGAACAATTTATATGATTACAACCGTCAGACCATTTGTAAAATGAAAATATCTTCAAAATATCAATCGTTCTAATTCAAATGTTTACATACGATATATACAGGATGACCCAAATGACCCAAATCGTTGATATTGTTATCATTGTGCTGGATATGGGTGAAAGATCGAGATATCTATCAATATTCGAATATTTAAAAGAAACCAAGCTTGTGTTTTTGATTCGAATGAAGCAAATTTAACATACGAAATATGTATCAGCGCCGCGATCGCAGTTACCAAGAAGAAAAAATGTATCAGCGCCATATTTAGATCGTTGCTGCAGACATTTTCTTTGTAGTACTTGTTTACGATGCCAGTTTCAATTAAAAATGCAATGAAAGTTGAACCAAATGAAATTTATTAGAGGATGGATCAGACAATGACAATGTGAATGCCTATCTTCGGTTGTTAATGAGCTGGTTCACGCAAATGAAGAAAGTTATGAGTTAAAACGTAGGTTTACAATTGGTACTCTTGCATCACATGATCACCCTCCGTACAACCTGGACCTCTTCTTCTATCTAAAATCTTTGGCGGCCACCACATGGTTGAAAACACAAGCGACATTTTTTACAAGATAATTGTCCAACTGATCAAATAAATGATCTATAAATTGGACACCTTGTATACATGATCGTTTCATATAAAACATCCCGATTGGATGACATTAACCATTGCCTGAAGGATCTGAAGGACTATTAATAATGTTCTAATATAAAGAAAATAATTGTAGTTGTGTAATAGACGCGAGGAATAATTTTTTTACTTTTAATTACATCACAATTATTATTAAACACGCTATTAATCAAAAGAAACTAAAAACCGTGAAAATATATACAAAAGATCTGAAAAATGGATATTAATATTAAAATTTGTTTCTTCTATTTAAGTTACATGTTATAGAAACCTTGATTAAATGCCTCGATAGTATAAAGTCGAGGAACCCAAACAAGTTTTTTTTTTTGGTACAACTCGTGGTCAAGCCCCTTCTATTTTAAGTTTATACACAAAACATAATATTTAACGTTCCTGTAATTAATTTCTATGCACATTTAGATATAAAAAAAACGATAATGTTGATGTTTGATTGTGGCATCTCGCTTCAAGTTCGCGGATTCTCTGCACCGGAAACTATGAAGGGTTGTGCAAATTGGACAGTTTTTTCTCCATCATAACCCACTCATATTCTATGGGATTCAGTAATCAAGGTGGTTGAGCTATTTTCTTCCAGAAGCATCATAGATGAATCTGCAAAATGTTAATTATCTTGCTGGATAAAACATGTGGACGTCCATCATAACCCACTCATATTAGATGGGATTTAGTAATCAAGGTGGTTGAGCTATTTTCTTCCAGAAGCATCATAGATGAATCTGCAAAATGTTAATTATCTTGCTGGATAAAACATGTGGACGTCCATCATAACCCACTCATATTAGATGGGATTCAGTAATCAAGGTGGTTGAGCTATTTTCTTCCAGAAGCATCATAGATGAATCTGCAAAATGTTAATTATCTTGCTGGATAAAACATGTGGACGTCCATCATAACCCACTCATATTAGATGGGATTTAGTAATCAAGGTGGTGGAGTTATTTTCTTGGAAGCATCATAGATGAATCTGCAAAATGTTAATTATTTTGCTGGATAAAACATGTGGACGTCCATCATAACCCACTCATAATCGATGGGATTTAGTAATCAAGGTGGTTGAGTTATTTTCTTAGAAGCATCATAGATCGATTTGCAAAATGTTAATTATCTTGCTGGATAAAACATGTGGACGTCCATCATAACCCACTCATATTAGATGGGATTTAGTAATCAAGGTGGTGGAGTTATTTTCTTGGAAGCATCATAGATGAATCTGCAAAATGTTAATTATTTTGCTGGATAAAACATGTGGACGTCCATCATAACCCACTCATATTAGATGGGATTTAGTAATCAAGGTGGTTGAGTTATTTTCTTGGAAGCATCATAGATGGATCTGCAAAATGTTAATTATCTTGCTGGATAAAACATGTGGACGTCCATCATAATCCATTCATAATCGATGGGATTTAGTAATCAAGGTGGTTGAGTTATTTTCTTCGAAGCATCATAGATGGATCTGCAAAATGTTAATTATTTTGCTGGATAAAACATGTGGACGTCCATCATAATCCACTCATAATCGATGGGATTTAGTAATCAAGGTGGTTGAGTTATTTTCTTAGAAGCATCATAGATCGATTTGCAAAATGTTAATTATCTTGCTGGATAAAACATGTGGACGTCCATCATAACCCACTCATATTAGATGGGATTTAGTAATCAAGGTGGTGGAGTTATTTTCTTGGAAGCATCATAGATGAATCTGCAAAATGTTAATTATTTTGCTGGATAAAACATGTGGACGTCCATCATAACCCACTCATATTAGATGGGATTTAGTAATCAAGGTGGTTGAGTTATTTTCTTCCAGAAGCATCATAGATCGATTTGTAAAATGTTAATTATCTTGCTGGATAAAACATGTGGACGTCCATCATAACCCACTCATATTAGATGGGATTTAGTAATCAAGGTGGTTGAGTTATTTTCTTGGAAGCATCATAGATGAATCTGCAAAATGTTAATTATCTTTCTGGATAAAACATGTGGACGTTCATCATAATCCACTCATAATCGATGGGATTTAGTAATCAAGGTGGTTGAGTTATTTTCTTAGAAGCATCATAGATCGATTTGCAAAATGTTAATTATCTTGCTGGATAAAACATGTGGACGTCCATCATAACCCACTCATATTAGATGGGATTTAGTAATCAAGGTGGTGGAGTTATTTTCTTGGAAGCATCATAGATGAATCTGCAAAATGTTAATTATTTTGCTGGATAAAACATGTGGACGTCCATCATAACCCACTCATATTAGATGGGATTTAGTAATCAAGGTGGTTGAGTTATTTTCTTGGAAGCATCATAGATGAATCTGCAAAATGTTAATTATTTTGCTGGATAAAACATGTGGACGTCCATCATAACCCACTCATATTAGATGGGATTTAGTAATCAAGGTGGTGGAGTTATTTTCTTGGAAGCATCATAGATGAATCTGCAAAATGTTAATTATTTTGCTGGATAAAACATGTGGACGTCCATCATAACCCACTCATATTAGATGGGATTTAGTAATCAAGGTGGTTGAGTTATTTTCTTCCAGAAGCATCATAGATCGATTTGTAAAATGTTAATTATCTTGCTGGATAAAACATGTGGACGTCCATCATAACCCACTCATATTAGATGGGATTTAGTAATCAAGGTGGTTGAGTTATTTTCTTAGATGCATCATAGATGGATCTGCAAAATGTTAATTATCTTGCTGGATAAAACATGTGGACGTCCATCATAACGCACTCATATTAGATGGGATCTAGTAATCAAGGTGGTTGAGTTATTTTCTTAGAAGCATCATAGATGGATCTGCAAAATGTTAATTATCTTTCTGGATAAAACATGTGGACGTCCATCATAACCTACTCATATTCGAACGGGAAAATTTGATAGTTAATATTATCATAACATCCTGCTCTAAATATAGTGATGAAGTTGCTTAGAAAATTAAGGTCAAGGATAATTCCTTCTGATTAAAATAGTAATGTCAGTGAATATAGTGAGTTGCTATATTTTTATATAGTAAATGATTTAGTAAGTGAAGTCACACTTTAACTAAATTCTTTGAATGGCATAAGTAATTCTTAATATCAGTTTCGTGATCACTCGATTCACTGGAAACGATAATTACTTCAAAGAAGACATTAACAACCATTCCGAAAACCTAGTTCAGCTTGTGAATAATCTTAAGCTTAATTTTAAAAATTCTTAGCGTGATCTATGAAGGAAAAATATCTATTCACCTAGTATTTCTCTGTAATTAATAGGTAAGAAGCTGTGACAAAGACTTTTTAGTAGTCACACGAAATTTACTAATTTGATCTACAGTCTAACCTTGGAATTATTTAAAACTACCAACCAGTACCACAAAATCTGATAATGTGTGATTATATTATATAATAATAGATATAAAAATGAGTTTTCTCTGAAATTTAATTCTGAACTATTAGAAACTTTTTTTGTAACCTATAGTCGAGGTAAAGCAAATCGATGGCTTCTTCATTATGAATTATATACAATAACTTACAAATATTAATATTTTTTCTTCAATTTCGTACAGCTTCTATTTATATAAGAAACTTGATGAAAAAAATACGGGACTTAGTAGATAATGTAAAAATAATGCTGTTACATAAAAAATGTTTCTCATACAACCCCTTGTTTCTGAATTATAGGCATTTGAAGTTGCTAATACAGATGTTTAAGTATATATTCGAACATTATGAATTTTTAATGAACTCAATTTCATTTAAAAGCATTAAATTATCAATATCATTGAAAAATTTCAACTCACTCAAAATTGTATCCGTCCAATCTCACATCGTTGTTAAATTTGACAATTTGAGCTTGAGCGTCTCCATCGGCAGGTCTAGCCTCTACACAGTAAACCACCAAAGCACCAACAATGACAAAGCTCCTGACAAACAACATATTCGTCGAATTCACGGATGCAAAGTATAAAATCCACAGAGGTGCGTTTCTATAAAATAGCTTAAATCCGTGTAATTGCTGGGTTACGCAATGAACAATTGATTACTTGATGAATCTTTATTGATACGTTGGAAATAGAAGGCGAGGTGGTAATATTTGAATGGAATGTTTAGAATAAATAGATGAACAAGAAAATTGGAAAAATTCTCCATTTCACCCGATATTTGATCACTGTTTTATGAAATATCAATACGACGAAGAAGTGACCTCTCTCCAATCTAGTTTGGATGAGTTTCTGTTTAATACAATCACTTCTTCATCAACAAATACAATTTTTTGTTAATCTTACAGACACACGGTATTCTGATTCAGTTTTCTCAGAAACAAGTACCGTGAATCTATGACTTAGATGATAATATTGATTCTTCTCCAAAGAATCGTATTTTAGTACCATTTCCGGATATTCCAATATAAATTATCTCGAGGTAAAGATATAAAATATTCATCAAACTTATTATCACAAAAATCATAGGACTTTCGCCTTCAATCGCATTCAATAATTCAACAAAAAATTTTTTAGACGTCGCCATCTCAAAGTTATTCGTTCTGTATTCGTTTACATACCGAAAGTTGCGTTTTGAGTGTTCCATGTAGTGAAAGTGACACTGCAAAACACTTTCGAACGTTCTGGAGTAGACTTCCTAACCATTTCAATGTTGACAGTTGACAGTTCCACTTCGATGATTCTGCAAAACTTTCTTCCACCACAAATACGAATCAATCAACAAATTCTATCGAAATCACAAACACATCTACAGAGATTCCATCAACATCTTGTTTCCTTTTTGTAAAGGTTGGGATCAGATAGTTGGAATTCATGGAAAAGTCTAATGGCACCGACCGTGACATAACGAAGTGGAAACTATAATGTCTCGGTGACACGACTGCTTGTCATTTAACGGTCATAATTAAATATGATGGAAACTATCAAATAAAGCAGGTGGCTCCATCTGTTAGTGGGTAGCCGATTGTTGAGTTATTTTTCTAGTTGTTTCTAAGAAGAAGTTAACTACAACCGAATAGAATATTCTAGACAGATCTTAGAAATTCTAGGATGTTCTATAATGATTGCGAGAATAAGGTGGTGATTCAAGCAATCCCGGTGGTAAAGAAGTGATGTGATGAAGTTTTCCGTGTAAAATTAACTTATACAATGTTATTCAAACACCGTTTAGACGAGAAATCTTATCATACGTATAAATCTATTCTTAAACCACTTGTTTATTGTCATTTTTAACAATTTGTTGTAACTTGGCTTACGAGTATGGTCCGAGAAGTACAATACTTTTAATTGAAAGCCAATATATCCAATATAAAAGCTGAATTAGATTCGACTCAGAGCGAGACTGCTTCTACGTTATTAATAGTAAAATATTGGTTTTAAACGAGGCCGTTCGACCTGCGTACACCAGCATCGCAGTGGTTGACCAAATGAGTTGAAGAAAATTTGCGAAGAAGTATTGGATCTCGCGTTTGCTCACAATGGAATAAAAAAAGCGTGAAGATGTTTCTATTGAGTGTTTCACACAAATAAAGCCGCTTCATGACCATGGATAAAACTGGGTCCATCACTCTACACCCGAAGCAAAAGAACAATCCAAACAATGGGCTGAAAAGGAAGAACCGGCTCCTCAATGACCTTTCTATCTGCAGTCATGTTCATAACATCGGTTGAATTACTACCTAATGCATCCTATTCGCCAGATTTAGCCCCCTCGGACTATTTTTTTGTTCTCAGATTTAAAAAAAAGTTGGTATTATACATTTAAGAACTATATGATTTGCAGAATTTTGTAGATAATTGAATGTACGTACAAAATGCCGCAGAATTATAAATACCACCGTTAATTTTTGAAATAACTTTTTTTATGTTTCAATTCGATTATCAAGATATTGCTAGTTTAATTCTCTTAGTATTCATATTTTTACTAGCCTAAGAATATATTATAAATACCAAAGAGTTTATTATTATTGCTGCACATCTTCATTTAGTTGTTGTAACATACAAGGATTTAGTGGCAATCTGCATTTTAAAAATAAATATGAATGCAATAATTATGAAAATGTTACTTGACTTTTTGAAAAGGTCACAAATAATACGACTTTAACAGGAATTGTTATTAAAAAGTTGTTTCGCATTAAACGAATATTTTCTTCAGAGGTAACTTTATAAACAATCTTCGAATTGTATACAACTTTTAGTTAGAT
The DNA here is from genome assembly GCF_026230105.1 of Diorhabda sublineata. Taxonomy (NCBI): domain Eukaryota; kingdom Metazoa; phylum Arthropoda; class Insecta; order Coleoptera; family Chrysomelidae; genus Diorhabda; species Diorhabda sublineata. The sequence goes on along the minus strand of NC_079484.1, from coordinate 3,415,758 downwards.
AAATCTACCATATTTCAAAGTTGTCATTATTGGATGAATCCATCTTGAAATGTCGTCGAAATGACTTCATATGAACTGAATTTTATCTACATACGTGGAAACGACCTAAAATTTACTTGGATTTGAGTTTATAGGAATGGCGAAGGAAGCAAATATTTTTTCATCTATTATTTTAGCTCATACATTAATTTTTTGCTATTGTAGGGTGCAAGCTTCCCCGTAGAGCCACTATGAACATTTCTTTATTTATTAATATGCACATTTCCCTACTACCTTCTCGCCCTTTACGATAAAACCTTTTATTCCGAAGATATTTACAATTATATTGATATGCATATACAAAATAAGTTAAATAGAGAATCAAAACTTCAATTTTTCTGGTGAAACTAAAATAATACCGAGTTTAAAACACTAATTATTCCATCCAACTATTAGAAGTATGTCGATTTACATTTTAATTAATAGAAAATCTTACTCAGATTACTTACAGTAGTTCTCTCATAGGATTTCGGTTAGGATATACATTATTAAAGATATCACACGTTTATATTAACTTTTACCCAAAACATCATATTTTATTATCATTAAAATCTCATTGCGTTCTTTCTCAGGTAAACTATGTCTAGTAAAATCAACATTAATAGTATTTTCGAATGAAAATTATTGTTTCTTTGTCGACATTTTCTTTTTTTTCCTTTCGTCGACCTTCCGAAATTCCAGCACTGCAGAGGAATCTTTTCTATATCAAGAACAAACCTAATATATCCCTCCAGCATGAATAATGTTCCAAATCATAACCTAACCCAACGAACCTTTCTCTTTACTTTAGATAATCCAAACATTCAAGTTTTTCTATAATGATTGGTTGTCATAAACAAAAAGGATCTAGAGGATATTGAACAAATTATTACAAATTTATTTCGTCAGTCGATTAGTCAGAAAAATGGAAATCTATGCAGTGACAGCTATATATGTGATAGTTTGGTTAGGTAAGGTTAGGTTAGGTTAGGTTAGGTTAGGTTAGGTTAGGTTAGGTTAGGTTAGGTTAGGTTAGGTTAGGTTAAGTGAAGTTATGCGTACAAATCAAATACAAAATTCAGAGGAATATAAAAAAGAAACAAGGCATAAACAATTACCAATGATAATTTCGTAAATGTAATTAAATTTAGAGTATGTATTATTCATTCGAGTTTTTCTATAATGATTGGTTGTCATAAACAAAAAGGATCTAGAGGATATTCAACAAATTATTACAAATTTATTTCGTCAGTCGACTAGTCAGTAAAATAGAAATCTAAGCAGTGACAGTTAAATATGTGATGGTTTGGTTAGGTAGGGTTAGGTTAGGTTATGTTATGTGAGGTTAGGTTAGGTTAGGTTAGGTTAGGTTAGGTTAGGTGAAGTTATGCGAACAAATCAAATACAAAATTCAGAGGAATATAAAAAAGAAACAAGGCATAAACAATTACCAATGATAATTTCGTAAATGTAATTAAATTTAGAGTATGTATTATTCATTCGAGTTTTTCTATAATGATTGGTTGTCATAAACAAAAAGGATCTAGAGGATATTGAACAAATTATTACAAATTTATTTCGTCAGTCGACTAGTCAGAAAAATAGAAATCTATGCAGTGACAGCTATATATGTGATAGTTTGGTTAGGTAAGGTTAGGTTAGGTTAGGTTATGTTATGTTGGGTTAGGTTAGGTTAGGTTAGGTTAGGTTAGGTTAGGTTGAGTTATGCGAACAAATCAAATACAAAATTCAGAGGAATATAAAAAAGAAACAAGGCATAAACAATTACCAATGATAATTTCGTAAATGTAATTAAATTTAAAGTATGTATTATGTAATCAAAACTATTGTTGAAAATTGCTTACAATTAATTAGTAGGTTGCTCACAGCCTGAAGACTTTTTTTGCTTTTGATACATGGAAATAAGAAAACTAACATTTTATAAGATATTTAATGATTAATGCGTAAAGTTTTCGAGTTAAAAATATATTATCAGACGAAGAAGCTTGTTAAAGGTTACGATGAACTTATAAATTGTTTTATATCTTAATAAGAGTCAGTTTATTTTTGATTTCACTTCATTTTATCAACAAATGACAAAAGTTCAGTTCTCAAACTAGTACATTACACACTACAAGGGACGAAAGTTAAATTTTCGGACCTGCGTGTCATGATTTCTGAGGCCTAGCCGAGGACCGATATTTCAACTTTCGGCCCGTGTAGTGTACACGATTTTTGGTATGAAGAGAAAGTTTTTTTTCTTTACTATTATTATATTTGGTCACTTGATGGGGATGACATCTGTTCGTGCAAAATCCTCTGGTTAGTCTTTTTTTGTCGTTCATTCTCTGCTATTTGTGTTAACTTAAGTATTCTGTAGTGACTACTGGCTATTTGCTGAACTCATTGATGATAAATTCAGCTGAAGAAGCTGAAACTGAAGCCTATTTTGAAGCAAAGGAAAAAAATCCTTCTACAAGCACTGCATCGATAAGTTAGAGAACAGTTGGAATGATATATTGCTCTTGAAGGAGATTACGATTAATAAAATCGATTATTACCAAAAAAAAGTTTTTCTTAGTTAGTCACACGACTTATTGAGTGATGTTATGTGGATTTAGGTGGCCAATTTATTTGCTTGGAAATATAACTTTGCCATATTAATAAAGAGGCCGCGATAACTATGATTATCTTTTGGAATTATCAACTTTTTGTTGAAATTTGAAAGTAGTTTTTTGGCGAGATTATACTTCAATATCATCATCAAGTCTTCCAATTCTATATGGATTATGGCTATCGTTTTTAGCGCTTTAAAATCCTTTTTTTGAGGCGGATTACTCCTCGTTTTCTATTTTTGTTTTCTTTACAGTTTATCGTTTGTCTTGGTTGCTTTTATAACTATTTTCCATTCCTTTCGGTTCTGGTATTTTACCCTCTAGTTCTCTATATTGAGTACTCTTATGTCTTTCTCTATTTCTTTTCTCAAAGTCTTTCTCGATCTACTTTTTCTTCTTGGCCACAATGGAGTCAATTGCGTCATTCTTTTGATCATTTCAATTGGTTTTCTTCTCATTATGTGCCCGGCCCAGTTGAGTCTTTTTGCTTTTATGTATCTCACTATATTTTTCTTCTCCAGCTCTATTTCTTCGTTTTTCTTTGCTCTTCTTTCTCCTTCCTGTGTTACGTTTGGACCTTCATATATCTTTCCCTCGGTTCTTTTGAGTTCTTCTTCTTCTCATTTGTTTTGTTTGGTTATGTTTTTGTTTTTTAACAGGTTTTTGTTTCTTCCATAAGCTTGATAGCCCTTTTGTATCCTATCCTCTATCCTCTCTCTGTTTGTTTGTTCCTAGATAGTTGGTTTTTTTCTGCATTTATTTCCGGTCCGGTCTGATTCTTCTTCTAATTTGTTTATCGATGTTATTAATTCCTTCTGTCTATTCGCTATGATCGTTATGCTGATATAATTTTCTTTATTTTGTAGTCCTGCGTTTCTCACAATACCTTCCAGAATTATGTTGAATAGCGTTCGTGACATTGGGTCTCCCTGCTTAACGCCCTTATTTGTGTACGTTTTATCTGATGTTGTACCTTGGAATCTCACTTTAATGTCACTCTTATTTAGTATTATTTCTATGAGTTTTCTCAATTTGTTTGGATATCCTTGTCTTTCTAATTCCTCTGTTATTTTCTCTATCGTCAAAAGCACTTCTGAAGTCAATAACTTGAACTGAAGTTCCGGTTCCTTCAACCTTTTATTTATTCAATTTTACAGTATTTTATAGGCGGTATTTAGTAGGGTGATGGCTCCGTGATTCTTCCATATTTCTTTATATGCTTTCTTAAATATTGGCGTGATTATGCCTTTGCTTCACTCGTCTGGGATTTTGTTTTGTTTCCATATTTGCTCCATTAGTTGATAAATATGTTTACTTAGTTTTTCTCCACCATATTCAAGAAGTTCCGGTTCTATTCCATCATCTCCCGGTGCTTTGTCCGCTTTGTCCGCAGTTTTCTTATTTCGTATTGCACCTCATTTTCTGTTGTGCATTTTACTTCTTCAGTTTCTTCCTCTGTTAACATTATTTCTTTATTTGCTTTGATTTTTTCTTTCTCGTTAAGTCTTTATGGTATTCTTTCCATATATTTCCCATCTCATGTGGTCGGTGTTCTGTTTTGCCATCTCTCGCTTTTATCTCTCTAGCTCTTGCTCTTGCTCTTGCTCTATTCGTCTCTACTTCAATATATTCAAAATAAAACAAAATATTTCAAATTGCTGATGTATTTATATAAATTAGTTTTTTTTATGTTGATACAAAATTAGAACATTTTGTATAATAAAACAACTAAATTTGTCATGTTAGTAAGGCCGTTTAAATAAATGGTTTTTCTCAACAAAATTTCCATTCGTATTATATCACATATTCTAATTTCCGTTACCTAAAGCGCCATCCTTCTTGTTATTGATATCTACGATCGTCATATCTAGAATCGTATCTTGCCCCAGGTTGATATCTAGGATCAGGATTCGTTCTAATTAAATCTAAAGCCCTTTGAATTGCAGGTGGAATTGGAGGAGGAGTGGGAAGATGTGGTCCAAATGCGCGGAAACCGTTTTCATCGGCAACGTATGTTAAAGAGATGACGCTGTTATCTGGTGCGGTATATCTGAATCCTCCTTTAGCTTCAGTTGCTTCTGCTTGAGAACCTCTATTCTTCAAGATACCTTGTTCTTCTGCAGAAATGCCGTTTTCCGTATCGTAACTGTAAAATAATGAAACAAAAATTAATTAAAATACGCGTATTATCTGAGGAGAAAACATTTTCTTTTAAAATAAAAACATTGCTCAGTTGATTACTGGTAAGGGTGGTTAGAGCTACGATTTTACAAAATGTTGAGTCTAAATATGTTTAAAATCTTCCATGTTTACTAAATTTTTGAATTTAATTTGAAAGAGCTCGGACATCCTAAGGTAGAAAGAATCATTATACTAGTAGTAGTACCCTCGTATAATTGGAACGATTATTTATTAAATACTGTACTAGTATAATGTATAAACTGCAAAGTAGGGTATACTAAATGCATAATAGTCATTGTAAATTCTAAATGAGAGTTTAGAACTGAGAAATAATCTTGAGAATTTTGTTGAGCATGATTTTCGTGTTAGATTCGATCAGTTCTTTTAGTTTCTATTATTCTTATACACCGGAAACCAAGTATGTTTCACAAAACAATAGATTCAGACGTCAATCCTCAAATTGCTGTTCTATGGGGTATTTGACAGTTGGAAGTAAGTGATGACAATTTTACCGACAAATAAAAGTCATCCAGTTGTCGAAAAACAATGTTTTTCGGATATAAACGCCATCTATATTAAGCGCTCAGCACCTTATAATTAAATTTTTATTCAATGATGATGCAATTAAAGAATTTCTGTATTTTTATATTTATTTATTTATTCAAAGATGGCGCGGCATGATTCAAATTTATATTTAAGATGATATATTGATTAGACATATAAATATAATATATTAAATTGATAAATATTATAAAAAATAGTTGCTTGTAATTATTTGAATAACAATGGAAGGAATGTATTCACTAACCTCCATTTATAAGATCCGTCAGCGTTTGGTCCTTCTTGCGTTTGACTTATAATTCTTATCGCAGCCCCCCCTATTGCTGGTCTGTAATATTGAGCTCTAGCAATTGCTAGAATAGCAAACAGTATTATCTGAAAAAAAAAACGAAAAATACAAACAAATAAAGTTTCCCAAAAATGTAATAGCAAAATTTCAACGCAAAATCCATTTTTCTAGTATTAAAAAAATTTTGTATCGATTGGAACGAATATAAATCCGAAGGTACGATATCGGGCAAGAATGGTGGGTGAGGTTTGTCCAAATATCGGCACTTCTAAATGAACAGATTCGTGTATATAGGCCAAACATCGTTTTGGAATACAAACAGGTTTCGCTGTACGCTGTGATGATTTATTTGAAGAGAGCCACCACCTTCGCCCTTAGCAAGTGTCTGTCTAAAGTTGTCGGGATTGGTGAGAGATCAAAATTGCAGAATCTGATTCTAAACAAACGTTTTATCACTGCTTCTCAAGAAGTGGAATTTTCAACCGGCTAGTTCCATTTTACAGATTTGATTTGCCGCTTTAAAGTTTGATTAAGGGATGGAAAAAGCGTGTAGAAAATTATTTCAACCGTGTCGGAATATTTTTTAAAATATATTCGGGACATTTGACAAATGACAAACTACTAGAAACAATTAATAACATTTCAGTCAACGATGTTTTTCTGGTATTTTCTCGACTTTTCTCCTTTATATTCAGTAGTTACAGAATTAAATAATTCACGAAATAGTATTATCACACTTAAACTTAAATCATTAGAATAAACTTTATTACGATAAGTTCAAATTTAAAAAAAAATTGTTCAGAAGCCCAACACCACTATTTTTTATACTTTCGATGGTTTATTTTTGAGTAAATTTCAAGGAAACAACTTTTGTTTCGTCAGTCTTGTTTCTAGGAATTTTCAAAAATTCACATATTTGACGAAGGTACTCACCAAAAATTTCATAATTCTATACTGACCACAACTACACTGTATCAACATTTATTACTAGATCTAGTTTATATACGAATGCGGTCTCGGGAAAATAATTGCGAGCCCCCTCAACCATCCTTGTTTTTCGATAAATTTTTTACCAACAAAAGGTCACGAGCTTCAAGATAGGCGCGTCTTTTTATTCGTTATAAATTAAGAAAATTTATGCTTGAAATTTGAATATATATATATATATATATATAGATATAATGAGATGCTGTCTTCAATTATCTTTTCTTCGCAAATAAAAAGACAAGTGTTGCAAACAAATTGATTGCGTCTTATTTGAACCCTAATTTGTAATGGGCGTAGACTCATTTGATGAATAATTTCTCAATTTATCAATAGCATTGTCTCTGGGACGTATACTGATTATTTTATTCTATTTCTTCACTTATAATTAGAGAATTTGCAACGCAGCAATCGTGCAAAATTACATATCTGGCCAGAACTACAGAAATAATTATTTTTCTACAGAATTCTTGCACAAATATAAAGTTTTTCATTGTTAAATGCTTATACATATTCAACCGTCAATTGAAACGAAATAGAAATGATTCAAACACTGCTTAATTAGTCAATTAATGATATTAATTTACAGTTAAAGTATTGGTCTGCCTAATGAATAACGAGGCGCCTAGAGGGCGCCCTAGACGGGTGAGGTAACTAGATATCTTGTCTATGCACGTCCCAAAACACTTTTCCGTCACTGTTATAGTATTTATGCAGTAGCGGTTTGAAACAAACGTGTTTTTTTCTCACCATGTCTGACGAAAAAACACCAGCAACGTTTCAATCTCAAATTTCTCGTTAAATTGAAAAAAATTGCTATAAATTGTTGCAAGCGGCCTTAGGGGGACAATTCTCAATCTCGTACGTTGTTGAGCTGCCCTGTGACTGTTTCAACTCCGGAAACACTCCAAACAACCAAATTTTGCGTGCAGATCGTCGAATGAGCATCCGGATGATTGCCGAGATTGTAAAAGCCAATAAAGAAGCGATTAGAAAAATTTTACACGAGGAATTACACATAACAAAATGACAAAAGTCTGTGCGAAGTTGGTGCCAAATAATCTGATTCCTGTCTCTAAGATCTTGCATCAACGGGCTTGCTCAGATTTCCTTGAAAGGTTAGAAAAAGATCTGCTTTGAACTCCCTATTTATACTTATCCATAGCAATTTGTTTTCAGTGTTTCACCCTAATTCTTTCCGAATCCTACCATATCCATCTCGGTCTTCTTCTCGCACTTTTCGTCAATCCTACAATCATTTTCATCACTGCTTCCGATCTAGTTCTTGATATATGTCGCTTCCTCAAGCTTTCCTTCTATTTCTATATTTACTTATTCTTCACATGTAAATGGCTATAGGGCCTTGGAAATTTTAAATTTAGTTTGTGAACCCACCTTTTCACTTCACATCGAACTGCCACTGTCAGTTTATACAGTAGACATAACCTTTTCATCATGGTGCCTTGACAATTTTGAATTTAGTTTGTGAACGCACCTTTTTACTTAACATAGACCTGTCACTGTAAGTTTATACAGTAGACATAACCTTTTCATAATGGTGCCTTGACAATTTTGAATTTAGTTTGTGAACGCACCTTTTTACTTAACATAGACCTGTCACTGTCAGTTTATACAGTAGACATAACCTTTTCATCATGGTGTCTTGACAATTTTGAAATTAGTTTGCGAACGTACCTTTTTACTTAACATAGACCTGTCACTGTCAGTTTATATAGTAGACATAACCTTTTCATCATGGTGCCTTGACAATTTTGAATTTAGTTTGTGAACGCATCTTTTCACTTAACATCGAACTGTCACTGTCAGTTTATACAGTAGACATAACCTTTTCATCATGGTGCCTTGACAATTTTGAATTTAGTTTGTGAACGCACCTTTTTACTTAACATAGACCTGTCACTGTAAGTTTATACAGTAGACATAACCTTTTCATAATGGTGCCTTGACAATTTAGAATTTAGTTTGGGAACGCACCTTTTCATTTAACATCGAACTGTCACTGTCAGTTTATATAGTAGACATAGCCTTTTCATCATGGTGTCTTGACAATTTTGAAATTAGTTTGCGAACGTACCTTTTTACTTAACATAGACCTGTCACTGTAAGTTTATACAGTAGACATAACCTTTTCATAATGGTGCCTTGACAATTTAGAATTTAGTTTGGGAACGCACCTTTCAATTTAACATCGAACTGTCACTGTCAGTTTATACAGTAGACATAACCTTTTCATCATGGTGCCTTGACAATTTAGAATTTAGTTTGAGAACGCACCTTTTCACTTAACATCGAACTGTCACTGTCAGTTTATATAGTAGACATAACCTTTCCATCGTGGTGAAGTACACGAACGAACAACGTCTGTAAATCTAAAAAATTTAGTACAGAAATTCGGAGTCGGTATTAATTCCGATTTTCGGTCGTATTTTCGTACAGGCAGTAACAAGTTTAATGGAAAAGTTTGTGTCTACATATTCGTTGTGTGATGTTGCTCTGCCAGTGAGACTACGGGTTGGTCGAAGTGTCGAAAATATCGCTGCTGTTGAAACGTCTGTAGCAAATGATCCAAATCAGTTAATTCCACGACGTTCTCAAGAGTTTAGGGCATCGCTTTATGGCGAATTTTGTGTAAGGATTTTACTTTACACTCATACAAAATCAGGCTCATTCAAGAATTGAAGCCGATGGACCATTAGAAGCAACGTAAGATCTCCAAGATGATCAATTCCATCGAAAAATCATCTTCAGTGACGTAGCTCATTTCTGGCTCAATGGGTTTGTCAATAAACAAAATATGCGGTATTGGGCGGATGAAAATTTACATTTTCTTAATGAAAAACCACTTCATCCACAGATGATAACTGTTTGGTGCGGCTACTGTGAATGATGATCGTTATCGGGTCATGATTATCGATTATTTTTGGCCCGAATTGGAATATATGGATTTGGACAGCATGTGGTTTCAACAGGACGGCGCCACAAGCCACACAGCACACGTTACGAGTACAATCGACAAGTTTGATGAGCGTGTTATCTCAAGATAATAAGTCGACGACGTTGGAAGAACTCAAAGCCAACATTGAACGCGAAATAGCAGCCGTTTCGGCCGAAATGTGTAGCTGAGTCATTGAAAATTGGGTCCAACGAATCAACTGCTGCAAACGTGCTCGCGGTGGCCGTATGAGTCGAGTTCCATTCATGAATGTTTTGAATGTATTTCAACCCGATAATAAAGTTTTTGAAATATTTTAAATGGATTTCATTTTATTTTGAAAAATAGTTGCCAAGTCCTTATTGGAAAACCCCTCATAACTCATTTTCATTTTCTATTTTCATCATTATTTCCTTAATAATACTTTCATCGTTTCTAATTGTTAGTATTTGATATTTTTGATGAATTCGAATTCTCATCTTCCAGTTTTTCACTTTATCTCTTCTTTCTTCTTATCTACTTTATCATTTTTTTGTTTTGTCTTTTTTTGTCTTCTCCTTTTTCTTCTTTTTATTGATTATATTTGAAAAGTAGATTTGAATGAAACATTCTTGGTGCTTATGGAAATTCATATTATATATTGGTTGTATAATCAATAAGGAATGTTGACTCCATTTATATAAAAAATTAAAATCGATTAAAACGAATGGAAATTAGCGACCTTTATCAAATTTATCGTGGGATTACACTTATTTATGTGAAATGTTTCATTTATTGTGTGAATATTAATATTCATTTCTATTTCAAATGATATTTCAAGCAATGTCGTTCACGATATTTATCATACACAATTTCTTGTCTTCAGAGACTGGAGGTAAATAGTTTATATCCCATTTTGCGTTCACTCTACCATAATTCGTATCCCTGTTTTCAGTACATGCTTCCAACGATCTCATTATTTTATTATCTTCATCATTAACTTATCTTGCATTCGAATGTAGAATAATTTTTATAATAAAATCCTTTTTCGTAATCTGTCTCGTTATTTAATATCCAGACCTCGTACATCTTCATTTCTTAAATTATTTAATCTTCCCCAATTTACAGATATTTCAATGTTACTGTTTCCAATAACTTTTGGAGTAAAAGTTAGGGAATATATGGGATAATATGCAGCCTTGACTTACTCCATGTCGTTTATTATTATCCACACTCTCAAATTGCATAATATATTGAATGGAGCTGGTGTATTTTTGACATCTTTGTCAACTAAACCAATAGACATTAAATCTGATATTAATTCGTGTTTGACGTTGACGAATGCTCTGCTATGGTCAATGAAACATACTTATTTATTAAAATTGACATCACTAAATCGTCGACTCTATACTTGGACTGCACTCTCAGAAATTTTTTCAATAAATGATCCAAACTCGAGGAATTGTTGTAAATACAACTTGTGGTGATGCCAGTTAGACAATATACTGTTATTAATACTAGAAATCGTCTTTATGTTTCAGTTTCATAGAAAATTTTTTGCTCCAACAGGAATCCAATGAAATGAATTAATTTGAAGTCATCTGATTGAAGATAACCAATCAGTACATTATGCTCAAACAGTTCCCATAGATAAATTTCGATTTTGACGTTTCAAATATTTAATATTTCAAAATGTCAAATTATTGTGATTGTGATATTGATAAAAATATTAATCAAAGATATTAAAAAGACGGTTTAGGGTAAAAAATAGTGGAGCCCAACAGGAAAGCTGTTACAAGAAAAATATTATGAAGGAATGAAAGTTAGTATTGACCCATTGTATCACAACAAGCATTAAGTAACGTAGAAATAACGAAAATCATGAATTTATGGTATGAAAATACCTCTGAAGGGCTGCATTGGAAGTTCTATCACATATTCGAGGTAGAATTAATTTGGGGAGGTAGGGAAACAGCTGATTGTTTGACTGACTTTTTTGTATCGAATCAAACAACGATGGTTCTGTAACAAATCGAGTTGAATATAATCCTGTATAAGAAATACGATTCAAAATTGGACTAAATCGTCTGCCGAAGCGATTGGTTTCAATATCGAGGAGAAAAAATTACTAATCACTCCAATAGAACGACCGCGGTTAGTTCGAAATGCTTAAAAACGGCGTTGGTCTTTTTCCAAGCGACAAGCTTTCGAAATATAACCATTTTTGGGTTTATTACTACTGAAACTTATATTAATGTGACTGTGTAGAATCATGAATCTACTTATTCAACTTTTATTGGATTGCATTCGATTTTTAGTAAGCACACGAGAACCAACGTCTTACTTAAGCGATTCCATCCGTCCCTTGGACACTCGAAGCTCCATTAACTCACCAAATTACTTATTTTTATATTGATGTGACCCTAGCGACATAAATATAATCAATTATAGCTTTTGTATACAATAGGATTAGTAATTAAGAGTGCATGTACACAGATAAGGCGTTCTTAATAGTCTTGACATCCAACAAGTACAGGACCTAGTCGCATTATTGTAACAACTCCATTTATTTATATTTTATGTTAATAAATAGTTTTTACAAAGTTGTGAATAAAGTTATTTAATTTACATAAGAATCAGTCGTTCTCACGTTACTTAGATATAGAAAAAATTTCGTTGAATTTATTTGAGCGTCTATGTATGTAATGTATCGCTCTATTTAACTGTCATACAAACGTTAAAAGTTAGACGTCATGATGTATGAAATATAATTTATGAAAGATGAATAATAGTATCAAATTTGATATTTATCTCTATAATCTATGTTAATTTTGTTCTCTTTACCAGTCATTTTCAAAAGTACATCAGCATATTACGTAATTCGATGGTTGTCTAGTCGATTGGTTGCGTCTCAAAAGGAAATTTAATAACTGGTGTTATACAGTACCGGATTGAGAAATTGCTTCAAATAAACTTATGGGTTCTTGAGTAAGTCGTTGAAAAAATACTTGATTCACAATATATTAACATAAAATATGAATAAATAGAGTTGTTTCCATAATTTGACTAGGTACTGTACTGTTGGATGTCAAAACTATTAAGAACACTCAATCCGTGTACACACTCTCTTAAATACTAATCCTATTGTATACAAAATCTATAATTAATAATATTTATGATCGTTAAAGTCATATCAATACAAAAATAAGTAATTTGATAAGTTAATAGAACTTCAAGTGTCCAAGGAACGGATGGAATCACTTAAGTAAGACGTTGGTTTCCGTCAGAAGACGGCGAGTTTCAATAAATCTTAACGAATACAATACAATGAAAGTTAAATAGGTAGATTCAAGATTCTTCACAGTAAAATTATTATAAGATAAAAATTACTATAGGTATATTCAGATGTGAGGTTTTATGGCAATTTAGAATGATTTTATTAAGAAACTAACAATTGAAATCTGATGATATAAACACGCTTTCGTGTGCTTAAAACTTTGATACTTTGAGTAGTAGTGCGTATAAAACGTATTATTAAGGTCTCCGAAGTGGCTAGAGTACGAGGCTCATATTCGAGAGGTCCCAGGTTCAAGTCGCGCTAATGCCATCTTTATTTTTCTACTTATGTAGTAATAATTATTTTAGGTGGCATTTATACGTATCGAGGAGAATATTAGACTAATTCATTAACACAAATTCGTCTATTGTTTTGTTAATTTGCTTAAAACTCGATTTAACGGTATATTCAGATATGAGATTTCATGGCAATTTAGAATGATTTTATTAAGAAACTAACAATTGAAATCTGATGATATAAACACGCTTTCGTGTGCTTAAAACTTTGATACTTTGAGTAGTAGTGCGTATAAAACGTATTATTAAGGTCTCCGAAGTGGCTAGAGTACGAGGCTCATATTCGAGAGGTCCCAGGTTCAAGTCGCGCTAATGCCATCTTTATTTTTCTACTTTTGTAGTAATAATTATTTTAGGTGGCATTTAAACGTATCGAGGAGAATATTAGACTAATTCATTAATACAAATTCGTCTGTTGTTTTGTTAATTTGCTTAAAACTCGATTTAAAGGTATATTCAGATATGAGATTTCATGGCAATTTAGAATGATTTTATTAAGAAACTAACAATTGAAATCTGATGATATAAACACGCTTTCGTGTGCTTAAAACTTTGATACTTTGAGTAGTAGTGCGTATAAAACGTATTATTAAGGTCTCCGAAGTGGCTAGAGTACGAGGCTCATATTCGAGAGGTCCCAGGTTCAAGTCGCGCTAATGCCATCTTTATTTTTCTACTTTTGTAGTAATAATTATTTTAGGTGGCATTTAAACGTATCGAGGAGAATATTAGACTAATTCATTAATACAAATTCGTCTGTTGTTTTGTTAATTTGCTTAAAACTCGATTTAAAGGTATATTCAGATATGAGATTTCATGGCAATTTAGAATGATTTTATTAAGAAACTAACAATTGAAATCTGATGATATAAACACGCTTTCGTGTGCTTAAAACTTTGATACTTTGAGTAGTAGTGCGTATAAAACGTATTATTAAGGTCTCCGAAGTGGTTAGAGTACGAGGCTCATACTCGAGAGGTCCCAGGTTCAAGTCGCGCTAATGCCATCTTTATTTTTCTACTTTTGTAGTAATAATTATTTTAGGTGGCATTTATACGTATCGAGGAGAATATTAGACTAATTCATTAACACAAATTCGTATGTTGTTTTGTTAATTTGCTTAAAACTCGATTTAAAGGTATATTCAGATATGAGATTTCATGGCAATTTAGAATGATTTTATTAAGAAACTAACAATTGAAATCTGATGATATAAACACGCTTTCGTGTGCTTAAAACTTTGATACTTTGAGTAGTAGTGCGTATAAAACGTATTATTAAGGTCTCCGAAGTGGCTAGAGTACGAGGCTCATATTCGAGAGGTCCCAGGTTCAAGTCGCGCTAATGCCATCTTTATTTTTCTACTTATGTAGTAATAATTATTTTAGGTGGCATTTATACGTATCGAGGAGAATATTAGACTAATTCATTAACACAAATTCGTCTGTTGTTTTGTTAATTTGCTTAAAACTCGATTTAAAGGTATATTCAGATATGAGGTTTCATGGCAATTTAGAATGATTTTATTAAGAAACTAACAATTGAAATCTGATGATATAAACACGCTTTCGTGTGCTTAAAACTTTGATACTTTAAGTAGTAGTGCGTATAAAACGTATTATTAAGGTCTCCGAAGTGGTTAGAGTACGAGGCTCATACTCGAGAGGTCCCAGGTTCAAGTCGCGCTAATGCCATCTTTATTTTTCTACTTTTGTAGTAATAATTATTTTAGGTGGCATTTATACGTATCGAGGAGAATATTAGACTAATTCATTAACACAAATTCGTATGTTGTTTTGTTAATTTGCTTAAAACTCGATTTAAAGGTATATTCAGATATGAGATTTCATGGCAATTTAGAATGATTTTATTAAGAAACTAACAATTGAAATCTGATGATATAAACACGCTTTCGTGTGCTTAAAACTTTGATACTTTAAGTAGTAGTGCGTATAAAACGTATTATTAAGGTCTCCGAAGTGGTTAGAGTACGAGGCTCATACTCGAGAGGTCCCAGGTTCAAGTCGCGCTAATGCCATCTTTATTTTTCTACTTATGTAGTAATAATTATTTTAGGTGGCATTTAAACGTATCGAGGAGAATATTAGACTAATTCATTAATACAAATTCGTCTGTTGTTTTGTTAATTTGCTTAAAACTCGATTTAAAGGTATATTCAGATATGAGATTTCATGGCAATTTAGAATGATTTTATTAAGAAACTAACAATTGAAATCTGATGATATAAACACGCTTTCGTGTGCTTAAAACTTTGATACTTTGAGTAGTAGTGCGTATAAAACGTATTATTAAGGTCTCCGAAGTGGCTAAAGTACGAGGCTCATATTCGAGAGGTCCCAGGTTCAAGTCGCGCTAATGCCATCTTTATTTTTCTACTTATGTAGTAATAATTATTTTAGGTGGCATTTATACGTATCGAGGAGAATATTAGACTAATTCATTAACACAAATTCGTATGTTGTTTTGTTAATTTGCTTAAAACTCGATTTAAAGGTATATTCAGATATGAGATTTCATGGCAATTTAGAATGATTTTATTAAGAAACTAACAATTGAAATCTGATGATATAAACACGCTTTCGTGTGCTTAAAACTTTGATACTTTGAGTAGTAGTGCGTATAAAACGTATTATTAAGGTCTCCGAAGTGGTTAGAGTACGAGGCTCATACTCGAGAGGTCCCAGGTTCAAGTCGCGCTAATGCCATCTTTATTTTTCTACTTATGTAGTAATAATTATTTTAGGTGGCATTTAAACGTATCGAGGAGAATATTAGACTAATTCATTAATACAAATTCGTCTGTTGTTTTGTTAATTTGCTTAAAACTCGATTTAAAGGTATATTCAGATATGAGATTTCATGGCAATTTAGAATGATTTTATTAAGAAACTAACAATTGAAATCTGATGATATAAACACGCTTTCGTGTGCTTAAAACTTTGATACTTTGAGTAGTAGTGCGTATAAAACGTATTATTAAGGTCTCCGAAGTGGCTAGAGTACGAGGCTCATATTCGAGAGGTCCCAGGTTCAAGTCGCGCTAATGCCATCTTTATTTTTCTACTTATGTAGTAATAATTATTTTAGGTGGCATTTATACGTATCGAGGAGAATATTAGACTAATTCATTAACACAAATTCGTCTATTGTTTTGTTAATTTGCTTAAAACTCGATTTAACGGTATATTCAGATATGAGATTTCATGGCAATTTAGAATGATTTTATTAAGAAACTAACAATTGAAATCTGATGATATAAACACGCTTTCGTGTGCTTAAAACTTTGATACTTTGAGTAGTAGTGCGTATAAAACGTATTATTAAGGTCTCCGAAGTGGCTAGAGTACGAGGCTCATATTCGAGAGGTCCCAGGTTCAAGTCGCGCTAATGCCATCTTTATTTTTCTACTTATGTAGTAATAATTATTTTAGGTGGCATTTATACGTATCGAGGAGAATATTAGACTAATTCATTAACACAAATTCGTCTATTGTTTTGTTAATTTGCTTAAAACTCGATTTAACGGTATATTCAGATATGAGATTTCATGGCAATTTAGAATGATTTTATTAAGAAACTAACAATTGAAATCTGATGATATAAACACGCTTTCGTGTGCTTAAAACTTTGATACTTTGAGTAGTAGTGCGTATAAAACGTATTATTAAGGTCTCCGAAGTGGCTAGAGTACGAGGCTCATATTCGAGAGGTCCCAGGTTCAAGTCGCGCTAATGCCATCTTTATTTTTCTACTTATGTAGTAATAATTATTTTAGGTGGCATTTAAACGTATCGAGGAGAATATTAGACTAATTCAATAACACAAATTCGTCTGTTGTGTGTGTGTTGTCTGTTGAAAATATTAATAAATATATTATAAATTGTATAGGGAAAGAAAATTTTCGCTCGTAGATAAAATATTGTATGCAATTCGTGTGTAAAGGTCCTTTTTGTGTCGCAAGTTTTTACATCATAGAACAAAAAAGAAAGTATTTGGCACTTCACAAGTTTTAACGCTTCTACCCGGTCTATAACTTGACAGTTTATCGTTAGACGCACTGGATGGATGTTGCCTTCTGCTAATCATCATTTTTTTATATATTCATATATTTTTCAAATAATATTTTGTAGCTTTTCGTTGTTATTTGTAATAATTACTCTGTCGTCGACATTTCTAATGTTGTCGATTACTTCTCCGTTGATTTTGATGCCATCTAATAGTTCTACCAGTACTTTCCTAAATATTTCTTCGAGTAAATGTTGATTTGAAGAGGTGACAGAATGCAACCCTGTCGGACTCCCCTCTTGATAGCAATAATTCCTCTGAGCGATTTACCAAGTTTGGTTTTTGCAGTTTGACTCCAGATATACAGTTTTTTGACGTGTTTGACGTTACCGATTGCCTTGGAGAAATCGATGAAGCACAGGTGTACCTCTTTGCATCTCTGGATGAGAATCTGTTTGTATGTTTCTGATATTAATTCAATTTAGAGTTAAAGAATTCTGCTTTTAGAATGTAGCCATTTGATGTACGTCGTGATTTTGGTTTCTTATCGTAACCATCGGTCACTTACATGGTCCTTTAGATGTACGACTATGTAAACAAGTCTTCAATTCATAAATTACCTTCAGTTTCACCTGCTTCATCTTTCTTGTTGTACTATATACAAAGTTGTGAGCTGTTGCCACATTTTTCAGAAATATAAGAGAAAAAAAAAGAAATTTTATATTTAGCTTATATATTTTCAAAATTACATTGTTTTGAAATCACAATTATATGAGGCAGTATCGATAAATCTTTTATTCATGCCCAATTTACTGTCCATATCCAGCAGGTCTGTTTCTAAGATAATCATCTTCTTCTGGATGTGCTGCGTTCCATTCCAAAGACCTTAATATGGCTTCAGGTACCGGCGGAGGCGTAGGTAAATGAGCTCCTTGTGCAACAAATCCATTTTCATCGGCAGTGTATGTTAATTGAATTGGAGTTCCATCTTTAGAAGTGTACCTGAATTCTCCTTGAGCTCCCAGAAGATCTTGAGCTTTTGGTTTCCCAACTTCATTAGCTGCTATTCCGTTTTCGGTTTCATAACTGGAAATTGAAGTACAAAAATTAATTGCAAAGAGTATTCAACAGTTGCTTTTATATACTGACTCATACAACTACTCAGTAACTCAGTTTTTATGTTGGCTGCATATTGGGTTTGGTGAATAATAACTACAAACATTCTTATCAGTCAAAATAAATGCCTAGAGTGCGTAGAAATTCCAACTAAGTACCTTTTCTATATAAAGTTGGTTGATAGATCGTCGAAGGAGCTCTATAGGTCGTAGAGCGTGGCGTGGCGTGGCGTGTAGCATACTTACATACCCGATTTAGTCTCAAACCAACATCATATCATACCTCGGTGCCGAAGAATTCCAATTTTAAAGCTAATTGGATACTGTATCAAATGTTGTGATAGCTGTATCGATTCGAAACTGAATTGATCAGTAAATTATGAATACTTGCCTCCAAGAATATGATCCATCAATATTTGGTCCTTCTTGGGTTTGACTGATGATTCTATACAATTCACCACGCTCTTTAATCGGGATATTTGGTTTGAGGACGGATACGGGAGTATTTTGGAAGAGAAGTGAGTTTATAGCTGGTCTATATTGTCCAAGTGTACAGCTGAATAGACCAAACAAAACCACCTGAAATTACAAAACTATATTAGTTAACTCAGCCGAGATTTCGAATCAAAAATTTTATTCCATTATAAGTTTGTTTCATTTTGATTGCAAGGTTTGTATTTGAATTATAGATTTCGGTATGTTGTTTTGTTTATTATGAATTAATTAGAGAAGAAACATCTCAATCGTTAAGAATTGTATTGAAAATACTTACCAATGAAAACATTTTTAATACACCGATCTGATCACCAATCAAAACTAGATACAAGTGCATCTTTGTATCAACTTATTTCCATATTTATATGCAACGAATTAATTAGATTTTTTATTCCATACGCCCTTCTACTTTGCTCATAACCACTTTTTACATTTTTTATGCATTTCTTTCGATTTTAACGCATCTGGTTCTGTCGAAAGGTCATGAGTAAGAGTGCAAAGATGCACCGCATTAAGGCGAAAATGGTGATATGTTAATTACCACATGTCAACAGAATGTGTGTTTGAAAATAGTGATGAATATGTTATTTTGATCGGAAAACATTCAAAAGGTGAGTTATATAACTAATTTTTGAAAGAATTCAATAATGAAAAATCTGTAAGTTATTAAGAATTCCCTAGAATAACGGACTATGTTTAAACCTCAGATGTATCTATGTGAATATTAACAAATATCCATTATAACAATTCATGTTCACTTAAAGTCTCGTTCTAATGAAATGTACGAGGTCAAAACAAAACAATTACATGAATACAGAGAGCAATAAGGTGAAATAAAATTAGAATTTGATTAAGCTCTTTTCCATTAAATTTTCTTACATTTTTATATTTTTGAGATGGAAAACACGTCCTTGATTGAGTCGATTCGGCTCTCGAAATATCTGCTCCGAGCTTCATGGTTATAATTAAAAAATTATTGAAAGGTAGCCCGAAAATATTGTCTTAGTCACAAATCTTGCTCAATAACAGAATAATTTCATTTTTGATTATATTTATATAGTTTAAAATCCAAAAAATCTTTGTTCTTACGAAAAAAAAAAATATATCTGATGAAGATTTTATATGATTTTGTGATTTTAAATGCTGTACATCATTTTTTTGTACATCGATACAAAACCTCACATAAAAATGTTCAATTATTAGTTTTTCTTCAATAATCCTACATAATATTTATACGAGGATGGTCTGGAAAGTAGTTGAAAGGCCTCAACCCAACCAATATGAAAGTTGTGTTCATTATCAACAGTAAAATATTGGGCAGCAGAGCTTAAACGAGGCCGTACGACCTGCATCGTAGTAATCAACCAAATGAGGCGACGACTACAGAAATGTTGAAGAAAATCCACTGGATCACCGTCGACTGGAAGTGCACGAGCTAGCAGGCATAGCAGGCATTTTGGAAAGTGCTGTACATAATATATTACCTGATAATTTGGACATGAGTAAGCTGTGCACAAGATGTTGTGATGAAGATGTTTCCATCGAGTGTTTGGCAATGTTTCATACAAATAAAGCCGTTTCATGACCATGGATGAAACTGGGTCCATCACTCTACAACCGAAACAAAAGAACAATCCAAACAATGGACTGAAAAGGGAGAACCGGCTCCAAAAACCTCACTGATCATTCCATCTGCAGTCAAGTTCATAGTATCGGTTTTTTGGGATGCAAATGGGATAATTTTCATTGAATATCTTGAAAACGGAAAAACTAACAATTTATTGCAGTGATTGAGCGAAGAAATCAAGCAAAACGGTCGCATCTGACTGAAAAAAATGTGTTTTATCAAGACAATGCACCAGTTTACAAGTTAATGAATTCAAATTTGAATTCCTACCTAACGCACCCTATTCACCAAATTTGTTGTTCCCAAACTTGAAAAAATAAGTGGTCAAAGATTTTCCAACAAGGAAAAGGTTATGTCGGCAGTTATTGGCTATTTTGAGGCGCTTGACGCTATTTTTTTGCTATTTTCTTTCACATGAGTACAAAGTTTGTACAACATTTTCATTTCGATATAGTCTATGGAACGAAAATCCATTTTGCGAATGAAATGTAAGATGTTGTGTGCAAAAAACTGATTCCATACGATCAAAATTAGTTTTATTGTGTTTCAACATTCTAAATTTTCCTTCTAAGTAAACATCTCAACCATTTTAAATTAGATACGGCACACCATCATCATTTTCTGTTTCAAAATACGTTATTTAAATATTTCAAAGTTGAAAGCACTCAAAATGTGGAATATATTACTATTTGACTAAAAAATAGTTTCTGGAAAACTATACGTTTGATTCGGAGGCTAATATGATTTTAATACTTTATGGTTTTACTGTGAAGATGTATTTTCAACTATTATGTCAAATTAAATATTAATTAAACAAAAAAAAAAAACAAAAAACCCGCCTGCATGGATAACTACAATAAAAAATCAACTGAAAAGATTGAAACAAGATGAAAATTCAATGATAAGGTGTTTTAAAAAAATACTTAAAGCCAGAAACATAAATTGAAACAGTACCAAACCAATTTACCTGCATATTGAACGCTTAGAAATATCAGCACGGTAGTTTTTTCACTTTTTTGCAACATTATAAACAGAATTACATTCGGAGGCATGCACAAAGAGATAATAATTTATCATAGCATTCAATTTCATGCCTCCGACTACAATTCTGTTTATAATGTTGCGAAAAAGTGAAAAAACTACCGTGCTGATATTTCTGGTTTTAAGTACCTAATTATTATTTTTTAAAAATACCTTATCATTGAATTTTCATCTTGTTTCAGTCTTTTCAGTTGATTTTTAATTGTAGTTATCCACGCAGGCGGGTTTTTTGTTTTTTTTTTTTAATTATTATTTTATTTATGTCTTTTTAGTTAAGATTACGTACCCGGATTAATTCCATGAATGAGTTTATATCAAGTGGTTGATTAAGCTATTTGTTAGGGTCAAGAGAACTAATAGCAAGTCCGGAGAGAGTCTTCACTCTGCTCAAAGCAACGTAAGCTTGACCTTTTGCAAATAAGTTTCTACTACAACTGCTCGGTCTAAAGTTGTGCCCTGTAATTTATGCACCGTCACTGCCCAGCATAAAATTAAGGGAAGCATTCGTCGCTCGATCTTGCCTTTACCACGTAGCACAAGGCTCTATCCGGACTCCAATACCAGGTCGGTTCCCTGTTATATTTGGGCCAACGAACTCCACAAATACTGCTTGTGGAAGTTCTCCCGGCTTCAACTGCTCTCTGCGTAGTGCTGGCCAATCTATTCGTCGGATAACACCCATAGCACCGTTAACCAGCCCATGGTTAACATTGATGTTCCGTCTTAGCGTGGCTCGAGAGCCTACACCTAATTTGAGTTGGTTTGGTGTACCACCTGTTTTATTGGGATCTTCAGGTAAGTATTCCTCTCGTGGAATATGTTTTAGGATCCAATGAAATGTCTACAGCACTAACGGTGTATACTTTTGTGAGCTTTTCTAACTTTTCTAGCAATCTAGTTGTTGGGAAAATTCTGACAGCTCCTCCATCGTCAAATGGAGATGTCTACAGCACTACGGCCCTATAGATGGCCCTATAAACGGTACTCTGCGATTTTCTATGATAGATAACTGCTGCATTGTAAGTTGTCCAACGCGAAGACTGTTTAATATGTCCACAAAAGTTGTATCTCCAGCTTGCCTCATATTTTGGGGCAACTCACAATAATGGAGATATTTAAATCGCACAAGACAATTATAATTATAGTAACAACGTAGGTCCGTCCTCGTAGTGAATATATTAGTCTTAGATAACAAGAAATCACAACTATAACGCGTTTTAAAAACCTAGTGGTGCCATCTATCAGCACAGATCTGAATTATTTTAATTAGCTATTTTTTATCGTTCTATTTAATATTAAAACTGCAAGTTATATACATATTTACAATCAGTGTTTAAAATCCTTCCTTTTGATACCTAACTCGATATGCTTGGTAGTAAAAAAATTTTTTTTACCTCACAACATGGCGTCCAAAGTCCGCCATTTTGTTTTTTTTTCAAATGTCTCCTATATATGAACGCTTGGGCTAATGGAACGAATCTAACGATACCTCAAATGTGAAAATCCGTTTAGCGGTTCCTGAGATACAAGGTAATAAATAATATTACATACATACATACAAGATACGCGTTAAAAACATAACCCTTCCTGGCAGTCGGGTAAAAATATGTCAATATTTGCGAAGCCATTTGAGATATCGATTTATTTTTGACATGAATCTATCGAGAAAACGTTTGTCTTCAGTTTCATATATGTGTTGAAGCTGGAGTAAATTTTGTGTTTGGAAAATAACACTACACAAACTTATAGTATCTATAGTTGAGAATTGGCAACGTTGTAATACAAGAAAATCGAAAGATGAACGTTGACATGATCGAGTGTAAGTAATTTTGGAATTGGCAAGTAGAATTTTTTCCAAGTTTTTCCGTGTTATATAAAAAACTGCTAATTGGTTAACGACGTTGTATTTTGAGCATAATCTCGATGTAAACTGTCCGAAACCTCGACTCTCCACATACTCAAAGATCCAAATTACCGGATCTTATTGAAAATACTCGAATGAAATTTGGGTTTACTGCTTATAACTGTTATATCTGCTGCATCAATTCTAATTTTCTTATAATTCAATCCATATTTTTTGCTATTCCATGTTTGTTTTATCCGAACGGAATTTCAAGCGCAGGATAATAAAATTGTCTTCAAATTCTTTTCCATTGAACTTTGATTGGTTATTGATCTAAGATATCTAAGATATAATCAAACAAATATTAGACAATAAATTTTATTTTAAAGAAATGAAATACATTCCCAGACATATATATATATATATATATATATATATATATATATATATATATATATATATATATATATATATATCTCCACATATCACTTGAATATAAATTAAATACTACAATGTATTAATTTTAATATATTCTGTTGATTTATTTTATCCTCTGTCTGTATCCACCAACAACAGGAGTTACTTGGCTCTCATCTTCTTCGGGATGTTGCGCGTTGTACTCAATAGATCTCAAAATTTCTTCTGGGATAGGTGGAGGGGTTGGTAAATGTGCACCTTGAGGTTGGAACCCATTTTCATTGGCAACATAGACCAGTTGGATTGGAGTACCGTCTTGAGCAGTGTATTTGAATTCACCTTGTGCTTCGAGTGTGTCTGCTGCTTTTGGTAAACCGTTTTCTCTTGCGGAGATACCATTTTCTGTTTCGTATCTGTTAAATTTACAACAGACGTTAATAATGATACATTTTATAAGAAAACTAATCTCAACAAAGTTGCTAATTCAATAATTATTAACTCTATAATCTGATTACCCCCAAGCGTAAGATCCATCAGGATTGGGTCCGTCCTGTGATTGACCTACGATGCGGGCCGTTGCTTCTCTACTGAGGGGTACATCTGGTCTGTACTGTCCCAAAGTGCAACCAAATAATCCAACTAGAAGTACCTGAGAATAGAAAGTGTTTTAAAGACAATTTTTAGCAATTTCATCTCAAATTAATATGACTGTGTTTAGCAAATTTACTTAGGTATCATCATTGAGAAAATGAAGAATGAAAATTGAGAAAATGAAGAATGGATATGAAGAAAATAAAGAATAGAATAGAGTATATGAAAATAATGAAAAAGAGTATTGAAGAAAAATTAGAATATGGAATTATTGAATTAATAAACTGCTTTATTGTATACATCGTATTTAGATGTGCCCCCAAAAAAAGGATCAAGTCATAAAACTTTTCTCAATAAACCATTAAAAATATCTGTGAATATTTTCTTAATTTGACGCATATTATTACATGTATGGGGGGGAGTGAGTCCATGTAAATTTTTCTATAAACTAAACTAGTAACTAGCTTTTACCCGCGGCGTCGCTCGTATCGAATTCATTAAATAAATATAAGAAATCATTATAATGGAAAAGAACGAACTCCGTAGCTATATTAGATCCTGAGATATAGATCTTTGAATGTAGAAAAATTGCCAAAAACCTACAAAAATCCATAACTCCACATTGAATGTCCGCGCCTAGCTCCTCTCCAACTCAACCGATTTAAGTGATCAAAATCTCAAAAAAAAGAAGGTATTTCAGCGAGTGTTTCTAAACCAAAAAGAAATCTGTAGCTATATTAGAACCTGAGATATAGATCTTTGAATGTAGAAAAATTGCCAAAAACCTACAAAAATCCATAACTCCACATTGAATGTCCGCGCCTAGCTCCTCTCCAACTCAACCGATTTAAGTGATCAAAATCTCAAAAAAAAGAAGGTATTTCAGCGAGTGTTTTTAAACCAAAAAGAAATCTGTAGCTATATTAGAACCTGAGATATAGATCTTTGAATGTAGAAAAATTGCCAAAAACCTACAAAAATCCATAACTCCACATTGAATGTCCGCGCCTAGCTCCTCTCCAACTCAACCGATTTAAGTGATCAAAATCTCAAAAAAAAGAAGGTATTTCAGCGAGTGTTTCTAAACCAAAAAGAAATCTGTAGCTATATTAGAACCTGAGATATAGATCTTTGAATGTAGAAAAATTGCCAAAAACCTACAAAAATCCATAACTCCACATTGAATGTCCGCGCCTAGCTCCTCTCCAACTCAACCGATTTAAGTGATCAAAATCTCAAAAAACAGAAGGTATTTCAGCGAGTGTTTTTAAACCAAAAAGAAATCTGTAGCTATATTAGAACCTGAGATATAGATCTTTGAATGTAGAAAAATTGCCAAAAACCTACAAAAATCCATAACTCCACATTGAATGTCCGCGCCTAGCTCCTCTCCAACTCAACCGATTTAAGTGATCAAAATCTCAAAAAAAAGAAGGTATTTCAGCGAGTGTTTTTAAACCAAAAAGAAATCTGTAGCTATATTAGAACCTGAGATATAGATCTTTGAATGTAGAAAAATTGCCAAAAACCTACAAAAATCCATAACTCCACATTGAATGTCCGCGCCTAGCTCCTCTCCAATTCAACCGATTTAAGTGTTCACAAACTCACAAGAAAGAAGGTGTTTCTGCAAGTGTTCTGAAACTAAAACGAACTCTGTAGCTATATTAGAACCTGAGATATAGATCTTTGAATGTAGAAAAATTGCCAAAAACCTACAAAAATCCATAACTCCACATTGAATGTCCGCGCCTAGCTCCTCTCCAATTGAAGCGATTTAAGTGTTCACAAACTCACAAGAAAGAAGGTGTTTCAGCGAGTGTTTTTAAACTAAAACGAATTCTGTAGGTATGTACAGTAATGTACAAGGGGAAATCGCATTTGAGTATAACTTGAGAATGGTGAATATTAGATGAAATCCGATGGTTGATGGCTGATCTGTGCATCAATACCTTTCATTAAAAAAAAAATTAAGCAAATCGGTTGGGTAGAACGCCTGAACGGACTCGGAATGGAAATCATCAATTTTTTTAATATATAAGATAAAATAAGAAGACGAAACGTTATTATAGAAAATATCTTATCAGATCTTATTATAATGGTTTGATTTTTCCAATTAACCATTTCTAGAGCCGCATTAAAGCAATAGCCATCGTTATAAACATCAAAAATATCAACTGAATATATTATTTACAAAATATTTATCATTATCGAGATTTTATATTTTTTTCAATATTCAATGTAATTTAATAATGAAATATTTTGGAAAAAAGGTATGTGTATCTATTTATTATATGATTCGAATTATTTTCAAACTAAAAATAAAATATTTAAGCCGAAAATGTGAACAGAGGAATCAATTATTTGTTTCACAAGATAATAAACCATCTATAAATACCTATACCTATAAATTATTCACTCACATATGACTTCAAATTCCATTTTTATAAAAATTTATCATAAAATTCGCGAGCAGTATAGGAAATATGTGATAATATTCAACAATTAATAATTGAACTCACCAGTGAAATCATATTAATGCCTCAGTGTTCACTTTTAAACTAACCACAAATAACTCAATTCTTAATTTAATATATATATATGGTAAATCGAAGGCGATCATCTTTAATCCATCTTGAAATCCCTCCTTTCACCTTCAAATTTTTGGATCCATCTTTCTTCCGAAATATCACCTAGATACGATTACGTCGAGAGGTGTGGTGTATTAGTGAATTTCCCATGTTAAACAACGACGTTATGTGTAATTTTATGGTGTTAAGTTTATGTGGTAATACAGATATTATTCAGAAATTTAATAAAATAAAATCATTCGTTATAAACAATCAAATAATGTTGCTTTCTCTAAAACTATTGTATGGAAAGTGAGTGCTTGTATGTGAGGTAGTCTTTCGATAAAATTATCCTTCTCGTATAATCAGGATAATGAGGATTCAAATGGATTCATTTGTTTATAAAGAATAAAACAAATTGCAATTTTTTTTATATAAAATAATAATAATAACTTTGATTACGAGTTTTTATTGAAAATTAGTCAAAAATATGGTTTTTCAACAGCTCCATGAAGAGAATCGTATTTTATCTAACGATAATTGGCTTTAGATTATAAATAGAAGCGACGTTTGTTTATTTATTTATCAATTTCTTAAAACTATGAAAATATTTTTTTAATATCCCCAATTTACTATAACTTCTCGCGTTAGTATGATTTTGAGAAAGGTAATCAAACGCATTTTGGATCTGTCTTTCTCTGTGTATTATACAGAATTAATATCGCTATGTCATCGTCCCAATTATTAATTAGTAATGACAACAATTGTGTTATCACAACAAAATAGACCTGACACTAAACTACTCGATAAATAATGTGTATTATTCAATATCAAGGTCAATATATTATTCTTAGATACAATAATTAAGTTATTTGTGAGATAATTGGCTCAATCCTGGCTTGTAATGGAGTAGTTTCGAATATAAAGTCCCATTAGCTCAATAGGGATTCATTTTTCAATATACTTTTATATATATATCAATTTTTAAATATAATTTTAAAGCTGATTATAACAAACTGTTTCAATTTAATTATTTAACACTTCCTTCAGGATGCTTCTTCTTTATGAACCGCATAAATCTAGATCTAACACACTATTTTTCATATATTTTGGTGGTTACAGAATGTCTGCTGAAGAACGAATACAAAAATATAACGCCAGAAAACACCTTCGAGTTGTATCTTTTGAAATACACTTCTGATTTCACTTCCGCGCCTTTCTTACAATAATAATTGTTATTATTCGCTGTTTCACTTTTATCAAAGTAAAATATGACTCGTTGAGACTTCAAAGTTTTGAATTTTGTTCCATTTGTTGCTTTCTCGGAATAGTTTTCTGTGAGTCGCGTTAACCAAAGCTTCTCACTTATTTTTGGCATGTTTTTTGTTTTTCTGCCCGATTCTGACTTTGTTCCGATCGAAATTCGTGACTTAACACGCCGACAGATATAGTAAATTGTTTTTCTGGCTATTCCCATTCTTATAAAGTGTTTAACCTTCAGATTTTGTTAAAAAAATTCAGTAGTAATAACCTAAGGATATTGACGATTTCGAAAGCTTGTTACTTGGAAACAGGGTTATTCGGATAGAAAATTTCTTGCCAATTATTCAAAAATGCAGGGCAAAATCAATTTATTTGCAGATGCAATTAACAAAAGAACAATTGGAAAATTTCAGTGAAGATCCAGACGTAATAGTTTCTACAACTGATGAAGATGTATATCTGATAAGCATGCTGCTGTTAATAATTTGATTATGATGTTCCTTGTCAATATTCAAGTAGTAATTTTATTGATTGGCATTTTTGTGACCCCTTTTTGACATTTAAATATTCTATTTTCAGTACACATTCCTGAACTACGTTGGAAAGTCTTGCTGAATACTCGATTTGTTTCAGAACCATCGTTGTTTGATTCGATACAAAAAAGTCAGTCAAGCAATCAGCAGTTTTCCATCTTCGCCAAGCTATTATATGATAGAATTTTCATTGCAGCCCTTCAGGGTTATTGTTATTCCATGAAATCAACATTTTCGTTATTTCTACGGATCTCAATGCTGTCAGTATAATGAGGTGATTGACAGACAGGTTGACAGCTGTCAAATTACGAGAAACAATTGATTCTCATTCTCATCAAACTCAGCCTTACGTTTTTTTTTGGATGCTGGTTTCTAATTGCACAATTGTGCTTTGTTTGTACAAAAATACTTTTTTATACTGAGTATCCATGTCTGTCCTAAGTCATCGACAATAATTCTAGCCCCTGTGTCAACTTTTTGGTTAAAAATTGATTTGATTTGATCAAAATACTTTTTGAACAAATCAACAAGAATTGTTACTGAAAATTTGTTGTACTTTAAAAAAGAATCCTGATTCTGTGTTAGTTTAATTAATCAGTGAATGTTTGTGATCTCCGTGTCGTCTGGGATGACGTGTTAATCCGTTAAGATGCGCCAACTCGGGACTGAGATATTTCAGGTAAACGAAAAGGTAGTCCGAGTACAAATACTCAAAACTCATGACAGATTAATGAAGTTGGAAAATACAAATATTAAAATCCAGAATTTTCGTATTCTACACGTTGTTTTTTAACAATTTTCTGGTGCTATACAATAGAGAATGAATTTTTTAATTTTGCGGTAACCGTAATTTGTAAAATTCCGTAAAACATAATAATGCACACTTGTAATTAGTTAGGTTAGGTTAAGTTAGGTTAGTCGTTTCATAATTAAAATCCTGAGCTGAATAATCTTTCGTTACGAGTTGTCTAATCCTCAAGACAAGTACGATCACGAGCTGGTACATTGTAACAGAAGATATTAATAATCGTATGTTAACATTAGGTTAAGTAGTACATAAGACATAATAATATGTCGATATATACTTAGTAATATGATCCAATCAGTGATTGTATAATAGAACACTTTGGAAAACCTGTGGCTTTGTGAAAAACCATCTCAAGATAAAAAGAAAGTTTGATTTATGAAACGTTTTATTCACAGCTTTAATTTTTCACAGATTTATACAAGATACCACAGAGCTTTTATATTAATATAATATTCTTAAATTATCCACTTCTTAGACCAGGATTTTGACTGTCATCTTCTTCTGGATGTTGAGCGTTGTACTCGAGGGACTTCAATATAGCATCTGGAATAGGTGGGGGTGTTGGTAAATGTGCACCTTGAGGTTGGAATCCATTTTCGTCGGCAACGTAAATTAATTGAATGGGAGTACCGTCTAGAGCAGTGAATTTGAATTCACCCTGAGCTGCGAGTGTGTCTGCTGCTTTTGGTACGCCGTTTTCCCTTGCGGAAATACCATTATCCGTTTCGTAACTGTTAGAATAAGAATGAATTTCATACAATTGAAAAAAGAGATCATTCGTTTTTAATTATGAAAATAAGAATGGTTTAAATAATTTATAACTTAGAATTTCTTACCTCCAAGCGTAGGATCCATCAGGATTAGGACCGTCTTGAGATTGACTTAATATACGAGCTGCGGCTTCTGGAGAAGAAGCTACATTCGGTTTATATTGACCTAAGGTACATCCGAATAATGCAAATAGAATTACCTGCGAATACACAAGACAAAAATGTTTTATAAGTTCAAATACACCCCAAATCAAAATATATTCAATTAATTACGTGAATGATGATACTAAATTTTTTGTAAACTGTTTGAAATATATGAAATTGAAGAAAAGAAAAGTTGATGAGCCAAAGGCACAGCGTTTTTTTAATCGTTCAGTCATGATATTTTTTTCCTTAGACGCCAAGACATTATTTGATAATTAAGCTCTAAATCAGCGGATGAAGACTACTTGTACTCTTTTAATACTAATTCTAATCGATCTGGTTTCGGTGTATCGTTTTTTCGTTCTTATTTTTTATCAGAAACATTCATCAGATGTTCCACTGGGGGTCTTCTGATCTTCTGATGGTGGAATATCGAAGATTTGCTTCTTGAAGATAGTTCGCGTTGAGGTATGGGACCTTGAGGTTACAGAGGAAGTAGTAGACTTTCTATGATCTTCTAAAGGTAGGAAATAGCCTTTGCTTTTAAGCATTTATTATGAATCATAACACATTTTACATCCTGACTGTTTTCAATTCAATTTATTGAAAAAAATAATAAAATAGTTAGTGCAAGATAGTGGTCAATTGGTTTTTATGGTAACCGAGTTTTGTATTATTTAAAACTATAAAATAACTTGATATATTTTGTCGTTTAGTTGAAAACGTGACATTTATTATAAAATCGATGTTTAAAATGATGCATTTGATTGTGTTTATGGTACAAAAATGCCCATTGTAAACTACTATCACGTAACAAGTCCCGAAAGTGATGTTTCACTGGACGAGGGGGCAAATTGCAAGCCTGTGAGTCCGGAAAAAAACCACTTTCGGGACGTATTACGTACAATATTTTTTATAAAACGGGCATTGTTCTACCATAAACAAAATCAAACGCATCATTTTAAACATTCATTTTATAATAAATGTCACGCTTTCGACTAAACGACAAATGTCAAGTTATTTTATAGGAAAGAAAAGAAATAATTTCAGAAAATTAAAAATTTATGGTTATGCAGAATCATCGAAGTGAAACTGTCAACTGTCAACTTTGACGAAGTGTGTTGCAGTACGGAACTGTCACTTTCACTACATGGAACACTAAAAACGCAACTTTCCGTATGTAAACGAATACAGAACGAACAACTTTTAGATGGCGTCGTCTAAAAAATAATTTATACATCTGCTATTATGACATTCGTATATGACAGTTGTCAAACCAGGGAAGTTACGACTTATTAATTTTGCAGTTATGATCTGATTATATTTTCCCGAAAAATGTTTTTTCTACGATCATTTTTATCAGAAAATTACTATTATTATCACATATTTTATTATCCTAACCAACTCACCAATGAAACCATGTTATTGCCTCAATAATCACTTGTAAACTAAGTATACGCAACTCTCAATTCTTAATTTTATATATTTATAGTAAATCGAGGTCTAGCATCTTCATTTCACTAACAAATCCCTTCTTCTTCTTCTTCTCCGTCGTTCAATTTTTGGATGCATTTCTTTTCGTTTAAAATTCATCTTGAAAGATCACCAGGATTACATTAGCAGGTGTGGTGATTGGTAAGTTTTCTAATACG